>NC_135236.1:469491387-470202637 GCF_051348905.1 Ranitomeya variabilis
GAGATGCAACCAGGTGATACACCAGGACTGACCTTGAGTAGATTGCAGCTAACCCCCCAAGAGACAGGAGACAATAAAGGTCAAAAATGAAAGATTTAGAAAGTACTGCCTGGCGCAGCTGGTATAGTGACTGGCACAGCAGACACACAGGCAGGCAAGTACTGATGTGCATGACTAGTATCCTGGCAGGCAGGCACAGCTGATATAAAGACAGGCAGGTACAGCTGGTAGGCAGGCATATTGGAATAGGAGCACTGGGACCTGAGAACTAGCAATCATGTTAGAAACTAATTACAATGTTGCACAGGCACCTTCATGCAGGTTGGAGGTGCCTTTAAAAGAACTCTTCTCCCAGCCATTGGATGGGGACACTTTAGGACGGTGCGCACAGTGCCTTTAAGAAGGATGAAGCACTCACATGCCCTAAACTCAGTGTCTGTGGATCTACACACTGTGCGCATTCCCTGGACATTAGCAGCAGGAGAGGAGGATGGAAGTGTGAGACAGTGATGGTGAGCACTCCTCTCTGAGCAGTGAATCGGAGGCTGTGATTGGTGCTGCCCAAAAAGTTGATTGTGAACAGAACAAGAAACTGACATACTTCATAGATGGAAGGCTCAGTGTACATGCCCACGATCCAGAAGTAGCAGTGCTTTGAACATGGCATATGTTTGCTGCCTCCAAAGCACTGCCTTCTATTGAACACATGCAAATCTTCATGCGTTCACTGAACCATGCAGATTTACCACATTCAATATATTCTATTAGTGAAATTTCTGTTGCAGAGACTAGCATCTCCACAAGAGAAATCAAGAGAAATCACCCAGTGTCCGTGGGTGATCCACAGTCATAGGTTCACGTATAGTGGACATGGGATTTCTAGAAATCCCATCCACTATGCTGTAACATCTGTTTAAATGGACTTTGAAGGGCCTATATATTGAAAACTCTGCAAAAGTGATACAATTTTAAAAATTGCACCTCTCATATACTTCCAAACTGCTGTCAGTAAATTTTTAAGCCTATAGCTGCTACACAGGAATTAAGTTGAATGAAAAAAAATTCTAAAAAGTTGTTATAGTCCCAACTTTTTCACTTTTAGGCTGGGGTCACACTTGCGAGTGCAAATTGAGAAACTCACGCGAGTCTCTTGCATCAATACCGGGCACTACTGCCGGCACTCGGGACTGAAGTGTTCAGCTGCATAGAAATACATGCAACCGCACGCTCATGTAACGAGTGTCGGTGGTAGTGCTGGGTATTGATGCGAGTTTCTCGCATTGCACTCGCAAATGTGACCCTGGCCTTTGAAGTAGTAGCACAAGAAATGAGACTCCACAATTTTTAAACTAATTTATTCTGAGCATGCTAATAGCCCACATGTGCTCAGAAACCTCCGTTCGTACAAACCGCAGTGCCTGAAAAGGGAAGGCGACCATTTGAATTTTGGAACACAAATTGGACTGAAATAGATTGCGTGCATCATGTCGCATTTGCACAGGTGTTCAAACAGCAGAAAACCTCTACAAGTACTGTAACTCCATTTTGCAAACTGCACCCCTCACAGATTTTATCTAGTGATATAGTGAGCACTTTGAACCCACAGGTATTACACAGAATTTGATAACATTAGGTTGTCATATTGAAAATGTTCAATTTTTTTCACTAAAATGTTGTTTTAGTGCCAAATTTTTCACTTTTGCAAAATGTAACATGAAAACTAGATCCCACAGTATAATACCCACTTTCTTCTGAACAAGGCAATACCTGACATGTAGTCAAAAAGTTCTGTTTGGACACACAGCGGGGCTCGGAAGGTAAAAAGCGACATTTGAAATGTAAATTAGGCAGGAATAAATTGCTGACACTATGTCTCATTTCCAGAGCCCCTGAGGTATTAAAACAGCAGAAACCTTCCACAAGTGACCCCATTTCGGAAACTAGATCCATCAAGGAATGGATGTGTTGAGCTTGTTAAACCCTTAGGTGCTTCATTGATCTTTTAAAAATGTGGATGTGAAAACAGAAATAATATTTTTTCTGCAAAAACATTGTTGGAAATTCATCAGTTACACAAGGTTTATTAGATGAAACTGAACCCCACAATTTATTTCTCAATTTCTCCCAAACGTTTGTGATGCCCCATATGTCATCAGAAACTACTGTTTTCCACATGTCAGGGTAGAGAATGCAAGAGCGCTATTTGGCTTTTGGAGCCCTAGAATAGTTTGTACGCGACATTTGTGGAGCCCTTATGGTGCCAAAGCAGCAAAAAAATAACTAAAGTGCTCCCATTGTACAAATTGCACCTCTCAATGAATTCAACTATGGCTGCAGCAACTAATTTGAAACAGTTTGTCATGTTGTGAAAGTCTTCGGTAAGGAAGGGGGACTTCAAACTGTCCTTCGAACTGGGACCCAAACTATCCCTGCCTTACTGTGCTCCTGTTTACCCCTGATCTGTGCCCTCCTCCAGCCCATGAGGCTTGGGAAGCTTGGGACAAAAATAAAAGGTAAACAAGACACAAAGACAAAACAGGGATAACAGAAAGCAAAGAATATGCACACACTCATCAAAGGTAAAGAGGTGCAGTTGAGATAATACGTATTTGATACACTGCCATTTTTGCAAGTTTTCTCACCTTCAAAGAATGGGAAGTCTGTAATTTGTATCGTAGGCACACTTCAAATATAAGACACAGAATACAAAAATAAAGACCAGAAAATCACATTCCATGATTTTTACATAATTAATTAGCATTTTATTGCACAAAATAAGTATTTGATACAATAAAAAAACAGAACAGCTGAGCCAGAGGTAGACCTGGAGATGGGTCCCGGGGAACTGACAGAAGACATGACCGTTTTGTCTATTCTGGCCACATCTAGTCAGGGGTTTCAGGCAGTGTTGGAAGCCGACAACAGCCTGAAAGCTGTTAAGGAGCAGGCGGCAAAGCCTTTCACGGACTCAGACCTCAAGTGAGTGGTCTGGTACTAGGGACGGCTGTACTGGGTGTCAGTTCAGCAAGAGTTACCAGAGGCGTGGCCTAGGGACTGACAGTTAGGGGTACCCTATCCGTTCCAGGCGGAGTTGTTGCAGATCGCACATGATGTTCCAATGGCCAGACACTAAGGGATTGCTAAGACCAAGGCCAAGCCAGGCGGATCCAATGAGGACATAGAGGTTGGCCACCAGCTCTCCAAGGAAAAACCACCCCAACTGGTGGTTACTCTACACCCCTTCCGGGAGCTGTTCAGCAGCCCGCCCGGAAAGAACGAGTTGGCTGTCCATCATGTGGAAACTGAGGATCACCCCCCGATGGTCAGCAAATTGGGTCTCTCTCTAGGTGCGGCAGCAGATGTGCCAGGAAATTGATGAGATGCTAAAGCTGGGGGTGATCCAGGCATCCATCAGCGCATGTGCATCACCTGTAGTCCTTGTCCCCAAAAAGGACCAAACAACCCGGTTCTGCATGGACTACCAGGGGCTCAATGCTGTAGTGGTCACAGATGCGTTCCCTATGCCACGAATCGATGACCTCCTTGATCAGTTGGCTGGGGCTAAGTACCTGACCATCATGGATCTGAGCAGACCCCTCTGACCCACAAAGCCCGGGATAGCTCTGCCTTCATCACCCTATTTGGACTCTATGAGTCCACCATGATGCCATTCAGCAGGAAGAATGCCCCTGCCACTTTTCAGCGGATGGTCACCGTGCTGTTCCAGGGACTTGAAGGGTACCTGGATGATATTGCCATCTTCAGTCCCAGATGGGAGGATCACCTAGAGCATCTGACACAGGATTACACCTATTGGGTGAAGATTTCTATGGAAACGGTGATGCATTTAGTGGATTCACTGAATATAAGATAAAGAAAGCACAGATCCTGCATTTATATTGGATTATTGGGTTTATTTGTATGGTGGTTATATTATTATTGGAGACTAGTAAACACACGTTTTTCTGATGTCTATTATGTGTTGTATTTTTGTAATTATTTTAATGTGGGCTGTGACTTGATGGTGATTGGTGCCCTGTGTGGTATCCACACTACTTAATCCAGCCTTTTGCACTGTTATGTATGCTTGAAAAAGACCAGACTGTGGTCGAAACGTCGCTGTATTATGGCTGAATAAATACTTCCTTTTTGATACTATTACACCTGGCTGGAGCGCTGTTCATCTGCCTTTGGACTGTTTGGGATATCCAGCAAGGTTCCCTGGACATGGAACGGGCGCTCCAATAAGTGAGTGCTGTCAGCCCCCTCTTTATTTTCTATATGACAGGTGCTTAGATGGACCTACAGTGCAGATTTGACCATCAAGCCGGAAAAGTGCCAGCTAGGCATGAGCGAGTTCCTCTACCTGGGCCACCAGGTAGGTGGGGGGATCAGAACCCAGGAAAGTGGATGTCATCGCATCCTGGCTCACCCTCAGGACCAAGAAACAGGTGATGTCCTTCCTGGGGACTGCTGGGTACTATAGGAGGTTTCTTCCACACTACAGTACCCTGGCTGAGCTCCTGATGGACCTCACCAAGAAAAAGCTGCCTCTCATGGTAGACTGGTCAGTTGCCTGTGAGACCACTTATCAAGCACTCAAGACCGCTCTCTCCTGCTTCCCATTACTACAAGCTACTGACTTTGCGTTGCTGTTTGTAGTACAGACTGATGCCAGTGACTTTGGATTTGATGCCGTGCTCAGTCAGATCAACAGTGGGGTACCACAGGGGTCAGTATTGGGCCCTCTTCTTTTTAACATATTTATTAGTGACCTTGTAGGGGGCACACAGAGCAGAATTTCAATATTTGCAGATGACACTAAACTCTGCAGGGTAATCAATACAGGGGAGGACAATTTTATATTACAGGATGAGTTATGTAAACTAGAAGCTTGGGCTGATAAATGACAAATGAGCTTTAATGGGGATAAATGTAAGGTCATGCACTTGGTTAGAAGTAATAAGATGCATAACTATGTGCTTAATTCTAAAACTCTGGGCAAAACCGTCAATGAAAAAGACCTGGGTGTATGGGTGGATGACAAACTCATATTCAGTGGCCAGTGTCAGGCAGCTGCTACAAAGGCAAATAAAATAATGGGATGCATTAAAAGAGGCATAGATGCTCATAAGGAGAACATAATTTTACCTCTATACAAGTCACTAGTTCGACCACACTTAGAATACTGTGCACAGTTCTGGTCTCCGGTGTATAAGAAAGACATAGCTGAACTAGAGCGGGTGCAGAGAAGAGCGACCAAGGTTATTAGAGGACTGGGGGGTCTGCAATACCAAGATAGATTATTACACTTGGGGCTGTTTAGTTTGGAAAAACGAAGACTAAGGGGTAATCATATTTTAATGTATAAATATATGAGGGGACAGTACAAAGACCTTTCTGATGATCTTTTTAATCATAGACCTGAGACAGGGACAAGGGGGCATCCTCTACGTCTGGAGGAAAGAAGGTTTAAGTATAATAACAGATGCGGATTCTTTACTGTAAGAGCAGTGAGACTATGGAACTCTCTGCCGTATGTGTTGTGAAATTGGATTTTGGGCTCCCCCGGTGGCCACTGGTGGAATTGAACTGGTGTGCATCATCCCCTCTGTTCACCTGTTTCCATCAGGATGTGGGAGTCGCTATTTAACCTTGCTCCTCTGTCACTTCCATGCCGGTCAACATTGTAATCAGAAGCCTTTCTGTGCATGTTCCTGCTGCTAGACAACTCCCAGCTAAGTTGGACTTTAGTCCTCGTTTGTTTTTGCATTTTGTTCCAGTTCACAGCTGTAGTTTCGTTTCTGTGTCTGGAAAGCTCTTGTGATCTGAAATTGCCACTCTGATGTTATGAGTTAATACTAGAGTCTTAAAGTAATTTCAGGATGGTATTTTGATAGGGTTTTCAGCTGACCATGAAAGTGCCCTTTCTGTCTTCCTGCTATCTAGTAAGCGGACCTCAATTTTGCTAAACCTATTTTCATACTACGTTTGTCATTTCATCTAAAATCACCGCCAATATATGTGGGGGCCTCTGTCTGCCTATCGGGGAAATTTCTCTAGAGGTGAGCCAGGACTATATTTTCCTCTGCCAGGATTAGTTAGTCCTCCGGCCGGCGCTGGGCGTCTAGGGATAAAAAATGTAGGCAACGCTACCCGGCTACTGTTAGTTGTGCGGCAGGTTTAGTTCATGGTCAGTTTAGTTTCCATCCTTCCAAGAGCTAGTACTTATGTTTGCGGGGCTATGTTCTCTTGCCATTGAGAACCATAACAGTTTGACTGGCCCAAAAAGGGTTAAATTAATTGACAGAGAAAGGAGAGAAAAGAGAAGTCTGCTGAAGATTTTTTTTTTTTTCCCTTCCCTTCAGTTCTGAGTGTGCTTGTAATTGAATCTCTTGCAAGTCTGCCTATATTGCAGCCTTTCTCTCTCTCTCTCTCCTTCTAATCCTGGAATGGCTCTGTGTTCACCTGTTTAAAATGGATATTCAGAGTTTAGCTGCAGGTTTGAATAATCTCACCACGAAAGTTCAAAATTTACAAGATTTTGTTGTTCATGTTCCTATATCTGAACCTAGAATTCCTTTGCCTGAATTTTTCTCGGGGAATAGATCTTGCTTTCAAAATTTCAAAAATAATTGCAAGTTGTTTTTGTCCCTGAAATCTCGCTCTGCTGGAGATCCTGCTCAGCAGGTCAGGATTGTGATTTCCTTGCTCCGGGGCGACCCTCAGGATTGGGCTTTTGCATTGGCTCCAGGGGATCCTGCGTTGCTCAATGTGGATGCGTTTTTTCTGGCCTTGGGGTTGCTTTATGAGGAACCTCAGTTAGAGCTTCAGGCGGAAAAGGCCTTGATGTCCCTATCTCAGGGGCAAGACGAAGCTGAAATATACTGCCAGAAATTCCGTAAATGGGCTGTGCTTACTCAGTGGAATGAGTGCGCCCTGGCGGCGAATTTCAGAGAGGGTCTCTCTGATGCCATTAAGGATGTTATGGTGGGGTTCCCTGTGCCTGCGGGTCTGAATGAGTCCATGACAATGGCTATCCAGATCGATAGGCGTCTGCGGGAGCGCAAACCTGTGCACCATTTGGCGGTGTCTACTGAGAAGACGCCAGAGAATATGCAATGTGATAGAATTCTGTCCAGAAGTGAACGGCAGAATTTAAGACGAAAAAATGGGTTGTGCTTCTATTGCGGTGATTCAACTCATGTTATATCAGCATGCTCTAAGCGTACTAAGAAGCTTGATAAGTCTGTTTCAATTGGCACTTTACAGTCTAAGTTTATTCTATCTGTGACCCTGATTTGTTCTTTATCATCTATTACCGCGGATGCCTATGTCGACTCTGGCGCCGCTTTGAGTCTTATGGATTGGTCCTTTGCCAAACGCTGTGGGTATGATTTGGAGCCTCTTGAAACTCCTATACCCCTGAAGGGGATTGACTCCACCCCATTGGCTAGTAATAAACCACAATACTGGACACAAGTAACTATGCGGATTAATCCGGATCATCAGGAGATTATTCGCTTTCTTGTGCTGTATAACCTACATGATGTGTTGGTGCTTGGATTGCCATGGCTGCAATCTCATAACCCAGTCCTTGACTGGAAAGCTATGTCTGTGTTAAGCTGGGGATGTAAGGGGACGCATGGGGACGTACCTGTGGTTTCCATTTCATCATCTATTCCCTCTGAGATTCCTGAATTCTTGACTGAATATCGTGACGTTTTTGAAGAACCTAAGCTTGGTTCATTACCTCCGCACCGGGAGTGCGATTGTGCCATAGATTTGATTCCGGGTAGTAAATACCCTAAGGGTCGTTTATTTAATCTGTCTGTGCCTGAACATGCTGCTATGCGAGAATATATAAAGGAGTCCTTGGAAAAGGGACATATTCGTCCTTCGTCATCTCCCTTAGGAGCCGGTTTTTTCTTTGTGGCTAAGAAAGATGGCTCTTTAAGACCGTGTATTGATTATCGGCTTTTGAATAAAATCACGGTTAAATATCAATATCCGTTGCCACTGCTGACTGATTTGTTTGCTCGCATAAAGGGGGCCAAGTGGTTCTCTAAGATAGATCTCCGTGGGGCGTATAATTTGGTGCGAATTAAGCAGGGGGATGAGTGGAAGACCGCATTTAATACACCCGAGGGCCACTTTGAGTATTTGGTGATGCCTTTTGGTCTTTCAAATGCCCCTTCAGTCTTTCAGTCCTTTATGCATGACATTTTCCGTGATTATTTGGATAAATTTATGATTGTGTATCTGGATGATATTTTGATTTTTTCGGATGACTGGGACTCTCATGTCCAGCAGGTCAGGAGGGTTTTTCAGGTTTTGCGGTCTAATTCCTTGTGTGTGAAGGGTTCTAAGTGCGTTTTTGGGGTACAAAAGATTTCCTTTTTGGGATATATTTTTTCCCCCTCTTCCATCGAGATGGATCCTGTCAAGGTTCAGGCTATTTGTGATTGGACGCAACCCTCTTCTCTTAAGAGTCTTCAGAAATTTTTGGGCTTTGCTAACTTTTATCGTCGATTTATTGCTGGTTTTTCTGATGTTGTTAAACCATTGACTGATTTGACTAAGAAGGGTGCTGATGTTGCTGATTGGTCCCCTGCTGCTGTGGAGGCCTTTCGGGAGCTTAAGCGCCGCTTTTCTTCCGCCCCTGTGTTGCGTCAGCCTGATGTTGCTCTTCCTTTTCAGGTTGAGGTCGACGCTTCTGAAATCGGAGCTGGGGCAGTTTTGTCGCAGAGAAGTTCTGATTGTTCCGTGATGAGACCTTGTGCCTTTTTCTCGCGTAAATTTTCGCCCGCCGAGCGGAATTATGATGTTGGGAGTCGGGAGCTTTTGGCCATGAAGTGGGCTTTTGAGGAGTGGCGTCATTGGCTTGAGGGGGCTAGACATCAGGTGGTGGTATTGACTGACCACAAAAATCTAATTTATCTTGAGTCCGCCAGACGCCTGAATCCTAGACAGGCGCGCTGGTCGTTGTTTTTCTCTCGGTTTAATTTTGTGGTGTCCTACCTGCCGGGTTCTAAGAATGTTAAGGCGGATGCCCTTTCTAGGAGTTTTGAGCCTGACTCCCCTGGTAACTCTGAACCTGCAGGTATCCTTAAGGATGGAGTGATATTGTCTGCCGTTTCTCCAGACCTGCGGCGGGCCTTGCAGGAGTTTCAGGCGGATAGACCTGATCGTTGCCCACCTGGTAGACTGTTTGTTCCTGATGATTGGACCAGTAAAGTCATTTCTGAGGTTCATTCTTCTGCGTTGACAGGTCATCCTGGAATCTTTGGTACCAGGGATTTGGTGGCAAGGTCCTTCTGGTGGCCTTCCCTGTCTCGAGATGTGCGAGGCTTTGTGCAGTCTTGTGACGTTTGTGCTCGGGCCAAGCCTTGTTGTTCTCGGGCTAGTGGATTGTTGTTGCCCTTGCCTATCCCGAAGAGGCCCTGGATGCACATCTCTATGGATTTTATTTCGGATCTTCCTGTTTCTCAGAAGATGTCTGTCATCTAGGTGGTGTGTGACCGTTTCTCTAAGATGGTCCATTTGGTTCCCCTGCCTAAGTTGCCTTCTTCTTCCGAGTTGGTTCCTCTGTTTTTTCAAAATGTGGTCCGTTTGCATGGTATTCCGGAGAATATCGTTTCTGACAGAGGAACCCAATTCGTGTCTAGATTTTGGCGAGCATTCTGTGCTAGGATGGGCATAGATTTGTCTTTCTCGTCTGCTTTCCATCCTCAGACTAATGGCCAGACCGAGCGGACGAATCAGACCTTGGAGACATATTTGAGGTGTTTTGTGTCTGCAGATCAGGATGATTGGGTTGCTTTTTTGCCTTTAGCGGAGTTTGCCCTCAATAATCGGACCAGCTCTGCCACCTTGGTGTCTCCTTTTTTCTGTAATTCGGGGTTTCATCCTCGATTTTCTTCTGGTCAGGTGGAATCTTCGGATTGTCCTGGAGTGGATGCTGTGGTGGAGAGGTTGCATCAGATTTGGGGGCAGGTAGTGGACAATTTGAAGTTGTCCCAGGAGAAGACTCAGCTTTTTGCCAACCGCCGGCGTCGGGTTGGTCCTCGGCTTTGTGTTGGGGACTTGGTGTGGTTGTCTTCTCGTTTTGTCCCTATGAGGGTTTCTTCTCCTAAGTTTAAGCCTCGGTTCATCGGCCCGTACAAGATATTGGAGATTCTTAACCCTGTGTCCTTCCGTTTGGACCTCCCTGCATCTTTTTCTATTCATAAAGTTTTTCATCGGTCATTGTTGCGCAGGTATGAGGTACCGGTTGTGCCTTCCGTTGAGCCTCCTGCTCCGGTGTTGGTTGAGGGCGAGTTGGAGTACGTTGTGGAAAAAATCTTGGACTCCCGTGTTTCCAGACGGAAACTCCAGTATCTGGTCAAATGGAAGGGATACGGTCAGGAGGATAATTCTTGGGTGACTGCCTCTGATGTTCATGCCTCCGATCTGGTCCGTGCCTTTCATAGGGCTCATCCTGATCGCCCTGGTGGTTCTGGTGAGGGTTCGGTGCCCCCTCCTTGAGGGGGGGGTACTGTTGTGAAATTGGATTTTGGGCTCCCCCGGTGGCCACTGGTGGAATTGAACTGGTGTGCATCATCCCCTCTGTTCACCTGTTTCCATCAGGATGTGGGAGTCGCTATTTAACCTTGCTCCTCTGTCACTTCCATGCCGGTCAACATTGTAATCAGAAGCCTTTCTGTGCATGTTCCTGCTGCTAGACAACTCCCAGCTAAGTTGGACTTTAGTCCTCGTTTGTTTTTGCATTTTGTTCCAGTTCACAGCTGTAGTTTCGTTTCTGTGTCTGGAAAGCTCTTGTGATCTGAAATTGCCACTCTGATGTTATGAGTTAATACTAGAGTCTTAAAGTAATTTCAGGATGGTATTTTGATAGGGTTTTCAGCTGACCATGAAAGTGCCCTTTCTGTCTTCCTGCTATCTAGTAAGCGGACCTCAATTTTGCTAAACCTATTTTCATACTACGTTTGTCATTTCATCTAAAATCACCGCCAATATATGTGGGGGCCTCTGTCTGCCTATCGGGGAAATTTCTCTAGAGGTGAGCCAGGACTATATTTTCCTCTGCCAGGATTAGTTAGTCCTCCGGCCGGCGCTGGGCGTCTAGGGATAAAAAACGTAGGCAATGCTACCCGGCTACTGTTAGTTGTGCGGCAGGTTTAGTTCATGGTCAGTTTAGTTTCCATCCTTCCAAGAGCTAGTACTTATGTTTGCGGGGCTATGTTCTCTTGCCATTGAGAACCATAACACGTATGATGTTGTAATGAGTGATTCATTACTTAAATTTAAGAGGGGACTGGATGCCTTTCTCGAAAAGTATAATGTTACAGGGTATATACACTACATTTCTTGATAGAGCGTTGATCCAGGGAACTAGTCTGACTGCAGTATGTGGAGTCGAGAAGGAATTTTTTTCCCCAATGTGGATCTTACTTTTTTTGCACATGGGTTTTTTTTGCTTTCCTCTGGATCAACATGTTAGGGCACGTTAGGTTACGCTATGGGTTGAACTAGATGGACTTAAAGTCTTCCTTTAACCTTAATAACTATGAAGGACACAGCAGGCCAGGAGCATCCCGTCCTGTACCTGAGTAGGAAACTATTGCCGAGAGAGGTGGCCTACTCCACGATGAAAAAGGAGTGCCTGGCAATTGTTTGGGCGGTGCAGTGTCTGAAGCCATATTTGTACGGGCATCACTTAATCATGGAGATGGACCACAACCCTCTCAACTGGTTACACATGGTCTCCGATACGAATGGGAGGTTGCTGCATTTTAGCCTGGTGCTACAGCAGTACCACTTCTCCATTTGCCACAAAATGTGACCATGGTAACGCTGATGGGCTATTTCAGCAAGGAGAGGTTTCAGGAGTGCGCTTGGGGGAAAACAGGAATGTGATACCCCCTAGCGCCCTCTAAAGGGGGAGGTGTGAGATATGGGAAAATTATATCAAATTGATATCATTTTGATATCTGATGGAGTTCCCTATCAGATAAATTTTGGCCCAAAAATACTTGCTCCAAACTCAGCCTCTACGTTTGGCATTCCCCCAAGGCCAAAAGGAAGTCAAATACACATCAAACAATGGGACCTCATTATCCAGTAAAGTCACTTCCTAGGACAGAGCAGACCAATGGCTTTTTTTAATTAGCTCAAGCAAATAGGCCTTTGAAACCCTCTCCAGGGGAAAAAGGCATAGACCCTGTGTCCCCCAGCACCAAGGTCAGCAATTATCACAGGGGTGTGAACTCTTGTGCAGTTACCAGACAACTGGCTTCCGTTTGTGTATTCAGTCTGACACACAGACATATTGGCACCACAGATTCCAAGCTCAACAGCACAAGGCTCTGAGATATTGAATCTAGAAAAAGACCTACAATAAAAGAATGCAATATCTCTGAACCTAGCTGAGCACATAATCGGAATCTTCATTCCTTTCCCCAAAAGCCAATACCATGCACCACCTCTAGAACTCTGCGTTATTGAGTTATAAATCATAGCTATCAGGAATTAAGCATGGTAGCGGTATTTGGACTCCCTGCACAGATAAAATCCAGCAGAACCCAGAGGCACCGCAGCCATCCCAGAGACAGCATTAGGTGGAAAGTTAAGAGCATCCACAGTTTTGGAGGGAAAACCATGCTCTCTGATATGGGAGGAGAGAGGCTGCACAGCCCAAGGGTTGGCGCAGCATGCGGTAGGGAACAGCCTAGGGGATAATAGGCAGCTCATAATTTTGGACAGAGTTTTTCTACTGGCAGGAGGCCCGTTAGCTGATGTAGCCAGTGAATTGCTTAGCAAAGATTTAAATCTGTGATTCATCAGTGCCTCCCTGTGGTCACATGCTACGTAGCTACATGCTATGGTAATGTTACTGGGGCTAGAGGTTTAAAGTCCAGTGAACACCCTGTGTTTACATCAGCGAGACTGAGGTATTGTATGCTCATCTATATATATAAGAGGCATCGTGATTACTTGCTAATCCCGCCCCCTGCACAGCAGCTCTGCCCCCCTACATCACCACACACAATCCCGTCCCCCACCCATTATTACACACAATCCCGCCCCCACCACATTACCAAACACAATCCCGCCCCCACCACATTACCACACACAATCCCGCCCCCACCACATTACCACACATAATCCCGCCCCCCACCAAATTAACACACACAATCCCGCCCCCTCACAATATCACCACACACAATCCTGCCCCCCACCACATTACCACATATAATACCGCTCCCACCACATTACCACATATAATCCCGCCCCCTCACAACATCACCACACACAATCCTGCCCCCCACCACATTACCACACATAATCCCTCCCCCCCACCACATTACCACACATAATCCCGCCCCCCACCACATTACCACACACACTCCAGCCCCCCGCACATCATCACACATTATCCCGCCACCACCACATTACCACACACAATCCCGCCCCCTCACCACATTACCACACACAATCCCGCCCCACCACATTACCACACACAATACCGCCCGCCACCACATCACTACATATAATCACGCCCCATCACATTACCACACATAACCCCGCCCCCACCACATTACCACAAACAATCCTGCCCCCCACCACATTACCACACACAATCCCGCCCGCCCACCACATTACCACATGCAATCCCGCCCCCCACCACATTACCACACACAATCCCACCCCCCCACCACATCACCAGACATAATCCCGCCCCCCCACCAAATTACCACACATAATCCTGCCCCCACCCCATTACCACACACAATCCCACCCCCCACCACATTACCACACACAATCCCGGCCCGCACCACAATACCACACACAATCCTGCCCGCCCGTTAAATCACCACACACAATCCCGACCCCCACCACATCACCACACATAATCCCGCCCCATCACATTACCACACATAATCCCACCCCCCACCATATTACCACACACAATCCCGCCCCCCCACCACATTAGCACACACAATACCGCCCGCCCACAACATCACCACACTTAATCCCGCCCCCACCACATTACCACACATAATCCTGCCAACAACACATTACCACACATAATCAAGCCCCGCACTACATTGCCACACACAATCCCACCCCCCACCACATTACCAAACACAAAAGCGCTCACCCACCACATCACCACACATAATCCCGCCCCCACCACATCACCACACATAATCCCGCCCTCACCACATTACCACACATAATCCCGCCCCCCACCCACCACATTACCACAAACAATCCCTTCCCCCACCACATTACCACACACAATCCCGCCCGCCCACCACATTTACACACACAATCCCGCCCCCCACCACAATACCACACACAATCCCACCCTCCACCACATTACCACACACAATCCCGCCACCCCACCACATTACCACACATAATCCCGCCCCCACCACATTATGACACATAAACCCGCCCACATTACCACACATAATCCCACCCCCACCACATTAACACACACACAATCCCGCCCCCCACCACATTACCACACACAATCCCGCCCCCCCACCACATTACCACACATAATCCCGCCCCCAACACATTACCACACATAATCCCACCCCCCACCACATTACCACACATAATCCTGCCCCCCCACCACATTACCACACATAATCCAGCCCCCCCACCACATTACCACACATAATCCCGCCCCCCACCACATTACCACACACAATCCCGCCCCCCCACCACATTACCACACACAATCCCGCCCGCCCACCACATTACCACACACAATACCGTCCCCAACACATTACCACACATAATCCCGCCCCCACCACATTACCACATAATACTGCCCCCACCACATTACCATACACAATCCCGCCCCCCCACCACATTACCACACACAATCCCACCCGCCCACCACATTACCACACAATCCCGCCACCCCACCACATTACCACACACAACCCCACCCCCCACCACATTAACACACACAATTTTGCCCCCCACCACATTACCACACACAATCCCGCCCCCCCACCACATTACCACACATAATCCCGCCCCCCCACCACATTACCACTCATAATCCCGCCCACATTACCACACACAATCTCGCCCCCCACCACATTACCACACACACAATCCCGCCCCCCACCACATTACCATACCCAATCCCGCCCCCCCACCACATTACCACACATAATCCCACCCCCACCACATTACCACACACAATCCCGCCCCCACCACATTACCACACACAATTCCACCCCCCACCTCATTACCACACATAATCCCGCCCCCACCATATTAAGACACACAATCCTGCCCCCCACCACATTACCACACACGATAATTACCACACACAAACCCGCCCCCCCACCACATTACCACACACAATCCCGCCCCCCACCACATTACCACACACAATCCCGCCCCACCACATTACCACACATAATCCCGCCCCCCTCCACATTACCACACATAATCCCACCCACATTACCACACATAATCCCTCCCCCCACCACATTACCACACACACAATCCCGCACCCCACCTCATTACAACACACAATCCCGCCCCCCACCACATTACCACACACAATCCCGCCCCCCACCACATTACCACACATAATTCCGCCCCCCTCCACATTACCACACATAATCCCACCCACATTACCACACATAATCCCTCCCCCCACCACATTACCAAACACACAATCCCGCCCCCCACCTCATTACCACACACAATCCCACCCCCCACCACATTACCACACATAATTCCACCCCCCCACCGCATTACCGCACATAATCCCGCTCCCCACCACATTACCACTAGTGTTGAGCGATACCGTCCGATACTTGAAAGTATTGGTATCGGATAGTATCGGCCGACACCCGAAAAGTATCGAATATCGCCGATACCGATACCCGATACCAATACAAGTCAATGGGACACCAAGTATCGGAAGGTATCCTGGATGGTTCCCAGGGTCTGAAGGAGAGGAAACTCTCCTTCAGGCCCTGGGATCCATATTAATGTGTAAAATATAGAATTAAAATAAAAAATATTGATATACTCACCCGTAGGGAGGCCCTGCACCTTACCGATGTTAACCGGCAGCCTGCTTTGCTTAAAATGAGTGCGTTCAGGACCTTCTATGACGTCACGGCTTCTTCTTGTGATTGGTCACGTGGCGGTCACATGAGCGGCACGCGACCAATCTCAAGCCGCGACGTCATTCTCAGGTCCTAAATTCCTAGAATGAGGAGTTTAGGGCCTGAGAATGACGTCGCGGCTTGTGATTGGTCGCGTGGCGGTCACATGAGCGGCACGCGACCAATCAGAAGCCGTGACGTCATGGAAGGTCCTAAACGCGCTCATTTTAAGCAAAGCAGGCTGCCGGTTAACAGCGGTAAGGTGCAGGGGCCTCCAAGGAGGTGAGTATATCCATATTTATTATTTTAATTCTTTATTTTACACATTAATATGGTTCCGATACCGATTCCCGATACCACAAAAGTATCGGATCTCGGTATCGGAATTCCGATACCGCAAATATCGGCCGATATCCGATACATGCGGTATCCGAATGCTCAACACTAATTACCACACATAATCCTGCCCCCCCACCACATTACCACACATAATCCCGCACCTCTACCACATTACCACAAATATTCCCGCACCCCACCACATTACCACACACAATCTCGCCCCCCCACCACATTACCACACAAAATCCCTCCCGCACCACCTCATTACCACACACAATAACCACCCGCCAACCACATTACCACACATAATCCCACCCCCACCACATTACCACACATAATCCCGCCCCACCACATTACCACAGATAATCCTGCCCCCCACCACATTACCACACACAATCCCACCCCCCCACCACATTACCACACACAATCCCGCCCACCTACCACATTACCACACACAATCCCGCCCCCCCACCACATTACCACACACAATCCCGCCCCCCACCACATTACCACACATAATCCTGCCCCCCACCACATTACCACACACAATCCCGCCCGCCCACCACATTACCACACACAATCCCGCCCCCCACCACATTACCACACACAATCCCGCCCCCCACCACATTACCACACACAATCCCACCCCCACCACATTACCACACACAATCCCGCCCCCCCACCACATTACCACACATAATCCTGCCCCCCACCACATTACCACACACAATCCCGCCCGCCCACCACATTACCACACACAATCCCGCCCCCCCACCACATTACCACACACAATCCCGCCCCCCACCACATTACCACACACAATCCCACCCCCCACCACATTACCACACACAATCCCACCCCCACCACATTACCACACATAATCCCGCCCCCCTCCACATTACCACACATAATCCCTCCCACATTACCACACAAATCCCTCCCCCCACCACATTACCACACACACAATCCCGCCCCCCACCACATAACCACACATTATTCCACCCCCACCACATTACCACACATAATCCCGCTCCCCACCACATTACCACACATAATCCTGCCCCGCACCACATTACCACACCTAATCCCGCCCCCCCACGACATTACCACACATAATCCCGCCCCCCCACCACATTACCACACACAATCCCGCCCCCCCACCACATCACCAGACATAATCCCGCCCCCCCACCAAATTACCAAACATAATCCCGCCCCCCCACCCCATTACCACACACAATCCCGCCCCCCACAACATTACTACACATAATCCTGCCCCCCACCACATTACCACACATGATCCTACCCCACCCCTTTACCACACACAATCCCACCCCCCACCACATTACCACACACAATCCCGGCCCGCACCACAATACCACACACAATCCTGCCCGCCCGTTAAATCACCACACACAATCCCGCCCGCCCACCACATCACCACACATAATCCTGCCCCCCACCACATTACCACACATAATCCTACCCCACCCCTTTACCACACACAATCCCACCCCCCACCACATTACCACACACAATCCCGGCCCGCACCACAATACCACACACAATCCTGCCCGCCCGTTAAATCACCACACATAATCCCGCCCCCCACCACATTACCACACATAATCCCACCCCCCACCATATTACCACACACAATCCCGCCCCCCACCACATTAGCACACACAATACCGCCCGCCCACAACATCACCACACTTAATCCCGCCCCCACCACATTACCACACATAATCCTGCCCCCAACACATTACCACACATAATCAAGCCCCGCACTACATTGCCACACACAATCCCGCCCCCCACTACATTACCAAACACAAAAGCGCCCACCCACCACATTACCACACATAATCCCACCCCCCACCACATCACCACACATAATCCCGCCCCCACCACATTACCACACATAATCCCGCCCCCCACCACATTACCACAAACAATCCCTTCCCCCACCACATTACCACACACAATACCGCCCGCCCACCACATTTACACACACAATCCCGCCCCCCACCACAATACCACACACAATCCCGCCCTCCACCACATTACCACACACAATCCCGCCACCCCACCACATTACCACACATAATCCCGCCCCCACCACATTATGACAATAAACCCGCCCACATTACCACACATAATCCCACCCCCACCACATTAACACACACACAATCCCGCCCCCCACCACATTACCACACACAATCCCGCCCCCCACCACATTACCACACATAATCCCGCCCCCAACACATTACCACACATAATCCCGCCCCCCACCACATTACCACACATAATCCTGCCCCCCCACCACATTACCACTCATAATCCCGCCCACATTACCACACACAATCTCGCCCCCCACCACATTACCACAAACACAATCCCGCCCCCCACCACATTACCATGCACAATCCCGCCCCCCACCACATTACCACACATAATCCCGCCCCCCACCACATTACCACACATAATCCCGCCCCCACCACATTACCACACACAATCCCGCCCCCCACCACATTACCACACACAATTCCACCCCCCCACCTCATTACCACACATAATCCCGCCCCCACCACATTACCACACATAATCCCACCCGCCACCACATTACCACACACAATCCCGCCCCCCACCACATTACCACACATAATCCCGCCCCCAACACATTACCACACATAATCCCGCCCCCCACCACATTACCACACATAATCCTGCCCCCCCACCACATTACCACTCATAATCCCGCCCACATTACCACACACAATCTCGCCCCCCACCACATTACCACAAACACAATCCCGCCCCCCACCACATTACCATGCACAATCCCGCCCCCCACCACATTACCACACATAATCCCGCCCCCCACCACATTACCACACATAATCCCGCCCCCACCACATTACCACACACAATCCCGCCCCCCACCACATTACCACACACAATTCCACCCCCCCACCTCATTACCACACATAATCCCGCCCCCACCACATTACCACACATAATCCCACCCGCCACCACATTACCACACACAATCCCGCCCCCCACCACATTACCACACACAATCCCGCCCCCACCACATTACCACACATAATCCTGCCCCCCTCCACATTACCACACATAATCCCACCCACATTACCACACATAATGTCTCCCCCCACCACATTACCACACACACAATCCCGCCCCCCACCTCATTACCACACACAATCCCGCCCCCCACCACATTACCACACATAATTCCACCCCCCCACCGCATTACCACACATAATCCCGCTCCCCACCACATTACCACTAGTGTTGAGCGATACCGTCCGATACTTGAAAGTATTGGTATCGGATAGTATCGGCCGACACCCGAAAAGTATCGGATATCGCCGATACTGATACCCGATACCAATACAAGTCAATGGGACACCAAGTATCGGAAGGTATCCTGGATGGTTCCCAGGGTCTGAAGGAGAGGAAACTCTCCTTCAGGCCCTGGGATCCATATTAATGTGTAAAATATAGAATTAAAATAAAAAATATTGATATACTCACCCGTAGGGAGGCCCTGCACCTTACCGATGTTAACCGGCAGCCTGCTTTGCTTAAAATGAGTGCGTTCAGGACCTTCCATGACGTCACGGCTTCTTCTTGTGATTGGTCACGTGGCGGTCACATGAGCGGCACGCAACCAATCACAAGCCGCAACGTCATTCTCAGGTCCTAAATTCCTAGAATGAGGAGTTTAGGGCCTGAGAATGACGTCGCGGCTTGTGATTGGTCGCGTGGCAGTCACATGAGCGGCACGCGACCAATCAGAAGCCGTGACGTCATGGAAGGTCCTAAACGCGCTCATTTTAAGCAAAGCAGGCTGCCGGTTAACAGCGGTAAGGTGCAGGGGCCTCCAAGGAGGTGAGTATATCCATATTTATTATTTTAATTCTTTATTTTACACATTAATATGGTTCCGATACCGATTCCCGATACCACAAAAGTATCGGATCTCGGTATCGGAATTCCGATACCGCAAATATCGGCCGATACCCGATACTTGCGGTATCGGAATACTCAACACTAATTACCACACATAATCCTGCCCCCCCACCACATTACCACACATAATCCCGCCCCTCTACCACATTACCACAAATATTCCCGCAACCCACCACATTACCACACACAATCTCGCCCCCCCACCACATTACCACACAAAATCCCTCCCGCCCACCACATTACCACACACAATAACCACCCACCAACCACATTACCACACATAATCCCACCCCCACCACATTACCACACATAATCCCGCCCCACCACATTACCACAGATAATCCCGCCCCCCACCACAATACCACACACAATCCCACCCCCCCACCACATTACCACACACAATCCCGCCCACCCACCACATTACCACACACAATCCCGCCCCCCCACCACATTACCACACACAATCCCGCCCCCCCCACCACATTACCACACATAATCCTGCCCCCACCACATTACCACACACAATCACGCCCGCCCACCACATTACCACACACAATCCCGCCCCCCCACCACATTACCACACACAATCCTGCCCCCCACCACATTACCACACACAATCCCGCCCCCCACCACATTACCACACACAATCCCACCCCCACCACATTAACACACATAATCCCGCCCCCTCCACATTACCACACATAATCCCTCCCACATTACCACACAAATCCCTCCCCCCACCACATTACCACACACACAATCCCGCCCCCCACCACATTACCACACATTATTCCACCCCCACCACATTAACACACATAATCCCGCTCCCCACCACATTACCACACATAATACTGCCCCGCACCACATTACCACACCTAATCCCGCCCCCCCACCACATTACCACACATAATCCCGCACCCCACCACATTACCACACACAATCTCGCCCCACCACCACATTACCACACAATATCCCACCCGCCCACCACATTACCACACACAATACCACCCGCCCACCACATTACCACATATAATCCCGTCCCCACGACATTACCACACATAATCCCGCTCCCACCACATTACGACAGATAATCCCACCCCTCACCCCATTACCACACACAATCCCACCCCCCAACCACATTACCACACACAATCCCGCCCACCCACCACATTACCACACACAATCCCGCCACCCCACCACATTACCACACACAATCCCGCCCCCCACCACATTACCACACATAATTTCGCCCCCCCACCACATTACCACACATAATCCCGCCCCCACCACATTACCACACATAACCCCACCCACATTACCACACAATCCCGCCCCCAACACATTACCACACACACAATCCCGCCCCCCAACACATTACCACACACACAATCCCGCCCCTTACCACATTACCACACACAATTCCACCCCCACCACATTACCACACATAATCCCGCCTCCCACCACATTACCACACATAATCCCGCCTCCCACCACATTACCACACATAATTTCGCCCCCCCACCACATTACCACACATAATCCCGCCCCCACCACATTACCACACATAACCCCACCCACATTACCACACAATCCCGCCCCCAACACATTACCACACACACAATCCCGCCCCCCAACACATTACCACACACACAATCCCGCCCCTTACCACATTACCACACACAATCCCACCCCCACCACATTACCACACATAATCCCGCCTCCCACCACATTACCACACATAATCCCGCCTCCCACCACATTACCACACATAATCCCACCCCCCACCACATTGCCACACATAATCCTGCCCCCACCACATTACCACACATAATCCCACCCCCCACCACATTACCACACATAATCCCGCCCCCCACCACACTACCACACATAGTCCTGCCCCCACCACATTACCACACATAATCCCGCCCCCACCACATCACCACACATAATCCCGCCCCCACCACATTACCACAGATAATCCAGCCCCCACCACATTACCACACATAATCCTGCCCCCCACCACATTACCACACACAATCCCACCCCCACCATGTTACCACACATAATCCCGCCCCCCACCACGTTACCCCACACAATCCCACCCCCACCACATTACCACACACAATCCCGCCCCCCACCACATTACCACGCATAATCCCGGCCCCCGCCACATTACCACACATAATCCCGACCCCACCACATTACCACACATAATCTTGCCCCCACCACATCACCACACATAATCCCGGCCCCCACCACATTACCACACATAATCCCGCCGCCCACCACATTACCACACATAATCCCGCCCCCCACCACGTTACCACACTTAATCCCACCCCCCACCACATTACCACACATAATCCCACCCCCCCACCACATTACCACAAATAAAAATTACCACACATAAACCTGTCCCCCACCACATTACCACACATAATCCCACCCCCCCACCACATTACCACACATAATCCTGCCCCCCACATCACCACACATAACCCCACCCCCACCACATTACCACACATAATCCCGCCCCCCACCACATTACGACACATAATCCCGCCCCCTCACCACATTACCACACATAAAAATTACCACATAATCCCGCCCCCCACCACATTACCACACATAATCCCTCCCCGCACATTACCACACATAATCCCACCCCCCCACCGCATTACCACACATAATGCCGCCCCCACCACATTACCACACATAATGCCGCCCCCACCACATTACCACACATAATGCCGCCTCCCACCACATTACCACACATAATGCCGCCCGCCACTACATTACCACACACAATCCCGCCCCCCCACCACATTACCACACACAGTCCCACCCCCCCACCACATTACCACACACAATCCCACCCCCCACCACATTACCGCACATAATCCGGCCCCCCCACCATATTACCACACATAATCCCGCCCCCCCACATTACCACATGAGGCTCCTCCATCCCCACACATTACCACACGAGGCTCCATCACCACTCATTACCACACGAGGCCTCATCCCCACACATTACCACACGAGGCTCCGTCCCCCACATTACCACACGAGGCTCCGTACCCACACATTACCACACGAGGTTCTGTCCCCACACATTACCATACGAGGCTCCGTCCCCACACATTACCACACGAGGCTCCGTCCCTCCACATTACCACACAAGGCTCCGTCCCCACACATTACCACATGAGGCTCCGTCCCCACAAATTACCACACGAGGCTCCATCCCCACACATTACCACACAAGGCTCCGTCCCCCCACATTACCACACGAGTCTCCGTACCCACACATTACCACACGAGGTTCTGTCCCCACACATTACCATACGAGGCTCCGTCCCCACACATTACCACACGAGGCTCCGTCCCTCCACATTACCACACGAGGCTCCGTCCCCACACATTACCACACGAGGCTCCGTCCTCACACATTACCACACGAGGCTCCGTCCTCACACATTACCACACAAGGCTCCGTCCTCACACATTACCATACAAGGCTCCGTCCTCACACATTACCACATGAGGCTCCGTCCCTCCACATTACCACACGAGGCTGTGTCCCCACACATTACCACATGAGGCTCCATCCTCACACATTACCACACAAGGCTCCAGCCTCACACATTACCATACGAGGCTCCATCCTCACACATTACCACACAAGGCTCCGTCCTCACACATTACCATACAAGGCTCCGTCCTCACACATTACCACATGAGGCTCCGTCCCTCCACATTACCACACGAGGCTGCTTCCCCACACATTACCACATGAGGCTCCATCCTCACACATTACCACACAAGGCTCCAGCCTCACACATTACCATACGAGGCTCCGTCCTCACACATTACCACACGAGGCTCCATCCCCACACATTACCACATGAGGCTGCGTCCCCACACATTACCACACGAGGCTCTGTCCCCACACATTACCACACAAATCCAGTTTGCTTTTGATTTTACACTGTGAATAAAATGTATTAGTATTATTCTGATTTTTAATTATTATTATTGTTATTAACTTCATTTTAAGTTAATTTACCACCTCCGTAAGTGCTATTGAATGTTGTCATTATTTACTTTAGTTTAATCACTAGCAGCGTTAATTAGATAGCAATGAGCATGCCGAGCGTTAGCTGGCTGGAAACAGCTAGTCTTAATACTATAGTCATTTGTTTACACTGCAGGCATTGGGATAAATTATGGCTTTTTGTCGTAGTCAATTGGACCTGGGTATGTTTAGTGGTTTATTGCTGCCTATTTATAAAGTCTGGCACTCGCACTTTGTCTTATCAGGAGGATAATTTCACCACTCTGTGGCCAAGCATCTAATTATTAGATATATGTCCCTGTTTGTTTCATAGATGGTATTGATCTATTGACTTATATATTGTGGCAATGAATTTATTCATGCATCGTACACAACAACTTTCAGATTAGGAGGTTTAGTTATATCTATAAATTGTTTTTACTATTGAATCATTAGTATATATGTTTTTTGTTATTAGGCACTGGCATTCTGTTCAAACAATGAAGACCTTTAACCTATGGCTATGTATGTAATAGTGAATGGAACATAATTCTCTGATTTATTTCATGGGTGTCATTGATTGTCTACAACTAAATTATATTGATTTGCTTCATTGATTATATATAATTTTGCATTTTAGACAGTCGTTTACACCTGAATTAATACTCTAGATAGCCCCACTTGTTGGATTTGTAATATGTTCAGTATACCTGCTGCTATATTTATACTTTAGGACTTTAAAATACCTATTTCTTCTAGTACCCAATTCTTTCCTGTGTTAAAAATTTATGAATTTTTAATTTAGTTATTTAACCCCTTTACCCCCAAGGGTGGTTTGCACATTAATGACCGGGCCAATTTTTACAATTCTGACCACTGTCCCTTTATGAGGTTATAACTCTGGAACGCTTCAACGGATCCCAGTGATTCTGACACTGTTTTCATGAGACATATTATACTTCATGATAGTCGTAAAATTTATTTGATATTACCAGCGTTTATTTGTGGAAAAAATGGAAAATTGGTGAAAATTTTGAAAATTTTGCAATTTTCCAACTTTGAATTTTCATGCAATTAAATCACAGAGATATGTCACACAAAATACTTAATAAGCAACATTTCCCACATGTCTACTTTAGATCAGCACAATTTTGGAAAAAAAAAATTTTGTTAGGGAGTTATAAGGGTTAAAAGTTGACCAGCAATTTCTCATTTTTACAACACCATCTTTTTTAGGGACCACATCTCATTTGAAGTCATTTTGAGGGGTCTATATGATATAAAATAACCAAGTTTGACACCATTCTAAAAACCGCACCCCTAAAGGTGCTCAAAACCACATTCAAGAAGTTAATTAACCCTTCAGGTGTTTCACAGGAATTTTTGGAATGTTTAAATAAAAATGAACATTTAACTTTGGTTCACAAAAAAATGTACTTCAGCTCCAATTTGTTTTATTTTACCAAGGGTAACAGGAGAAAATGGACCCCAAAAGTTATTGTACAATTTGTCCTGAGTACGCCGGTACCCCATATGTGGGGGTAAACCACTGTTTGGGCGCATGGCAGAGCTTGGAAGCAAAGGAGCGCCCTTTGACTTTTCAATGCAAAATTGACTGGAATTGAGATGGGACGCCATGTTGCGTTTGGAGAGCCCCTGATGTGCCTAAACATTGAAACTCCCCACAAGTGACACCATTTTGGAAAGTAGACCCCCTAAGTAACTCATCTAGATGTGTGGTGAGCACTTTGACCCATTAAGTGAATCACAGAAGCTTATAAAGCAGAGCCGTAAAAATAAAAAATCATATTTTTTCACAAAAATGATATTTTCGCCCCCAATTTTTTATTTTTCCAAGAGTAAGAGAAGAAATTGGACCCCAAAAGTTGTTGTACAATTTGTCTTGAGTACGTTGATACCCCATATGTGGGGGCAAACCACTGTTTGGGCGCATGGGAGAGCTCGGAAGGGAAGGAGCGCTGTTTGACTTTTCAATGCAATATTGACAGGAATTGAGATGGGACGCCATGTTGGGTTTGGAGAGCCACTGATGTGCCTAAACATTGAAAACCCCCACAAATGACACCATTTTGGAAAGAAGACCCCCTAAGGAACTCATCTAGATGTGTTGTGAGAGCTTTGAACCCCCAAATGTTTCACTACAGTTTATAATGCAGAGCCATGAAAATAAAAATTCTTTTTTTTTCCACAAAAATTATTTTTAGCCCCCAGTTTTGTATTTTTCCAAGGGTAACAGTTGAAATTGGACTCCAAAAGTTGATGTACAATTTGTCCTGAGTACGCTGATAACCCATATGTTGGGGTAAACCCCTGTTTGGGCACACGGGAGAGCTCGGAAGGGAAGGAGCACTGTTTTACTTTTTCAACGCAGAATTGGCTGGAATTGAGATTGGATGCCATGTCGCGTTTGGAGAGCCCTTGATGTGCCTAAACAGTGGAAACCCCCCAATTATAACTGAAACCCTAATCCAAACACATCCCTAACCCTAATCTCAACGGTAACCCTAACCACACACCTAACCCTGACACACCCCTAACCCTAATCCCAACCCTATTCCCAACCATAAATGTAATCCAAACCATAACCCTAACTTTAGCCCCAACCCTAACCCTAACTTTAGCACCAACCCTTACTGTACCCTTAACCCTAGCCCCAACCCTAACCCTAACACTAACCCTAGCCCTAAACCTAGCCCTAACCCTAACCCTAACCCTTTCCCCAACCCTAACCCTAACCCTAGCCCTAACCCTAACCCTAGCACTAACCCTAATGGGAAAATGGAAATAAATACATTTTTTTAATTTTTTAATTTTTCCCTAACTAAGGGGGTGATGAAGGGGGGTTTGATTTACATTTATATCAGGTTTTTAGCGGATTTTTATGATTGGCAGCCGTCACACCCTGAAAGACACTTTTTATTGAAAAAATATTTTTTTGCGTTACCACATTTTGAGAGCTATAATTTTTCCATATTTTGGTCCACAGAGTCATGTGAGGTCATGTTTTTTGCAGGACGAGTTGACGTTTTTATTGGCAACATTTTCGGGCATGTGAAATTTTTTGATCGGTTTTTATTCCGATTTTTGTGAGGCAGAATGACCAAAAACCAGCTATTCATGAATTTCTTTTGGGGGAGGCATTTATACCGTTCCGCGTTTGGTAAAATGGATAAAGCAGTTTTATTCTTCGGGTCAGTACGATTACAGCGATACCTCATTTGTATCTTTTTTTATGTTTTGGCGCTTTTATACGATAAAAACTATTTTATAGAAAAAATAATTATTTTTGCATCGCTTTAATCTGAGGACTATAGCTTTTTTATTTTTTCTTTGATGATGCTGTGTGGCAGCTCATTTTTTTGCGGGACAAGATGAAGTTTTCAGTGGTACCATGGATATTTATATCTGTCTTTTTGATTGCGTGTTATTCCACTTTTTGTTTGGCAGTATGATGATAAAGCGTCTTTTTTTGCCTCGTTTTTTTTTACGGTGTTCACTGAAGTGGTTAACTAGTGGGACAGTTTTATAGGTCGGGTCATTATGGACGCGGCGATACTAAATATGTGTACTTTTATTTTTTTTTAATTTAGATAAAGAAATGTATTTATAGGAACAATATATGTATATATACAGGTCCTTCTCAAAAAATTAGCATATAGTGTTAAATTTCATTATTTACCATAATGTAATGATTACAATTAAACTTTCATATATTATAGAATCATTATCCACCAACTGAAATTTGTCAGGTCTTTTATTGTTTTAATACTGATGATTTTGGCATACAACTCCTGATAACCCAAAAAACCTGTCTCAATAAATTAGCATATTTCACCCAGCCAATCAAATAAAAGTGTTTTTTAATAACAAACAAAAAAACCATCAAATAATAATGTTCAGTTATGCACTCAATACTTGGTCGGGAATCCTTTGGCAGAAATGACTGCTTCAATGCGGCGTGGCATGGAGGCAATCAGCCTGTGACACTGCTGAGATGTTATGGAGGCCCAGGATGCTTCAATAGCGGCCTTAAGCTCATCCAGAGTGTTGGGTCTTGCGTCTCTCAACTTTCTCTTCACAATATCCCACAGATTCTCTATGGGGTTCAGGTCAGGAGAGTTGGCAGGCCAATTGAGCACAGTAATACCATGGTCAGTAAACCATTTACCAGTGGTTTTGGCACTGTGAGCAGGTGCCAGGTCGTGCTGAAAAATGAAATCTTCATCTCCATAAAGCATTTCAGCCGATGGAAGCATGAAGTGCTCCAAAATCTCCTGATAGCTAGCTGCATTGACCCTGCCCTTGATGAAACACAGTGGACCAACACCAGCAGCTGACATGGCACCCCACACCATCACTGACTGTGGGTACTTGACACTGGACTTCAGGCATTTTGGCATTTCCTTCTCCCCAGTCTTCCTCCAGACTCTGGCACCTTGATTTCCGAATGACATGCAAAATTTGCTTTCATCAGAAAAAAGTACTTGGGACCACTTAGCAACAGTCCAGTGCTGCTTCTCTGTAGCCCAGGTCAGGCGCTTCTGCCGCTGTTTATGGTTCAAAAGTGGCTTTACCTGGGGAATGCGGCACCTGTAGCCCATTTCCTGCACACGCCTGTGCACGGTGGCTCTGGATGTTTCCACACCAGACTCAGTCCACTGCTTCCTCAGGTTCCCCAAGGTCTGGAATCGGTCCTTCTCCACAATCTTCCTCAGGGTCCGGTCACCTCTTCTCGTTGTACAGCGTTTTCTGCCACATTGTTTCCTTCCAACAGACTTACCATTGAGGTGCCTTGATACAGCACTCTGGGAACAGCCTATTTGTTGAGAAATTTCTTTCTGGGTCTTACCCTCTTGCTTGAGGGTGTCAATGATGGCCTTCTTGACATCTGTCAGGTCGCTAGTCTTACCCATGATGGGGGTTTTGAGTAATGAACCAGGCAGGGAGTTTTTAAAAGCCTCAGGTATCTTTTGCATGTGTTTAGAGTTAATTAGTTGATTCATAAGATTAGGGTAATAGGTCGTTTAGAGAACCTTTTCTTGATATGCTAATTTATTGAGACAGGTTTTTTGGGTTATCAGTTGTATGCCAAAATCATCAGTATTAAAACAATAAAAGACCTGACAAATTTCAGTTGGTGGATAATGAATCTATAATATATGAAAGTTTAATTGTAATCATTACATTATGGTAAATAATGAAATTTAACACTATATGCTAATTTTTTGAGAAGGACCTGTATATATATTTTTTTTTGGGGGGGGGAATTTTTTTTTTAACACATATGAATATTTTTTTTACACTATAACATTGCCCCAGGGGGGGGGCATCATGTTATAGTGTAAGATCGCATTAATGTACATGCTGCAACCCATCTGGACTGCAAAAAACAGAAATGTAGAAATTTTTGCAAATTTATTGAAAAAGAAAAACCGAAATATCACATAAGTAGTCAGACCCTTTGCTCAGACACTCTTATTTAAGTCACATGCTGTCCATTTCCTTATGATTCTCCTTGAAATGGTTCTGCTCCTTTATTGGAGTCCATCTGTGATTAACCTCTTCCCAACCTGTGACACAGCGTATATGTCATGAAAGTCGGTGCCAATCCGACCTGTGACACATATGTTGTGTCACAGAATGATCGCGTTCCTGCAGATTGGGTGAAAGGGTTAACTCAAATTTCACCCAACCTGCAGGAACAGGGGGACTTGTACTTTAGCCCAGAGGGGTGGCTTTGCCCCTCCTTGGCTACGATCGCTCTGGTGACCCTTTTTGTCACCACCCTCCAGATATGATTGGAGCTAGCGTCCATGAGACGCTATCTCTCCATTCATATGTGTAGGGGGGCAGATTGAGCGATGGCTGCCTTGCTGTCCAGCTTCATGGTGTCCGTGGAAGCTGAACATCGAGGTGCCTGTTGGCTTCCCTGCCACATACTCACCTCGATCACCATCATCATCGCTGCCGCCGCCAGGTACTCCCCTCTGCTGCCCCTGCCATCCAATTCTACGCTCCCTCTCCCGACCTCCGCTTTCCCCTGAGCTCTGCTCCCTCCCCCTGTGCCTGTGATCACCCCCTCCCCCTGCACCGGTGTTCATACCCACCTGCTGCTGCTGCCGCTGGCTCCATCTCTTCCTGCATATGCTCAGCCCCCCGCACCTGACAGCCCTCTCCTGCCCCCGGTGATCACCCCCCCACCCCAGTGATCACCCCCTGCCCCCTGATTGTCCCCTGCCCCCTGCGATGCTGATCTCACCCCTGCGACGCCGATCTCCCCTCTGCGACACTGATCTCCCCCTGTCCCCTAATTGCCCCCTGCCCCCTGAACTCCCCCCTGCAACACTGATCTCCCTCTGCGATGCCGATCTCCCCCGACCCCCTGATCTCCTCCTGCAATGCTGATCTCCCCCTGCAACGCTGATCTCTCCGCTGCCCTGCTGATCTCCCCTCTGCGACACTGATCTTCCCATGCAAAGCTGATCTCCCTCATGCGATGCTGATCTCCCCCTGCGATGCTGCTCTCCCACCGGCCCCACTGATCTCCCCCACGATGCTCATCTCCCTCCTGTGACGCTCATCTCCCCCCTGCCCCGCTGATCTCCCCCCAGCAATGTTGATCTCCCCCTGCGATGCTGATCTCCCCCCTGCCCCACTGATCTCCCCCCTTCGACACTGATCTACCCCCTGCGACACTGATCTCCTCCTGCCCCCTGATCACCCACTGCCCCCCTGATCTCCCCTCTACTATGCTGATCTCCTCCCTGTGATGCTGATCTCTCCCCTGCCCCGCTGATCTCCCCTGCAATGCTGATCTCCCCCCTGCCCCGCTGATCTCCCCCATGATGCTGATCTCCCCACTGCGATGCTGATCTCCCCCTGCGATGCTGATCTCCCCGTGCCCCGCTGATCTCCCCCTGTGAAGCTGATCCCCTCCTGTGATGCTGATCTCCCCCCTGGCCCGCTGATCTCCCCCCTACGACGCTGATCTCCCCCAGCGACGCTAATCTCCCCCTCCCCGGCTGATCTCCTCTACCTCGCGAATCTCCCCCCTGCCCCACGGATCTCCCACCCGGTGATCACCCCTCTGCCCCATTAGGGTTAGGGTTGTGGCTAAAATTAGGGTTAGGGGTAGGGTTGGGACTAAGGGTAGGGTTAGGGATGGGGTTAGGGGTAGGGTTGGGATTAGGGGTAGGGTTAGGGGTGGGGTTAGGAGTAGGGTTAGGGTTGGGATTAGGGTTAGGGGTAGGGTTAGGATTAGGGTTAGGGTTGGGATTAGTGGTAGGGTAAGGGTTAGGGTTGGGGGTAGGGTGGGGTTGGGGTTAGGGTTGGGATTAACGTTAGGGGTAGGATTAGAGTTGGGATTAGGGTTAGGATTAGGGTTGGGATTAGGGGTAGGGTTAGAATTAGTGTTGAGATTTTGATTAGGGTTAGGGGTGTGTTGGGGTTAGGGTTGGAGTTAGAATTGGGGGTTTTCCACTGTTTAGGTACATCAGGGGGTCTCTAAACATGATATGACACCCGCAGACCATTCCATCAAAGTCTGCATTCCAAAATGTCGCTACTTCCCTTACGAGCCCCGATGTGTGCCCAAACAGTGGTTTACCCCCACATATGGGGTATCAGTGTACTCGGGACAAATTGGACAACAAGTTTTGTGGTCCAATTTCTCCTGTTACTTTTGTAATGAATAAAAAATTCCAGGCTAAAAAATCATTTTTCAAAAAAAACATTTTTTATTTTCAAGGCTCTGCGTTATAAACTTCTCTGAAGCACTTGGGGGTAAAAAGTGGTCACATCTAGATAAGTTCCTTGGGGGATCTAGTTTCCAAAATTGGGTCACTTGTGGGGGGTTTTCTACTGTTTAGGCACATCAGGGGCTCTGCAAATGCGACATGACGCCCGCAGGCCATTCCATCAAAGTCTGCATTCCAAAACGTCACTACTTCTCTTCCGAGCCCCGACGTGTGCCCAAACAGTAGTTTTCTCCCACATATGGGGTATCAGCATACTCAGGACAAATTGGACAACAACTTTGGGGTCCAATTTCTCCTGTTACCCTTGAGAAAATACAAAACTGGGGGCTAAAAAAATCATTTTTGTGGAAAAAAAAAGGATTTTTTATTTTCACGGCTATGCATTATAAGCTTTAGTGAAACACTTGGGGGTTCAAACTTCTCATAACACATCTAGATAAGTTCTTGGGGGGTCTAGTTTCCAAGTTGGTGTCTCTTATGGGGGGTTTTTACTCTACATCAGGGGCTCTGCAAACGCAACGTGACGCCCGCAGACCATTCCATCAAAGTCTGCATTCCAAAACGTCACTACTTCCCTTCCGAGCCCCGGCGTGTGCCCAGACAGTGGTGCCCCCCACATGTGGGGTACCAACTTACTCAGGACAAACTGGACAACAACTTTTGGGGTCCAATTTCTCATGTTACCTTTGTGAAAATAAAAAATTGTGGGCTAAAAAATAATTTTTGAGGAAAAAAAGATTTTTTATTTTCACGGCTCTGTGTTATAAACTTCTGTGAAGCACTTGGGGGTTCAAAGTGCTCACCACTAGGGTTGAGCGACTTTTCCTTTTTTTGAGGTAACTTTCTCAAAAGTCGAGTCGAGTGAAATCGGCTGATCTTCTTGAAAAGTTGGGGTCGGGGATCGGCCGAAACACGAAACCCAATGCAATTTAATGGAAAATCTATATATTTTTATATTTACTTCAGCGCAATATATGTGAAAAGCCGGTAATTCAATTGCCGGCTTTTCATTTCTCCTGCCTAAACCCGACATGATATGAGACATGGTTTACATACAGTAAACCATGTCATATCCCCCTTTTTTTGCATATTCCACACTACTAATGTTAGTAGTGTGTATGTGCAAAATTTCGTCGCTGTAGCTATTAAATTTAAGGGATAAATCGCGGAAAAATTTGGCGTGGGCTCCCGCACAATTTTCTCCGCCAGAGTGGTAAAGCCAGTGACAACTTTTGGGGTCCACTTTCTCCTTCTACCCTTGGGAAAATAAAAAAAATGTTTCTAAAAGATAATTTTTGTGACTAAAAAGTTAAATGTTCATTTTTTTCTTCCATGTTGTTTCAGCTGCTGTGAAACATCTTAAGGGTTAATAAACGTCTTGAATGTGGTTTTGAGCAGATGTTTGTAGCCAGGGGGGGCCAATAACCATGGACCCTCTCTAGGCTATTAATGTCTGCCCTCAGTCACTGGCTTTACCACTCTGGCGGAGAAAATTGCGCCGGAGCCCACGCCAATTATTTCCGCGATTTAACCCTTAAATTTAATAGCTACAGCAACAAAATTTTGCACATACACACTACTAACATTAGTAGTGTGGAATATGCAAAAAAAGGGGGATATGACATGGTTTACTGTATGTAAACCATGTCTCATATCATGTTGGGTTTAGGCGGGAGAAATGAAAAGCCGGCAATCGAATTACCGGCTTTTCACATATATCGCGCTGAAGTAAATATAAATATATATACAGGTCCTTCTCAAATAATTAGCATATAGTGTTAAATTTCATTATTTACCATAATGTAATGATTACAATTAAACTTTCATATATTATAGATTCATTATCCACCAACTGAAATTTGTCAGGTCTTTTATTGTTTTAATACTGATGATTTTGGCCTACAACTCCTGATAACCCAAAAAACCTGTCTCAATAAATTAGCATATCAAGAAAAGGTTCTCTAAACGACCTATTACCCTAATCTTCTGAATCAACTAATTAACTCTAAACACATGCAAAAGATACCTGAGGCTTTTAAAAACTCCCTGCCTGGTTCATTACTCAAAACCCCCATCATGGGTAAGACTAGCGACCTGACAGATGTCAAGAAGGCCATCATTGACACCCTCAAGCAAGAGGGTAAGACCCAGAAAGAAATTTCTCAACAAATAGGCTGTTCCCAGAGTGCTGTATCAAGGCACCTCAATGGTAAGTCTGTTGGAAGGAAACAATGTGGCAGAAAACGCTGTACAACGAGAAGAGGTGACCGGACCCTGAGGAAGATTGTGGAGAAGGACCGATTCCAGACCTTGGGGAACCTGAGGAAGCAGTGGACTGAGTCTGGTGTGGAAACATCCAGAGCCACCGTGCACAGGCGTGTGCAGGAAATGGGCTACAGGTGCCGCATTCCCCAGGTAAAGCCACTTTTGAACCATAAACAGCGGCAGAAGCGCCTGACCTGGGCTACAGAGAAGCAGCACTGGACTGTTGCTAAGTGGTCCCAAGTACTTTTTTCTGATGAAAGCAAATTTTGCATGTCATTCGGAAATCAAGGTGCCAGAGTCTGGAGGAAGACTGGGGAGAAGGAAATGCCAAAATGCCTGAAGTCCAGTGTCAAGTACCCAGTCAGTGATGGTGTGGGGTGCCATGTCAGCTGCTGGTGTTGGTCCACTGTGTTTCATCAAGGGCAGGGTCAATGCAGCTAGCTATCAGGAGATTTTGGAGCACTTCATGCTTCCTGGCACCTGCTCACAGTGCCAAAACCACTGGTAAATGGTTTACTGACCATGGTATTACTGTGCTCAATTGGCCTGCCAACTCTCCTGACCTGAACCCCATAGAGAATCTGTGGGATATTGTGAAGAGAAAGTTGAGAGACGCAAGACCCAACACTCTGGATGAGCTTAAGGCCGCTATTGAAGCATCCTGGGCCTCCATAACATCTCAGCAGTGTCACAGGCTGATTGCCTCCATGCCACGCCGCATTGAAGCAGTCATTTCTGCCAAAGGATTCCCGACCAAGTATTGAGTACATAACTGAACATTATTATTTGATGGTTTTTTTGTTTGTTATTAAAAAACACTTTTATTTGATTGGACGGTTGAAATATGCTAATTTATTGAGACAGGTTTTTTGGGTTATCAGGAGTTGTAGGCCAAAATCATCAGTATTAAAACAATAAAAGACCTGACAAATTTCAGTTGGTGGATAATGAATCTATAATATATGAAAGTTTAATTGTAATCATTACATTATGGTAAATAATGAAATTTAACACTATATGCTAATTTTTTGAGAAGGACCTGTATATGTGTCTCAATGACATATATATATATATATATATATAAAAAACGAAACCTGACTTTGGAGCGAAGATCGCCGATGGCCGACCCGATCCCACAGTGAGATCGGGTCGGGTTTCACGAAACCCGACTTTCCCAAAAGTCGGCGACTTTTGAAATTGGCCGATCTGTTTCGCTCAACCCTACTCACCACACATCTAGATTAGTTCCTTAGGAGGTCTAGTTTCCAAAATGGGGTCTCTTATGGTAGAGCTCCAATGTTTAGGCACACAGGGGCTCTCCAAATGCGACATGGTGTCTGCTTACGATTGGAGCTAATTTTCCATTCAAAAAGTCAGATGGAGCTCCTTCCCTTCCAAGCCCTGCCATGTGCCCAAACACTGGTTTACCCCCACATATTAGGTATTGGTGTACTCAGGAGAAATTGCCCAACAAATTTTAGGATCCATTTTATCCTGTTGCCTATGTGAAAATGAAATAATTGAGGCTAAAATAAATTTTTTTTGAAAAAAAAGTACTTTTTCATTTTTACAGATCAATTTGTGAAGCACCTGGGGGTTCAAATTGCTCACTATGCATCTAGATAAGTTCCTTGGGGGGTCTAGTTTCCAAAATGGGGTCAGTTGTGGGGGTGCTCCAATGTTTCGGCACACAGCGGCTCTCCAAACGCGACATGGTGTCTGCTAACGATTGGAGCTAATTTTCCATTCAAAAAGTCAAATGGCGCTCCTTCCCTTCCGAGCCCTGCCGTGCACCCAAACAGTGGTTCCCTCCACATATGGGGTTTCAGCGTACTCAGGGCAAATTGGGCAACAACTTTTGGGGTCCACTTTCTCCTTCTACCCTTGGGAAAATAAAAAAATTGTTTCTAAAAGATAATTTTTGTGACTAAAAAGTTAAATGTTCATTTTTTTCTTCCATGTTGTTTCAGCTGCTGTGAAACATCTTAAGGGTTAATAAACGTCTTGAATGTGGTTTTGAGCAGATGTTTGTAGCCAGGGGGGGCCAATAACCATGGACCCTCTCTAGGCTATTAATGTCTGCCCTCAGTCACTGGCTTTACCACTCTGGCGGAGAAAATTGCGCCGGAGCCAACGCCAATTATTTCCGCGATTTAACCCTTAAATTTAATAGCTACAGCAACAAAATTTTGCACATACACACTACTAACATTAGTAGTGTGGAATATGCAAAAAAAAGGGGGATATGACATGGTTTACTGTATGTAAACCATGTCTCATATCATGTTGGGTTTAGGCGGGAGAAATGAAAAGCCGGCAATCGAATTACCGGCTTTTCACATATATCGCGCTGAAGTAAATATAAATATATATATATGTGTCTCAATGACATATATATATATATATATATATATATATATATATATATATATATAAAAAACGAAACCCGACTTTGGAGCGAAGATCGCCGATGGCCGACCCGATCCCACAGTGAGATCGGGTCGGGTTTCACGAAACCCGACTTTCCCAAAAGTCGGCGACTTTTGAAATTGGCCGATCTGTTTCGCTCAACCCTACTCACCACACATCTAGATTAGTTCCTTAGGAGGTCTAGTTTCCAAAATGGGGTCTCTTATGGTAGAGCTCCAATGTTTAGGCACACAGGGGCTCTCCAAATGCGACATGGTGTCTGCTTACGATTGGAGCTAATTTTCCATTCAAAAAGTCAGATGGAGCTCCTTCCCTTCCAAGCCCTGCCATGTGCCCAAACACTGGTTTACCCCCACATATTAGGTATCGGTGTACTCAGGAGAAATTGCCCAACAAATTTTAGGATCCATTTTATCCTGTTGCCTATGTGAAAATGAAATAATTGAGGCTAAAATAATTTTTTTTTGAAAAAAAAGTACTTTTTCATTTTTACAGATCAATTTGTGAAGCACCTGGGGGTTCAAATTGCTCACTATGCATCTAGATAAGTTCCTTGGGGGGTCTAGTTTCCAAAATGGGGTCAGTTGTGGGGGTGCTCCAATGTTTCGGCACACAGCGGCTCTCCAAACGCGACATGGTGTCTGCTAACGATTGGAGCTAATTTTCCATTCAAAAAGTCAAATGGCGCTCCTTCCCTTCCGAGCCCTGCCGTGCACCCAAACAGTGGTTCCCTCCACATATGGGGTTTCAGCGTACTCAGGGCAAATTGGGCAACAACTTTTGGGGTCCACTTTCTCCTTCTACCCTTGGGAAAATAAAAAAATTGTTTCTAAAAGATAATTTTTGTGACTAAAAAGTTAAATGTTCATTTTTTTCTTCCATGTTGTTTCAGCTGCTGTGAAACATCTTAAGGGTTAATAAACGTCTTGAATGTGGTTTTGAGCACCTTAAGAGGTTCAGTTTTTAGAATAGTGTCATTTTGGGTATTTTCTGTCATATAGACCCCTCAAACTGACTTTAAATGTGAGGTGGTCCCTAAAAAAAAGGTTTTGCAAATTTTGTTGTAAAAATGAGAAATTGCTGGTCAACTTTTAACTTTCAACTTTTAGCTTCCTAACAAGAAAAAAATGTTGTTTCCAAAATTGTGCTGATTTAAAGTAGACATGAGTGAAATGTTATTTATTAACTATTTTGTGTCACATAATTCTCTGGTTCAGCAGAATAAAAATTCAAAATTTGAACATTTTCGCCAAATTTCTAATTTTTTCACAAATAAACGCAAAAATTATCATTCTAAATTTACCATTGGCATGAAGCCCCATATGTCACGAAAAACAATCTCAGAATCGCTAGGATCCGTTGAAGCGTTCCTCAGTAATTACCTCATAAAGGGGCACTGGTCAGAATTACAAAAAATGGCCAGATCATTAAGGTCAAAATAGGCTGGGTTATGAAGGGGTTAATTAAACTGATAGGACTTGATTTGGAAAAGCACACACCTGTTTATATAAGACCTCACAGCTCACAGTGCATGTCAGACCAAATGAGAATCATGAGGTCAAAGGAACTGGCCAAGGAGCTCAGAGACAGAATTATGGCAAGGCACAGATCTGGCCAAGGTTACAAAAGAATTTTGGCAGTATTCAAGGTTCCTAAGAGCTATGGAGTGGCCTCCATAGCCCTTAAATGGAAGGAATTTTGGACCACCAGAAGTCTTCCTAGACCTGGCTGTCCAGCCAACCTGAGCAATCATGGGAGAAGAGCCTTGGTGAGAGATGTAAAGAAGAACACCAAGATCACTGTAGCTGAGCTCCAGAGATGCCATAGGGAGATGGGAGAAAGTTCCACAAAGTGGACTATCACCGCAGCTCTACACCAGTCAGGCCTTTATGGCAGAGTGGCCCAAAGGAAGCCTCTCCTCATTGCAAGACATGTGAAAGCCCACATAGGGTTTGCTAAAAAACATATGAAGGACTCCCAGACTATGAGACATAAGATTCTCTGGTCTGATGAGATGGAGATAGACCTTTTTGGTGATAATTCTAAGTGGAATGTGTGGAGAAAACCAGGCACTGCTCATCACCTGCCAAATACAATCCCAACAGTGAAAAATGGTGGTGGCAGCATCATGCTGTGGGGGTGTTTTTCAGCTGCAGGGACAGGATGATTGGTTTTGAAGGAAACCTGAATGCAGCCAAGTACATATCCTGGAGATATCCTGGATGAAAGCCTCTTCCAGAGTGCTCTGGACCTCAGACTTGGCCAAAGGTTCACTTACCAACAAGACAATGACCCTAAGCACACAGCTAAAATAACAAAGGAGTGGCTTCAGAATAACTCTGTGACCATTCTTGACTGGCCCAGCCAGAGCCCTAACCTAAACCCATTTAAGCACCTCTGGAGCGATAGGAAAATGGCTGTCCACCAATGTTCACCATTCAACCTGACAGAACTGAAGAGGATCTGCAAGGAAGAATGGCAGAGGATCCCCAAATCCAGGTGTGAAAAACTTGTTGCATCATTCCCAAGAAGACTCATGGCTGTACTAGCTCAAAAGGGTGCTTCTATTCAATACTGAGCAAAGGGTCTGAATACTTATGACCATGTGATATTTCAGTTTATCTTTTTTAATAACTTTGCAAAAATGTCTACATTTTTTTTTCAGTCAAGACGGGGTGCAGAGAGTGCATTAATGAGAAAAAAATGAACTTTTTTGAATTTACCAAATGGCTGTAATGAAACAAAGAGTGAAAAATTTAAAGAGGTCTGAATACTTTCCGTACCCACTGTATAGGGCACCAATCTGAAAATATACCTTAACTGTCCAGAATTGGATACAACTACCAAAAATTGTTGAGCCATTCACTGAGGTAAGCTTCAGAGGTGTCTGCAAAGAAACTGAAGGAATTTTCAGTCTTTTTTGGCCAGAGAATAGTGTTGAGCGATACCGTCCGATACTTGAAAGTATCGGTATCGGATAGTATCGGCTGATACCCGAAAAGTATCGGATATCGCCGATACCGATACCCGATACCAATACAAGTCAATGGGACACCAAGTATCGGAAGGTATCCTGATGGTTCCCAGGGTCTGAAGGAGATGAAACTCTCTTTTTCAGGCCCTGGGATCCATATTAATGTGTAAAATAAAGAATTAAAATAAAAAATATTGATATACTCACCTCTCCCGAGGCCCCTGCACCTCACCGCTGTTAACCGGCAGCCTTCTTTGCTTAAAATGAGCGCGTTTAGGGCCTTCCATGACGTCACGGCTTCTGATTGGTCGCGTGCTGCTCATGTGACCGCCACGCGACCAATCACAAGCCGTGATGTCATTCTCAGGTCCTAAATTCCTAGAATTACTACCAGGGCGTGAGGGTGAGTATATCCCTATTTTTTATTTTAATTCTTTATTTTTTACATGGATATGGATCCCAGGGCCTGAAGGAGAGTTTCCTCTCCTTCAGACCCTGGGAACCATACACTGGGAACTTCCGATTCCGATTCCCGATACCACAAAAGTATCGGATCTCGGTATCGGAATTCCGATACCGCAAGTATCGACCGATACCCGATACTTGTGGTATCGGAATGCTCAACACTACCAGAGAATAGTCCATAAAATTTTCTGCTGCTTGAATCAATAAGCGCTCATCCTAGGAGCACAGAAGAACTGTAGAAAACATATATAAGCACAAGTAAATGATCTTTTGCATTGGAAAGAGTTAATCCTAGGGGACTTTATCAGTGCCCCACTCTTATGGGTCTCAGCATTTCTATTCTGTGGTTAAGACTGCTTAAGGATCTTTGGTGACATCACGGTCACATTACCATTATGTCACTAAAAGTTATTAAACTGCAGGAGTCTAGAAGAACTGATGAGGCAGTCTAGTTTGTAGAGTATGTGCAGTGTGTGTATATTTACATGTGTATGTGCAGTGTGTGTACATACACATGTGTATGTGCAGTGTGTGTCTGATGACTAGTGTTGAGCATTCCGATACTGCAAATATCGAGTATCGGCCGATATTCGCTGTATCGGAATTCCGATACCGAGTTACGATATTTTTGCGATATCGGATACCGGAATCGGAAGTTCCCACAGTGCAAAAATGCACTATAATTGAGTGTGGGCGGTGCGTGGGCGGAGACTGCATGTCTGTGTGCGGGCGGGGTCTGTGCAAGACCTTGGGTGGTCTGTGCGTGCCTGCCGGCTGTCTGTACGGCCTGCTGGGGGGTCTGTGCGGCGTGCCGGGGCTCTGTGCGGCGTGCCGGGGCTCTGTGCGGCGTGCCGGGGCTCTGTGCGGGATCATGGGGGGCTCTGTGCGGGGCTCTGTGCGGGGCTCTGTGAGCGTGCCGGGGCTCTGTATGGGCTGCCGGGGGTCTGTGCATGTGTGCAGGCATCATCCAATGGGACTACAAGTCCCATCGGATGATGCCTGCTACAATGACAGTGATTGACACATTAGCCAATGATGGGACAGTAGTAGTCCCATCATCCGGCTAATGTGTTGAATGTAAAAAAAAAATACTACATACATGCTACATACATGCTACATACATGCTACATACATGCTACATACATACTACATACATGCTACATACATGCTGCATACATGCTACATACTACATACATACATGCTACATACTGCATACATACATGCTACATACATGCTACATGCTACATACATGCTACATACTACATACATACTACATGCTACATACATACTACATACATACTACATGCTACATACATGCTACATACATGCTACATACATACTACATACATACATGCTACATGCATGCTACATGCATACAACATACATACTACATACATACTACATACATACTACATACACATACATTACATGCATACATACTACATACATACATACATACATACATACTACATACATACTACATACATACATACATACATACTACATACATACTACATACATACATGCATACATTACATACAATACATACATACAGACATAAAGTACATACAACATAGATTACATACTTACTATTACTTGTCACTTTGTTCCCCAAAGCCAGTGTCATCTGTAAAAAAAGATTAAAATAACAAACAACCAACATACTTCCTGTCTGCAGAAATCCACGAGTGTTCCACGATGATCTCCAGTGGAGAACGGCAGCATCAGCTGGTGCGACCGCTCTCCAGGGGCTCCGGGAACACAATGACGGGAGGAAGGTATCCTTCTGCACTGTATTCCTCCACCGCTGTTAAAAAAAGTCCCTAGTCTCACTTTATGCCATTGCTGTGTGAGAAATTTTCCCATGCAGCAATTGCCATAAAGTGAGACTTTGAACTCAGGTAACCTCAGTGATACACTGCAGGAGCCATTGTCTCCTGTCAGTGTGTCACTGAAGGTCCTATAGAGCAGTGACATCACCCGATGTCACTGTTCTATAGGGGAGATCATCGTGGGACACTCATTAATTGGACTACAGCGGACAGGTAGTATACGGTTTATTATTTTACGTTTTTTGCAGGCGCTGAAGTATGGTAAGTATGGTTAAATGAAGAATATTAAAATACTTTTTTCCTAATGTGTGTGTCTTTTATTAACCCTTTACTAGTATTGGATTAATAATGGATAGGTGTCTTATTGACGCCTCTCCGTTATTAACCCGGCTTAATGTCACCTTGCAAGGTGATATTAACCCCTTATTACCCCATATCCCACCGCTACACGGGTGTGGGAATAGAGGGGCTAAGTGCTGGAATTGGCGCATCTTACAGATGCGCCATTTCCGGGGCGGCTGCAGACTGGTATTTGTAGCCGGGGGGGCAATATCCATGGCCCCTCTCTAGGCTATGAATATCAGCCTGCAGCTCTCTGCATAGCCTTTCTGGCTATAAAATATAGGGGGACCCCACATCTTTTTTTGGGGGGTCCCCCTATTTTAATAGCCAGTAAAGGCTACGCAGACAGCTGCGGGCTGATATTCATAGCAGGCTACAAATATTGGCCCCCGGCTGTTGGCTTTCCCCCTCTGGTGCAGAAAATTGCGCGGGAGCCCACGCCTTTTTTCTTTCCATTTTTTTTTTATTAAATGCTCTTTCACCCATGCGTCAGTACGGGTCCGTCGCTATGCGTCAGGCCGATGTACCGACGCACGTTGTGAAATTTTTCACGTCGTGGGCAGCGCATGCAGTGTTTCAACGCATCCGCTGCCCATTCTGAAGTCCGGGGAGGATGGGGCGGAGGTTCGGCCGCGCATGCGCGGTAGAAAATGGCGGACTCGATGGACAAAAAAACGTTCACTTGAACGTTTTTTCATGCCGACGGTCTGCCAAAACACGACGGATCCATTGCACGACGGACGTGACGTGTGGCCATCCATCGCGATCCATCGCTAATACAAGTCTATGGGTAAAAACACATTTGCAGGATCCATTTTTTTCTGCCGGATCCGTTTTTTACCGCCAGATCCGTTTTTTTCATCGGGTGATGTCACTGCTCTATAGGACCCTCAGTGAAACACTGACAGGAGCCAATGGCTCCTGCAGTGTATCACTGAGAGGTTACCTGAGTTCAAAGTCTCACTTTATGGCAATTGCTGCCTGGGAAATTTTCTCACACAGCAATGGCATAAAGTGAAACTAGGGACTATTTTTTCTACAGCGGCAGAGGAATAAAATGACAAGTAATGGTGAGTATGTGATCTATGTTTAATGTACTGTATGTTTGTATGTATGTATTGTATATAATGTATGAATGTATTGTATGTAGTATGTATGTAGTATGTATGTTGTATGTATGTATGTATGTAGTATGTATGTAGTATGTATGTAATGTATGTATGTTGTATGTAGTATGTATGTGTGTATGTAGTATGTATGTATGCAGTATGTTGTATGTATGTAGTATGTATGTATGTAGTATGGTGTATGCATGTAGTATGTATGTTGTATGTAGTATGTATGTAGCATGTATGTATTATGTATGTCGCATGTATGTAGCATATAGTATGTATGTAGTATGTATGTAGCATGTAGTATGTATGTAGCATCTGTAGAAAAGAAAATGGGAAAAATAATCAGTACATGGCTTTTATAACAAGAATATAAATGACAGGTGTTTCTTTTTCAAAATTATGTACCTTAGGGTCACCAACAGACGTTCCTCGGCAGGAATTGCTCTACATAGTTGCGTGTCTTGCCTGGTGATGGATCCTTGCACGTGATGCAGCAATTCATCCAAGCTCTGTTCAGACATCCTCATGTGTTCAAAAAACTTTTGCGGGTTTTCACGAACCTCGGTGTACAATGAGTGATAAGTAGTGTTGAGCGATACCGTCCGATACTTGAAAGTATCGGTATCGGAAAGTATCGGCCGATACCGGCAAAGTATCGGATCTAATCCGATACCGATACCCGATACCAATACAAGTCAATGGGACTCATGTATCGGACGGTATTCCTGATGGTTCCCAGGGTCTGAAGGAGAGGAAACTCTCCTTCAGGCCCTGGGAACCATATTAATGTGTAAAATAAAGAATTAAAATAAAAAATATTGCTATACTCACCTCTCCAACGCAGCCTGGACCTCACCGAGGGAACCGGCAGCGTTCTTTGCTTAAAATGCACGGTTTTCCTTCCTTCCGTGACGTCACGGCTTCTGATTGGTCACGTGCCGCCCATGTGGCCGCGACGCGACCAATCACAGCAAGCCGTGACGTAATTTTCAGGTCCTTCTAGGCATTCAGTATTTTAAAATTACGTTCCGGCTTTGTGATTGGTCGCGTCGCGGCCACATGGGCGGCACGCAACCAATCAGAAGCCGTGACGTCACGGAAGGAAGGAAAAGCGCGCATTTTAAGCAAAGAACGCTGCCGGTTCCCTCGGTGAGGTCCAGGCTGCGTCGGAGAGGTGAGTATAGCAATATTTTTTATTTTAATTCTTTATTTTACACATTAATGTTGTATTTTACACATTAATGTTGTTTCGATACCGATACCCGATACCACAAAAGTATCGGATCTCGGTATCGGAATTCCGATACAGCAAATATCGGCCGATACCCGATACTTGCGGTATCGGAATGCTCAACACTAGTGATAAGCTCCAAGGCTCTCTCAGACTTCAACAATGGGGTGTTGCCAATAGCGATGACGGTGTCTTCTCAGTCTTCCTCTTCTCCTTCCTTCCTCACAAGCCACAGCAAAAGCAAAAGCCAATTTCAATGATAAATCCAGATTCAGATTGAAGCTCTCCACGCTAAGATCCATCTTTCAGCAGGATACAGCATCAAAAGAAGAGGATTTCATCTGTGTAGGGTCTATATATAAAAATCTCATAAACCACGCCCATTGGAAAATACCGTAATCATGCACATAAACAATGCAAATGAATGCAAAAAACGCATACAAAAGCATGCACCCACAGCGGCTTTTTGTTGTCATGCCTAAGACCATGCAGATACAAAACGCTCCGTAAACATGCTTTTGCATGCGTTTTGGCATGCGTTTGCGCATGCAGATGATACGCTGGGCATAGAAATGCTAATGTGAACCTAGACTAAATGCTTTATATTGTGCCTTGTATAGGGGATTGGGGGGCATTTATAAAGCTTTCAGTATGCTGTAACAGAGGACATATAGGTGCTATCTGTACGTTATATGAGGAAAACCTGGTAAAAGGTTCCCTTTAATTTTCAAATGTTAGGTGATAATGGTGCACAAAGGCTTAGGCCACGCCAAGGGTACACAGAAGGGTCTTCATGTGCATATTAAATAAATGTTGCTTTTTCATAAAATATTATGCAAAACTGTATAGGTCTGGAATTATTTAATTGGGGACTACATCTCCTATGTAAAGCTTTATGCAGTCTAATTGTCATTTTGGGTGAAAATCCCTTTCAGCAAGTTTAAGGCCGGTTTCACATTAGCATTTTGAGGAGCTGCGGAGGGCTATGGACTTCCTCCGTGAAGCCCCGCCCTCGGTTGCACCTCTGAATCTAGTTCCGCCTACTTCTGCATGCGGTCTGCATGCGGCCTATGTACCTATCTTTAACTTTAGGTACGCAGGTCATGCCGCTGTATGCGGATGCTTCCGCATGCATCGTTTTGACAATGCGGCGACCAGCATAGGATGCAGCTGGTAGCAATTTCTTTTTTCTCCGCATCGTCAAAACGATGCATGCGGAAGCATCCGCACACAGTGGCACGACCTGCCAGGTACGCAGGCCACATGCAGAAGTAGGCGGAGCTAGCGGCGGAGATGCGGCCGAGGGCGGGGCTTCATGGAGGAAGTCCACAGCTCCTCAAAATGCTAGTGTGAAACTAGCCTAAAATGTATTTCACCCAACGAATGAACGTTTTGCTCTTGCATTGGATGATTGAGAGCCAGTTTAGATACATTGATAATCAGTTTCCCATGATCATCGGTCAAGGCGTCTATGGACTACTGACTTGTGAATCCTCACATTGCGCACTGCTTGCTGTGAGGATTCTCTTGCATCAGTGTTGAGTCATGTGACTGCAAGTAAGTAATTTCCATACATTCGGCCACACTCCGACTATGCAAGTAAATTGAGCAAGATTTGCAGCAGATTAAAATCTGTAGCATGTTAATTCTTTCAGTGTTTTTTTGCAAGTGTATTTTATCCATACTAATGAGTGATGACAAGTATGCAACACAAAACATTTCAAAAACGCATATTTTACAGTTTTTCCTCATTATATCAGGATTTGCAAAAGTGTTCTCTGTTGCAAATCCTGAACATGTACAAATATCCTTACTCCCTTTCCTATGTCCTCCCCCACAATTCATTATAACCTCCTGTATATTGTACCCCCTCATTTGTTATAGGTCTATAATAGCATCATAATGAATTTGTGGATGAGAGAAGAAATAATCAGGGTCTTATAATGAATTGTTGGATGTGGGAGAATGCCATCAGGCACTTGGCATCCTCACCCACCTCCCAATTCATTATAAGTCCCTAATAACCTCTTCTCTCACTCCCCAATTCATTATAAATTTGTGTGTAATGTTCTCCCCCACCTGTTCATTATAAGTACCTGATAGCATCCCCCCCTACCCCCAATTCATTACAGGGTGTAATATCCCCCTTACCTCTGCCTCTGTCTCGCTCAATGAATAGGGGAATTAGTCCATGAGCCGGGCCAGATATCGGTACCACCCGGAGTGACTAATTTTCTTTGGTATTTTTAGGTAGATGCATGTCTGTAGTTTATTTTTTGATATGATAGCCCTTACATATACGTAGCTTATTAACCCCTTCAGCCCTAGGCCTATTTGTACCCAAGTGCCTAAGCCAATCTGACCTGTGCCACTTCATGGGCTAATAACTTTGGAACGCTTTCACCTATCCAAGCCATTCTGAGATTGTTTTCTCGTGACATATTGTACTTCACGTCAGTGCTAAATGGGAGTCAATATATTTTACCTTTCTATATAAAAAAATGCTAAATATTCGGAAATTTTGGAAAAATCGGCAATTTTTTAACTTTGAAATTCTCTGCTTTTTACAAAAATACTGATACCCCCCATAATAGTTATTAATTTACACTCCCCACATGTTTACTTCATATTGGCATCATTTTGAAAATGAAACCTTATTGTTTTACGACGTAATAGGGCTTATAGTTTTATGCGCAATTTTTCACATTTACAGCAAAACCCACTTTTCAAAGGACCAAGTCACTTCTGAAGTCACTTTAAGGGGCTTACATAACAGAAACCACCCATAAATTACCCCATTTTGCAAACTACACCCCTCAAGCTGTTCAAAACTCATTTTTAAAAACTGTTAACCCTTTAGGTGTTCCACAGGAATTTTAGCATGAGCCAAGAACCAAATATGACGATATCGGTACCACCCGGAGTGACTAGATGTAGTATTTGTAACAAAATTTAATCCAAGTTATGTAAATACACACTGAACATGTCATGTGCATATATATATATATATATATATATATATATATATATATATATATATATATATATATGTTACTCCATAATATCTTCAACATCGGACTCTGAATCTGACTGTTGTTCTACTGGCTCGTCTTCAGTACCCTTGTTCTGGCATGTCTGTAATCTGCACATGTCTGTGCACTTCAGGCCATTGCTGAGGCAAGTACACTGAGGAAGTTCACATGACCGCACACACTTGCAGGACAGTAGCTGTATAATAGCTTCTGGTGCTGGTGCCCCTTGCATCCACTTGACAACAAGCTTTCCGTCGTTATCTATCATCCAACCGCAGTCTGTTGGGTTTGCAACCCATGGCTGGCTCTGCAGACTTCTCCTCCAGATCGCAGCCTGGTAGTTTGCACGCAGTGCATGCATGAAAAGGCAGTCCTGGCAAGGAGGGAGTTGACTTGACTCTACCACTCCACGTCTGGCACAGAACAGCTGATAACGGAGCCTGTTTACCTCAGTTGTTTGGGTAGTTGGCAGGTACATGTGGCAGGTGATTTCCTGTAACTTCTCAAAAAGTTCGGTAGACACTTCCCATGAACGACCAACTTCCTGAAAGGCATCCTGGTATGTCTTGTTCATCTTCAACTGCTTGAGTGTCGTCATCTTCCCACGGCCAGCGAATGCACTGACGGTGTCACAGCCTGTAAATGCATGCATACCAATCAATGAATCACATACGCTGCCTCCCAATGTTCGGCTCAGAGTGGTGATATCCAGGAATCTTGTCCGGTTCTGTGTACCGCATTTCTGGAACAGGTGGGATGGGATTTTGTGGCACATGCCCAGACACAGGACCATGACATCAGTATCCTCCGAAGTGATGATGACCGACTTGTAACCAGATTCTGCTGCATGAAGAGCATGGAGAAGGAGGCGTGTGTCTGCTTCTTCTTGATTTGACTTAAGGTCAGCAGCCTCTTCCCACTGTTCTTTGGTGATCTTAAAGCAGAGCTGCTCACATGTGACATACAGCTCCTTCTCCTCAAGCTTCTCCCTGTGGTGTTTCGCCTTCCATTCTTCTACCAGAAACTTTATGAGACTTGCCTTGTTGGAGGAACTACTTAGAAGCTTTTTCCACTGCTGGATGTTGTGCCCATGTTGAATGTTCTTGAAATGGATCCCTGTGCCTTCATATCTGTTGACTCTTTCTGTATCTTTGATGGATGTCTCCTTGTAGACGTCAAAGACAATATCAATGCGCTTGCTCTTAGCACCCTCATGGATAGCGCGACTCATTGCTGTGCCTGCTAGCTGGCCAAATGTTGCATTGTTTCCCTTCAGTTTCTGAACCAGGCTCATCCCATCAATGATGGTTGCAGAGGGCTCGGGGATCACTTCTGCAGGACGAGCATTCCTCTCCAACTCCCTTGCGAGGGCAGCCTTGTTGGTCTTGCGGATAGACCCATCACCATTGGCAAGTGCCCATGGCAATGGACCCAGGGGATGAGTCAAGACATCACTCATTTGTAGCTTTCTGTTCTCAGCTACAAGTATCATCTGGCCAAATAGGTTTCTGTCAGCCTTCAAAATTACCTCCTTGCCAAGACCTTGTCTGCGTGTCTTCATTTGGATGTTAGAGAACGTTTTAAGTTTGTTCTTCGTCATCTTGTCATGAAACAATGTAGTTGGCTTATCGGTACCCAAACGCTCATCCTTGAATGTTTGATATGCATCCTCTCCTATACTGTATGCCCCTTGAAGGTCTTTGGCTACATCTGGTGGTGCTACAGTCGCTGTTGACAAACTGATAAGTTCACCATTATGCTCTTTGTTGAAGGGGTTCACCCAACCTGTCTCCAGCAGTTGAACGAAAGATTGGACATCGGCTTCATCTCTTCTAATCCTAGACACCTGTAGGTCTGAATGGCTGAAGTCAGTATATTGTTGGCCTACCAGGGCCCTCAGCTGCCTCAAGTACATACTGCGGTACTCTGATGTCAGGTAGAACCTGGAAACAGCTCCAACTTTGAGGCTGAAGCCTTTTGTGCCCCCTGGTGTCTGGGTGTCTTTGTTGATTGTCTCTTCAATGGTCTGGTCCACAGGAATTCGTCCAAAAGGATTCTTGCTACCGATCTGGACCGAAAAGCCACCTTGCATGAAGTATTCATGGACCTCTGGGTGTTCTATGGGCAGCCGAGACATTGTGGCATAGTAATAGGTTAGGTATCGGGCATAGTTGACCTTGTCATAGGCAAAACACCATGGTATCATCTGTCGGATTGCTCCTAGGTGAAGCATCCAGTTGCCTTCTCTTGAAGCTCGAACCAGGGCCAGCATGGTCTCGACCATGTCCAAGTATGACATCCAGAATGCTGAGAGTTGTTCATTTCTGAGGGTCTCAAGATAAACTTGAAAGAGCTTCAGGGTAAGTGTGCAAGATTCATTATCCAAGAGCTTTTCGAAGGATCCCTGCGACACACTGATGCGAAAGTTTGTGATGTTCTTCAGTGTTTCATCCAGATGGTGAAGGTCCCTTGCATGGTTTTCTTCTAGCCATGGAAGGAAGTTTTTCCATGCAAGCCTCATAAGTGCTTCATAGACCAGCTTGTGTAGTCTCACTGCTCTGTTGTACCTCCGGCCGTCCATCACTCCAGACACTGATCCTTCAGCGATTACACCGGATTCAACACACAGATCTCTAAGGCCTGCATCCTGAAATCTGTTCCCTATGATAGAGAGGAGATTACAGATTGTGTGGAAGACACCCATTCTAATTATAATGTTCTTGAACTTCTCCTGTTTCCAGATAACCTCGGCAGCTTTGGCATAGAGTGCTTGATCAAACACACACACAATTCTGTTAAGCTTCAGGGTCTGCATGATGGCATGTGTTTGCTCCAAGACTTCATTCACAGTGGACATGGCTGTTGCAGGAGCATTGATAGTGGGCAGGTAGCTTACAGTGTCCTGGGCCACTACAATGTCGCTGCGGATTTTTATGTTGAACCCAGTCCAACTGCTGGTGGTCTGATCCTCATGGTCTGACATTCTAGCCAGAAGCCAGATATGGTTTTTGGTTTTTGAATCCTGGACCTCCTTGGTAGTGTTAACATTCGAAGTCTCAATCCTGGGTGGCTCTCCCCGCTGCCCAACATTGTATATCGGTAACATTAATTCTGTCAGAGTTATGCTTCTTTTCTTCGACTTGGTTACATCTGGCAGGACTTTCTTTGTCACAGAGCATGCAACATTGGACTGAACAGCAATGCCATTGACTCTATGAGATGTACCTGCTCCACTTAGTGTCTCCTCAAGTCTGTCAATGTTATCCCAGGCCAGGGTTGTGAACACACCTGGGTAGATACTTGCTGGCATTGGGATGTCATCCTTTGAACATTCCAACTTCTGGATACAAAGGGCTGTATCGATCTCCTCAGCCATTGAATATGACACACAGTGGCCAAGACGATTCAGAGTTCGAATCAGTTCTGTATTGCCGGTCAAAGACTTAACTGCAAAGGATAGCAGTACGTGCTTTGGTGTACACAGAACGTGTATGTGTCAGTGTGTGTGCGTGTGTTGGGGCACCTCAGGGTGTCTTCAAATGTGACATAGCCCCCTAGATTTCTTCCAGTAAAATTTGCACTCCAAAAGTCATTTGGCGCTCCTTCCCTTCCGAGGCCTGCCGTTCCCCAATACTGCAGTGTACGACAACATATCGGGTGTTGTTGTGTTCGGGAGAGATTGGTGAACAAATAGTGGGGTGCATTTTTTGCTGGTACACCTCTTAAAAATAAAAAAATGAGGCTAAAATGACACCTTCATGTAAAAAATGCACTTTTTCCATTTTCTCAACCAAGTGTTTCCAACTACTGTGAAACACTGGTTGGGTCAAAGTGGTCACTATACCCCCTAAAAGATTCCTTGGGGGTGTAGTTTCCAAAATAGGGTCACTTTTTGGGGTTTCCACTGTGGGGGTACCTCAGGCAGCCTTCAAATGTGACATGGCCCCCTAGATTTCTTCCAGTGAATCCGCCACCCAAAAACCACATAGCGCTCCTTCCGTGTTGAGCTGTGCTGTGTGCCCATACTTTAGTTTACGAGTACATGTGGGGTGTTTCTATAAACTGCAGAATTAGGGTAACCAAGTTTGGGTTTGCCGTTAACCCTTGCTAGGTTGCAGGTAAAATTGGATTACAATGTAATATCTGGAAAAAAAATGAAATTTTGAAATTTCGCCTTCATTCTGCTAAAATTCCTGTGGAACACCTAAAGGGTTAACAGTTTTTAAAAATGAGTTTTGAACAGCTTGAGGGGTGTAGTTTGCAAAATGGGGTAATTTATGGGTGGTTTCTGTTATGTAAGCCCCTTAAAGTGACTTCAGAAGTGACTTGGTCCTTTGAAAAGTGGGTTTTGCTGTAAATGTGAAAAATTGCGCATAAAACTATAAGCCCTATTACGTCGTAAAACAATAAGGTTTCATTTTCAAAATGATGCCAATATGAAGTAAACATGTGGGGAGTGTAAATTAATAACTATTATGGGGGGTATCAGTATTTTTGTAAAAAGCAGAGAATTTCAAAGTTAAAAAATTGCCGATTTTTCCAAAATTTCCGAATATTTAGCATTTTTTTATATAGAAAGGTAAAATATATTGACTCCCATTTAGCACTGACGTGAAGTACAATATGTCACGAGAAAACAATCTCAGAATGGCTTGGATAGGTGAAAGCGTTCCAAAGTTATTAGCCCATGAAGTGGCACAGGTCAGATTGGCTTAGGCACTTGGGTACAAATAGGCCTAGGGCTGAAGGGGTTAATAAGCTACGTATATGTAAGGGCTATCATATCAAAAAATAAACTACAGACATGCATCTACCTAAAAATACCAAAGAGAATTAGTCACTCCGCTTGGTACCGATATCGTCAAATTTGGTTCTTGGCTCATGGACTAAATAGGAGAAGACACGATCTGGACTATATAATGAATTGGGTGATGGGAAAGGATGCTTTTCAGGGCATTATAATGAATTGGTGGGTAAGAAAGCACATGATGTAAATAGTAAAGGATAAACATGATGGCATTGTCATTTTTCTATCCTCTAAGACCATTATGATAACGTCTTATGTTTTATGTAATGGTGCTGATTTTGCCAAACTGTGATCTTTATTACAATTTTGTTTTACCATAGTAAAATGTATATTTATTTCAGATGCCATATTGTATTTTTGATGCAACTTTTCCCATTCAAATATCTGTCTAGGTAACAATAAATGAAATATTTCATTCTCGTAAGACACAAAAGGAAGCTTGGGTGCTAAACAGCGTTGTCCCACCTCATCAAATTGTAAAGCATGTTTTTCATTATCTGGTAAAACTAACAGTTCATTAAACTGCAACAGCAAATGAAGCAAACAACCACCACAGCAGACTTCAACCGAGCAAGTACTTTCAGCAATTTGTTGAAGTCATAAATAAGAAACTCAAGTAAATCACTGGAGCAGACATAATGCTTTGAAGCAGCAGGATTCTGCTAGACTACAGGTCAAAATCAGGTTCTTATGAATTATACTGTTTGGCTTTATTAGCAACACAACCTTTGCCCTTTCATTTTCCAGATGGTAATATAGTGGGTAATGGTCAAAACAGATTTGTATCTCATATTAAATGCTGAATGCAGGCCAATTTTTAAGTTAATACTCAATGTATTATCTACAGTTGTGTGAAAGTAAAAAAAGACGTATTGAACACAGCAATAGATGTATATCACTAATAATATAAAATAGATCAATTAGATAATGTGTGATATATACATTTGCCAGTTGTGTTAAAGTGTTTGCCCCTTCCTGATTTTCAATTCTTTTGCATATTTGTGATGCTTCAATGTTTCAGATCACCAAACAAATTTAACCCCTTAGTGTCAGAGCCAACTTTTAATTTTTGTACCCTTAAATCAGAGAGTGGTGTCACACAAATTAGTTAATAAATAATATTTCCCACATGTAAACTTTACATCAGCACAATTTTGGAAACATCATTTTTATTTGTAAGGACATTATAAGGGTTAAAAGTTTTTCCAACAAAATTCACAAAAACATTTTTTTTAAGGACCACCTCACATTTGAAGTGAGTTTAGCCCAGCCCTAACCCTAACTTTATCCCAAATCACTTTAGCTATCCCCTAACCCCAACCCTAACCATAAACCTATCCACAAACCTAATCTTAACACACCCCTAACCCTGATTCAAACCCTAACTGTAATCTCAACCATAACCACAATCCTAACCAAAGCCCAACCCTAACCCTAATTTTAGCCCAACCCTAACCCTAACTTTAGCCAAACTCACTTTAGCCCAACCCTAACCCTAACTTTAGCTCAACTCACCTTAGCCCAACCCTAACCCTAACCCAATTCACTTTAGCCCAACCCTAACCCTAACTTTAGCCCAACTCTAACATAATGGAAAAATTTAAATAAATACATTTTTTATTTTATTTGTATTTTATTATTTTAAGCTAACTAAGGGGGTGATAAATGGTAGTTAGATTTACTTTTTAAAAATTTTGATCAAAATGAACCAACAGGAAAAACTTCCTATTGTTAATGGGTGCCGGCCGGCTGACCTCTGTGGGCGCACTGCGCATGCGCCCACCATTTTCTCCCAGAAGAAGACGCTGGATGCCCCAGGGACTTCATGGGGGGGTTGCAGGTACAACGGAGGTACTGGGGGGATCGGAATACCATATTTCTCTCTCCTCTGATGTGATCGCACAAATTAAATGTAAAATTGGACCTTTTTTTGCAGTCGCCGTTATACCGTAATTAACGTCAATCGCAATACCGGGGTAGGTAAAAACTAACCCGAATCATGTTCTCTGGGTTCTCCCCTAACCCCGACTCTTGGGGGCGCTATACCCTTATTCCTCAGCACCGTTAAAAAGTGGCGCTGTGGTTTATTTACCATTAACTGCCACCATTAAAAGGCATATTGGCGGTCATTAAGGGGTTAAATATTACCCAAAGATATCACAAGTAAACACAAAATGCAGTTTATAAATGAAGGTCTTTATTATTTAGGGAAAAAACAAACCTATAGAGCCCTGTGTGAAAAAGTAATCTTTGGGAAGTGGAGTTAAAATTCCCTAGCCACATCCAGGCCTGATTACTGCCACACCTGTTCTCAATCAAAAAATCACTTAAATAGAACCTACCTGACAAAGTGAAGTAGACCAAATGATCCTCAAAAGCTAGACATTATGCTGTGATCCAAAGAAATTCTAGAACAAATGATAAACAAAGTAATTCAGATCTATCAGTTAGAAAAATGTAATAAAGTCATTTCTAAAGCTTTGAGACTTCAGCGAACAACAGTTATAGCCATTATCCACCAATGGTGAAATCATGGAACAGTGTTGACCCTTCCCATGAGTGGCTGGCCAACCAAAGTTTATCATCACATGTTGTTATCAGCCATCTGGCCTTCTGTTTCCCAACCTATTCCTTTTAGGGATAGGGTAGGAGTTAGGAGACCAGGGCTAGCCATCGTACGAGCGGGGGCGCCATTCTCGTTATCTCTCCTAGGGTGCCAACCTCCGCATCTAGGTAAGGCTGATCCTATTGTACATGTGTTGTGACTTGAAGGGATATTTCACCTATATCCGTACACCCTTATAAGGAATATTGTATGTCACAATTGTTTACCACCTTTATTATTGATACCTGAATTATTGTATGTGCGGTATATTTTTCCAGCACTAATTATCAATTGGTATAGGGGATTATATCCTTTCTCCCCTACAGTACTGACTTAGTAGATAGGGTTTTTTCATTTTTTTCAAAAATATAATTTTTTTACATTGTTGGTTATCTAATAAAGTATTTAGTTTTATGGGGGTTTGTTTCTGTTGTAAACCAACCAAAGTTGCCCCAAAAGCACAGTGATGTCTCTACCAAAAGGTCACAAAAGACCCCACAACAACATCCAAAGAGCTTCAGAACTCACTTGCCTCAGTTAAGGTCAGTGCACATGACTAAACAATAAGAAAGACTAGGCTAAAATGGCTACTTATTTTTTGGCTGTGTGATACTCAAATTCTATACAGCTCTATTCAGCCTAAAAAATGTTTTAAAGGCCACAGATTTGCCAGTGTGGTATTTCTGTTACAGCCGTCATATATCTCTGCTCCAAGTTTTGGCATTGGAGGCCAGTGTACTTATTTTTTGGCTGAGTGATACTCATATTCAATACAGCGCTATTCAGCCTAAAAAAAATTGGAAAGGCCACAGATTTGCCAGTGTGGCGTTTCTGTTACAGTCATCATATATCTCTGCTCCAAGTTTTGGCATTGGAGGCCGTTGTACTTCTTTTTTGGCTGTGTGATACTCAAATTCTTATACAGGGCAATTCAGTCTAAAAAATGTTTTTGAAAGGCTACAGATTTGCCAGTGTGGTATTTCTGTTACAGTCGTCATATATCTCTGCTCCAAGTTTTGGCATTGGAGGCCGGTGTACTTATTTCTTGGCTGTGTGATACTCAAATTCTATACAGCGCTATTCAGCCTAAAAAAAATTTGAAAGACCACAGATTTGCCAGTGTTGTATTTCTGTTACAGCCGTCATATATCTCTGCTCCAAGTTTCGGCATTGGAGGCCAGTGTACTTATTTTTTGGCTGTATGATACTCAAATTCTATACAGCGTTATTCATATTCAGCCTAAAAAAAATTGGAAAGGCCACAGATTTGCCAGTGTGGTATTTCTGTTACAGCCGTCATATATCTCTGCTCCAAGTTTTGGCATTGGAGGCCGGTGTACTTATTTTTTGGCTGTGTGAAATTCAAATTCTATACAGCGCTATTTAGCCAAAAAAAAAAATTGAAAGGCCACAGATTTGCCAGTGTGGTATTTCTGTTACAGCTGTCATGTATCTCTGCTCCAAGTTTTGCCACTGGAGGCCGGTGTACTTATTTTTTGGCTGTGTAATACTCAAATTGTATTCAGCGCTATTCAGCCTAAAAAAAAATTGGAAAGGCCACAGATTTGCCAGTGTGGTATTTCTGTTACAGCCGTCATATATCTCTGCTCCAATTTTGGCATTGGAGGCCAGTGTACTTATTTTTGGGCTGTGTGATACTCAATTTCTATTCAGCATAAAAAAAATTTGAAAGGTCACAGATTTGCCAGTGTGGTATTTCTGTTACAGCCGTCATATACCTCTGCTCCAAGTTTTGGTATTGGAGGCCTGTGTACTTATTTTTTGGCTGTGAAATACTCAAATCCTATACAGCGCTATTTCGCATAAATTAACTTTAAAAAAATTAAAAAAATTGAATACAGTCTGTTTGGTGTTTGGGTTTGAAAAATCATAGATTTGCAGGCATACTGCTCACATATTATTTCGCTACTAATAAAGACATTTGTGTTGAGCATTTGAAATAGTACAGTAGTACATTTAAAATGGGCAAGGCAAGGGGCAAGGGACGGGGAAGTGGAAGTGATGCTGATGGTGCATCCAGAGGATGAGGCCGTGGGCAAGGTAAAAATGAGCAACAACAAAGACCCACATCTTCTCGCTCGACCTTCCTGTTCCAGTTTCTAGGGGACCGCAGCACATCACTATTGAAGCCAGAGCAGTGTGAAACGATTGTTGGTTGGATAGCGGATAATGCTTCCAGTCACTTAGCCACCACAACCACCTTGTTTTCCACACGGTCAAGTCTGAGTAGACGTGAGTGTGGCCAGGATATTCCTCACCCTGATCCTCCTTCCTCCCACCATGCCGAGTGCCCTGAGACAACTGATCCCACACTTGGACACTCTGAAGAGCTGTTCAGTTTTTCATTTCAAGATTCAGAAATCTCTGCCCGTCAACTTGAAGTGGGGAAAGATGAGATCGCATGTAGAGCTGCCCAAAGCTTTGACCAGCCCCGGTCACATGAAGGCGATGGTGGGAAAGTGTCACAAGAGGTGGACGATGATGAGACACAATTGCCAGAAAGTCAGGAGAAGGAGCAGGGTGCGGATGTGGAAGACGAGGTGGTGGATGACATAGTGACTGACACAACCTGGCAGAAGGACATGCATAGCGAGGACAGCAGCAAAAATGGGAAGGAGGCATATCCCCTCAACAGGCAGGAAGAAGCAGTGTGGTGGCCACAGACAGAAGGCGTGCATCTGTTCCTCGTAACACCCACATGAGTGAAGTTGCCATTCCACCTGTGAGATCTTCCTGACTCTGGCTATTTTTTAAAGACGCTCGCCGATAACACCAAAAGGCCATTTGCAGCACCTGCCATGCTCGCATCAGCAGGGGTAGCAAAACAACCAGCCTGACCACCACCAGCATGATCAGGCACATGCAAGCAAAGCACCCGACTTTGTGGGCCGAACCCCAGGCTCCAAGACCACTGCCTGCTGGTCACACCACTGCTTCTTCCACTGTTTTGCATAGAAGCCAATCCCCAGTACACCATGCATGTGAAGATGCCTCTAGCCCTGCACCTGTTGTGGCCCACAGTCAAGCAGCACCATCAGCAAGCGCGTCCTTGTCCCAGCACAGCGTTCAGTTGTCTATAACCCAGTCTTTGGAACACGAGCGGAAATTCCCAGCCAACGCCCCAAAGGCCACAGTCCTCAATTCTAATATTTCTCTTCTGCTTGAGCTAGAAATGCTGCCTTTTAGGCTTGTTGAGACAGAAGCCTTCCGCAACCTGATGGCAGCGGCCATCCCAAGGTTCTCGGTCCCCTGTCGCCACTATTTCTCCCGGTGTGCCATACCGGCATTACACCAGCATGTGTCCCACAGCATTAGCCGTGCCCAAATCAATTCTGTTAGGCTACTTTCACACTAGCGTTAACTGCAATACGTCGCAAATGCGTTGTTTTGCCGAAAAAATGCATCCTGCAAAAGTGCTTGCAGGATGCGTTTTTTCAGCATTGACTAACATTAGCGACGCATTTGCGACGCATTGCCACATGTCGCAACCGTTGTGCGACGGTTGCGCCGCGTTGTGGCGGACCGTCGGGACCAAAAAACGTTACATGTCACGTTTTTTGCTCCCGACGGTCCGCTTTTTCTGACCGCGCATGCGCGGCCGGAACTCCGCCCCCACCTCCCCGCACTTCCCTTCACCACACAATGGGGCAGCGGATTCGCTGGAAAAATGCATCCACTGCACCCGTTTTGCGGCGGAGACAATGCTAGCATCGGGGACCTCGGCCCGACGCACTGCGACGGACCAAGCCTGACGCTAGTGTGAAAGAAGCCTTACCGGGAAAGTCTACCTAACCATGGACACATGGACAAGTGCTTGTGGTCAGGGACGGTACATCTCAATGACTGCACACTGGGTTAACATAGTGGAAGCCGGGAACCAGTTGGACCTTGGGATGGAACGCATCCTCCCCACGCCGAGGATTGCTGGCCCTACGTCAATCAGGGTTGCCCCCACAGTCTACAGCTCCTCCACCTCCTCCTCCTCTTCATCCTCCATGTCTGAAATAAACACATCAGTCAGAAGCTGGAAGCACTGCAGCACTGCCTCAGCCAGGCGGCAACAGGCTGTGCTGAAGCTAATCTGCATAGGTGACAAACCGCACAATTCAGAAGAGTTGTGGACAGCGCTGAAAGAGCAGTCAGATGTTTGGCTGACACAACTTAACCTACAGCCAGGCATGGTCGTGTGTGACAATGGCCATAACCTGGTGGTGGCTCTGAGGCAAGGTGAGCTCACACACGTACCTTGCTTGGCCCATGTGCTTAACCTCGTGGTTTAACATTTTCTGAAAAGCTACCCGGAGCTGCCGGATCAGCTAGTGAAAGTACGCCATCTGTCTGCCCATTTTAGAAAGTCAGCTACAGCTTCAGCTGCCCTTGCAGTGCTACAGCAGCGGTTTCAACTTCCAGCTCACCGACTGTTGTGTGATGTCCCCATGCACTGGAACTCTACACTGCATATGTTGGAAAGGATTTGTGAGCAGAAGAGGGCTGGTGTTGACTACCAACATCAATAAGGCCATTGAATTTCACGTCAGACTCCACATATAAGACCTCAGGAGTGGACATGGATGTCAGACATATGTAACATCCTCCAAAACTTTGAGGACTGCACCAAGATGATGAGCGGCGATGACACCATAATTAGCATCACCATCCCGCTTCTCAGCATTCTGAAAAACTCTCTGCTCACAATCAAAGAGGATGCATTGCAGGCAGAGCACGAGGAAATGGAGCAAGGAAACATACAGGGGGATGACACTCAGCTCAGCCTCATGTCTTCTCAACATGGATTGGTAGGCAATGAGGAGGAGGAAGAACAGGAGCTGCTTTCATGCGCTATAGATGGTACTACAAACACATCTGTATTAGCTTCTGTTCAGCGGGGATGACCTGAGGACAGGGAGAAGGAGGATGAGGATGAGGAGGAGGAGGACAGCATGGTCAGTCGTCCTGTTGGTGAGGACACAGAAGTCTTGCCTGTTAGCAGTCTGGCATGCATGGCTGTCTTTATGTTGCGCTGCATTTCACGTGACCCTCAGATTATCAAAATTTTGGGTGACACTCATTACTGGTTGGTGACACTTCTAGACCCACTCTACAAGTAGAACTTTCAATCTCTTCTGCCTGAGGCAGAGAGGTGTACAAAAATGTTGCAGTACCACAGGGCCCTTGTAGCAGAATTAGTTAGAAAATTCCCATGTGAGAACGCTGGCCGCAGACATCAGAGTTTGTTGTACAACCAAGGACTCCAAGCGAGAGAGACAGAAGTACAATCCAGCTCAGGTAGGGGAACAATGGCCAAGTTCTGGGACAGTTTTCTCAGACCCTCCTATTGTGGCGGCACAGAGGCAAGGGGTGCTGTCACAAGAAGTGCAATGTTTGGGAAGATGGTGAGGGAGTACCTTGCAGATCGTGCAAACGTCCTCCGTGATTCCTCTGTGCCTTTTAATTATTGGGTATCCAAGCTGGACATGTGGCATGAACTGGCTCTCTACGCCTTGGATGTCCTGGCCTGCCCTACTGCTAGCGTTCTGTCAGAGAGGGTTTTTAGTGCCGCTGGTGGAATTATAACAGATAAGCGCATCCGCTTGTCAACTGAAAATGCTGACAGGCTGACTCTTATAAAAATGAACAAGGCCTGGATTGGGAAAGATTTCTGTACACCACCAAGTGAAAACAAAGAAACATAACCTCAAATACATTCTCTCTTTTGGGGGGGTGTATTCTCAATCACATCTTCACAACCACACACGGCCCCTTGAGGAAGGTCTTCTGACCGAAACGCGCATCGGTGTGTGTGGGCGTGCCACAGTGATCTCCCTATAACGACCCCTTAAGGTATTAGTTTCTATTATTATGTACTTTACTTTTGGACTGCTTGTTAATATGGATTGTACATGTGTACTGTGGATATATGTACTTAAATGCCTGTGACATGCCTGCACTTAACGCTTCTTTTGGATGCCGTTAACATCTAATTTTACTTTTCCCTGGGCCCTATTTGCCCCTTTTCCCTGTTTTGATGTTGTTAATAAAGATTTATGTTTTGGATATTTCTAATGGACTTCATGACTGTGGCTCCTGCCCTTTGGGTTTTGTTTGAATACAACCACACATGGGTATATGCTTCCAGATTTGGTCTGTTTGTTTTTATCCTCCTCCTTATCCTCATCCTCCTCATCCAGAACCACTATATTACCAGGGTGAACGTGGTCTCTACGGTGCATTTTGGCCAAGGGTGCTGTGATGGCACTCTTTTATTTTTTAAAAAGGACAACACATTGGGTATGACATTTCTTTGGGCCTACTTCTTAACTCAGTTTCCTGCAATCTGTCTTGTACCTGCCAGTAGATCACCAGGGAGAAGGTGCTTTGTACGGTGCATGTTGGCACTCTTTTTTTTTTTTTTTTTTAAAAAGGATTTTACATTGGGGAATTGGGCATGACATCACATTGGGTCGACTTCTTAACTCTGTCTCCTGCAATTTGTCCTGTAGCTGCCACTAGATTACCAGGGTGTTAGGTGTCAAGATCCCGCCTCTGCACAGGGGGAATCTCAAGCCATCTCCGCTGCAGTCTCCCATTCTTCTCAAGCTGCAGTGGAGTCTGCTCAGCAGAAACATCAGTCCCAGTATCTAGCTCAGGCTGATACTGGACGACCGGTTACTACTGCACGACCGGTTACTACTGCCCTTCCAGGCACTGTCCTTGTAGCCAGCAATGTTCAGCAGCGAGCAGGTCTTTCTGGGACTAAGTCCTGCTTTTCCCCTTCTGAGCATGCCCAAAGGAAGACCTCTCAGTGGAGGTCTGTGGTCACATGCTAAGGTACTGCAATAGCTCCTATTGGTCCTCTAGGAAGGTCCTGAAGTTGCTCAGTTACTGTAGCAGTTTTCATTGGTTCTCTAGGAAGGTCCTGAACTTGCTACAGCTATAAAAGGTTTGCATGGCCGCACGTCCATGTGCTAGTATACGTTTGAAATCAAGTGTGTGTTGTTGAGTGAAAGTCGTTCATTAATCATCCCCTCCCTTGTGTATGACTGCTCGCGTATGGTGGATGTCTAGCGCCCGGCTGAGTTATCAGCAATAAAACACACGAAACAGCGTCTAATTGCTGTGACCGCCAATGCTGCATCATGCTCTATTAGAGCGCTTTCCTATCCCAAGTCTGGGTGGTTAATGGTGTCAGCCAAAGCGGCACAGCACGCACTCTTGTGCATTTAAGTTTTATTTTCAGTTACTCTGACACCCCAGTTGCGGTGTCGAGCGCAAATGGTCTGAACGAACTCTAATCCTGTGTCTTGGGATAGAGTCCTGAGACTCCTTGCTTGTGCTCTTGGTGTGGTACCGCGGCCCTGTGACGCAACAGGGTTTACTTCCTTCACACAGAGGGAAGTTAACCCGTGTGTGTATCCACATTGTACCGCCATATAGTCCGTCATTACTCAGCAGCAGGTTCCATCTCTGCATGATGGACCCCGGGCTGCGAACGCACCTTATACCATCTTTCTTATAATTTGGTGCGTTTGGCTAGCCCTAACATTATACTAGCACCAGTGTCTGGCTAGTAATGACGGACAAACAGCAATCCTCGCTGTACATCCAGTAGCTGGATGGTAGGTTGGCGGCTCTCGAGTGCACAACCTCAGCTGTGGATGTAACCACATTTGCTGTTCAGGCTGCTAGCGTGGCTTCAGCAACCTTGTAAACTGCCACCCCTGTTCCGACTCTATCTCGCCTCCCGCTGCCAGAAAAATTTTCTGGTGATAGTAAGGCCGGCCTCACACTGGCGAGTTTTACGGATGTATGAGCGCATAAACTACGTCCGTAAAATACGCATAACACACGGCCCAATGATTCCCTATGTCCCAGCTCCTATCAGCCGTATTTTACTGATCCATATTATACGGTATTGTACGGCCGTACAAAATCGCAGCATGCTGCGTTTGTCACCGTATTGCGCAAAAAAATCGCCAATGAAAGTCTATGGGGGTGAGAAAAATACAGATTACACACGGACCAGCAGTGTGACTTGCGAGAAATACGCACCGGTGTTAGAGAGAAAAGCCGGTAATTCAATTGCCGGCTTTTCATTTCTCCTTCCCAAACCCGACAGGATATGAGACATGGTTTACATACAGTAAACCATCTCATATCCCTTTTTTTTTGCATATTCCACACTACTAATGTTAGTAGTGTGTATGTGCAAAATTTGGGTGCTGCAGCTTGTAAAATAAAGGGCTAAATGGCAGAAAACATTGGCGTGGGCTCCCGCGCAATTTTCTCCGCCAGAGTGGTAAAGCCAGTGACTGAGGGCAGATATTAATAGCCTAGAGAGGGTCCATGGTTATTGGCCCCCCTGGCTACAAACATCTGCCCCCAGCCACCCCAGAAAAGGCACATCTGTCAAGATGCGCCTATTCTGGCACTTGGCCACTCTCTTCCCACTCCCCTGTAGCGGTGGGATATGGGGTAATGAAGGGTTAATGTCACCTTGCTATTGTAAGGTGACATTAAGCCAGATTAATAATGGAGAGGCGTCAATTATGACACCTATCCATTATTAATCCAATAGTACTAAATGGTTAATAAAACACACACATTATTACAAAGTATTTTAATGAAATAAAGACACATGTTGTAATATTTTATTAGACTCTTAATCCACCTGAAGACCATCGTCCTGAAACAAAGTAAAAAAAAAAACAACCATATTCCATACCTTCCGTCGTTATGTTCCACGATGTAAATCCATCTGAAGGGGTTAAATCATTTTACAGCCAGGAGCTGTGCTAATGCACTCGCTCGTGCCTGTAAACCCCGGGTACTGAAAGGAAAGCTGGGTGAACTGTGGTTAACTTGCGTTGCGGTGATGCGCCCTCTGCTGGATGTCCTCATGAACTGGAGCCTTGGAAAAGTTCCCACGCTCGAGTTCATATGAGGACATCCAGCAGAGGGCGCCTCACCGCAACTCAAGGTAACTACAGGTCAACCAGCTTTCCTTTCAGTACCAGGGATTTACAGGCAGGAGCGAGTGCATTAGCACAGCTCCTGGAACTAAAATGATATAACCCCTTCTGATGGATTTACATCGTGGGACATAGCAACGGAAGGTATGGAATATTGTTGTTTGTTTTTTTAACTTTGTTACAGAACGAGGGTCTTCAGGTGGATTAAGAGTCTAATAAAATATTACAACACCCTGTGAATTTATTTCACTAAAATACTTTATAATAATGTGTGTGTGTTTTATTAACCATTTAGTACTATTGGATTAATAATGGATAGGTGTCTGTTGTGAATTCTGCTCTTGGGCTCCCTCCGGTGCTTGTTGGTGTTAGTGCAGTTGTCTTGGGGTTGTAGTCCGGGCAAGTGTTTCTGCTGATTGCAGCTCTATTAGGTATTTAGGTGTGCAGGATCCATGAGTCTGTGCCAGTTGTCCATTGTACTTGGAGGGATTGCATCTCTCTCTGGCTCCTCATGCCCTGCTGCAAATTCAGCTAAGATAAGTGTCTGTTTTTTTGTCTCTGTGCACACATGCAGTGTGCTTTGCAATTCAGTGCAATTTATTGTGTTTTTGTCCAGCTTAGACTTTGTTTGGATTTTTCAGTCATGCTGGATTCTCAGGAGATGCAGATATACTTTCTATGTCTTTAGTTAGATGTGGAATATTTGTATTATCTGCTGTGGATGTTTTTAGGATTTTAATACTGACCGCTTAGAATTCTGTCCTATTCTTTTCTATTTAGCTAGAAGTGCCTCTTTTGCTAAATCCTGTTTTTCTGCCTGCGTGTGTCTTTCCTCTTATACTCACAGTCAATATTTGTGGGGGGCTGCCTATCCTTTGGGGTTCTGCTCTGAGGCAAGATAGAATTCCCATTTCCATCTATAGGGGTATTTAGTCCTCCGGCTGTGTCGAGATGTCTAGGACGTGTTAGGTACATCCCACGGCTACTTCTAGTTGCGGTGTTAGATTAGGGTTTGTGGTCAGTACAGGTACCACCTACTCCTGAGAAAGTCTCTCATGCGGCTCCAAGGTCACCAGATCATAACAGTACAACTGGCCAACAATGAGTTAAATGCATCTCAGAAGAAGGGAAGAAAGAGCCATTTTTTTCTGTAGCCTGCTTTGTCTTTTCTTCCCTCTTTTCCTCTGGGTGACTGAGGAGTCTTGTGCTAGCATGGATGTTCAGGGATTAGTTTCTCGTGTAGACCAGTGTTATGGTTCTCAATGGCAAGAGAACATAGCCCAGCATACATAGGAACTAGCTCTTGGAAGGATGGAAACTTAAACTGACCATGAACTAAACCTGCCGCACAACTAATAGTAGCCGGGTAGCGTAGCCTGCGTTTTATCCCTAGACGCCCAGCGCCGGCCGGAGGACTAACTAATCCTGGCAGAGGAAAATATAGTCCTGGCTCACCTCTAGAGAAATTTCCCCGAAAGGCAGACAGAGGCCCCCACATATATTGGCGGTGATTTAAGATGAAAATGACAAACGTAGTATGAAAATAGGTTTAGCAAAATCGAGGTCCGCTTACTAGATAGCAGGAAGACAGAAAGGGTACTTTCATGGTCAGCTGAAAACCCTATCAATACACCATCCTGAAATTACTTTAAGACTCTAGTATTAACTCATAACATCAGAGTGGCAATTTCAGATCACAAGAGCTTTCCAGACACAGAAACGAAACTGCAGCTGTGAACTGGAACAAAATGCAAAAAACAAACAAGGACAAAAGTCCGACTTAGCTGGAAGTTGTCTGGTAGCAGGAACATGCACAGAAAGGCTTCTGATTACAATGTTGACCGGCATGGAAGTGACAGAGGAGCAAGGTTAAATAGCGACTCCCACATCCTGATGGGAACAGGTGAACAGAGGGGATGATGCACACAAGTTCAATTCCACCAGTGGCCACCGGGGGAGCCCAAAATCCAATTTCACAACAGTACCCCCCCCTCAAGGAGGGGGCACCGAACCCTCACCAGAACCACCAGGGCGATCAGGATGAGCCCTATGAAAGGCACGGACCAGATCGGAGGCATGAACATCAGAGGCAGTCACCCAAGAATTATCCTCCTGACCGTATCCCTTCCATTTGACCAGATACTGGAGTTTCCGTCTGGAAACACGGGAGTCCAAGATTTTTTCCACAACGTACTCCAACTCGCCCTCAACCAACACCGGAGCAGGAGGCTCAACGGAAGGCACAACCGGTACCTCATACCTGCGCAACAATGACCGATGAAAAACATTATGAATAGAAAAAGATGCAGGGAGGTCCAAACGGAAGGACACAGGGTTAAGAATCTCCAATATCTTGTACGGGCCGATGAACCGAGGCTTAAACTTAGGAGAAGAAACCCTCATAGGGACAAAACGAGAAGACAACCACACCAAGTCCCCGACACAAAGCCGAGGACCAACCCGACGCCGGCGGTTGGCAAAAAGCTGAGTCTTCTCCTGGGACAACTTCAAATTGTCCACCACCTGCCCCCAAATCTGATGCAACCTCTCCACCACAGCATCCACTCCAGGACAATCCGAAGATTCCACCTGACCGGAGGAAAATCGAGGATGAAACCCCGAATTACAGAAAAAAGGAGACACCAAGGTGGCAGAGCTGGCCCGATTATTGAGGGCAAACTCCGCTAAAGGCAAAAAAGCAACCCAATCATCCTGATCTGCAGACACAAAACACCTCAAATATGTCTCCAAAGTCTGATTCGTCCGCTCGGTCTGGCCATTAGTCTGAGGATGGAAAGCAGACGAGAAAGACAAATCTATGCCCATCCTAGCACAGAATGCCCGCCAAAATCTAGACACGAATTGGGTTCCTCTGTCAGAAACGATATTCTCCGGAATACCATGCAAACGAACCACATTTTGAAAAAACAGAGGAACCAACTCGGAAGAAGAAGGCAACTTAGGCAGGGGAACCAAATGGACCATCTTAGAGAAACGGTCACACACCACCCAGATGACAGACATCTTCTGAGAAACAGGAAGATCCGAAATAAAATCCATCGAGATGTGCGTCCAAGGCCTCTTCGGGATAGGCAAGGGCAACAACAATCCACTAGCCCGAGAACAACAAGGCTTGGCCCGAGCACAAACGTCACAAGACTGCACAAAGCCTCGTACATCTCGTGACAGGGAAGGCCACCAGAAGGACCTTGCCACCAAATCCCTGGTACCAAAGATTCCAGGATGACCTGCCAACGCAGAAGAATGAACCTCAGAAATGACTTTACTGGTCCAATCATCAGGAACAAACAGTCTACCAGGTGGGCAACGATCAGGTCTATCCGCCTGAAAATCCTGCAAGGCCCGCCGCAGGTCTGGAGAAACGGCAGACAATATCACTCCATCCTTAAGGATACCTGTAGGTTCAGAATTACCAGGGGAGTCAGGCTCAAAACTCCTAGAAAGGGCATCCGCCTTAACATTCTTAGAACCCGGTAGGTATGACACCACAAAATTAAACCGAGAGAAAAACAACGACCAGCGCGCCTGTCTAGGATTCAGGCGTCTGGCGGACTCAAGATAAATCAAATTCTTGTGGTCGGTCAATACCACCACCTGATGTCTAGCCCCCTCAAGCCAATGACGCCACTCCTCAAAAGCCCACTTCATGGCCAAAAGCTCCCGATTCCCAATATCATAATTCCGCTCGGCGGGCGAAAATTTACGAGAAAAAAAAGCACAAGGTTTCATCACGGAGCAGTCGGAACTTCTTTGCGACAAAACCGCCCCAGCTCCGATTTCAGAAGCGTCGACCTCAACCTGAAAAGGAAGAGCAACATCAGGCTGACGCAACACAGGGGCAGAAGAAAAGCGGCGCTTAAGCTCCCGAAAGGCCTCCACAGCAGCAGGGGACCAATCAGCAACATCAGCACCCTTCTTAGTCAAATCAGTCAATGGTTTAACAACATCAGAAAAACCAGCAATAAATCGACGATAAAAGTTAGCAAAGCCCAAAAATTTCTGAAGACTCTTAAGAGAAGAGGGTTGCGTCCAATCACAAATAGCCCGAACCTTGACAGGATCCATCTCGATGGAAGAGGGGGAAAAAATGTATCCCAAGAAGGAAATCTTTTGAACCCCAAAAACGCACTTAGAACCCTTCACACACAAGGAATTAGACCGCAAAACCTGAAAAACCCTCCTGACCTGCTGGACATGAGAGTCCCAGTCATCCGAAAAAATCAGAATATCATCCAGATACACGATCATAAATTTATCCAAATAATCACGGAAAATGTCATGCATAAAGGACTGAAAGACTGAAGGGGCATTTGAAAGGCCAAAAGGCATCACCAAATACTCAAAGTGGCCCTCGGGCGTATTAAATGCGGTTTTCCACTCATCCCCCTGCTTAATTCGCACCAAATTATACGCCCCACGGAGATCTATCTTAGAGAACCACTTGGCCCCCTTTATGCGAGCAAACAAATCAGTCAGCAGTGGCAACGGATATTGATATTTAACCGTGATTTTATTCAAAAGCCGATAATCAATACACGGCCTCAAAGAGCCATCTTTCTTAGACACAAAGAAAAAAACGGCTCCTAAGGGAGATGACGAAGGACGAATATGTCCCTTTTCCAAGGACTCCTTTATATATTCTCGCATAGCAGCATGTTCAGGCACAGACAGATTAAATAAACGACCCTTAGGGTATTTACTACCCGGAATCAAATCTATGGCACAATCGCACTCCCGGTGCGGAGGTAATGAACCAAGCTTAGGTTCTTCAAAAACGTCACGATAGTCAGACAAGAATTCAGGAATCTCAGAGGGAATAGATGACGAAATGGAAACCAAAGGTACGTCCCCATGCATCCCCTTACATCCCCAGCTTAACACAGACATAGCGTTCCAGTCGAGGACTGGGTTATGAGATTGCAGCCATGGCAATCCAAGCACCAACACATCATGTAGATTATACAGCACAAGAAAGCGAATAATCTCCTGATGATCCGGATTAATTCGCATAGTTACTTGTGTCCAGTATTGTGGTTTATTACTAGCCAATGGGGTGGAGTCAATCCCCTTCAGAGGTATAGGAGTTTCAAGAGGCTCTAAATCATACCCACAGCGTTTGGCAAAGGACCAATCCATAAGACTCAAAGCGGCGCCAGAGTCGACATAGGCATCCGCGGTAATAGATGATAAAGAACAAATCAGGGTCACAGATAGAATAAACTTAGACTGAAAAGTGCCAATTGAAACTGACTTATCAAGCTTCTTAGTACGCTTAGAGCATGCTGATATAACATGAGTTGAATCACCACAATAAAAGCACAACCCATTTTTTCGTCTAAAATTCTGCCGTTCGCTTCTGGACAGAATTCTATCACATTGCATATTCTCTGGCGTCTTCTCAGTAGACACCGCCAAATGGTGCACAGGTTTGCGCTCCCGCAGACGTCTATCGATCTGGATAGCCATTGTCATGGACTCATTCAGACCCGCAGGCACAGGGAACCCCACCATAACATCCTTAACGGCATCAGAGAGACCCTCTCTGAAATTCGCCGCCAGGGCGCACTCATTCCACTGAGTAAGCACAGACCATTTACGGAATTTTTGGCAGTATATTTCAACTTCATCTTGCCCCTGAGATAGGGACATCAAGGCCTTTTCCGCCTGAAGCTCTAAATGAGGTTCCTCATAAAGCAACCCCAAGGCCAGAAAAAACGCATCCACATTGAGCAACGCAGGATCCCCTGGAGCCAATGCAAAAGCCCAATCTTGAGGGTCGCCCCGGAGCAAGGAAATCACAATCCTGACGTGCTGAGCAGGATCTCCAGCAGAGCGAGATTTCAGGGACAAAAACAACTTGCAATTATTTTTGAAATTTTGAAAGCAAGATCTATTCCCTGAGAAAAATTCAGGCAAAGGAATTCTAGGTTCAGATATAGGAACATGAACAACAAAATCTTGTAAATTTTGAACTTTCGTGGTGAGATTATTCAAACCTGCAGCTAAACTCTGAATATCCATTTTAAACAGGTGAACACAGAGCCATTCCAGGATTAGAAGGAGAGAGAGAGAGGAAGGCTGCAATATAGGCAGACTTGCAAGTGATTCAATTGAAAGCACACTCAGAACTGAAGGAAAAAAAAAAAAAAAAAAAAATTTTCAGCAGACTTCTTTTTTCTCTCCTTTCTCTGCCAATTAATTTAACCCTTTGTGGGCCGGTCAAACTGTTATGGTTCTCAATGGCAAGAGAACATAGCCCAGCATACATAGGAACTAGCTCTTGGAAGGATGGAAACTTAAACTGACCATGAACTAAACCTGCCGCACAACTAACAGTAGCCGGGTAGCGTAGCCTGCGTTTTATCCCTAGACGCCCAGCGCCGGCCGGAGGACTAACTAATCCTGGCAGAGGAAAATATAGTCCTGGCTCACCTCTAGAGAAATTTCCCCGAAAGGCAGACAGAGGCCCCCACATATATTGGCGGTGATTTAAGATGAAAATGACAAACGTAGTATGAAAATAGGTTTAGCAAAATCGAGGTCCGCTTACTAGATAGCAGGAAGACAGAAAGGGTACTTTCATGGTCAGCTGAAAACCCTATCAATACACCATCCTGAAATTACTTTAAGACTCTAGTATTAACTCATAACATCAGAGTGGCAATTTCAGATCACAAGAGCTTTCCAGACACAGAAACGAAACTGCAGCTGTGAACTGGAACAAAATGCAAAAAACAAACAAGGACAAAAGTCCGACTTAGCTGGAAGTTGTCTGGTAGCAGGAACATGCACAGAAAGGCTTCTGATTACAATGTTGACCGGCATGGAAGTGACAGAGGAGCAAGGTTAAATAGCGACTCCCACATCCTGATGGGAACAGGTGAACAGAGGGGATGATGCACACAAGTTCAATTCCACCAGTGGCCACCGGGGGAGCCCAAAATCCAATTTCACAACAGACCAGCATGCTGCTAGGGTACAGGGTATTTCTGATTATATTGCTCAGACTCCGCTTTTAGAGCCTAGGATTCCTACTCCTGATTTGTTTTTTGGGGACAGGTCCAAATTTTTGAGTTTTAAAAACAACTGTAAACTGTTTTTTGCTCTGAAGCCTCGTTCCTCTGGTGATCCCATTCAGCAGATTAAAATTGTCATCTCCCTGCTGCGTGTCGACCCTCAGGATTGGGCATTTTCCCTGGAATCTGGGAATCCGGCCTTGCTTAATGTAGATGCCTTTTTTCAGGCTCTAGGATTATTATATGATGAACCAAATTCTGTGGATCAAGCGGAGAAGACCTTGTTGGCCCCGTCTCAGGGTCAAGAAGCGGCAGAATTGTATTGTCAGAAATTTAGAAAATGGTCTGTGCTGACTAAATGGAATGAGGATGCTTTGGTGGCAATTTTCAGAAAGGGTCTTTCTGAATCTGTTAAAGATGTTATGGTGGGGTTTCCCACGCCTGTTGGTCTGAGTGATTCTATGTCTCTGGCCATTCAGATCGATCGGCGCTTGTGGGAGCGCAGAACTGTGCGTGCTGTGGCGTTGTCCTCAGAGCAGATGCCTGAGCCTATGCAGTGTGATAGGATTCTGTCTAGAACGGAACAACAAGGATTCAGACGTCAGAATAGGTTGTGTTTTTATTGTGGCGATGGTTCCCATGTCATTTCAGTCTGCCCAAAGCGTACAAAGAGAATCGCTAGTTCAGTTACCATCGGAACTGTACAACCTAAATTTCTGTTATCTGTGACCTTGATCTGCTCATTGTCATCATTTTCTGTCATGGCGTTTGTGGATTCAGGCGCCGCTTTGAACTTAATGGACTTTGAATTTGCCAGGTGTTGTGGTTTCCCCTTGCAGTCTTTGCAGAACCTTATTCCTTTAAGGGGCATTGATGCTACACCTTTGACTAAAAATAAACCCCAGTTTTGGACACAGGTGACCATGTGCATGGCGCCAGCCCATCAGGGAGATTGTCGTTTTCTGGTGTTGCATAATTTGCATGATGCTATTGTGCTGGGGTTTCCATGGTTGCAGATACATAATCCTGTGTTGGATTGGAAGTCTATGTCTGTGACTAGTTGGGGTTGTCAGGGGGTTCATACTGACGTTCCTGTGATGTCAATCTCCTCTTCCTCCTCTTCTGAAGTTCCAGAGTTTTTGTCTGTTTTTCAGGATGTGTTCGATGAGCCCAAGTCCAGTTCCCTTCCACCGCATAGGGACTGTGATTGTGCTATTGACTTGATTCCAGGCTGTAAGTTTCCTAAGGGCCGACTTTTCAACCTGTCTGTGCCGGAACATACCGCCATGCGGAGGTATGTTAAGGAGTCTTTGGAGAAAGGGCATATTCGGCCATCTTCTTCACCGTTGGGAGCGGGATATTTTTTTGTTGCTAAGAAGGATGGCTCCTTGAGACCCTGTATTGATTATCGCCTCTTGAATAAGATCACGGTCAAGTTTCAATACCCTTTACCTTTGCTTTCCGATTTGTTTGCCAGGATTAAGGGGGCTAGTTGGTTTACTAAAATTGACCTTCGGGGGGGCATATAATCTTGTTCGTATTAAGCAGGGTGACGAATGGAAAACTGCGTTTAATACGCCCGAAGGCCATTTTGAATACCTTGTGATGCCATTCGGGCTCTCTAATGCTCCATCTGTTTTTCAGTCCTTCATGCATGATATCTTCCGGAATTATCTTGATAAATTCATGATTGTATATTTGGATGACATCTTAATTTTTTCCGATGATTGGGAGTCTCATGTGAAACAGGTCAGGATGGTATTTCAGATCCTTCATGACAATGCTTTGTTTGTGAAGGGGTCTAAATTAGGGCGGAGCGACTTTTGCTTTTTTAGGATCGAGTCGGGTTTCGTGAAACCCGACTGTCTCGATAGTCAGATCGTGTGAAATCGGCCGATTATTGTGAAAAGTCGGGGGGCCGACCGAAACACGAAATCCAATGCAAGTCAATGGGGATTGTTGTTTTTTGTTTGTTTTTTCTCTCTCTCTCTCTCTCTCTCTCTCCTCCGTCCCTGCAAAATTTGTGTTTCACTGTGGGAATCGCTATATCCCAAACGTTAAGATGGCGGTTTTACCCCTTATGACGCCGCACAAAGCGAGCCGGAACCCATGTCATGACGCTGCACACACTCCTTCATTGGCTGAAAAAAATGGCGGGGAAAGCGTCATACGAAACGCGACTTTGGCGCGAAAATCGCCAACCGTGTGGCCGATCCCACGCTGGGGTCGGGTCGGGTTTCACGAAACCCGACTTTGCCAAAAGTCGGCGACTTTTGAAAATGACCGATCCGTTTCGCTCAACCCTAGTCTAAATGTCTCTTTGGAGTACAGAAGGTTTCTTTTTTGGGCTTCATTTTTTCTCCCTCATCTATAGAGATGGATCCGGTTAAGGTTCAGGCCATTCATGATTGGATTCAGCCCACATCCGTGAAGAGCCTTCAGAAATTTTTGGGCTTTGCAAATTTTTATCGCCGTTTCATTGCTAACTTCTCCAGTGTGGTTAAACCCCTGACCGATTTGACGAAGAAAGGCGCTGATGTAACGAATTGGTCCTCTGTGGCTGTCTCTGCCTTTCAGGAGCTTAAACGCCGATTTACTTCTGCCCCGGTGTTGCGTCAGCCAGATGTTTCTCTTCCGTTTCAGGTTGAGGTTGACGCTTCTGAGATTGGGGCAGGGGCCGTTTTGTCTCAGAGGAATTCTGATGGTTCCTTGATGAAACCGTGTGCCTTCTTTTCCCGTAAGTTTTCGCCTGCTGAACGCAATTATGATGTCGGCAATCGGGAGTTGTTGGCTATGAAGTGGGCGTTTGAGGAATGGCGACATTGGCTTGAGGGTGCCAAGCACCGTATTGTGGTCTTGACCGATCATAAAAATCTGATTTACCTGGAATCTGCCATACGGCTGAATCCTAGACAGGCTCGATGGTCCCTGTTTTTCTCCCGTTTTGATTTTGTGGTTTCGTATCTTCCGGGTTCTAAGAATATTAAGGCTGATGCCCTCTCTAGGAGTTTTTTGCCTGATTCTCCTGAGGTACTTGAGCCGGTTGGCATTCTGAAGGAAGGGGTGGTCCTTTCTGCCATTTCCCCTGATTTGTGACGGGTTCTGCAGGAATTTCAGGCTGACAAACCTGACTGCTGTCCAGTGGGGAAATTGTTTGTTCCTGATAGATGGACTAGTAGAGTGATTTCTGAGGTTCATTGTTCTGTGTTGGCTGGCCATCCTGGAATTTTTGGTACCATTTGGTTGGTAGGTCCTTTTGGTAGCCTTCTTTGTCGCGTGATGTGCGTTCTTTTGTGCAGTCCTGTGGGACTTGTGCGCAGGCCAAGCCTTGTTGTTCCCGTGCTAGTGGGTTGCTTTTGCCTTTGCCGGTCCCTGAGAGGCCCTGGACGCATATTTCTATGGATTTTATTTCAGATCTTCCGGTTTCCCAGAGGATGTTGGTTATCTGGGTGGTTTGTGACCGGTTTTCTAAGATGGTTCATTTGGTGCCTTTGCCTAAATTGCCTTCCTCTTCTGATTTGGTTCCGTTGTTTTTTCAGCATGTGGTTCCTTTGCATAGTATTCCGGAGAATATTGTGTCTGACAGAGGTTCCCAGTTTGTTTCTAGGTTTTGGCGGGCCTTTTGTGCTAGGCTGGGCATTGATTTGCCTTTTTCTTCCGCATTTCATCCTCAGACAAATGGCCAGACCGAGCGAACTAATCAGACTTTGGAAACTTATTTGAGATGCTTTGTGTCTGCTGATCAGGATGATTGGGTGGCTTTCTTGCCATTGGCCGAGTTTGCCCTTAATAATCGGGCTAGTTCGGCTACCTTGGTTTCGCCCTTCTTTTGTAATTTTGGTTTTCATCCTCGTTTTTCTTCGGGGCAAGTTGAGCCTTCTGATTGTCCTGGTGTGGATTCTGTGGTTGACAGGTTGCAGCAGATTTGGGCTCATGTGGTGGACAATTTGGTGTTGTTTCAGGAGGAGGCTCAGCGTTTTGCTAACCGTCGTCGGTGTGTTGGTTCCCGGCTTCGGGTTGGGGATTTGGTCTGGTTGTCTTCCCGTCATGTTCCTATGAAGGTTTCCTCCCCTAAGTTTAAGCCTCGGTTTATTGGTCCTTATAGGATTTCTGAGATTATCAATCCGGTGTCTTTTCGTTTGGCCCTTCCAGCCTCTTTTGCCATCCATAATGTTTTCCATAGATCTTTATTGCGGAAATGTGTGGTGCCTGTTGTTCCCACTGTTGATCCTCCTGCTCCAGTGTTGGTTGATGGGGAGTTGGAGTATGTGGTTGTGAAGATTTTGGATTCTCACTTTTCGAGGCGGAGGCTTCAGTACCTTGTCAAATGGAAGGGTTATGGCCAGGAGGATAATTCTTGGGTTTTTGCCTCTGATGTCCATGCTGCTGATTTGGTCCGTGCCTTTCATCTGGCTCGTCCTGATCGGCCTGGGGGCTCTGGTGAAGGTTCGGTGACCCCTCTTCAAGGGGGGGTACTGTTGTGAATTCTGCTCTTGGGCTCCCTCCGGTGCTTGTTGGTGGTAGTGCAGTCATCTTGGGGTTGTAATCCGGGCAGATGTTTCTGCTGATTGCTGCTCTGTTAGGTATTTAGGTGTGCAGGATCCATGAGTCTGTGCCAGTTGTCCATTGTACTTGGAGGGATTGCATCTCTCTCTGGCTCCTCATGCCCTGCTGCAAATTCAGCTAAGATAAGTGTCTGTTTTTTTGTCTCTGTGCACACATGCAGTGTGCTTTGCAATTCAATGCAATTTATTGTGTTTTTGTCCAGCTTAGACTTTGTTTGGATTTGTCAGTCATGCTGGATTCTCAGGAGATGCAGATATACTTTCTATGTCTTTAGCTAGATGTGGAATATTTGTATTATCTGCTGTGGATGTTTTTAAGATTTTAATACTGACCGCTTAGAATTCTGTCCTATTCTTTTCTATTTAGCTAGAAGTGCCTCTTTTGCTAAATCCTGTTTTTCTGCCTGCGTGTGTCTTTCCTCTTATACTCACAGTCAATATTTGTGGGGGGCTGCCTATCCTTTGGGGTTCTGCTCTGAGGCAAGATAGAATTCCCATTTCCATCTATAGGGGTATTTAGTCCTCCGGCTGTGTCGAGATTTCTAGGACGTGTTAGGTACATCCCACGGCTACTTCTAGTTGCAGTGTTAGATTAGGGTTTGCGGTCAGTACAGGTACCACCTACTCCTGAGAAAGTCTCTCATGCGGCTCCAAGGTCACCAGATCATAACAGGTGTCATAATTGACGCCTCTCCATTATTAATCTGGCTTAATGTCACCTTACAATAGCAAGGTGACATTAACCCTTCATTACCCCATATCCCACCGCTACACGGGAATGGGAAGAGAGTGGCCAAGTGCCAGAATAGGCGCATCTTCCAGATGTGCCTTTTCTGGCGTGGCTGGGGGCAGATGTTTGTAGCCAGGGGGGGCCAATAACCATGGACCCTCTCTAGGCTATTAATATCTGTCCTCAGTCACTGGCTTTACCACTCTGGCGGAGAAAATTGCGTGGGAGCCCAAGCCAATTTTTTCCGCGATTTAACCCTTAATTTTACAAGCTACAGCGCCCAAATTTTGCACATACACACTGCTAACATTAGTAGTGTGGAATATGCAAAAAAAAAGGGATATGAGGTGGTTTACTGTATGTAAACCATGTCTCATATCCTGTCGGGTTTGTGAAGGAGAAATGAAAAGCCGGCAATTGAATTACCGGCTTTTCACATATATCGCGCTGAATTAAATATAAATACAGAATATATATATATATATATATATATATATATATATATATATATATATGTGTCTCAATGACATATATATATATGTATATATATATATATATATATATATATATATACTGTATATATGTTTTAACGAACATTTGAGCACATAAATCCATTAGATGTCGGTTTTGCAAGCCTGCGAGAAAATATCGCAGTACGGATGCCATACGGATTACATACGGAGGATGCCATGTGCAAAACACGCTGACACACCCTGCCTACGGATGACATACGGATCACTATTTTGGGGACTTTTCTGTGTATTACGGCTGTAAAAAACGGACCGTATTTACATACGCTGAGTGTGAGGCAGGCCTAATTCTTGTAGGGGTCTCGTGAGTCAGTGCTCTATACATCTCGAGCTTCTGGCCGCTCGTTTCCCCACAGAGCGGGCTAAGGTGGGATTTATTGTGTCTCTCCTGTCGGACAGGGTGTTGGAGTGGGCTACGCCACTGTGGGAGCGTGGCGATCATGTGGTGCAGAGTGCTTCGCTGTTCCTGAGCACTCTGAAACAGGTCTTTTTAGGACCTCGTGTCACCCATGATACGGGGCTCCAACTGTTGGCATTGACTCAGGGGTCGTCCTTGGTCAGCCATTTTGCTGTCCACTTTCCCACCCTAGCATCTGAGCTGGAGTGGTTGGATAAAGCCCTTATTCCGATATTTTGGAGGGGGCTGGCTGTCCACGTGAAGGACGCTCTGGCCACTAGGGAGATTCCTGCCACACTGGAGGAATTAATAGCAGTGTCCACTCATATTGACCTCCATTTTCACGAGCCAGGGTTAGACCGAGCCCAGTGTAGGCAGAGGTTTTGGCTGGCTACCACCTTCGCCAAACCTTTGGAATCTCCAGTCCAGGCCTCTGAGCCACATGAGGCCATGGAAGTGTCACGAGCGGGATCTAATTCCCAGACCGCTCGTGCACTCCAGGTTTGTCATATTTGCCAGCAGTCAGGACATCTTGCCAACAGATGTCCCCAGCGGTCAAGGAAACATCAGTGTCTAGTGGTAATAGGTGGAGGTACACTAGACATGGCGACGTTTGCCTCCAAATTGTCCTTTAAGGGGACAATTACTATTGGCTCATTTACCCACTCAGTGGAGCTCTGCGTGGATTCTGGGGCGGAGGGCAATTTTATGTCTCTGCCTTTGCCCAACGTAACGCAATTCCCCCCGGTAATGTTAGCTCAACCAGTAACCGTACAAGTGGTAAATGGGTCGACACTGCCCTCACAGATAACACACCAGACCATCCCTTTTTCTCTGTCCATGTTGCCATCTCTTCAGGAAATCATATCTCTGCTCATCATTCCTGAGGGAATTGATGAGGTCCTGTTAGGGATACCTTGGTTACGGTACCACTCTCCTCATATTGATTGGTCCACAGGCAGAATTTTGGGATGGGGTGAATCTTGTGGGGTTAGATGTCTGAGGGAATGTGTTCAGCTTGCTACTACTGAGGTACCCGCAGATCTATCCTCTCTCCCCAAGCAATATTGGCCCTATGCAGATGTGTTCTCCAAAAGGGCTGCGGAGACCCTTCCACCTCACCGCCCCTATGACTGTCCTATTGACCACTTGCCTGGGGCTGAGCCTCTCCGGAGGTCGAGTCTATCCGTTATCTCTCCTGGAGATGGAGGCCATGTCACTAGGGTTGAGCGACTTTCATTTTTTTAAGATCGAGTCGGGTTTTGCGAAACCCGACTTTGTCCAAAGTCGAGTCGAGTGCAGTCGGCCGATTATCGCTAAAAGTCAGGGATCGACCGAAACACGAAACCCAATGCAAGTCAATGGGGAAGCATAGTCGGCAGTGAGTGGAGGCCAGGAAAACACCTACAGTGCCCATTTTAATGCCAAAAACATCCATTCTTGTTTCTGAAGCTTGTCAATCTTAATTAACTTTATAATAATAGTTGGGCATTGGAAATTGGGGGTCATTTGGCAAAAGTTGTGGGGGGTAGGGCTGGTTCAAGGTTTTAGTGGGCCCAGGAAACGTGGACTACATCATGGTGGTGGAGCAGTGAGAGGTAAGTATGTCAAATTTGCAAGTGCTGTGATCCTAAGCAAGCAGGGGGGCCCACTCGTTGGCATTGGCACTGGCACAGGGCCCCTCAAAGTACAGCGGTGTGTTTGCACGGCGGGGGCGCCTCCCACCAGCAGCGACACTTTTGCATACTCTGAGGGGCCCTGTGCCAGTGACGTCGCCAACGAGTATGCCCCCCCACCTGATGAAGGAACCTGCACTTTCATCTGCAACTTCCTCTTTGTCCCTGTGTAAGGTGGTATAGCATGCGGGAAGGGGAACCTTACTTTCAGCAGGATCAGATTCTGGCTGTGTAGAGTGCAAGGGGAATGTAGTGGTCTAGGTCAATGTACCAGCAGACTCATCTAGCAGTGGCTGGGCAATGGGCAGGATGAGGAGGAAACACAGATATAGGGCCAAAGAATAAAGTAGGCTAAATGCAGTTCAAAATTGGTAACAGGACTAAACAGGCGGCATTGCTTTGTTCAATGGAGTAGCAAACCCAGGAGCAGCAGACACTGTTTTAAGGGCCCAATCACACTAGTAGGCCACATGCAGTTTAATATCTGCTACTGTAGGCCAAAAGCCTAAAGACTGAAGCTCAGCTTTATACAGTCGAGGACAACACCATGGAGCGGCAGACACCGTTAGTAGGCCATAACCACCAATTTTTTGTTAAAAAAGCACTTAATGAGAGCCAGAAGGTTGAAGCTCAGCTTTATACAGTTGAGGACAACACCAGGGAGCGGCAGACACCGTTAGTAGGCCGTAACCAAAGTTGAAGGCCAAATGCAGTTTAATATCTGATGCTATAGGCCGAAAGCCTAAAGACTGAAGCTCAGCTTTATACAGTGGAGGACAACACCAGGGAGCGGCAGACACCGTTAGTAGGCCGTAACCACCAATTTTTTTTAAAAAAGCACTTAATGAGAGCCAGAAGGTTGAAGCTCAGCTTTATACAGTTGAGGACAACACCAGGGAGCAGCAGACACCGTTAGTAGGCCGTAACCAAAGTTGAAGGCCAAATGCAGTTTAATATCTGATACTATAGGCCGAAAGCCTAAAGGCTGAAGCTCAGCTTTATACAGTGGAGGACAACACCAGGGAGCGGAAAACAGAGTCATTAGGCCCAAACCACCAATTTTTTGTTAAAAAAGCACTTAATGAGAGCCAGAAGGTTGAAGCTCAGACAAGGCAACCTGGAGGAGAACACCAAGGAGGAGGAGAACACTCAGGAGGAGGACAACACCAGGGAGCGGCAAATAGAGTTATTAGGCCCCAACCACCAATTTTTTTAAAAAAAGAACTTAATGAGAGCCAGAAGGTTGAAGCTCAGATTTATTCAGTTGAGGACAACACCAGGGAGCGGCAAATAGAGTTATTAGGCCCCAACCACCAATTTTTTTAAAAAAAGCACTTAATGAGAGCCAGAAGGTTGAAGCTCAGATTTATTCAGTTGAGGACAACACCAGGGAGCGGCAAACAGAGTTATTAGGCCCCAACCACCAATTTTTTTTAAAAAAAGCACTTAATGAGAGCCAGAAGGTTGAAGCTCAGATTTATTCAGTTGAGGACAACACCAGGGAGCGGCAAACAGAGTTATTAGGCCGCAACCACCAATTTTTTTAAAAAAAGCACTTAATGAGAGCCAGAAGGTTGAAGCTCAGATTTATTCAGTTGAGGACAACACCAGGGAGCGGCAAACAGAGTTATTAGGCCCCAACCACCAATTTTTTTTAAAAAAAGCACTTAATGAGAGACAGAAGGTTGAAGCTCAGCTTTATACAGTTAAGGACAACACCAGGGAGCGGCAGACACCGTTAGTAGGCCGCAACCACCAATTTTTTTTAAAAAAGCACTTAATGAGAGCCAGAAGGTTGAAGCTCAGATTTATTCAGTTGAGGACAACACCAGGGAGCGGCAAACAGAGTTATTAGGCCCCAACCACCAATTTTTTTAAAAAAAGCACTTAATGAGAGCCAGAAGGTTGAAGCTCAGATTTATTCAGTTGAGGATGCTCATGCTTATTATGGTGTTGTCTGCACTAACCAGCTGTGTGCATTCCTCAAAACACTGAAGGACTTGACACAGGTCTTGTAGCTTCGACCACTGCACACCTGACAACTCCATGTCTGCCATCCAAATGCCTGCCCGTGTATGTGTATCCTCCCACAAAAACATAACAGCACGCCTCTGTTCGCACAGTCTCTGAAGCATGTGCAGTGTGGAGTTCCACCTTGTTGCAACGTTGATGATTAGGCGATGCTGGGGAAGGTTCAAAGACCGCTGATAGTTCTGCATACGGCTGGAGTGTACGGGCGAACGGCGGATATGCGAGCAAAGTCTGCGCACTTTGGGGAGCAGGTTGGGTAACCCCGGATAACTTTTCAGGAAGCACTGGACCACCAGGTTTAAGGTGTGAGCCAGGCAAGGAATGTGTTTCAGTTTGGAAAGGGCTATGGCAGCCATGAAATTCCTTCCGTTATCACTCACTACCTTGCCTGCCTCAAGATGTACAGTGCCCAGCCATGACTGAGTTTCTTTCTGCAAGAACTCGGACAGAACTTCCGCGGTGTGTCTGTTGTCGCCCAAACACTTCATTGCCAATACAGCCTGCTGACGCTTGCCACTAGCTGTCCCATAATGGCACACCTGGTATGCAACAGTGGCAGCTGCGGATGGAGTGGATGTGCGACTGCGGTCTGTGTCATGGATCCCAATGGCTGGGGATCGCACTGGACAAGCAAAATAACATAAATAACGGACGAGCTCTAGGGTGATGGAACCTGGGCTGACCGCTGCCCTACTCCTGACAAACACAACTAGAAATAGCCAGGGAGCGTGCCTACGTTGATTCTAGATGCCACGCGCCAGCCTAAGAGCTAACTAGCACTGCAGAGGAAATAAAGACCTAGCTTGCCTCCAGAGGAATGAACCCCAAAAGGTATAATTGCCCCCCACATGTATTGACGGTGAAATGAGAGGAAGGCACGCACATAGAGATGAAAATAGATTTAGCAAAATGAGGCCCGCTATAACTAGAAAGCAGAATGATACAAAAGGGGTCTGAGCGGTCAGCAAAAAACCCTAATCAAAAACCATCCTGAGATTACAAGAACCCATGTGCCAACTCATGGCACATGGGGAGAACCTCAGCCCACTAGAGCTACCAGCTAGCATAGAGTCATAATTAGCAAGCTGGACAAAAAACCAAACAACTAAAAAACAGAACTTAGCTTATCCTGAGAGATCTGGGAGCAGGTAGTCAGGAACCAAACTGAGCACATCTGAGTACATTGATAGCCGGCAAGGGAATGACAGAAAAGCCAGGTTAAATAGGAAACACCCAGCCTCAGATGGACAGGTGGAAAGCAGAGACCGCAACCCACCAAAGTCACCCAGTACCAGCCGTAACCACCAGAGGGAGCCCAAAAACAGAATCCACAACAGTACCCCCCCCCCTTGAGGAGGGGTCACCGAACCCTCACGAGAACCCCCAGGGCGATCAGGATGAGCTCTATGGAAGGCGCGGACCAAATCAGTCGCATGAACATCAGAGGCGACCACCCAGGAATTATCCTCCTGACCATAACCCTTCCACTTAACCAAATACTGGAGTTTACGTCTGGAAACACGAGAATCCAAGATCTTCTCAACAACATACTCCAATTCTCCCTCCACCAGCACCGGAGCAGGAGGCTCAACCGAAGGAACAACGGGCACCTCATACCTCCGCAATAACGACCGATGGAACACATTATGAATAGCAAACGATGCTGGGAGATCCAAACGAAAAGATACAGGGTTAAGAATCTCCAAGATCTTATAAGGACCGATGAACCGAGGCTTGAACTTAGGAGAAGAGACCTTCATAGGGACAAAACGAGAAGACAACCACACCAAGTCCCCAACAAGAAGTCGGGGACCCACGCGGCGACGGCGATTAGCAAACTGCTAAGTCTTCTCCTGAGACAACTTCAAATTGTCCACCACCTGATTCCAAATCTGATGTAGCCTGTCCACCACCACGTCCACTCCAGGACAATCCGAAGGCTCCACCTGACCAGAGGAAAAACGAGGATGAAACCCCGAATTACAAAAGAAAGGAGAGACCAAAGTAGCAGAACTAGCCCGATTATTAAGGGCAAATTTGGCCAGTGGCAAAAAGGCAACCCAGTCATCTTGATCAGCAGAAACAAAACACCTTAAATAAGTTTCCAAGGTCTGATTAGTTCGCTCCGTCTGGCCATTCGTCTGAGGATGGAATGCAGACGAGAAAGACAAATCAATGCCCATCTTAGCACAAAACGTCCGCCAAAATCTAGACACAAACTGGGATCCCCTGTCAGAAACGATATTCTCCGGAATCCCATGCAAACGAACCACGTTCTGAAAAAATAAAGGGACCAACTCAGAAGAGGAAGGCAACTTAGGCAAGGGTACCAAATGAACCATCTTAGAAAAGCGGTCACACACAACCCAGATAACGGACATTTTCTGTGAGACAGGGAGATCTGAAATAAAATCCATGGAAATGTGCATCCAAGGCCTCTTTGGGATAGGCAAGGATAACAACAACCCACTGGCCCGAGAACAGCAAGGCTTAGCTCGAGCACACACTTCACAAGACTGCACAAAGGTGCGCACATCCCTTGACAAGGAAGGCCACCAAAAAGACCTGGCCACCAAGTCTCTAGTACCAAATATTCCAGGATGACCAGCCAACACAGAAGAATGGACCTCGGAGATGACTCTACTGGTCCAATCATCCGGAACAAACAATCTTTCTGGTGGACAACGATCAGGTTTATCCGCCTGAAACTCCTGCAATGCACGTCGCAAGTCTGGGGAGACGGCGGACAATATTACCCCATCCCTAAGTATACCAGTAGGCCCAGAGTCTCCAGGAGAGTCAGGCACAAAACTCCTGGAAAGAGCATCTGCCTTCACATTCTTTGAACCTGGCAGGTATGAAACCACAAAATTGAAACGAGAAAAAAACAACGACCAACGAGCCTGTCTAGGATTCAGACGCCTGGCAGACTCAAGGTAAATCAGATTTTTGTGATCAGTCAAGACCACCACACGATGCCTAGCACCCTCAAGCCAATGACGCCACTCCTCAAATACCCACTTCATGGCCAAAAGCTCCCGATTACCCACATCATAATTGCGCTCGGCGGGCGAGAATTTTCTAGAAAAGAACGCACATGGCTTCATCACCGAGCCATTGGAACTTCTCTGTGACAAAACCGCCCCCGCTCCAATCTCGGAAGCATCAACCTCAACCTGAAAAGGAAGTAAAACATCTGGTTGACATAACACAGGAGCAGAAGAAAACCGGCGCTTAAGTTCCTGAAAGGCCTCCACAGCTGTAGGAGACCAATTAGCAACATCAGCACCCTTTTTAGTCAAATCAGTCAAAGGTTTAACAACACTGGAAAAATTAGTATTGAACCGACGATAAAAATTAGCAAAACTCAAGAACTTCTGAAGACTCTTAACAGATGTAGGTTGTGTCCAGTCACAAATCGCCTGAACCTTGACGGGATCCATCTCAATAGTAGAAGGAGAAAAAATGTACCCCAAAAAAGAAATTTTCTGGACTTCGAAGAGACATTTTGAGCCCTTCACAAACAGAGAATTGGCCCGCAGGACTTGAAACACCTTCCTGACCTGTAGAACATGAGACTCCCAGTCATCAGAAAACACCAAAATATCATCCAAATACACAATCATAAACTTATCCAGATATTCACGGAAAATATTGTGCATAAAGGACTGAAAGACTGAAGGAGCATTATAAAGTCCAAAAGGCATTACCAAATACTCAAAATGGCCCTCAGGCGTATTAAATGCGGTTTTCCACTCATCACCCTGTTTTATCCGCACAAGATTATACGCACCGCGAAGATCTATCTTAGTGAACCACCTAGCCCCCTTAATGCGAGCAAACAAATCAGTCAATAATGGCAATGGATACTGATATTTGACTGTAATCTTATTCAGAAGGCGATAATCTATACAAGGCCTCAGGGAACCATCTTTTTTTGCCACGAAAAAAAAACCTGCTCCCAGAGGGGACGAAGATGGACGAATATGTCCCTTTTCCAAGGACTCCTTAATATAATTCCGCATAGCAGTATGCTCTGGCACTGACAGATTAAATAAACGACCCTTAGGGAACTTACTGCCAGGAATTAATTCTATAGCACAGTCACAATCCCTATGAGGAGGGAGCGAATTGAGCTTAGGCTCCTCAAAAACATCCCGATAGTCAGACAAAAACGCAGGGACCTCAGAAGGAGTAGATGAAGCGATTGAAATCAGAGGTGCATCATCATGAACCCCCTGACATCCCCAGCTTAACACAGACATTGTTTTCCAATCCAGGACAGGATTATGAGTTTGTAACCATGGCAGACCAAGCACTAGTACATCATGTAAATTATACAGTACAAGGAAGCGAATCACCTCCTGATGAACGGGAGTCATGCGCATGGTCACTTCTGTCCAGTACTGCGGTTTATTCATAGCCAATGGTGTAGAGTCAATTCCCTTCAAAGGAATAGGAACTTCCAGAGGCTCCAGACTAAAACCGCAGCGTTTGGCAAATGACCAATCCATAAGACTCAGGGCAGCGCCCGAATCCACATAGGCATCGACGGAAATGGATGACAGTGAACAAATCAGAGTTACAGACAAAATGAACTTAGACTGCAGAGTACTAATGGCAAAAGATTTATCAACCTTTTTTGTGCGTTTAGAGCATGCTGATATAACATGAGCTGAATCACCACAATAAAAACACAATCCATTTTTCCGCCTATAATTTTGCCGTTCACTTCTGGACTGAATTCTATCACATTGCATAGTCTCAGGTGCCTGTTCAGAAGACACCGCCAACTGGTGCATAGGTTTGCGCTCCCGTAAACGCTGATCAATCTGAATGGCCATAGTCATAGACTCATTCAGACCTGTAGGCGCAGGGAACCCCACCATAATATCCTTAATGGCCTCAGAAAGACCATCTCTGAAGTTTGCAGCCAGGGCGCACTCATTCCACTGAGTAAGCACCGACCATTTCCGAAATTTTTGACAATATACTTCCGCTTCATCATGCCCCTGAGAGAGGGCTAATAAAGCCTTTTCAGCCTGAATCTCCAGGTTAGGTTCCTCATAGAGCAATCCCAGTGCCAGAAAAAACGCATCCACACTGAGCAATGCAGGATCCCCTGGTGCCAATGCAAATGCCCAATTCTGAGGGTTGCCCCGCAGGAAAGATATTACAATCTTAACCTGCTGAGCAGGGTCTCCAGAGGAGAGAGATTTCAAAGAAAGAAACAATTTGCAATTGTTCCTGAAATTCAGGAAGGTAGATCTATCTCCAGAAAAAAACTCTGGAATAGGAATTCTAGGTTCAGACATGGGAGTGTGAACAACAAAATCCTGTATGTTTTGAACTTTTGCAGCAAGATTACTCAGGCTGGAAGCCAAACTCTGGACATCCATGTTAAACAGCTAAGGTCAGAGCCATTCAAGGGTTAAGAGGAGGTAAGAAGCAGCTAGACAGCAATTAAGGGCTAGGCAGCAAAACTCTGAGGGGAAAAAAAAAAAAAAAATTTCCCTTAAACACTTCTTTTTCTCCTGCTTCAGCCCAAACAATTAACACTTTGTAGGCCGGCTATACTGTCATGGATCCCAATGGCTGGGGATCGCACTGGACAAGCAAAATAACATAAATAACGGACGAGCTCTAGGGTGATGGAACCTGGGCTGACCGCTGCCCTACTCCTGACAAACACAACTAGAAATAGCCAGGGAGCGTGCCTACGTTGATTCTAGACGCCACGCGCCAGCCTAAGAGCTAACTAGCACTGCAGAGGAAATAAAGACCTAGCTTGCCTCCAGTGGAATGAACCCCAAAAGGTATAGTTGCCCCCCACATGCATTGACGGTGAAATGAGAGGAAGGCACGCACATAGAGATGAAAATAGATTTAGCAAAATGAGGCCCGCTATAACTAGAAAGCAGAATGATACAAAAGGGGTCTGAGCGGTCAGCAAAAAACCCTAATCAAAAACCATCCTGAGATTACAAGAACCCATGCGCCAACTCATGGCACATGGGGAGAACCTCAGCCCACTAGAGCTACCAGCTAGCATAGAGTCATAATTAGCAAGCTGGACAAAAAACCAAACAACTAAAAAACAGAACTTAGCTTATCCTGAGAGATCTGGGAGCAGGTAGTCAGGAACCAAACTGAGCACATCTGAGTACATTGATAGCCGGCAAGGGAATGACAGAAAAGCCAGGTTAAATAGGAAACACCCAGCCTCAGATGGACAGGTGGAAAGCAGAGACCGCAACCCACTAAAGTCACCCAGTACCAGCCGTAACCACCAGAGGGAGCCCAAAAACAGAATCCACAACAGGTCTGTGGACGAGCTCTCGCTTCTGCAGGAGGAGGAGGAAGAGGAGGGGGGGGGGCGAATGCTTACAGCCAACTCTTTCCTTGACCGTGGCCTAGGCAGAACTGTCCCAATATTGCTGTCCCCTGTGGACCCTGCATCCACCACATTCACCCAGTGTGCCGTGATGGACACGTAACGTCCCTGGCCATGCCTACTGGTCCATGCATCTGTTGTCAGGTGCACCTTTGTAGTCACAGACTGCCTGAGTGCATGGACGATGCGGTCTTTAACATGCTGTTGGAGGGCTGGGATGGCTTTTCTAGAAAAGAAGTGTCGACTGGGTAGCTCGTAGCATGGTACAGCGTAGTCCATCAGCGCTTTGAAAGCTTCGCTTTCAACTAACCGGTAGGGCATCATCTCTAATGAGATTAGTCTAGCAATGTGGGCATTCAAACCCTGTGTATGCGGATGCGAGGATGAGTACTTCCTTTTCCTAACAAGAGTCTCATGTAGGGTGAGCTGGACTGGAGAGCTGGAGATCGTGGAACTAGCGGTGGTGCCATTGGACATGGGTGACTGAGAGAGGGTTGGAGATGGTATTCTTGCCGGTGCCCTACATGCAGTGTTTCCTACTGCGAACCTGGTGATTCCCTGACTGCTTTGTCCTGGCGACGAAAGCTGCACAGATACTGCAGGTGGTGCGGGAAATAGTGGGTTTACAGTGGGGGAAGGGATGTAGCGTTGCTGACTAGCTTCATTGGCCGAGGGTGCTGCAACCTTTATGGACATTTGGTAGTTAGTCCAGGCTTGCAAATGCATGGTGGATAAATGTCTATGCATGCAACTTGTATTTAGACTTTTAAGATTCTGACCTCTGCTTAAGGTAGTTGAACATTTTTGACAGATGACTTTGCGCTGATCATTTGGATGTTGTTTAAAAAAATGCCAGACTGCACTCTTTCTACTATCGGATACCTTTTCAGGCATTGCAGACTGAGCTTCTTTAACCGGATGGCCACGCTGTCCTCCAACTGATTTTGGTTTTGCCAAGCGTTTTTGGCCAGATACGGGCCCGGCAGATGGAACCTGTTGTGATGTTGATGCCTGCTGTGGCTCCTCCTCCTCCGCTTCAGAACTACTGCCGCCTGCACCCTGTTCCCCCAATGGCTGCCAATCGGGGTCAACAACTGGGTCATCTATGACCTCCTCTTCAATGTCGTGTGCAACTTCGTCTGTGTCACCGTGTAAGCCGGTGGTATAGCGTTCGTGACGGGGCACCATAGTCTCCGCTGGGTTTGATTCTGCCTCAGTACACTGCGAGGGCAATGTTCTGGTCTGAGTCAAAGGAACAGCATAGTAATCTGGCTGTGGCTGTGCATCTGTGCACTCCATGTCCGATTCAAATTCTAATGGGCATGGCCTGTTAACTGTTTCACTGTCTAACCCAGGAACGGTATGTGTAAAGAGCTCCATGGAGTAACCTGTTGTGTCGACTGACGCATCCTTCACTGTTGTTCTCGGTGAAGGACACAAGGAAGCGACTTGTTCCTGACCGGGAGCATCCACTGACGATGCACTGCTCTGACATTTGGCACTGTCCGAGGAGGAGGCGAAAGAGCTAGAGGCAGAGTCAGCAATGAAAGCCAATACTTGTTCCTCCTGCTCCGGCTTCAAAAGTGGTTTTCCTACTCCCAGAAAAGAGAGCGTTCGAGGCTTTGTGTAGCCAGACGACGAACCTGGCTCAACAACTCGAGACTTAGGTGCTGTACTGCTTTTACCACGACCACCTGATATCAGCTCCACCACCACTACCATCATTACCAGCTGACAATGACCGCCCACGGCCACGACCTCTTCCACTAGACTTCCTCATTGTTTGCAAAACATAACCAAAGTAACGGTATTTGTTACTGTAAAACAACTTATAAGGTGAACTCAAACTTCTGTAGGATTTATATATACCTTCATAGGTGCCTGACACTGAAAGGAAAATCAGGCCCAATGTTACACACTAGGTTTTCTGTGCCCCAATAATTTGAGACAGATGGCACACACAGCACCGGCACTCAAGCAGAAATGCCAATCTTTATCTCCCACTATTAATTTTTTTTTTTACAGGGAGAATTTACCAAAAAAAAAAAGGCCCAGTATTACACACTGGTTTTCGGTGGCACACAATGAGAGACATATGCCACACACAGCAATGGCACAGAGGCAGACTTGCCAATCTTTATCTCCCACTATTTAATTTTTTTTTTTAATGAACAATAAAAAATAAAAAAAATAAAAAAAATAAAGGACCAGTATTACACACTGGTTTTCGGTGGCACACAATGAGAGACAGATGCCACACACAGCACTGGCACAGAGGCAGACTTGCCAATCTTTATCTCCCTGCAGTAATCTCAGAAAAGTATGGCAGGCAGCTATAAAAAGGACTGCTGCACACAAAAGTGTGGACAAACAAACAAGATAGCTGTGCAGAAAGGAAGGAACAACTGGATTTGTGCTTTGAAAAAAGCAGTTGGTTTGCACAGCGGCGTACACACACAGCAACACAGCTATCAGGGAGCCTTCTAGGGCAGCCCAATGAGCTACAGCGCTGAGGAAAAAAAACTAAAGGTGGTGTTGGACAGTGGAAATCGCTACAGCACAAGCGGTTTGGGGGTGAATGTACCCTGCAAAACACTATCCCTGCTTTTGACGAAGCGGCACCTCTCCCTACGCTCAGATCAGCAGCAGTAAGATGGTGGTTGGCGGGAACGCCCCTTTATAGCCCCTGTGACGCGGCAGAAAGCAAGCCAATCACTGCAATGCCCTTCTCTAAGATGGTGGGGACTGAGATCTATGTCATCACGCTGCCTACACTCTGCGTCCACCTTCACTGGCTGAGAAATGGCGCTTTTAACTTCATTGAACCGCGACTTTGGCGCGAAAGTCGCGTACCGCATGGCCGACCCCACACAGGGATCGGGTCGGGTTTCATGAGACGCCGACTTTGCCAAAAGTCGGCGACTTATGAAAATGAACGATCCGTTTCGCTCAACCCTACATGTCACAGTACATCCAGGAAAATCTTTCAAGAGGATTCATTAGGATGTCAGTGTCTCCTGAAGGGGCTGGGTTCTTCTTCGTGCAGAAGAAGAGCGAGGAACTACGTCCATGCATAGATTACAGGGGTCTTAATGCCATCACCATTAAGAACAAGTATCCTCTGCTCCTGATATCTGAGGTCTTTGATAGGTTTCGGGGAGCAAGGGTATTTACTAAACTAGATCTGTGGGGTGCTTACAACCTGATTCGCATCTGTGAGGGGGATGAATGGAAGACGGCTTTTAACACCAGGGATGGGCACTATGAATATCTGGTGATGCCCTTTGGGCTCTGTAATGCCCCAGCCGTTTTCCAAGACTTTGTGAACGACATCTTCCAGATATGCTCTCCACCTCGGTCATAGTCCATCTGGATGATATTCTCATCTACTCTCCAGATATTGACTCCCACCGGAGAGATGTTTGCAGAGACTTCGACCTCTTACGGGCAAATTCCCTCTACGCAAAGTTGGAGAAATGTGTGTTTGAGTAGGAGTCCTTATCTTTCCTGGGCTATATCATCTCTGCCCAGGGATTGGCTATGGATCCTGTCAAACTACTGGCTGTGATGGACTGGCAGGAACCCCATTCTCTTAAAGCGGTGCAGCACTTTATGGGGTTCATTAATTATTATTACCAGTTCATTCCACACTTCTCAACTTTGGTAGCTCCCTTGGTTGCCCTCACCAAGAAGGGAGCAAATCCCAAATTGTGGTCTGAGGAGGTCTCCAAGGCCTTTCACTCCATTAAGTCACACTTCGTTAGCGCTCCCATTCTACATCACCCTGATGTAGATAAGCCATTCATAACGGAGGTGGATGCCTTATCCATTGGTGCTGGAGCAGTCCTTTTCCAAAAGGATGCTCAAGGTCAGAAGCATCCTTGCTTCTTCTTTTCCAAGACCTTCTCACCAGTGGAGAGGAATTATTCCATCAGGGACAAGCAGTTGCTAGCCATGAAGTTGGCCTTCTCAGAGTGGAGACATCTCTTGGAGGGGGCTCGTTTTCCCTTCCAAGTTTTCACAGACCACAAAAATTTGGTGTACTTGCAAACAGCCCAGCTGTTAAATTCTTGCCAGACCAGATGGTCCTTGGTCTTCTCCTGGTTCCATTTTACCCTCCTTTTTCTTTCCGGGGAGAAGAACATTCGTGCTGATGCTCTCTCTCATTCCATTGTATCATCTGAGGAGGAAGAAGAGGAGCCTCGGCTTATTGTCCCACACTGAGAGCCTGAGAACTGTGGCCCTGGTTTTGCTAGAGTCTGTGCCAAAAGGACATCTGAACTACTGGCGAGGACATACTGGTGGCCGCATATGGCTCGTGACATCGCAGACTTTGTTCGGGCATGTGTCTCCTGCGCCAAGAACAAGTCTTCTCGGCAATGGCCAGCTGGGTTGCCTTACCACCTGCCGGTGGCGAACAGTCCCTGGGAGATGGTTTGGATGGATTTTGTGGTGGGCTTACCCAAGTCTCGTAGCTGCACCATTATCTGGGTGATCACCGACCATTTTTCCAAAATGGTGCACTTCAACGGCTACCTTCTGCACAGGCTCTGGCAGCGTTGTTCATCCAACATATCTTTCGCCTACACGGTATGCCGGACAAAATTATCAGTGACCGGAGTCCCCAGTTTGCGTCTCGATTCTGGAGAGAGCTTTGTCGTCTACTCAGTATTGAGTTGAATCTCTCCTCGGCATATCATCCCGAGAAGAATGGGTTGGTAGAGAGGGCCAACCAGACTCTGGTCACATATCTACGTCATTTTGTTTCTGCCAGGCAGGATGACTGGGCACCTTGCTACCATGGGCAGAGTTTGCGCTTAACAACGCCGTAGCCGACTCCACCGGTCAGACTCCATTCCTCCTTAATTACGGCCAGCATCCGCGTGTCCCTGTGCCCATGCCCATGTCTTCCGCTGACTCCAAGGTGGCAGACTGGGCTGTGGAGGCACGGGACATTTCGGACACGGGACAGCAGAGAATGAGGTCCTCCGCCGATACTCATCGGCGCCCCGCTCCGACCTTTGCTCCTGACAACTTAGTGTCGCTCTTCGCCCATTACCTCAGGCTGCGTGTTGAGTCCACTAAGTTTGCACCTCGCTACTTGGGTCCCTTCAAGGTCCACAAACAGGTTAACTCTGTGGTCTACCGTCTGGCCCCTCCTCCACACCTAGGTATTACCGACACCTTTCATGTGTCCCTCTTGAAGCCCGTATAGATGTCCCGGTTTTCTGAGTCATCTGCTAGGACATCGGGTTCGTCTACGGACGATTATGAGGTGAACGCTATTTTGGGGTGCAAGGTGGTATGTGGCAAGAAATTTTATTTGGTGGACTGGAAGGGTTATGGCCCAGAGGACAGGTCTTGGGAGCCTGCTGAACACATTCGAGCTCCGCAGCTCATTGCGGCCTTCGAACGTAGCGAGGTCCAAGGAGGGGGACCCTAGGAGGGGGGTAATGTTAGGTGTCAAGTTCCCGCCTCTGCACAAGGGGAATCTCGAACCATCTCCGCTGCGGTCTCCCATTCTTCTCCAGCCGCAGTGGAGTCTGCTCAGTGGAGATGTCGGTCCCAGCGTCTAGCTCAGGCCGATACTGGACAACTTGTTACTAATGCCCTTCCAGGCTCTGTCCTTGTAGCCAGCAATGTTCAGCAGCCAGCAGGTCTTTCTGGGATTAAGATCTGCTTTTCCCTTCTGAGCATGCCCAAAGGAAGACCTCTCAGTGGAGGTCTGTGGTCACATGCTCAGGTACTGCAATAGCTCCTATTGGTCCCCAAGAAGGTCCTGAAGTTGCTCAGTTACTGTAGCAGTTCTCATTGGTTCTCTAGGAAGGTCCTGAACTTGCTGCAGCTATAAAAGGTTCGCATGGCCGCACGGCCATGTAAGAGTATACATTTGAAATCGTGTGTGTGTTGTTGAATGAAAGTCGTTCATTAATCATCCCCTCTCTTGTGTATGACTGCTAGTGTAAGGTGGATGTCTGCTATCTAGGGCCCGGCTGAGCTATCAGCAATAAAACACACAAAACAGTGTCTAATTGCTGTAACCGCCAGTGCGGCGCCGTGCGCTATTAGAGCGCTTTCCTATCCCAAGTCTGGGTGGTTAGTGGCGTCCGCCAAAGTGGCACAGCACGCACTCTTGTGCATGTAAGTTTTATTTTCAGTTACTCTGACATCCCAGCTGCGGTGTTGAGTGCAAATGGTCTGAACGTACTCTAATCCTGTGTCTTTGGATAGAGTCCTGAGACTCCTTGCTTGTGCTCTTGGTGCAGTACCGTGGCCCTGTGACGCAACAGGGTTTGCTTCCTTCACACGGGGTGAAGTTAACCCATGTGTGTATCCACATTGTACCGCCATATAGTCCATCATTACTCAGCAGCAGGTTCCATCTCTGCACGGTGGACCCCGGGCTGCGAACGCGCCTTATACCATCTCTCTTATAATTTGGTGCATTCCGCTAGCCCTAACACAGGGTGAACGTGCTCTGTACGGTGCATGTTGGCCAAGGGGCCTGTGATGGCACTCTTTTCTTTTTGTGAAAAAAGGATTTTACATTGGAGAATTGGGCATGACATTACATTGGACTGACTTCTTAACTCTGTCTACTGCAATCCGTCCTGTACCTGCCACTAGATCACCAGAGTGAACATGCTCAGTACTCTTATAGGCCATTGAAGTTTGGGCTAGGGGCATGCGATGGCACTAGTGTATTTTTAAAAAAGGTACCCCCATTGGGGAATTGTTTGGCAGATGATGCACTGCATTAAAAGTCTCAGACACCCACACCACTACATTGGCCCTAATTCTTAACTCTGTCTCCTGCAATGTCTCTTCCTTATCTCCGGCGACATGACCAGGGTGCACGTGCTCAGTACTGTTATAGGCCGGTGATTTTGGGCACAGGGGCTGTGAAGGCACTATTTCATTTTGTAAAACCAGGACCCCACATTGGGGAATTGGGCATTACATTGGGCCTACTTAAGTCTGTCTCCTGCAATATGTCCTTTAACTGCCACTAGATGACCTGGGTGCACGTGCTCAATACTGTCATGGGCTGGTGATTTTTGGGCACAGGGGCTGTGAAGGCACTATTTCATTTTGTAAAAACAGGACCCCACATTGGGGAATTGGGCATTACATTACATTGGGCCTACTTCTTAAGTCTGTCTCCTGAAATGTGTCCTTTAACTGCCACTAGATGACCATGGTGAACGTGGTCTGTACGGGGCATTTAGGTCTAGGGGGCTGTGATGGCACTATTTTAATCAGTCCAAAAAGGACCCCACATTGGGGAATTGGGCATGGCATTCCATTGGGCCTACTTCTTAACTCTGTCTCCTGCAATGTCTCTTGTTTAACTGCCAGTAGATCACCAGGGTGATCATGCTTTGTACTGTTATATGCCAGTGAAGTTTGGTCAAGGGGGGCTGTGATGGCACTAGTCTATTTTTACAAAAGGTACCCCCATTGGTGAAACCACATCCTTGTTGGAAAACACTTAATAACATGTGTGTACCTTAGAGAGCTCATTTGAAAAGCTCCTTTTTGTGTTGCCTGGTTGCTAACATTGGACACAATACACTTCATATATATTTGATAAAGCAATGCTGTTACTTTGCCTCAGTAGTTCATTAAAAATATAGCTTTTTCCACCATATTTGTTTCTCTCCTTGCGAGCCTTAACTTTGTCTGCCTCAAATGTACAAATGGATAATATACAAATGGTGATTTGTAAACAAGATTGAAATACTGTATACCGAATGCAGTCAGACAATCACATAGCTGCATTTCTTGTAAAACATTTAGAGATGTGATAGACAATGCTCATAGTGACACAATCTTGAAAAATGTTTGTTTATTCGCTTCACAAACAGTTCTGAGCCTCTATATGTTTGCTGTTTGTCATTGTAAAACATTAAGGTTTACTGAAACTATGCCGGTGGTGGTTTGATCTAAATCTTTGTGGTTTTTATTTTCTAGGGGTTTATGGCCCCTCGTCTGATGACTCCATGATATCTCAGTTTCATCCAACCTTGAAAAGTGGCTATTTGAAGGTGTGGATAAAACTTGAGTTACTACATAGTGTTATTCACTATATAAGACCAGAGAAACATGACTAAGACAGATGCCAAAACTGAGGTACCTGTACATGTTCAGTGTGCTGATACCTGCATAATTGGGGACGCCCATGCAGTGTAGGTAATCTCCCAGGGGTTCTCTGTCTTGGTGTTGCCTCTCTGATATTCCAGATGGATGATGTTTAAAAGCCTCTTGGTGATGATCTAACTATACTGTATGTAGGTAATCTTCATATATAAGTAATATCACATTTATTTAATCCTTATATGTACTTAATAACCTGTGTATGTTAACACATACAAAAGTGTACGCACTCACACTATTCAATCATACTATTCCTTGAGTTTTGTAGTTTGCAATAAAATTGTCTTGTATTGCAAGTATTTGCCTTTTTTAAAGCCGTATCTGAACCTTAGTGTTAAAAACATGTCAAATAAAATAGCAAAATTCTTCTGTAAATAATTGTGCAAAAAGGGAACCATCATACCATTAAAAAATACGAGTGAATTTCCTGGGCCCATCCAGTATGTGGGTTCCAAGGCCTAATGGGGTGCATACGACTGACTGTGCAGCAGGGCAGGCCTTGCTGGCAATGTGTAAGACCAAGGAGTACGGGAGTACAACATGCATATTGTGAAATGGATTTTCATGTGCCCATCCACTATGTGGGTTCCAAGGCCTAATGGGGTGCATATGACTGACTATGCAGCAGGGCTGGCCTTGCCGCCAATGTGTAAAACCAAGCAATATGGGAGTACAAAATGCATATTGTGTAGTGGATTTTCATGGGCACATCCAGTATGTGGGTTCCAAGGCCTAATGGGGTGCATATGACTATGCAGCAGGGCTTGTTTTCCTGCCAATGTATAAAACGAAGGAGAATGGAGCACAAAATGCATATTGTGAAGTGGATTTTCCTGGGCCCATCCAGTATGTGAGTTCCAAGGCCTAATGGGGTGCATATGACTGACTATGCAGCAGGGCTGGCCTTGCCGCCAATGTGTAAAACCAAGGAGTACGGGAGTACAAAATGCATATTGTGAAGTGGACTTTCATGGGTACATCCAGTATGTGGGTTATAAGGCCTAATGGGGTGCATATGACTATGCAGCAGGGCTCGCCTTCCTGCCAATGTATAACACGAAGGAGTATGGAGCACAAAATGCATATTGTGAAGTGGATTTTCCTGGGCCCATCCAGTATGTGGGTTCAAAGGCTTATTGGGGTGCATATGAATTGGTAGCAGGGCAGGCCTTGAATTCAATGCAACACTTTTTCAGGAGTCCCCCCTGAACATCTTATGACAGGGGTATTGTGGTGCATCGTAATTCTTGGCAGCCCATCCACTCACAGCATAGGCTACAACAGCTTAGGAGACCAACTGTTTCACAATGGCCCTTTAAGAAGATTAATGCCGCCTGATGCACCAGTAAAAATAGGCCCTGTGACTTTTAGAGTCCCTCTTTCACAAATAAAACAAGATGGGTCTGCTTATGTGTCACACACCACATGGCCAGCTGGGGGTTTTTAATGTTACAATGACATTTCCCAGTGAAGGTATTTATAGTGGTTGAAAGCAATGTTAAAGTTGAAAAACGCTTCAAAAATGCAGTGTCTGAACTAAGTCTAAGTGGGAGAGGAAATTTTCGGTCTGGGGTGAAATATTTGGCCTTACAGGCAAATCATTAACCTGCAAAGGATGTACCTTGACTAGTGTTGAGCGATACCGTCTGATACTTGAAAGTATCGGTATCGGAAAGTATCGGCCGATACCGGCAAAGTATCGGATCTCGCCGATACCGATACCCGATACCAATACAAGTCAATGGGACTCAAGTATTGGAAGGTATCCCTGATGGTTCCCAGGGTCTGAAGGAGAGGAAACTCTCCTTCAGGCCCTGGGATCCATATGAATGTATAAAATAAAGAATTAAAATAAAAAATATTGATATACTCACCTCTCCGACGCAGCCTGGACCTTACCGCTGTGAACCGGCAGCCTTCTTTGCTTAAAATGAGCGCGTTCAGTACCTTCCATGACGTCACGGCTTCTGATTGGTCGCGTGCCGCTCATGTGACCGCCATGTGACCAATCAGAAGCCGTGACGTCATCCCTCAGGTCCTAAATTCCTAGAAGGGAATTTAGGACCTGAGGGATGACGTCGCGGCTTGTGATTGGTCGCGTGGCGGTCACATGAGCGGCACACGACCAATCAGAAGCCGTGACGTCATGGAAGGTGCTGAACGCGCTCATTTTCAGCAAAGCAGGCTGCCGGTTACTACCAGGGCGCGTCAGAGGGTGAGTATATCCCTATTTTTTATTTTAATTCTTTATTTTTTACATGGATATGGATCCCAGGGCCTGAAGGAGAGTTTCCTCTCCTTCAGACCTTGGGAACCATACACTGGGAACTTCCGATTCCGATCCCGATACCACAAAAGTATCGGATCTCGGTATCGGAATTCCGATACCGCAAGTATCGGCCGATACCCGATACTTGCGGTATCGGAATGCTCAACACTAACCTTGACATATTTCCAAGCAAAACACGTTTTGGTTTCGTTTTCATGTGTTTTTTGTCGCACGGGGAAAAATGGCATGAATCTCGGAAAAAATTATTAAGGCTGTGAACTAGGAGTCAGGAATGCTTCCAGGGGCGATCCCCATGAGGTCCTTGTGTCATTTGAGCAGTGTTTCCATCATTTTCAGATGTTTTTAGACCTTAATAGGACCCACAGGGGGATCGCGGTAAAAATACTCGGGTCTCCCATAGACTTACATTGGGCTCGTTGTTCTGGCCGAGTACCCGAGTATTCCAATTTGCTCAACCTGAGCAACGAGCACCTGAGCATTTTAGTGCTCGACCATCACTAGTCCTGACCTTAATCTGATTGAGATGCTGTAACATGACCTTAGAAAAGGCGGTTCATGCTCAGAAACCCTCCAATGTTGCTGGATTGCAAAAATTCTGCAAAAATTAGTGGGCCAAAATTCCTCCAGATCGTTGTAAAAGAGTCATTGCCAGTTATCGCAAATGCTTGATTGCAGTTATTACTGCTAGGGGTGGCCCGACTAGCAATTAGGCTTAGGGGGCAATCACAATTTCCCATAGGACCCTGTAGATGTGAATTTCTTTTTTCCTTAAAGGGAACCTGTCACCCCCCCAGGGCCCATTAAGGTAAAAGAGACACCTTCTGCAGCACTAAGGCTGCATTCTGTGAAGGTGGCTCTTATGTTTTTGCTCCCTAATAACGCTGAAATATTCATTTATATAAATTGCACGCCATACCTGTATTGAGTCTGAATCAACGGCCTCCCAGCCGTCAATCATCCCCTCAGTGAACCAGTCGCCGCCTCCTCTGTGTTTCCTCACATCACCGACGCCTGTGCTGTGCGCTCATCTTTCGGGCATGCGCCGTGCACGCTACCCTGGATCTCACATCAGCTGATGTACTGATATCGCGCCTGCGTGTAGAGGAGGCCAGAGATCCCTCCCCGCAGTGTGTTATGATTTATCCACACTGCGGCACTGGGAATCTGGCTCATGCGCAGTTAATCTTTGCCGCTGTCCCCATCTCCCTGCGCCTCTTTCCTCCAGCATTATACGACTCGTCTGCAGCATCAGAGCGATCTCGCAGTGCAAACGCTGACAAACATTTTCCAAAGGGGGATACATTTTTTTTAAAATATTTAATTGGGATCACAGACACCCTTGCTAAAAAAATTGACTGTCTGTAGCAGCACGGAACACGTGAACCCTGGTGATCTAGTGGTGGAAAATGATGAGAGGTGGAGGAAGGCCTCGTTAAAAACTAGGCCCAATTTAAAGGAGCAGGTCTCCTTGATTTGTAATGCCCATACACTAAATGTATGTGCTGACAAACATTTCCCCATGGGGGTTACATTTTTAAAAAATTATTTATGGGGATCATAGACGCCCTTGCCAAAAATGTAATGGCTGTGGCAACACAGAACACGTTCACCATGGTGTTCTAGTGGCGGAGAATGATGATACAGTATGTGGAGGAAGTAATTATTAAAATCTAGGCCAATGTTAAGGAGCATGTCTCCTAGACTTGTAATGCCCATAAACTAAGTGCAAGGGCTGACAAAAATTTCCCCATGTGGGTTACATTTTTAAAAAGTTATTTATGGGGATCATAGACGCCCTTGGCCAAAAATTGAATGGCTGTAGCAGCACAGAACACATTCACAATGGTGTTCTAGTGGCGGAGAATGATGATATGTGGAGGAAGGCCTTATTAAAAACTAGGTCCAATGTTAAGGAGCATGTCTCTTAAACTTGTAATGCCCATACATTAAGTGCATTGGCTGACAAACATTTCCCCAATGGGAGCACATTTTTAAAAAATATTTTATGGGCATTGTAGACACCCTTGCCAAAAATTGGATTGGCTGTAACAGCGCAGAACACGTTAACTCTAGTAATCTAGTGGCGGAGAATGATGAGACATTGATGAAGGCCTCATTAAAAAGTAGGCCCAATGTAAAGGAGCAGGTCTCCTAGGCTTGTAATGCCCATACACTAAGTGCATGGGCTGGCAAACATTTCCCCATGGGGTAGTCAATTTAAAAAAAAAATTGTTTACGGGCATCATAAACACCTTGCAAAACTGTAAAGTGGTTTCCTACACAGTTGCTGCTGGGAAGGTGCAGGCTTTTAGTAAAAGTATGGCGGACGAATTGTTGGATGAAGTGATCAGGAAAAGGGGCATGGTGATGACAGGAATGGGAACGTACGTACATGATTAATAACAACGGTGGCTATGGGCAGTATGAGATCCAGGATACAGCCTACAATGATTAGTCGTTTAGCCACCACCAATTACCAGAATGTGTTTCATGCCCGTCAGAAGATCGGTGTAACAGATGCGCGTGTTTGACTCGTCCTAAAAAATGCCTGTCAAAAATATGTTGCCAAAGATACACGTGTCTGTCTAAAGGGAAAAGTGTAACATGTTCGTGAGGTGCTCAATTAGAGAAAGCAGATCAGTGTTGGAGGAAAACCAAACAAACTGATAGATGTTTGTGAAAAACTAAGTTTAAGGCTGCCATCACACTAGCAGTATTTGGTCAGTATTTTACATCAGTATTTGTAAGGGTATGTTTCTACGTTCAGGAAACACTGCGTGTTTGAAGCTGTGTAGAGCCGCAGTGTCAAACATGCAGCATTCAGATGTTACAGCATAGTGGAGGGGATTTCATGAAACTGTCTCCACTATGCGGTAAAACACGGAGGCAGCAGACCCGCGTAAACGGACATGCGGCATGTCTTTTCAGAACGCAGCATGTCTGTTTTCAAAGCGGCAACGCTCCATCGCCGCACCGTAAATTTACCATAGACTATTATTAGATGCGATAAAATTGCATCTAATGATTAGTCACATGCGTAGAAACTGCTTACTCACAGCTTACTAGTCATGTCTGCCGACTCACCTGTCCTGCCCCTGGAAGTCCCTCGTCCACTGCAGTTCTCGCGATAACTTATGTTATCGCGAGAACTGCCGAGCACGTGACCGGGAGTTATCTCCGGTCACTAGTCTGGTTCTAGCAAACAGCTGATCAGCTGTTTGTGAGAACGCTGTAGTGTAGGTGATCGCTGGAGAGTAGGGTTGAGCGACTTTTATTTTTATAGGATCGGGTCGGGTTTCACGAAACCCGACTTTCTCAAAAGTCGGGTCGAGTGAAATCGGCCGATCCTATAAAAAAGTCGGGGTCGGGGTCGGCCGAAACACGAAACCCAATGCAGTGCAATGGGATACTATGGTTCCCAGGGTCTGAAGGAGAGGAAACTCTCCTTCAGGCCCTGGGATCCATATTGATGTGTAAAATAAAGAATCAAAATAAAAAATATTGATATACTCACCCTCGGACGTGCCCTGGTACTAATCGGCAGGCTTCCTTCCTAAGAATGAGCGCGTGAATGACCTTAGATGACGTCGCGGCTTGTCCATGTGACCGCTCGCGACCAACCACAAGCTGCGACGTCACCGCAGGTCATTCACGCGCTCATTCTTAGGAAGGAAGCCTGCCGATTAGTACCAGGGCGCGTCCGAGGGTGAGTATATCAATATTTTTTAGTTTGATTCTTTATTTTACACTTAAATATGGATTCCGATACCGATTCCCGATATCGCAAACATATGGGAACTCGGTATCGGAATTCCGATACCAGATTCAGAAGATCGCCGACCTCATGGCCAACCCCACACAGGGGTCATGTCTGGTTTCATGAAACCCGACTTTGCCAAAAGTCGGCGACTTCTGAAAATGGCCCACCCGTTTCGCTCAACCCTACTGGAGAGTTATCTCCGGCGATCATCTACAGGCTCTGCTACATCTGGATGTCAGGCATCCAGATGTAGCAGAGCTGGACTCGTCTACACTGTGTGCTCATACAACACATAAAATACACCATACAACATACACCATGCGACATGCGACAACATGCAACATGCAACGGCATGCAACATGCAACAACATGCGATGACATACAACATGCAACAACATGCAACATGCGACAACATGCGACGACATGCTACATGTGGCGACATACGACAACATGCAAAATGTGACATGCGACAACATGCAACATGCAGCATGTGACAACATGCAACATGTGACATGTGGTGGCATGCGACATGCAACAACATGTGACATGCAACATGTGATAACATTCGACATGCGACAACATGCGGCATGTAACATGTGACCACATGCAACAACATGCAACATGCGACAACATGCGACATGCAACAACATGCGACATGTGACAGCATGTGACATGCGACAACATGCGACATGAAACATGCAACATGCGGCATGCGGCGACATGCAACATGCAACAACATGCGACATGCAACAACATGCGACATGCAACATGCAAAACATGCAACATGCGACAACATGCAACATATGACATGCACCATACAACATGCAACATACACCATACAACACATACATACAATACATACATATAGACATACAGTACAATAAACATAGATTACATACTCACCATCACTTGTCACTTTGATCCCCGAAGCCAGTGTCACTTGTAAAAAATATTAAAATAATAAACAAACACTATACTCCCTGATCTGCAGAAATCCAATTAAAACGAGTGTCCCATGACGATCTCCCGTGGAGAGCAGCAGCATCAGCTGATGCGACCGCTCTCCAGGGGCTCCAGGAATACAATGAAGGAAGGTATCCTTCCGCACTGTATTCCTCCACCACTGTAAAAAATAGTCCCTAGTCTCACTTGTGGCACTGCTGTGTGAGAAATTTCCCACGCACCAATGCCATAAAGTGAGACCCTGAACTCAAGTAACCTCAATGATGCACTACAGGAGCCATTGTCTCCTGTCAGTGTGTCACTGGAGGGTCTATAGAGCAGTGACATCACCAGATGTCACTGTTCTATAGGGGAGATTGTCGAGGGACACTCGTTATTAATTGGAATACGGCGGACAGGTAGTATACGGTTTATTTTTTAAATTTTTTGCAGGTGATCGAGTATGGTAAGTATGGTTAAATTAAGAATATTAAAATACTTTTTTTCTGGCTGTGTCTTTATTTTTTTTAACTCTTTCACTACTCTACGATTAATAATGGATAGGCGTCTTATTGACGCCTTTCCATTATTAACCCGGCTTAAAGGGAACCTGTCACCCCCAAAATGGCTGGTGAGGTAAGCTCACCGGCATCAGGGGCTTATCTACAGCATTCTGTAATGCTGTAGATAAGCCCCATATGTTACCTGAAAGAGGAGAAAAAGAAGTTAGATTATACTCAACCAGAGGCGGTCCCGGTGCGGTCTGGTCAAATGGGTATCTCCGGTCCGCTCCGGCGCCTCCCATCTTCATTCCATTACGTCCTCTTTGGGTCTTTACGCCACGGCTCCGGCACAGGAGTACTTTGTCTGCCCTGTTCAGGGCAGAGCAAAGCACTGCAGTGCGCATGCGCCGGGCCTCTCTGACCTTTCTGGCGCCTGCGCACTCCAGTACTTTGCTCTGCCCTCAACAGGGCAGACAAAGTACGCCTGCGCCGGAGCCGCGGCTTAAAGACCCAAAGAGGACGTCATGGAATGAAGATGGGAGGCGCCGGAGTGGACCGGAGACACCCATCCGACCTGACCGCACCGGGACCGCCCCTGGGTGAGTATAATCTAACGTCTTTTTCTCCTCTTTCAGGTAACATCGGGGGCTTATCTACAGCATTACAGAATGCTGTAGATAAGCCCCTGATGCCGGTGAGCTTACCTCACCAGCCATTTTGGGGGTGACAGGTTCCCTTTAATGTCACCTTACAATAGCAAGGTGACATTAACCCCTTATTACCCCATATCCCACCTCTACACGGGAGTGGGAAGAGAGGGGATAAGTGCCAGAATTGGCGCATCTTACAGATGCGTCATTTCTGGGGCGTCTGGGGGCTGGTATTTGCAGGCGGGGGGCCAATAACCATGGCCCCTCTCTAGGCTATGAATATCAGCCTGCAGCTGTCTGCATAGCCTTTCTGACTATAAAATATAGGGGGACCCACATCTTTTTTTGGGGGGTCCCCCTATCTTTATAGCCAGTAAAGGCTACGCAGACAGCTGCGGGCTGATATTCATAGCCTAGAGAGGGGCCATGGGTATTACCCCCTTCCCAGAGCACAAATATCGGCCCCTGGCCATCGGTTTTCCCCCTCTGGTGCAGAAAATTGCGCGGGAGCCCACGCCATTTTTTTTTAAATTAAACGTTCATTCATAAACATCGGCCTTGCCATTACATATCTACTAGATGGTGGCCCGATTCTAACGCATCAGGTATTCTAGAATATGTATGTAGTTTATTTACGAAAGTGGTGTTTAAATCCCGCTGCAATATCGCTGATTAGTCGCGGCCGCCCGGGCGTGAGCAATCAGTGAAGCGTGGTTTAAATCCCGCGCCAATTCACGGCTGGACTGCACCTGTCACTGATTGGTCACGCCAGCCGCCCACGACAAATCAGCGACGTGGGATTTCCATTACAGACAAACAGACCCTTAGACGATTATATATATACTAGATGGTGGCTCGATTCTAACGCATCAGGTATTCTAGAATATGTATGTATGTATGTACGTCGCGCTGTGAGTGGGGGTTAAATTTCGCGCCAATTTCGCTGATTGGTCGCGGCCAACCGCATAGTATATAGCACAGCAGCGTAGTATATAGCACAGCCACGTAGTATATAGCACATCCACGTAGTATATAGCACAGCCATGTAGTATATAGCACAGCCCACGTAGTATATAACACAGCCACATACACTATGTTCCAAATTATTATGCAAATTTCATTTTTATCAGATTTTCCTAAATGGTCGGTGCAAATGACAGTCAGTCTAATAAAAGTCATCACCCGTTAGATTATACATCAAATTTTATTGAAGAAACCTCCCAATGATAACAGTATAATTTCCAAAATGAATAAAAACTCAAAATGCACTGTTCCAAATTATTATGCACAGTAGAATTTCTAAACATTTGACATGTTTTAAAGAACTGAAAATGCTCATTTGTGGAATTTGCAGCATTAGGAGGTCACATTCACTGAACAAAAAAGCTATTTAACGCCAAAACATCCCAACAGGCCAAGTTACATGTTAACATAGGACCCTTCTTTGATGTCACCTTCACAATTCTTGCATCCATTGAACTTGTGAGTTTTTGGAGAGTTTTTGCTTGTATTTCTTTGCATGAAGTTGGAATAGCCTCCCAGAGCTGCTGTTTGGATGTGAACTGCCTCCCACCCTCATAGATCTTTTGCTTGATGATCCTCTAAAGGATCTCTATAGGGTTGAGGTCAGGGGAAGATGGTGGCCACACCATGAGTTTATCTCCTTTTTCCTTTTATGCCCATAGCAGCCAATGACTCAGAGGTATTCTTTGCAGCATGAGATGGGGCATTGTCAGCATGAAGATGATTTTTCTCCTGAAGGCACATTTCTGCTTTTTAGACCATAGAAGAAAGTTGTCAGTCAGAAACTCTATATACTTTGCAGAGGTCATTTTCACACCTTCAGGAACCTTAAAGGGCCTTGCCAGCTGTTTCCCATGATTCTGGCCCAAAACATGACTCCTCCACCTCCTCGCTGACGTTGCAGCCTTGTTGAGACATGGTGGCCATCCACCAACCATCCACTACTCCATCCATCTGGACCATCCAGGGTTGCTCAACACTTATCAGTAAACAAGACTGTTTGGAAATTAGTCTTCATGTATGTGTGGGCCCAATACAATCATTTCTGCTTGTGAACACTGTTTAAGGGTGGGGAATAGTAGGTTTATGCACCACAGCAAGCCTTTGAAGGAGCCTACACCTTGAGGTTCGAGGGACTCCAGAGGCACCAGCGGCTTCAAATATCTGTTTGCTGCTTTGTAATGGCTTTTTAGCAGCTGCTCTCTTAATCCGATGAACTTGCCTTGCAGAACTCTTCCTCATTATGCCTTTATCAGCACAAACACATTTGTGCTCAGATACAGCCACAAATCTCTTAACAGTACGATGATCACGCTTATGTTTTTGGAAAATTTCTAATGCTTTCATCCCTTCACCAAGGCATTGCACTATTTGATGCTTTTCAGCAGCAGAGAGATCCTTTTTCTTTCCCATGTTACTTGAAAACGGTGACCTGCTTAATAATGTGGAACATCATTTTTAAGTAGTTTTCCTTTAATTAGAATCACCTGGAAAACCAACTATCACATGTGTTTAAGATTGATTTCAGTGATCCATTGAGCCCTGACACACAATACCATCCACGATTTTATTTGAAAAACAAAACAATTAAATCTTTATGACACTTAAATCCAATTTGCATAATAATTTGGAACACAGTGTAGTAATAGCACAGCCAACACAGTAGATAGCTCAGCCACGTAGTATATAGCAGCCATGTAGTATATAGCACAGCCACGCAGTATATAGTACAGCCACGTAGTGTATAGCACAGCGATGTAGTATATAGCACAGCCCACATAGAATATATAATACAGCCATGTAGTATATAGCACAGCCAACACAGTAGATAACGCAGCCACTTAGTATATAGCAGCCACGTAGTATATAGCACAGCCACGTAGTATATAGCACAGCCATGTAGTATATAGCACAGCCATGTAGCATATAACACTGCCCTCATAGTATATAACACAGCCCAAGCAGTAGATAGCACAGCCACGTAGTATATAGCAGCCACATAGTATATAGCACAGCCACATAGTATATAGCTCAGCCACGTAGTATATAGCACAGCAATGTAGTATATAACACAGCCCACATAGTATATAGCACAGCCCACGTAGTAGATAGCACAGCCACGTAGTATATAGCACAGCCCACGTAGTATATAGCAGAGCCAATGCAGTTGATAGAGCAGCCACATAGTATATAGCAGCCACATAGTATATAGCAGCCACGTAGTAAATAACACAGCCCACAAAAATAATTAAAATAAAAAATAGTTATATACTCACCTGCCATCGTCCACCGAAGCTGTCCAGCTCCTCGCGATGCGGCCGGCAGCTTCCGTTCCCAGAGATGCATTGCAAAATTACCCAGATGACTTAGCAGTCTTTGCCAGAGACCACTAAGTCATCTGTGTAATTTCGCAATGCATCTCTGGGAATGGAAGCTGCCAAGAGCATTGGGAGGAGCGGGAAAGCTGCGGAGGCGACAGAAGGTCAGAATAGCATGATTTTTTATTTTTTTTATTACTTTTACCATTATATCTTTTTAGTAAAAAAGTTGGTCCTGGATGGGGAGTAGGGAGGGGCCAATCAGTGACTCGGGATTTCCGTTAAAGACAGAAAGACAGACAGACGGAAGTACCCCTTAGATGATTATATAGATAGATGGATAATCTATCTATAGATATATTTATAGATAGATACAGTATATCTATAGATACATAGATATACTAAACATCGGACATGGTATTAACTATCTATCGTATCTATCTATTATCTATCAATATATCTATCTAGCTATCTATAGATATATCTATCGATAGATATATTTATAGATAGACAATATATACGATAGATATGATAGATCTATCTATTATCTATCTATCTATCTATCTATCTATCCCATATCGATCATCTATCTATCTATCTATCTATCTATCTATCTATCTATCTATCTATCCCATATCGATCATCTATCTATCTATCTATCTATCTATCTATCTATCTATCTATCTATCTATCTATCGTCTATTATCTATCTATCTGTCTATCTATCTATCTATCTATCTATCGATCTATCTATCGATCTATCTGTTATCTATCATCAATCTGTCTGTGTCTGTAAACATTATTCTTCAATGGAGTATGTAAATGCAGAGGTTGGACAAGAAATGACATCACCCTTTTTTGGTATATCTTTACTGAGCTTACAAAAACACACACAAATCTGCATAAAAAAACGCGTCAAACACTCATGAAAAACGCGTCAAAAACATGTCAAAAAACACATGAAAAACGCAGGTGACCTGCCAGTGACCTCAGGTGCAGATTTGGTGCAGATTTTACCTGCGTCAAATCCTGATCAAATCTTGATGCAATCCTGAACATGGACACAAACCCTAAGCCAAAACCAGGAGTGGAACAATTAGAGGAAAAGTATAATAGAAACAAGTCACCACTTCTGCATTTATCACCCATTCATGGTTTTGGCTTACAAATACTGATGTAAAATACTGACCAAATACTGCTAGTGTGACGGCAGCCTAAAGAGGAGTGCACCGTCTGTAACTATAAACACACCCGTGGCACAAGCTTCTTCATCTTCATCCATACATATTACCAATAATATCCAAATGTCACAGTTGAAAATTATTTGCTCTAGTGTAATGAACACTGTTAAAGGAATGCCACTAAACGTAGATAACCACAACCCTGGGAAACACCAGATTTCCTCTTTACAAGATATTGATGATGATGATGGTATTGATGACGACTTTAAAATTTACCACATCCACACCAAGAAGATGAAGATTACAGCTGCAAAAAATGTGCAAAAAAGGCAGTGAATATCTGGAAAATCATTTTCTCTTGGGCAAACTTTCCCTCTTACTAAAGTGGTACCGAATGATGCATACACAGCTTTCTCGTCTATTTAGTGTGAGATGGTTGAAAGATGATGTATTCTGTTTTGTCCATGTCCATTTTATGAAAGCGAGCAGAAAAGAAGGATGAAATAGCGGGAAGACGTGTAATTTTGGTCAGTAAGGAGGTGATGTCAGGTACAGATAGGTAGAACTGCGTGTCATCAGAGTACTGATGATATTGCAAATCATGCCATTACATCATCTGTCCCAGGCCGAAGGTGTAGATGGAGAAGAGTAGGGGTCTTAGAACTGAGTCTTGGGTAACACCAAAAGACTGGGGTCGAGGTGAGGAGGTTGTGTGGGAGAGGGAGACACTGAATGTCCCCGTAACAGCCTGTTTGTTTTTTAAAGACTGCCGACAACCCCAAAAAGTCCTTTTGCACTACCGGCCATGCCCGCATCAACAGGGGTAGCAAAATTCCCATCCTATCCACCACAAGCATGATCGGGCACATGGCAGCAAAGCACCCGACTTTGTTGGTTGAACACAAGGCTATAATTCACAGCATAGCCAGCCGAAATTATCTACACTAAAATTTAACTTTTAATAATATATTAAAAAATCACAAAATTTAAGACAAACATACAAACATAAGTGCCCATGAGTACCAGTGCTCAAGAAAAAAGATATCAATCTCACCAAAATATGTTCTCTTTCTTGTTCTCCAGACCTATTTAATGGAATAAAACAACCTGAGCGGGAGGGAAGGAAAGGGGGATTTTGGGGTCTATTTTTCCTTGTCATGCCCCGGTGAAGCTCCCGCCCTGACAAGGGCAGTACCCAAGTATGAACCTGCTTATAAGGTGCCCATAAACAGTATAGCCTCTCCGAAAAATGTGGCTATACTGTTTATGGGCACCTTTTAAGCAGGTTCATACTTGGGTACTGCCCTTGTCAGGGCGGGAGCTTCACCGGGGCACGACAAGGAGAAATAGACCCCAAAATCCCCCCTTTGTTCCCTCCACCTCAGGTTGTTTAGTTCCATTAAATAGGTCTGGAGAACAAGAAAGAGAACCTATTTTGGTGAGATTGGACCATATCTTTTTACTTGAGCACTGATACTCATGAGCACTTATGTTTGTATGTTTGTCTTAAATTTTGTGATTTTTTTAATATATTATTAAAAGATAATTTTAGTGTAGATAATTTCAGCTGGCTATGCTGTGAATTATAGTCTCATTTGGTTGGCCAGATAATTCTGGAACAGATCACTCTAATCCTTTGTGCTGGATTTTATTGAACACAAGGCTCCATGAACAGTGTCTGAGGGTGATTCCACTGTTTCTTCCAATGTTGTGCATGCAAGCCAATCCCTTGTCCATGGTGCATGCAAAGATGCCTCATGCCCTGCATCTGCAATTGCACACAAACTCAATTAGCACCAGCAAGAAGCACGTCCACGTCCTTGTCCCAGCGCAGCGTTCAGTTGTCCATACCCCAGTCCTTGGAAAGCAAGCGTAAATATGCAGCCAACGCCACAGTACTAAATTCACACATTTCTCATCTGATTGCGCTCGAAATGTTGCATTTTAGGCCCGTGGGAGATGCAAGCTTTCCGCAACTTGATCGCGGTGACCATCACAAAATACTCATTACCCAGCTGCCACAATTTTTTCCGGTCTGCCGTAATGACATTACACAAGCAAGCACATGTCCTACAACATTACCCGGGCCCTCAACACTGCTGTTACAGGGAAAGTGCACCTAACCACGGACACGTGGACAAGTGCTTGTGGGCAGGGATGGTACTGCTCCCTGACGGCATCCTGGGTTAGCGTAGTGGAAGCCATGACCCAGTCGGACATTGGGAGACCATGTTACAGATGTATGGAGACAGGTTGTGGAAGGCTTTGTATGTCATAGTTAGGGTTTTAAATTGTAGCCTCTGGGAAGGTGGAAGGCAGTGAAGGGCCTGGCAGAGAGGAGAGGCTGGGGAATAACAGAGGGACAATTGGATTACTCGGGCATCAGACTTTAGGATAGATTGAAGTGGTGCAAGAGTGCTAGAGGGGAGGCCAGAGAGTAGAAAGTTGCAATAGTGGAAGCGTGAGATCATGAGGGCATGCACAAACATTTTTGCAGTTTCTTGAAATGTATGGATCCTGGAAATGTTTTTGAGTTATAGTGGGCAGGAGAAGGCAAGGGCTTGGATATGTATCTTGAAAGAGAGTGCAGAGAGTCGAGGATCACCCCGAGGCCCCAAACATGTGGGACTATTTATACCGGTGCGCGGTCCCAGCATTACACAGGCACGTGTCACACAACATTACCGTTCCCTCCACAATGCTGTTATTGGGAAGGTCCACCAAAACACAGACACGTGGACAAGTGCTTGTGGTCAGAGGCGGTACATCTCACTAACGGCACACTGGGTTAACATAGTAGAAGCCGGGACTCAGTCTGACCTTGGGATGGTGCACATCCTCCCAACCCTGAGTATTGCAGGCCCTATGTCAATCTGGGTTGCCCCACAATCAACAGCTCCTGCACCTCCTCCTCCTTCGCATCCTCTTCAGCCTCCATCTCCGAAAGTAACACATCAGTCACAAGCTGGAAGCACTGTAGCACTGCCTCAGCCAAGCAGCAACAGGCTGTGCTGAAGCTAATATGCTTAGGTGTCAAACCGCACAATGATGAAGAGTTGTGGACTCTGGACAGCTCTGAAAGAGCAGGCTGATCTGTGGCTGACACCGCTGAACCTACAGCCAGGCATGGTCATGTGTGACAATGGCTGGAACCTGGTGGCTGCTCTGTGTTGAGGCGAGCTCACACACGGCCATGCCTGGCCCATGTGCTCAACCTCATTGTTCAATGTTTTCTGAAAGGTGACACGGGGTGCCTGATCTGCTAGGAAAAGTTGAGGCTCTGCGTTCCCATTTTATAAAGTCAGCTACAGCTTCATCTGCCCTTGCCATGCTTCTGTAGCACTTGCAGCTTCTAGCTCACCAACTGGTGTGTGATGTCCTCCCCATGCATTGGAACTCTACACTGCATATTTTGGAAAGGATTTGTGAGCATAAGAGGGCAGTTGTTGACTACCGGCATCAACAAGGCCGGCATCAATAAGATCTCTGAAGTGGACATGGATGTCAGACATATGTACCATACTGCAAAACTTTGAAGAATTCACCAAGATGGTGAGCGGCAATGACAAAATAATTAACATCTCCATCCTGCTTCTCTGTGTTCTAATATTAATATTTATAGTTATTTATATAGCGTCAACATATTTACAGTTTCAAACACAGCAGTCCTAATTAACAACAATAACAATAATACAATAATTAAACAGAAATAAAACTACCCTGCTCATGACAGCTTACAATCTACACCAAGTAACAATGATAACAATAATTTAACCCCAAAAAAACGATCCTGCTCGTGACAACTTACAATCTACAATGAGGTGGGGGAGATAAAAACTACAGGGGAATATATTTACAATGATGTACTTACAATGATATTACCACGGTTTGTCAAAGTCATGGAGGCCTGAGGACAAGAAAGAGGAGGAGATCATGTCAGTTGTCCTCTTGGTGTGGACACGGAAGTATCAACTGTTAGCAGTCTTGCACACATGGCTAAGTTTGTGTTACGCTGCCTTTCCTGTCACCCTAGTGTTCTCAAAATTTTGGGTGACAAGCAATACTGATTGGTGACACTTCTAGACCCAAGCTTCAAGGAGAACTTTATATCTCTTATTCCAGAGGCAGACAGGTGTACTACAATGTTGGAGGACCATAGGGCCCTTCTTGCTGAATTATTAAAAAAAATTCCCATCTGAAAATGCTGGCAGAAGAGGTCACAGTTCGTTGGCCAAGCAAGTACAGGTGAGAAATACACAACTCCAATCCAGCAGAGGCAGTGGAACACTGGCAAAGTTCGGGGAGAGTTTTCTCAGACCCTTCCATCACCCTGGCCCTGAGGTGTGGGGAACTCTCACAAGGAGTGCAAAGTTTGGGAAAATGCTGAGGGAGTACCTTGCTGACCGTACCAAAGTCCTCTGTCATTCCTCTGTGCCCTATAATTAACGTTTAGCAAAGCTGAACACGGAGCATAAACTGTCTCTCTCTACTGCGCACATGTGCTGTACTCATGGTCATGGAGCGCACGGTGCCTCGCTCTCTGGCGGCCACTAGGCACATGGCTCTTCGCTTTCTGGCAGTACCTCTTTTATTGGCGGGAGCAAATGGGAACAGTCCTTTGCAGCGCCAGTGCTCTATGGACGGAGCACATTGCTCAGCCTCCTATGCGCTTATTGTCCATGCCAAAAGTCTCTGCTGTCGTGCCCGCTTTCAGTTAAGCTGGCCCCCTGCCTCTAGGTCACCAGGTATGTCTGATGCAGTTGGTCACAGCGCCAGCACTTCAGGTGCGTAGTGCACAGCCCCCCTTGCTGCTCACACGCTGACAGCTGGGGACTCACTCCTGCTTTGGATTTTTTTTCCATCAGCTTACGGCCAGGTTCCCTGTCTAAACACGCCCCCTCTTCCTGGGTAATGGGGCCTGTCCGTTCCCCTATTCCTTCCCCCGGGAAAAAGGGGATGCAGCCTTGACAGTTCCATACCCAGCGCAGCACAGGTGCCCGCAGCCCGGTCATCCTGAGTCCATACATATCTGACCAATGAGTTCTTTAATGCAAGCATCATTAAAGGCATGTTCTTCTAATTTTCAAGATAAAATTGTACATTACATCCAGAACAGTTTCACTTTGATGGACATTGTGGCTCATATCAATCCACAAGATGACACTAGTCTCATACTTCAAGATTTCGGTGGTAAATAATTTCCCCACAGATATTTTGTGTATGTTCAGACTTATGTTACATCATTTGGGTGATAATTATTCATACCTATTTGCTTCACAATATATTCATCTTTTTCTTCAAGGCTTCAGAATATAATGTTGTAAAAGTGAAAACAAGTTGGTGAAGTGTGTGTTAACTCAAATGTGAAAGTAATTGTCATCTTTACTATTTCTCCATTCCATTTAACCACCTCATTGATCTTATTGAGTTTATTTGGCAAGAAAACAACAGCTCCATCAATACCACGGCTTTTACTATTAATTACTCATGCTGGTCAAGTAGAGGTGAGATTAGGGATCTAGATAACATCTGTAGGCTGTATACAACATGACACTGTGACAAGACCCACTGGGGTCTAGCTACCAATTTGACATAGTTTGTGCACAGCTGAACAGAGTTGTCAGAAAAACAAGATTTTAATTCAATAACATGTTGGATGGATTGTCTAGTGGAAACACCCATATAGTATTATTATGATTTATTTATATAGCGCCATTTGTTAGGAGTCGAGTTCCCGCCACTGCACAGGGGGAATCTCGAGCCATGTCTGCTGCGGTCTCCCATTCTGCATCAGCCACAGTGGAGACGTCAGTCCCAGCGTCTCACTGAATCTGGTACTGTGCAAAGGGTTACTGCTGCCTCTCCAGGCTCTGCTATTGTACCCTGCACTGGTCTGCGGTGAGCAGGCTTTTCTGGGACTAAGTCCTGCTTTGCACACACTGAGCATGCCCAGGGTAAGATCTCTCAATGGAGATCAAGGGTCACATGCTCAGGTACTGCAGCAACTTCTATTGGTCCTCCAGGAAGGTCATGTACCTGATCAAGTTCTGTGGAAGTGTTCCATTGGTCCTTCTTGGAATGGCCTGAAGTTGCTGCAGCTATAAAAGGTTCTCATGACCGCATGGCCATGCGCTAGTGTCAATTTATGTATGAGCTCAGCGCCAGTGTGGTCGTGTGTGTGTGTATTCAGGGACCCGGCTGAAATAAGCCCCTAGAATGCTGGCACCTCCGGCGAGGAGTTTCATGCGTGTGTATTCAGGGACCCGGCTGAAATAAGCCCCTAGAATGCTGGCACCTCCGGCGATGAGTTTCATGTGAGTGGATTCAGGGCTGGCGTATAGCCATCAGAATTCCAGCTCCACCGGAGAGGAGCTGCATGTTTGCATTTGACTGCATGACCACCATCTGCTCTACTAAGTAGCTGTGTTCCCCTGTGAAGCTAACAGGGTACAGCATTCTCTTTACTAATGGACTCTGTGAAGTAACAGAGTTCGTTTATACTACTATATTTTACCGCCATATCTAGCAGCAGGTTCTTTCCTGCATGGTGGATCCCGGGCTGCGAACGCACCAACTACTACTAATAAATATATATTCGGTGCGTTCCGCCAACCCTAACACTATTTATTCCATGGTGCTGTACATAAGAATGAGTTACATACAAAGTAATAGATATCGTTTACAGTAAACAAAACTTACAATGACAGATTGGTACAGAGGGGAGAGGACCCTAACCTTGCGGGCTTACATTCTATGGGATAATGGGGAAGAGACAGAAGGTCCAGGGTGCGGCAGCTCCGCTGGTGGTGAACCGGCGGCTCCGGTTGTGGTGTAGAAGTCACATCTACTGTACGACCACCAATTGATAGCTCTTGAAATACAGCCGAAATGTCAAAAGATCTAGCTTCTGTTATAGAAAATGCAGGGGATCCTTTTTGATGTCCTCATCCAACCACTTCAGTATTAGTAGGTGATAGATTGTCAGAATACGGACCAGGAACAGTAGGCTTAGGTAATTGCAAGTCTTGGCAACGTGCTGGTCCATGTGCTCTTGCTCTGGCTCTTCCAGTCATGATTTAATCTAGAAGATTTTGCCTTCGTAATCCAGAGACAGAGTACAACACCGCCCAAGCGTTCACACTCTGCTCCTCAGACTTTCTATGTGCACAGTGACTGCCTCTAGGCAGAAGATGATGATGGTGGTAGTAATAGTTGGAGCATTTAAGACAGAGCAGGCCGGAGCGAGCCGTCCCCCTCCCCCCAGACGGCGTACGTGCAGGCCGTCATGACAGGGATTTGGAGAAGAAGGATAGAGGGGGTGGGGTCATGTTTTAGGGGAGGGGGGTAGTATGCATTAGGGGGGGTTTATAGGGCCATGAGGGGGTGGGGTTGGCCAGTTCCTGCTCTGGAGGCCAATCGTGAGGACTCACCATGGCGTCCCTTGAGCAGGTGCTGCAGAGGCTGCGGGCTGCTGCTGTGAATCAGCCTCCCAGCTGGCTGGAGGCCCAGGTGACCGGGATCCTGGGCGGAGGCAGCGGGGATGTCCCATCGGTGGCTGCAGGCGAGCACCGCTCCCGGCGGGTCCAGCCCCCAGAGCGACTGTCCCCCGACGTGCCTCAACCTCAGCGGTGGCGACGGAGCCCCTCCAGGGACCCTCCGGACCGAGCGCCTGTCAGCAAGCGTCCAAGCAGGGCCCGTTCCAGGAGGAATCCACCTGCTGTGCTGGGGCCTGCGGCGGTGACTAGGTCTTCTCCTCCCTCGCTCCGGGGGGCGGGGCCTTCACGCGCCGGATCATCAGTCACTTCCTCTGACGTCACGGCAGGGCACCGCGGTAATGGCACCGCCCGGCGTCCTGCTTCACCCGTTCGTCCCAGACAACGTGGGAGAGCTTCTGCGGCGGCAACAGCAGGCAGCGCCGTCGGACTTGCGGAGCTGCCGTGCCCGACCAAGAACACCGGACTTTCCCTCATGTCGTCGGCTGGATCCAGGGGGAGTCACAACAGAGGGCCGGTTGGCGCTGTTTCCAGCGGTGGGCCCAGGGTGTCTCCATTCAGGGCTGCATCAGGACCAGCGGCGACAGACCAGGACGGGGCCGGAACGGATGGGTCCGCTTCACTTGGCGAGCCTCTGATCCGGGCGGGGCCACAGAGCGGATCGAGAGAAGGTGTCGGCTGGACGAGCGGGACGATTGCGGCTGGGGGGACTCCAGCTCCCCTGCAGCTTGGTGAGGACAATTCTATGTCTGTTTTGTCACCATTGTTGTTGTTTTCCCTGTTGTGAATCCGCTTTTGGGCTCCCCTGGTGGTTGCTGGTGGTACTGGTGACTTGTGTGTCTTTGCTGTCTCAGTTCACCTGCTCCCATCAGTGTTTGGGAGTTTCCTATTTAGCCTTGCTCTCCAGTCATTTCCTTGCCGGTCATCATTGTAACCAGAGCCTTCGGTTGCATGTTCCTGCTACTAGTCTGCTGATCAGCTAAGTGGACTTTGTCCTTTTGTTTTGTATCTTTTGTCCAGTTTGCAGTTTTGTTATTCTCTGTAGCTGGAAGCTCTTGTGGGCTGAAATTGCCACTCCTGTGTCATGAGTTGACACAGGAGTCTTAAAGTAATTTCAGGATGGTTTTTTGATAGGGTTTTCAGTTGACCGTGAAGTCCTCTTTTGTATCCTTCTGCTATCTAGTAAGTGGACCTCTCTTTGCTAAATCTACCTTCATACTGTGTATGTCTTTTCCTCTAAACTCACCGTCATTACATGTGGGGGGCTGCTATCATCTTTTGGGGTATTTCCCTAGAGGTAAGCCAGGTCTGTTCCTTCCTCTACCAGGGGTAGTTAGTCCTCCGGCTGGCGCGTGGCATCTAGGGTTAATCAGGTATGCTCCCTGGCTACTATTAGTTGTGTGGTAGATTTAGCTCACGGTCAGCTCGAGATTCCATCACCCAGAGCTCGTCCGTTATCTTTGTGTTTTGATGTTTCCCTGCCATTGGGAATCATGACATTTCCCCAATAGTTGGGGTTAGTCAGGGGGGTGGGGCCGTGTTTACGGGAGAGCATCCACGGGTTTGGTCGGATTTGGTGAGCGAAGGGGTAGGGGAGTTGTTGTGTAGCATCCGCGAGTTGCTTTCACGGTTGGGAGGCATTAGGTTGGTGCCGCCACCGCTGGCGGCGTGGGTGGGTGCCACGGAGTTAGGTCTAGGGGGTTCTGGAGGGGGTTCGGCAGCGCCAAGCAGGTCATCGGAGCCGGATTCTGTGTCAGTACAGACTGAGAAAGAGAAGGAAGGCGGAATTCGTTTGGACGATAAAGCGCGAGGCGATGTGTATGTTTGTTTTTAGGGGCCGCTGGGGGCTCATTTAAAAAAGGAAGTGAAGGAGAAGATTTGGAAGGATGAATACGTGGTGATCTTCTCGCTCCTTCCTTTGGAGAAATTTAATTTAGATAAGATCAGGAAGGAGGACAGTAAGAAGGAGGATGAGGAAAAGTGGAAATGGTGTCTTGTTCCTCAGACATTCGTGAATTGGTTGCAAGCATTTGCAATCTTGGCGAGCGTGATTGGTGAGTGGGCGCCTGAAAACTGTTCCGCATTGTTTTGTTATATGGATTCGATAGGCGAGGCGCACAGGGCATACGGGGGCCAGGCGTGGCTCCGGTATGGCGAGCAGTTTAGACAGAGGAAGGCGGTTCGTCCGTCGATTAGATGAGATCAGAAGGACATCGGTTTGTGGCTGCGGGTTATGGCGCCGACAAAATTTGGCCATTCCTTTCAAGGCGGGGCCGGAACTGCCGGCCACTCAGCATCGCAAGGAAGTTCCTCAGGTTCAGGGGGTCAGTCCGGACAATCGGGAGGTCAGAAGCACAGGTTATGCTGGCATTTTAATGACGGCCAGTGCAAATTCGGAGCTACCTGAAAATTTAAACACGCATGCTCGCACTGCAGCGGTTCTTCCCATGGCGCCGCCAAGTGCTTCAAGAAAAAAGGAAAGCCAGAGGGCAATTCTAAAGGGGGTGAGGCCAGTGAGGCTGGACGCGATGGTCCCCTATCTAAATAGGTTCCCAGATAGGGAAAAGGCGGAGTTGTTGTTGTTGGGTTTTAGGGACGGTTTTCGTATACCTGCTCCTCCTTTTAGTATCCCTCAGGTTTTGAAGAACTTGAGGTCGGCTGAGTTGCACGCGGCAGTGGTCTCGGATAAATTGCATGAGGAGGTTTCGTTGGGGCGAATGTCTGGACCTTTTCCTGTTCCGCCGCTAGAGGATTTGGTAGTTTCGCCATTGGGTGTGGTTCCAAAGAAGGAACCGAACAAGTTCCGGCTGATTCAGCATTTGTCCTACCCTAAGGGGAGGTCAGTGAACGATGGGATAGACCCGGAGCTTTGCTCTGTGGTTTATACATCATTTGACGAGGCTGCACATTGGGTGCGTAGTTGTGGGAAGGGCGCGCTGTTGGCCAAGACCAATATTGAGTCGGCTTTTCGTTTATTGCCTGTTCATCCGGACAGTGTGAGGCTGTTGGGCTGTTATTGGGAAGGCGGGTTTTACGTGGATAGATGTTTGCCGATGGGTTGCTCGCTGTCTTGCGCATACTTCGATGTTATGACCCCAATGGCGAGGGTCTCAGAGGAACGTGGAAGTCTGCAGAATACAAAAATCCAGCTCATAGGGCAGTGGTAGCTGGGTTGACCATATATCTACTCCTAACGCCAACACTAGAAGTAGCCGGGGATCATTCCTACGTTGATTCTAGATGACACGCTCCAGCCGGAGAATCTAGCTACCCCTAGTAGAGGAAAACAAAAGACCTTTCTTGCCTCCAGAGAAGGGGACCCCAAAGCTGGATAGAAGCCCCCCACAAATAATAACGGTGAGGTAAGAGGAAATGACAAACACAGAAATGAACCAGGTTTAGCACAGAGAGGCCCGCTTACTGATAGCAGAATAAAGAAAGGTAACTTATATGGTCAACAAAAACCCTATCAAAATCCACACTGGAAATTCAAGAACCCCCGAACCGTCTAACGGTCCGGGGGGAGAACACCAGCCCCCTAGAGCTTCCAGCAAAGGTCAGGATATATATTTGGAACAAGCTGGACAAAAATACAAAACCAAAACAAAATAGCAAAAAGCAAAAAGCGGACTTAGCTGATATAACTGGAACCAGGATCAGTAGACAAGAGCACAGCAGACTAGCTCTGATAACTACGTTGCCAGGCATTGAACTGAAGGTCCAGGGAGCTTAAATAGCAACACCCTTAACTAACGACCCAGGTGCGGATAAAAGGAATGACAGAAAAACCAGAGTCAAAAAACTAGTAACCACTAGAGGGAGCAAAAAGTAAATTCACAACACTTCGAGGCTTTTACAGTAGTTCGTTTCTTGAGTGGGTTGTTCAGGAGGTGTCGGGTTTGAATTCGGTCATTCACTATTTGGATGACTTTTTGTTCATTGGGCCGGGCCAGTCCGGTTGTTGTGACATGGTCTTGAGAACAGTGATATGGGTAGCAGAACGCTTTGGTGTTCCGCTGGCACCAGAGAAAATGGAGGGGCCTTGCACAAGTCTTTCGTTTCTGGGCATTGTTATTGATTCCGTTAATTGGGAGTTTCGCTTACCTGAAGAGAAAGTGGTTGGACTGCGAAGCGAAGTGGCTCGGGCGCGTCGTTTAAAAAAGTTGCCGTTGCAGGAGGTTCAGTCCCTCCTCGGTAAGTTGAATTTTGCCTGCAGGATCATCCCGATGGGGAGGGTTTTTTCGAGGAGGCTAGCCAGCACCACGGCGGGGGTCAAGGCGCCGCATCATTTTGTTCGCCTGAATAGCGAACATAAGGCTGATTTGGAGGTGTGGGACAGTTTCTTGGCACGGTATAATGGCCATTCGTTGTTGATGGAGGACATGGTGGGCAACGCTGATTTGGATTTGTTTACCGATGCTTCAGGCGGTGTTGGTTTTGGCGCCTTTTTTGGTGGCCGGTGGTGTGCCGCTAGGTGGCCTGACGAGTGGTTCGCGTCGGGGTTGGTGAAGAACGTCACTTTCCTATCCTGGTTGCAGTTTACTTATGGAAGGAAGATTTATGCAATCGGAGGGTTCGTTTTAATTGTGACAATATGGCAGTTGTGTGTGTCATAAACAGTTTGACGGCTTCTTCTCCTCCGGTTATCAGGGTTCTCCGTCAGTTGGTGTTGTTTTGCATGTCTATCAATGTGTACATTACGGCGGCTCATGTGCCCGGAGTGGTGAATTCTGTGGCTGACTCTTTGTCTCGGTTTCAGTGGGAACGGTTTCGGTCTCTGGCCCCAGATGCGGAGGACATGGGTCTGGACTGCCCGCCGGAGCTTTGGAGCATGGTATCCAGGCTGCAGGACCTTTGATTCACTCGTCTTTGGCGCCCAGCACGTGGTTGGCATATCGGTAGGTATGGTGTGATTGGGAATCTTGGTTGGTGTCCTGCGGGGCTACTAACGGGGGTGAGGACCAATTGGGTGCTTTGTTGTTGTGGTTGAGACGCGGCGCAGAAGAGGGGTGGTCGGCTTCGAAGGTGGACAGAGTTCGGGCGGCTTTGGCCTTCGGGTTCCAGCTTTGTGGCTTGCAGGACTTGACGAAATTGTTTCTGGTACGGCAGGAGGTTAAAGGTTTTAGAAGACAGGTGGGGCGAGGTTATCTTAGGCGCCCAGTCTCTTTTGGCTTGTTGGAGCAGGTGGGCATGCGTTTGAGCGAGATTTGTTTATCCAACTTTGAAGTGGCTCTCTTTCGTTTAGCTTTTTCCCTGGCATTTTTTGGGGCCTTGAGGGTTGGGGAGCTGGTGTCTCCCACCACGTTTAGATGAGGGGGGCTTTGTGCCAGGGATGTGGTGCTTATTGAGAGTCGTTTACATTTCTGGTTACGTCGGTCGAAGACTGACCAGGCAGGGAAAGGTAAACGGGTTGAGTTGGGCTCAGTCCCTGGTTCGCCCATGTGTCCTGTTCGTTGCTTTCAGGTTCTTACTAGCCTTCGGTCGGCTATGGATGGTCCTTTTGTTGTGTCATGAGAATGGATCCTTTTTATCCAAATTCCACTTTGTTGCAGTTTTTCGAAAAGCTTTGTCGAGGTTGGGTTTAGACGCTTCTCGTTTTGCGTCGCACTCATTTCATATTGGGGCCGCGACTGAAGTGGCTTTGGAGGGGTTGGCCCCTGAAGTGGTTCGGAGGATAGGGAGATGGGAGTCTGGGCGATACAAGAGCTATGTTAGACCTTGAAGGCCAAGGGGGTTTTGTTCTTGTACGCCCGTGTTGGTTGTGTCATTTGTATGGACTCTAAGTTGTTTATATTTTTTAGGTCAAAGTCCTCTGTTGGTTTGGATCATCGGTCACTCTTTCGTGTATTGGGGCACGAGGCGAGCGGATGTTCGACGGGACAGACGTCAACTCGGTTTTTCAAAGGACGTGGCGGTGGTCAGGTGGTTGGGTTTTAGGGGTTTGTGTTGGAGCGGGGTTATGCAGGAGGTACACAATGGTATTAGGCTGGATAGATCTCCTGACATTTTAGTTTTTCACGTGGGGGGCAACGATTTGGGGGTTCGCCCCCGCCGTGAATTCATACGTGATATTAAACATGATCTGCTGAGATTATGGGTGTCTTTCCGGGATTTGATAGTGGTGTGGTCGGATATCTTCCCGAGGAGGTGCTGGCGACATGCCAGATCTGTGGTTAGGATTGACAAGGCCAGAATTAAGGTGAATCGGGCGGTATCTAGCTTTGTTGTCAGGAACGGAGGCCTGTTTATCCGTCATTTTGAATTGGAAAAGGGGGGAGATGAATTTCTCTTGGGAGACGGTGTTCATTTAAATGCGGTGGGCACCGATTTGTGGGCTCTCGGATTGCAGAGCGGTATTGAAAGGGCCATAGCGGTCAAGTTTGGGGGGGCCTCGGGTACTTGAGGTGTTCAAGCACCCTCGTTGTGGTGGTGGGAGGGGTCCTTGGAGTTGGTACTAAATTGGACTGGGGGATCCGTCAGGATACGGATTCTTCAGTTGGTGTAAAATTTGGTTTCGGGTCTGGTGGTTTGGGGGAATCTTGGCAACGGTGGGCCGGATTCCCAGGTGTTAAGTGGACAATGTTAACCCTTCGGGGTATTTTGGTGCTCCCGAGCCAGGTGGTAGCGGCTGGGAGTAAATTACGGTCTGGTTTCTGTCTACTATATATATTATGGTTTACCCCCAGTTTGGAGCTTCAAGGACCTCCCCACATTATTTCACCGTTATGTTTTGTATGTTTGTAATAAAGGCCACTGTGGCCAATTATTATCCAAGTTTTGAATCCTGTCTTTATTGGGTTGGAGGACTTCGGGAATTTGGGGAGGGGGTCTTAAGTTAAGAGAATCCGAACGAGCTGTCGAACAATACCAATGTCAAGTCATGAAGCAGCCATAACAACTTGAAACAGAAGTATTTTTACCGAGATACCACACTGTTCAATTTGTGACCTGTATTTTTTATTTTTTTAAACTAAACTCATGTAGCGAACTAGGGTAACAGACAGCAAATAAAGCAGAATGTAGGCCTGATTTTCCACAATTTGTCGGCCACAAAAACATCAGACGTCTGACACCGATACCACACTGCCAAATATGTGGCTTGTATTTTTTATTTTTTTCAATGCAAAATAGTGTTGCATATAAGTAGAGTAACAGACAGGAAAAAAACTGGAATACCGGCCTAAAATGCCCAAACTTGGAGCACACAGATATATGAAACCTGTCACGGAAATACCACACTGCCAAATATGTGGCCTGTATTTTTTTTAAATGGAAAATAGTGCTGTATATAAATAGAGTAATAGACAGGAAAAAAACAGGAATACCGGCCTAAAATGCCCAAACTTGGAGCATGCAGATATTTTAGGCCTGTCACAGAAATACCACACTGCCAAATATGTGGCCTGTATTTTTTGGGGGGTCTGAAAAATAGTGCTGTATATAAGTAGAGTCACAGACAGCAAGAACAGTGGAAAACCGGCCTAAAATGCCCAAAGTTGGAGCATGCAGATATATGAGGCCTGTCACAGAAATACCACACTGCCAAATATGTGGCCTGTATTTTTTGGGGGGTCTGAAAAATAGTGCTGTATATAAGTAGAGTCACAGACAGCAAGAACAGTGGAAAACCGGCCTAAAATGCCCAAACTTGGAGCACGCAGATATATGAGGCCTGTCAAAGAAATACCACACTGCCAAATATGTGGCCTGTATTTTTTATTTTTTTCAATGCAAAATAGTGCTGTATATAGGTAGAATAACCACACACTGCTTCTTCCTGCCTGTTGGGGTGATATGCCTCCTTCCCCATGTGTACTGCTTGTCCTCCTTCCAGGTTGGGTCAGTCACTATGTCATCCACCACCTCATCTTCCACATCCCCACCATGCTCCTCCTCCTGACTTTCTGGCAATTGTGTCTCATCATCGTTCACCTCTTGGGACACTTTCCCACCATCGCCTTCGTGTGACCGTGGCTGTTCAAATGTTTGGGCATCACTACATGCAATCTCATCTGGCCCCACTTCAAGTTGACCGGCCGAGAGTCCAGAATCTTTAAAGGGAAAACTAAACAGCTCTTCAGAGTGCCCAAGTGTGGGATCAGTTGTCACAGGGCACTCAGCAAGGTGGGAGGAAGGAGGATGAGGGTGAGTAATATCCGGTCCACAATCACGGCTACTCAGACTTGACCATGTGGAAGACATGATGGTGGTGGTAGTGGCTAAGTGACTGGAAGCATTATCCACTGTCCAACCAAAAGACGTTTCACACTGCCCTGGCTTCAATAGTGGTGTGCTGCAGTCCCATAGAAACTGGGACAGGAAGGTCAAGCACTAACATGTGGGTCTTTGCTGTGGACCACTTTCAGCTTGGCCATGGCCTCGTCCTCTGCATGTACCATCAGCTTCACGTCTCTTGCCCCTTGCCTTGCCCATTTTAAATGGACTTCTGAACTATTTCAATATCTAAATACAAACGTATTTATTTGAAGCAAAATTATATCTGATCAGTATGCTTTCAAAGCTACGATTTTTCCACCACAGATACAACAGGCCTCAGCCTGACATAACAGACTGTATTAATTTTTTTTTTTAGAGAATTAAAAAAAAAAGAGTGGAACAAGGCTAGGCTAACAGACAGAACTTATGAAACTTATGCCTGCGAAACTAGGATTTTTCAACCACCAATACACCGGGCCGCAGCCACAGATAACAGACTGTATAATTTTTTGGGGGAGTTTTGGAGAATTTTTAAAATAAAAAAAAGAGTGCAACAAGGCTAGCAGGCAGAACTATGAAACTTATGCCTGCGAAGCTACGATTTTTCAAACACAGATACACCAGGCCTCAGCCTGACATAACAAACTGTATAAAATATTTTTTTTTGGGGGGTTGAAATTTTGAAAAAAAAAGAATAAGGCTAGCACACAGAACTATGATATATATGCCTGCAAAGCTATGATTTTTCCACCACAGATACACCAGCCATCAGCCTCAGATAACAGACTGATCTAAATGTGGCCTTGATTTTTTGGGGCACCCACTAAATTGTGACAACAAGTTGGCTATGACACAAAAAAAAAAATAATTTTTGGCGCACTCACATCTGGTGTCTGGGACAAAAAAAGAAGATAGATTTGCATGTTCTTAGATTTCAATAACTTGGCTGTAGTAGGCAGCGTGACCAAGCAAATAAATGTAAAAAATAAGGGGGCTATGGATTGCTTTTGAATGAAAGGAGCAGGTATCAGATGAAGAAGAAAAAAAAGCCACAGAAAACTGCACCTAGATATATATTAAATAAGCAGCAACAGCAGACAGTAATGAATCTTTTGGAGGTATGCAGTGAGAGCTATGTACTCACATACCGTGCATGCAGGCCTTGCACTGATGTGGATATGCACAGATAGACTCCGCTGTCTACCTAGCGCTGCAATCTCGGGACCCCTGAATTAGCCCTAAAAAGGACTGTTGGTTTCACAGGAATTGTGGACTGAACAGTTGCAGACCTACACTAACTTTTAAAAGCACGATTCTGGCCCTATCTCAGCAGCAGCAGCACTCCCTACTAGGGTTGAGCGACTTTCATTTTTTTAAGATCGAGTAGGGTTTTGGGAAACCCGATTTTGTCCAGAGTCGAGTCGAGTGCAGTCGGCCGATTATCGCTAAAAGTCGGGGATCGACCGAAACACGAAACCCAATGCAAGTCAATGGGGAAGCATAGTCGGCAGTGAGTGGAGGCCAGGAAAACACCTACAGTGCCCATTTTAATGCCAAAAACATCCATTCTTGTTTCTGAAGCTTGTCAATCTTAATTAACTTTATAATAATAGTTGGGCATAGGGAATTGGGGGTCATTTGGCAAAAGTTGTGGGGGGAGTAGGGCCGGCTCAAGTTTTTCGTGGGCCCAGGAAATGCGGACTACGTCACGGCGGTGTTGCAGGGAAAGGTAATTATTTAAAAGTTGCAAGTGCTGTGATCCTGAGCAAGCAGGGGGGGGGCCCACTCGTTCGCATTGCCACTGGCACAGGGCCCCTCAAAGTACGGCGGTGTGTTTGCATGGCGGGGGCGCCTCCCACCAGCAGCGACACTTTTGCGTACTCTGAGGGGCCCTGTGCCAGTGACGTCGCCAACGAGTATGCCCCCCCACCTGATGAAGGAACCTGCACTTTCATCTGCACCTTCCTCTTTGTCCCTGTGTAAGGTGGTATAACATGCGGGAAGGGGAACCTTACTTTCAGCAGGGACAGATTCTGGCTGTGTAGAGTACAAGGGGAATGTAGTGGTCTCGGTCAATGTACCAGCAGACTCATTGAGCAGTGGCTGGGCAATGGGCAGGATGAGGAGGAAACAGATATAGGGCCAAAGAATAAAGTAGGCTACATGCAGTTCAAAATTGGTAACAGGACTAAACAGGCGGCATTGCTTTGTTCAGTGGAGTAGCAAACCCAAGAGCAGCAGACACTGTTTCAAGGGCCTAACCACACTAGTAGGCCAAATGCAGTTTAATATCTGATAGTATAGGGCGAAAGCCAGAATGTGGAAGCTCAGCTTTGTTCAGTTGAGGACAACACCAGGGAGGGGCAGACACCTTTAGTAGGCCGGAAAAGCCTATTGCATTTTTTAAAATGGTAATTTGGAGCAGAAGGTTGAAGCTCAGCTTTATTTAGTTGAGGGCAACACCAGGGAGGGGCAGAAGCCGTTAGTAGGCCCTAACCACCATTTTTTTTTTAAAACCACTTAATGAGAGCCGGAAGGTTGAAGCTCAGCTTTATTTAGTTGAGGACAACACCAGGGAGGGGCAGAAGCCGTTAGTAGGCCCTAACCACCATTTTTTTTTTTTAAAACCACATAATGAGAGCCGGAAGGTTGAAGCTCAGCTTTATTTAGTTGAGGACAACACCAGGGAGGGGCAGAAGCCGTTAGTAGGCCCTAACCACCTTTTTTTTTTTTAAAACCACATAATGAGAGCCGGAAGGTTGAAGCTCAGCTTTATTTAGTTGAGGACAACACCAGGGAGGGGCAGAAGCCGTTAGTAGGCCCTAACCACCATTTTTTTTTTTAAAACCACATAATGAGAGCCGGAAGGTTGAAGCTCAGCTTTATTTAGTTGAGGACAACACCAGGGAGGGGCAGAAGCCGTTAGTAGGCCCTAACCACCTTTTTTTTTTTTAAAACCACATAATGAGAGCCGGAAGGTTGAAGCTCAGCTTTATTTAGTTGAGGACAACACCAGGGAGGGGCAGAAGCCGTTAGTAGGCCCTAACCACCTTTTTTTTTTTTAAAACCACATAATGAGAGCCGGAAGGTTGAAGCTCAGCTTTATTTAGTTGAGGACAACACCAGGGAGGGGCAGAAGCCGTTAGTAGGCCCTAACCACCATTTTTTTTTTTAAAACCACATAATGAGAGCCGGAAGGTTGAAGCTCAGCTTTATTTAGTTGAGGACAACACCAGGGAGGGGCAGAAGCCGTTAGTAGGCCCTAACCACCATTTTTTTTTTTAAAACCACATAATGAGAGCCGGAAGGTTGAAGCTCAGCTTTATTTAGTTGAGGACAACACCAGGGAGGGGCAGAAGCCGTTAGTAGGCCCTAACCACCTTTTTTTTTTTTAAAACCACATAATGAGAGCCGGAAGGTTGAAGCTCAGCTTTATTTAGTTGAGGACAACACCAGGGAGGGGCAGAAGCCGTTAGTAGGCCCTAACCACCATTTTTTTTTTTAAAACCACATAATGAGAGCCGGAAGGTTGAAGCTCAGCTTTATTTAGTTGAGGACAACACCAGGGAGGGGCAGAAGCCGTTAGTAGGCCCTAACCACCTTTTTTTTTTTTAAAACCACATAATGAGAGCCGGAAGGTTGAAGCTCAGCTTTATTTAGTTGAGGACAACACCAGGGAGGGGCACACAGACAGACTCCTTTAGTAGGCCTGAAAAGCCTATTGCATTTTTCAAAATGGTAATTTGGAGCAGAAGGTTGAAGCTCAGCTTTATTTAGTTGAGGGCAACACCAGGGAGGGGCAGAAGCCGTTAGTAGGCCCTAACCAAAGTTGAAGGCCAAATGCAGTTTAATTTCTGATACTATAGGCCGAAAGCCAGAAGGTGGAAGTTCCGATTTAGACAGTGGAGCACAATTTGAATTAGGGACTGCAGACAGACTTAGTAGGCTGTCCCCTGTGGACCATGCATCCACCACATTAACCCATTGCGCCGTAATGGACACGTAATCTTCCGTGGCCATGCCTACAGGTCCATGCGTCTGTTGTCAGGTGCACCTTTGTACTCACAGATTGCCAGAGTGCATGGACAATGCGGTCTTCTACATGCTGGTGGAGGGTTGGGATGGCTTTTCTCGCAAAAGAAGTGTCGACTGGTTAGCTTGTAGCGTGGTACAGCGTAGTCCATCATGGCCTTATTAATAGTAAATAAAATATATAACTAGGCTCTATGAACTTTTAAATAGGTTCCAGGGGTACACGGGCAGCATTGGTGTGGTCAGTGGAGGAGTATTGCAAGTAGGGGCTGCAGACAGGCTATCAAAGGCCTAAAATAACAAACAGTAGGCAGTCATGGCAGTTTTACATCGGTTACATGGATACACAGGCAGGCACTCCAGGCAGCATTGTGGTCAGTGGAGGAGTATTGCAAGTAGGGGCCGCAGACAGGCTATCAAAGGCCTAAAATAACAAACAATAGGCTCATTGCAGTTTTACAGCGGTTACATGGATAGACGGGCAGGCAGCTTGGTGGTGGTGAGTGGAGGAGTATTTAAAGTAGGGACCGCAGACAGGCTTCAAAGGCCTAACATAAGAAAATGGGCTGGCTGTAGGCACTTTATAATTGGTTCCAGGGGTACACGGGCAGCAGTGGTCTGGTCAGTGGAGGAGTATTTAAAGTAGGGACCGCAGACAGGCTTCAAAGGCCTAACATAAGAAAATGGGCTGGCTGTAGGCACTTTATAATTGGTTCCAGGGGTACACGGGCAGCAGTGGTCTGGTCAGTGGAGGAGTATTTAAAGTAGGGACCGCAGACAGGCTATCAAAGGCCTAACATAACAAACAATAGGCTCATGATGGCAGTTTCACAGCGGTTACATGGATACACGGGCAGGCAGCTTGGTGGTGAGTGGAGGAGTATTTAAAGTAGGGACCGCAGACAGGCTATCAAAGGCCTAAAATAACAAACAATAGGCTCATGGCAGTTTCACAGCGGTTACATGGATACACGGGCAGGCAGCTTGGTGGTGGTGAGTGGAGGAGTATTTAAAGTAGGGACCGCAGACAGGCTTCAAAGGCCTAACATAAGAAAATGGGCTGGCTGTAGGCACTTTATAATTGGTTCCAGGGGTACACGGGCAGCAGTGGTCTGGTCAGTGGAGGAGTATTTAAAGTAGGGACCGCAGACAGGCTTCAAAGGCCTAACATAAGAAAATGGGCTGGCTGTAGGCACTTTATAATTGGTTCCAGGGGTACACGGGCAGCAGTGGTCTGGTCAGTGGAGGAGTATTTAAAGTAGGGACCGCAGACAGGCTATCAAAGGCCTAACATAACAAACAATAGGCTCATGGCAGTTTCACAGCGGTTACATGGATACACGGGCAGGCAGCTTGGTGGTGAGTGGAGGAGTATTTAAAGTAGGGACCGCACACAGGCTATCAAAGGCCTAAAATAACAAACAATAGGCTCATGGCAGTTTCACAGCGGTTACATGGATACACGGGCAGGCAGCTTGGTGGTGAGTGGAGGAGTATTTAAAGTAGGGACCGCACACAGGCTATCAAAGGCCTAAAATAACAAACAATAGGCTCATGGCAGTTTCACAGCGGTTACATGGATACACGGGCAGGCAGCTTGGTGGTGGTGAGTGGAGGAGTATTTAAAGTAGGGACCGCAGACAGGCTTCAAAGGCCTAACATAAGAAAATGGGCTGGCTGTAGGCACTTTATAATTGGTTCCAGGGGTACACGGGCAGCAGTGGTCTGGTCAGTGGAGGAGTATTTAAAGTAGGGACCGCAGACAGGCTATCAAAGGCCTAACATAACAAACAATAGGCTCATGATGGCAGTTTCACAGCGGTTACATGGATACACGGGCAGGCAGCTTGGTGGTGAGTGGAGGAGTATTTAAAGTAGGGACCGCAGACAGGCTATCAAAGGCCTAACATAAGAAAATGGGCTGGCTGTAGGCACTTTATAATTGGTTCCAGGGGTACACGGGCAGCAGTGGTCTGGTCAGTGGAGGAGTATTTAAAGTAGGGACCGCAGACAGGCTATCAAAGGCCTAACATAACAAACAATAGGCTCATGGCAGTTTCACAGCGGTTACATGGATACACGGGCAGGCAGCTTGGTGGTCAGTGGAGGAGTATTCAAAGTAGGGACCGCAGACAGGCTATCAAAGGCCTAAAATAACAAACAATAGGCTCATGGCAGTTTTACAGCGGTTACATGGATACACAGGCAGCTTGGTGGTGAGTGGAGGAGTAGTGCAAGGAGTGTCTGTCCCAGTACTCCCAAAATATAAATAGATGTTAATGTCTCGCAAAACAACCAAAACAAAAAAAAAAGGTGGCATACTTAGGTACAGGGGTGGGCTCATCTACTGAGTTTCTGACATTGTAATTTGGCAGTAACTATTTAATGGTGCCAATATAGGACACAGACACAGACTACTTTAAGTTGCATCATAGATGTCTACAAATTTGTATTGTCAGTGCCAGACATTGAATGATGTCAGCGAATAGACTAAAGATTGGTGGAGCTGTGCGACATAATTTTGCACGTGGTAGAGCACATTTTGAGCTGGGGTAGGGGGGAACTCTCTTGAGGCCGGCGGGACCGCCCCAGGGCCCCTCATGTTACAACGGTGTGTCTGACGTTGGGTGCGCACCACCACCGCCAGAGACACTACATTGTACTATGAGGGACCCAGTAGCAATGCCGTCAACCAAAAGCGAGCACACCCACCTCTTCAGACAAACAGCAGTCTCACGGGTGCTTGCGCCAAGTCGCGATACCACGGCCCCGTGTGGGGAGTTTTGCCATTTAGGGAGGTGTAAACATGTCGTATGCTGTACAATCAGCTGCAGCAAATTAGACATTAGAAAAGTAATTCACAGGCAAGAGCTTTTCATAGGAAAGCTAGGTGTCGGCCGGGCAAGGTGGGGCAAAAGATTTCGAAATCCAGTTGTGGTTCATTTTAATGAATGTTAGATCGTCAACATTTTGGGTAGCCAGACGAGTCCTTTTTTCGGTTAATATTGAACCTGCAGCACTGAATACTCTTTCTGATAGGACACTTGCTGCCGGGCAAGCAAGCTCCTGCAATGCATATTCTGCCAATTCTGGCCAGGTGTCTAATTTGGAGGCCCAGTAATCAAATGGGAATGACGGTTGAGGGAGAACATCGATAAGGGATGAAAAATAGTTAGTAACCATACTGGACAAATGTTGTCTCCTGTCACTTTCAATTGATGCAGCAGTACCTGTCCTGTCTGCGGTCATAGCAAAATCACTCCACAACCTGGTCAGAAAACCCCTCTGTCCAACGCCACTTCTGATGTGTGCACCCCTAACACTCCTAGTCTGCTGCCCCCTGGAGCTTGTGTGAGAACGATCACGTGCGCTGTGTGCTGGGAATGCCTGAAGCAAACGGTCAACAAGAGTTGATTGTTTGGTTGCTAATATTAGTTCCAAGTTCTCATGTGGCATAATATTTTGCAATTTGCCTTTATAGCGTGGATCAAGGAGGCAGGCCAACCAGTAATCGTCATCGTTCATCATTTTCGTAATGCGTGTGTCCCTTTTTAGGATACGTAAGGCATAATCCGCCATGTGGGCCAAAGTTCCAGTTGTCAAATCTCCGGTTGTGATTGGTTGAGGGGCAGTTGCAGGCAAATCTACGTCACTTGTGTCCCTCAAAAAACCAGAACCCGGCCGTGACACGCAACCAATTTCCTGTGCCCCCGTGAAAGTTTCCGCATTAAAAATATACTCATCCCCATCATCCTCCTCGTCCTCCACCTCCTCTTCGCCCGCTACCTCGTCCTGTACACTGCCCTGACCAGACAATGGCTGACTGTCATCAAGGCTTCCCTCTTCCTCTGGTGCAGACGCCTGCTCCTTTATGTGCGTCAAACTTTGCATCAGCAGACGCATTAGGGGGATGCTCATGCTTATTACGGCGTTGTCTGCACTAACCAGCCGTGTGCATTCCTCAAAACACTGAAGGACTTGACACATGTCTTGTATCTTCGACCACTGCACACCTGACAACTCCATGTCTGCCATCCTACTGCCTGCCCGTGTATCCTCCCACAAATAAATAACAGCACGCCTCTGTTCGCACAGTCTCTGAAGCATGTGCAGTGTTGAGTTCCACCTTGTTGCAACGTCTATGATTAGGCGATGCTGGGGAAGGTTCAAAGACCGCTGATAGGTCTGCATACGGCTGGCGTGTACAGGCGAACGTCGGATATGTGAGCAAAGTGCACGCACTTTGAGGAGCAGGTCGGAGAACCCAGGATAAGTTTTCAATAAGCACTGCACCACCAGGTTTAAGGTGTGAGCCAGGCAAGGAATGTGTTTCAGTTGGGAAAGGGAGATGGCAGCCATGAAATTCCTTCCGTTATCACTCACTACCTTGCCTGCCTCAAGATCTACTGTGCCCAGCCACGACTGCGTTTCTTGTTGCAAGAACTCGGACAGAACTTCCGCGGTGTGTCTGTTGTCGCCCAAACACTTCATAGCCAATACAGCCTGCTGACGCTTGGCAGTAGCTGGCCCATAATGGGACAACTGGTGTGCAACAGTGTCATCTGCCGATGGAGTGGTTGGCCGACTGCGTTCTGTGGAAGAGCTGTAGCTTCTGCAGGAGGACGAGGAGGAGGAGGAGGGGGTGCGAACGCCTACAGCCAACTGTTTCCTAGACCGTGGGCTAGGCACAACTGTCCCTAAATTGATGTCGCCTGTGGACCCTGCATCCACCACATTCACCCAGTGTGCCGTGATGGACACATAACGTCCCTGGCCATGCCTACTGGTCCATGCATCTGTAGTCAGGTGCACCTTTGTACTCACAGATTGCCTAAGTGCATGGACGATGCGCTGTTTAACATGCTGGTGCAGGGCTGGGATGGCTTTTCTGGAAAAAAAGTGTCGACTAGGTAGCTCGTATCGTGGTTCAGCGTACTCCATCAGGGCTTTAAAAGCTTCGCTTTCAACTAAACGGTAGGGCATCATCTCTAACGAGATTAGTCTAGCTATGTGGGCGTTAAAACCCTGTGTACGCGGATGCGAGGATAAGTACTTCCTTTTTCTAACCAGAGTCTCATGTAGGGTGAGCTGGACTGGAGAGCAGGAGATCGTGGAACTTTCGGGTGTGCCGGTGTACATGGCAGACTGAGAGACGGTTGGAGACGGTATTGTTTCCGCCGGTGCCCTAGATGCAATATTTCCTCCTACTAAACTGGTGATTCCCTGACCCTGACTGCTTTTGGCTGGCAAAGAAACCTGCACAGATACTGCCGGTGGTGCGGAAAATGGTGGCCTTACAGTGACGGAAGGGATGTTGCGTTGCTGACTAGCTTCATTGGCCGAGGGTGCTACAACCTTAAGGGACGTTTGGTAGTTAGTCCAGGCTTGAAAATGCATGGTGGTTAAGTGTCTATGCATGCAACTAGTATTTAGACTTTTCAGATTCTGACCTCTGCTTAAGCTAGTTGAACATTTTTGACAGATGACTTTGCGCTGATCAGTTGGATGTTGTTTAAAAAAATGCCAGACTGCACTCTTCCTAGACTCGGATCCCTTTTCAGGGATTGCAGACTGAGCTTTAACCGGATGGCCACGCTGTCCTCCAACAGGTTTTGGCTTTGACACGCGTTTTGGGCCAGATACGGGCCCGGCAGATGGAACCTGTTGCGATGTTGATGCCTGCTGCGGCCCCTCCTCCACCTCCGCTTCTGAACTACTGCCGCCTGCACCCTGTTCCCCCAATGGCTGCCAATCGGGGTCAATAACTGGGTCATCTATTACCTCCTCTTCGAGCTCGTGTGCAACTTCGTCTGTGTCACTGTGTCGGTCGGTGGTATAGCGTTCGTGGCGGGGCAACATAGTCTCATCAGGGTCTGATTGTGGATCTGTACCCTGAGAGGGCAATGTGGTGGTCTGAGTCAAAGGAGCAGCATAGTACTCTGGCTGTGGCTGTGCATCAGTGCACTCCATGTCAGAATCTACTTGTAATGGGCATGGCCTGTTAAATGTTTCACTTTCTAAGCCAGGGACGGTATGTGTAAAGAGCTCCATGGAGTGACCCGTTGTGTCGCCTGCTGCATCCTTCTCTCTTGTTGTAGTTTTTGCTGAGGAGGACAAGGAAGCGACTTGTCCCTGACCGTGAACATCCACAAGCGACGCGCTGCTTTTACATTTACCAGTTTCGGAAGAGGAGGCAAAAGAGCTAGAGGCTGAGTCTGCAATGTAAGCCAAAACTTGCTGTTGCTGCTCAGCCTTTAAAAGCGGTTTTCCTACTCCCAGAAAAGAGAGCGTTCGAGGCCTTGTGTAGCCTGACGACGAAACTGGCTCCACAGCTCCAGACTTAGGTGGAATATTTTTATCCCCACGACCACCTGATGCTCCACTACCACTACCATCATTACCAGCTGACAATGAACGCCCACGACGACCTCTTGCACCAGACTTCCTCATTGTTTAAAAATCGTAACCAAACTAACTTTATTTGTTGCTGTCAAACAACTTACACGGTGAGCTATAACTTCAGTATGATTTCAATATCCCTTAACAGGTTGGTGAGACCACAAGGAAAATCAGGCACAATGTTACACACTCTGTTTTCTGTGACACCAAATCACAGAGATGACACACACGCAGGACTGTCACTCAAGCACTAATGTCAATATTAATCTCCCACCTAATTTATTTTTTTTTTTTTCTCTGTGAGACTTTAGAAACCAAATAATATTTAAAAAAAAAACAAAAAAACAAGGCTTTCTATGGCCCACTGAATGAGAGATGGCACGCACAGGAGTGGCACACAAGCCCTGACTGAGGCCAATATTTTTCTCCCACTGATTGATGTAGTGTTTTTGTGTTGAGGTTGATTTTAAAACACAAATGAAGGAAAAAAATAAAAAGGCTTTCTATGGCCCACAATTAGAGAGAGAGGTGGCACACCCAGGAGTCAAGACTGGCACACAAGCTGAAATGGCAATATTACTCTCCCACTGTTTTTTTATGTATTTTTTTTTTATTTTCAGGGAGACTTTAGAAACCAAATAATATTTAAAAAAAAAAAAAAAAACAAGGCTTTCTATGGCCCACTGAATGAGAGGGACAGAGGTGGCACACCCAGGAGTCAAGACTGGCACACAAGCTGAAATGGCAATATTACTCTCCCACTGTTTTTTTATGTATTTTTTTTTTTTATTTTCAGGGAGACTTTAGAAACCAAATAATATTAAAAAAACCAAAAAATAAATAGGCTTTCTATGGCCCACAATTAGAGAGAGAGGTGGCACACCCAGGAGTCAAGACTGGCACACAAGCTGAAATGGCAATATTACTCTCCCACTGTTTTTTTATGTTTTTTTTTTTTATTTTCAGGGAGACTTTAGAAACCAAATAATATTAAAAAAAAAACAAAAAAACAAGGCTTTCTATGGCCCACTGAATGAGAGGGAGAGAGGTGGCACACCCAGGAGTCAAGACTGGCACACAAGCTGAAATGGCAATATTACTCTCCCACTGTTTTTTTATGTATTTTTTTTTTTTATTTTCAGGGAGACTTTAGAAACCAAATAATATTAAAAAAACCAAAAAATAAATAGGCTTTCTATGGCCCACTGAATGAAAGGGAGAGAGGTGGCACACCCAGGAGTCAAGACTGGCACACAAGCTGAAAGGGCAATATTACTCTCCCACTGTTTTTTTATGTATTTTTTTTTTTTATTTTCAGGGAGACTTTAGAAACCAAATAATATTAAAAAAACCAAAAAATAAATAGGCTTTCTATGGCCCACAATTAGAGAGAGAGGTGGCACACCCAGGAGTCAAGACTGGCACACAAGCTGAAATGGCAATATTACTCTCCCACTGTTTTTTTATGTTTTTTTTTTTTATTTTCAGGGAGACTTTAGAAACCAAATAATATTAAAAAAAAAACAAAAAAACAAGGCTTTCTATGGCCCACTGAATGAGAGGGAGAGAGGTGGCACACCCAGGAGTCAAGACTGGCACACAAGCTGAAATGGCAATATTACTCTCCCACTGTTTTTTTATGTATTTTTTTTTTTTATTTTCAGGGAGACTTTAGAAACCAAATAATATTAAAAAAACCAAAAAATAAATAGGCTTTCTATGGCCCACTGAATGAAAGGGAGAGAGGTGGCACACCCAGGAGTCAAGACTGGCACACAAGCTGAAAGGGCAATATTACTCTCCCACTGTTTTTTTATGTATTTTTTTTTTTTATTTTCAGGGAGACTTTAGAAACCAAATAATATTAAAAAAACCAAAAAATAAATAGGCTTTCTATGGCCCACAATTAGAGAGAGAGGTGGCACACCCAGGAGTCAAGACTGGCACACAAGCTGAAATGGCAATATTACTCTCCCACTGTTTTTTTATGTTTTTTTTTTTTATTTTCAGGGAGACTTTAGAAACCAAATAATATTAAAAAAAAAACAAAAAAACAAGGCTTTCTATGGCCCACTGAATGAGAGGGAGAGAGGTGGCACACCCAGGAGTCAAGACTGGCACACAAGCTGAAATGGCAATATTACTCTCCCACTGTTTTTTTATGTATTTTTTTTTTTAATTTTCAGGGAGACTTTAGAAACCAAATAATATTAAAAAAACCAAAAAATAAATAGGCTTTCTATGGCCCACTGAATGAAAGGGAGAGAGGTGGCACACCCAGGAGTCAAGACTGGCACACAAGCTGAAAGGGCAATATTACTCTCCCACTGTTTTTTTATGTTTTTTTTTTTTTTTCAGGGAGACTTTAGAAACCAAATAATATTAAAAAAAAAAAAAAAAAAAAAAATAGGCTTGCTATAGCCCACTGAATGAGAGATAGCACACACAGCAGTGGCACACAAGCCCTGACTGAGGCCAATATTTTTCTCCCACTGATTGATGTAGTGTTTTTGTGTTGAGGTAGATTTTAGAACACAAATCACGGAAAAAATAAATAGGCTTTCTATGGCCCACTGAATGAAAGGGAGAGAGGTGGCACACCCAGGAGTCAAGACTGGCACACAAGCTGAAAGGGCAATATTACTCTCCCACTGTTTTTTTATGTATTTTTTGTTTTTTCAGGGAGACTTTAGAAACCCAATAATATTTAAAAAAAAAAATAAATAGGCTTTCTATGGCCCACTGAATGAGAGGGAGAGAGGTGGCACACCCAGGAGTCAAGACTGGCACACAAGCTGAAAGGGCAATATTATTCTCCCACTGTTTTTTTAGGTTTTTTTTTTTTTTTTCAGGGAGAATTAGAAACCAAATAATATTAAAAAAAAAAAAAAAAAAATAGGCTTGCTATAGCCCACTGAATGAGAGATAGCACACACAGCAGTGGCACACAAGCCCTGACTGAGGCCAATATTTTTCTCCCACTGATTGATGTACTGTTTTTGTGTTGAGGTAGATTTTAGAACACAAATCACGGAAAAAATAAATAGGCTTTCTATGGCCCACTCAGTGAGAGATGGCACACACAGGGATGGCACTGTAGCAGAAATGCCAATCTTAATCTCCCACAAAAAAAAAAAAAAAAAAAAACTGTCCTACAATTACTATCTCCCTGCAGTAATGTAAGCCAGGTATGGCAGGCAGCAATAGGAGTGGACTGATGCACAAATTAAATAAAAAGTGTGGAAAAACAGAAAAGATAGCTGTGCAGAAAGGAAGGAACAAGAGGATATGTGCTTTGAAAAAAGCAGTTGGTTTCCACAGTGGCGTACACACAGCAATACAGCTATCACGGAGCCTTCTAGGGCAGCCCAATGAGCTACAGCGCTGAGGGGAAAAAAAAAAAAAAATAGCTTCCACAGTCCCTGCACACCGAAGGTGGTGTTGGACAGTGGAAATCGCTGCAGCACAAGCGGTTTGGTGGTTAGTGGACCCTGCCTAACGCTCTCCCTGCTTCTGATGAAGCGGCAGCAACCTGTCCCTAAGCTCAGATCAGCAGCAGTAAGATGGCGGTCGGCGGGAACGCCCCTTTATAGCCCCTGTGACGCCGCAGACAGCAAGCCAATCACTGCAATGCCCTTCTCTAAGATGGTGGGGACCAGGATCTATGTCATCACGCTGCCCACACTCTGCGTTCACCTTCATTGGCTGAGAAATGGCGCTTTTCGCGTCATTGAAACGCGACTTTGGCGCGAAAGTCGCGTACCGCATGGCCGACAAGCACAGGGGTCGGATCGGGTTTCATGAGACGCCGACTTAGCCAAAAGTCGGCGACTTTTGAAAATGATCGACCCGTTTCGCTCAACCCTACTCCCTACACTTGCTAAGTCTGGAGCAGAATGCAGCGAGCAGGGCGGCGCTAGGTTTCTTATAGACCTGATGACGCTGTGTGGCCAGCCAATCACTGTAATACCAAAACAAAGATGGCTGCGACATTACAGTGCATGGCAGACAATCCCTGCACGGTCATTGGTGCTCTAAAGATCACCAGAATTGCAGGGCGGAGATGCGAGCTCCTGCCGAATAATCCCAGAAATACTCGGGGCTTGCCCAGTACATCGAGTATAGTGATACTCAGGTGAGTAACGAGTAGTGGCAAGCACGTTCGCTAATCACTAGTTGTAACTCCACACTGCAGATGTTGGAAAGGATTTGTGAGCAGAAGAGGGCCGTTGTTGATTACCAGCATCAACAAGGCTGTCGGTATTCAGTTCAGACTTCACACATAAGACCTCAGGGCTGGACATGAATGTCAGACATATGTACCATCCTTCAAAACTTTGAGGACTCCACCAAGATGGTGAGTGGCGATGACGCCATAATTAGTGTCACCATCCCACTTATCCGTGTTCTGAGATGCTCTCTGCTCACAGTCAAAGAGGATGCATTGCAGGTGGAGCAGGATGAGATGGAGCAAGGAACCATTCAGAAGGATTATACACAGACTAATCTCATCTCATCCAAATGTGGATTGGGCGACAATGAGGAAGAGGAGGAGGAGGAAGAACAGGAGCTTGTTTCTTGCGCTATAGACGGTACTACAAGCACAACTGTCATCTGTTTCGTCGTGGATGGCCTGAGGATAGGGAGGAGGAGAGCAAGGTCAGTCATCCTCTTGTTGAGGACACAGAAGTCTTGCCTTTTAGCAGTCTGGCACGCATGGCTGAGTTTATGTTACGCTGCCTTTCCCGTGACCTTTGCGTTCACAAAATTTTGGGTGACAGTCATTACTGGTTGGTGACACTTCTAAACCCATGCTACAAGAAGAACTTTCTCTCTCTTATTCCAGAGGCAGACAGCTGTACTAAAATGGTGCAGTACCAGAGGGCCCTTGTTGTGATATTATTAAAAAACGTCCCATCTGAAAACGCTGGCACCAGAGGTCACAGTTCATTGGAAAACAAAGGAGTAAAGGTGAAAGATACACAAGTCCAATCCAGCAGAGGTAGGGGAACACTGGCAAAGTTTTCTCAGACCCTTCCATCACACAGGCCCTGATGCGCGGTGTACTCTCACAAGGAGTGCAAAGTTTAGGAAGAGGGTGAGGGAGTAACTTGCTGACTGTACCATCATCCTCCGTGATTCCTCTGTGCCTTATAATTATTGGGTATCCAAGCTGGACATGTGTCATGGACTTGCTCTCTATGCCTTGGAGGTCCTGGCCTGCCCTGCCGCTAGCATCTTGTCAGAGCGGGTATTTAGTGCCGCTGGCAGAATTAAAATTGATAAGCGCATCCACCTGTGAACTGAAAGTGCTGACAGGTTGACTTATAAAAATGAACAAGGGTTGGATTGGGCCAGACTTCTCAACACCACCGGATGATAGCAGCATAACATAAACTCAAATCCAGTGTCTTTTTTTGGGAGGTCTATTCACATGCACCTCTTGATACCCACACATACCGGGTATACGCTTCCTAATTTGGCCTAATTGCTGTTGTCCTCCTCCTTCTCCTCATCCTTTTCATCCACCACTACTAAATCACCAGGGTGATCGTAGTCTGTGATGCAACAGCCACATAATATTTTTATAGGGTGATTATGATGCCCGTAAAAAAAAAATTTTGATACAGTATGTAGATGTATACCCCCAAGGAAATGTTTGTCAGCCCATACAGTTACTGCATGGGCATTACAAGTATAGGAGACTCGCTCCTTTGTAATGGGAAGGAACAGATATTTATGAGGTCCTCCTTCATGTCTCTTCCCAGAGGTACTGGGGTGCGTTCAAATTTGGGGCAGGCCTTGCATTCAATGCGGAGGGCAAACAGTATGGGAGATCCACTTCCTAATAATGGGAACTGTAGTGGTTGGTCAGCTTCAGCACTGCAATTCACCAATGCCGAGTATTCAGCCTCAACACTGCAATTCGACACTGCTGGGTCTTCATCCTCAATGGTACAATGCTCCAATGCAGGTTCTTCAGGCTCAACACTGCAATGCTCCACTGCTGGGTCTTCATCCTCAACACTGCAATTCCCCACTGCAGTTTCTTCAGCCTCAAAACTGAAATTCTCCACTGCAAGTTTTTCAGGCTCAACACTGACATTCTCCACTTCCAGGTCATCATCCTCAACACTGCAATTCTCTACTGCAGTTTCTTCAGCCTCAAAACTGAAATTCTCCACTGCCGGTTTTTTAGGCTCAACACTGACATTCTCCACTTCCGGGTCTTCATCCTCACTGCAATTGTCCAATGCAGGTTCTTCGGGCTCAACAGTGCAATTCACTGCATGGGCAAACAGTATGGGAGTACCAAATTACTTAAAATGGGAACTTTGGTTTCATGTGGCCATCATGCATGTGTGTTCAAAGGGTTATTGGGGTGTGTGTAACTTTGGGGCTGGGCAGGCCTTGCATTCAATGCATAGGCAAACTGTTTGGGAGTACCACATTTCTAATAATGGGAACTGTGGTTGTATGTGGCCATCCGGTATGTCTCGTCAAAGGGTTATTGGGGTGCATCTAAATTTTAGGCAGCCCTGCTACTCACTGCATATTCAATAGCATGATAGGAGACCCACTGTTTAATAATGGGAACAACAAAGCATAGCCAGATGATGGCTCTCTAAGAATAGTGAGGGCTGACTGCTGGCCCTTTAAGAATAGTAAAGGCCGCCTGATGGCCCTATAAAAATAGGCTTTGTGACTTTCAGAGTCTCGCCTTCATAAATGAAAAAGGATGTGTCAGATGATGTGTCACACACCACATGGCCAGATAAGGTGTAAAATGTTAAAATGACATTCCCCAGTGACTTAATTTGTCTTGGTTGAAAGCAATGCTAAAGTTGAAAAACACATCAAAAACGCTACATTTGATCATAGCCCAAATGGTGTAGGAGCATTTTTGTTTGGAGTTATTTTGCCTTATATACATATCATTACTCTGGAAAGGATTTTCCTTAACATATTTCCCAGGAAACTCCATTTTGGTTTTTATTGTGAGTCTGTAAAAGTGGCGTAACACTCTGACAACATTGTTCACAGCAGTGACCTGGGAGTCAGAAATGCTTCCATGGGTCTTGCCCCTGATGTTCCCATGTCATTTGAGCACTGTTCCTTGATTTTTGCTGTTTTAAGATCTTCTAAAGACCACCGGGGGGCCGCGGCAAAAATGTTCAAGTTTCCCATAGACTTACATTGGGCTCGTTGCTCAGGTTGAGCATCCGAGCATTTCAATATGCTCGACCCGAGCAACCAGCACCCGAGCATTTTAATGCTCACCCATCACTAATTATGACATGTTTGAAAACCTCTAAGAGTGTGGCTGATTCAACTTTAATGCACCCAAATGAAATACCTTCCTCTGGTGCAAGCAAGCGACTGGGCATTCTACGTAATTTTGTAGGCCCAAGCACCATTGGGTGAATGGTGAGTTCATACACACGGTCAAAATTGTTGGTACCCCTCGTTTAATGACAGAAAAACCCACATTGGTCACAGAAATAGCTTAAATCTGACAAAAGTTATAATAAATTAAAAATATATGAAAATGAACAAATGAAAGTCAGACATTGCTTTTCCACCATGCTTCCACAGAATTAGAAAAAAAATAAAACTCAAGAAATAGGCCTGGATAGAAATGATGGTACCCTTAACTTAATATATTGTTGCACAACCTTTTGAGGCAATCACTGCAATCAAACAATTCCTGTAACTGTCAATGAGACTACTGCATCTCTTGACCGGTATTTTGGCCCACTCCTCAAGAGCAAACTGCTCCAGTTGTCACATGTTTGAAGGTTGCCTACGGCATGGTTCAGCTCTTTCCAAAAATGCTCAAAAGAATTTATGTCAGGGCTCATAAAAGGTCACTTCAGAATTGTCCAATGTTTTTCTCTTAGCCATTCTTGGGTGTTTTTAGCTGTGTACTTTGGTTCATTATCCTGTTGCAAGACCCATGACCTGCAACTGAGACCGAGATTTTTGACACTGGGCAGCATATTTCTCTCTAGAATCCCTTGATAGTCTTGAGATTTCATTGTACCCTGCACAGGCTGTAGACACCCTGTACCAGATGCAGCAAAGCAGCCCCAAAACATAACAGAGCCTCCTCAATGTTTTACAGTAGGGACTGTTCTTTTCTTGATATGCTTCATTTTTACGTCTGTTAACATAGAGCTGATGTGCCTTGCCCAAAAGTTTCATTTTTGTCTCATCTGTCGATAGGACATTCTCCCAGAAGCTTTGTGACTTGTTAACATATAGTTTGGCAAATTTCAGTCAGGCTTTTTTATGATTTTTTTGCAGTAATGATGTCCTCCTTGGTCGTCTCCCATGAAGTCCACTTTGGTTCATACAATGACGGATGATGCAATCTGACACTGATGTTCCTTGAGTTTGAAGTTCACCTTTAATCTGTTTAGAAGTTTTTCTGGGCTCTTTTGTTACCATTCATATTATCTGTCTCTTTGATTTGTCATCAATTTTCCTCCTATGGCCACGTCCAGGGAGGTTGGCTACAATCCCATGGAACTTACATTTCTGAATAATATGTGCAACTGTAGGCACAGGAACATTAAGGTGCTTGGAGATGGTCTTATAACTTTTACCTTTAACATGTTTGTCTATCGCTTTCTTTCTAATCTCCTGAGGCAACTCTTTCATTCTCGTCCATGTTGAGTGTGATACACACCATGTCACCAAACAGCACAGTGAATATCTGTAGCCCTATATACAGGCCCACTCACTGATTCCAAGATTGTAGACACCAGTGATGCTAGTTAGTGGACACACCTTGATATAACATGTACCTTTTGTCACATTATTTTCAGGGGTACCATAATTTCTGTCCAGGCCTATTTCATGAGTTTTATTTTTTTTTTATTCTGTGGAAGCATGGTTAAAAAACAATGTCTGACTTTCATTTGTTCATTTTCATAGATTTTTTTATCTATTATTGCTTTTGTCAGATTCAAGTTATTTCTGTGACCATGGTGGGTTTTTCTGTCATTAACAGAGGGGTACCAACAATTTTGACCACATGTATAATAAGTTGAGGTGGTTTTAAATTGGTTGGCTGAGAGTGCCTTTAGTTCGTTTGATTTGTTTTCACCTGGTCCCCTACTGAAAGTGCAGATTTCGCACTGTGGCCCATGGGCATTAGTCTTCCACTTTTCAAATCAGGCAATCAAGTCATGCAGCAGTCACTTCTGCTTTTTCATGACTCTGGTGGTTGTGGTTTGGTGGGCCATCCTCTAGGCCCTGGTCAACAATTGGAAGAGATTGAGTGCACTGATGCCCAACCACTTGTTCTGTTTTAGTATGAGTAAGTGGTAGGGGAAGTGCAAACGGTCAGCGGACCACCAGAGCACATTTCTGATGAATATGAAACACATATGCCAAAAACTGTACCTGTCTGCTGTGTGTAGTCCAGCAAAGAGGGCCATGATGAGGATTGTGCGGAACATCATGTGACGGATTAGTATAATTTTTTTTTAGAGCACCATTGATTCCTTGGTGCTATACATAGGGAGAGGTTACATGCAATATCCAAATAGAAATTACAATGAACAAACTAAAAGTGACAGACAGGTACAGAGGGTCGATGACTAGTGTTGAGCGATACCTTCCGATATCGGAAAGTATAGGTATTGGAAAGTATCGGCCGATACCGGCAAAATATCGGATCTCGCCGATACCGATACCCGATACCAATGCAAGTCAATGGGATGAAAATATTGGAATTAAAATAAACCCTTTCTTTCCTTGTAGGTTCATTCTACATGAAGGAAAACAACTAAGAATAATGTAGGATGTATTGGGGGAGGTGGCGGAGACATTAAAGGCATAGAGGTTTAGCCCAATCAAATAAAATAGCATGAATTTTAAATTTTTGTTAAGACGTTCGGAGTTACAAAGATATTGACTATGTTAAGATTTTTTTTATTTTGTCAGATATTGATGTTTCACTACTTCCACACCCTTCACCCTCTTTTTTACTTCTCCCACACTTTCTTCTTCATCATCATCAGCATCTTTGACATCAACTTCTTCTTCACCTTATTCATCTTCTTCTTCATCTTCTACCTATTATTTTTTTTTTACATTGTTCATATTCTTTTTATTTAACTATTATTCTTCTTCATATTCAACTTCTTCATCATATTCTTATTTGTGACAGGCATTCCCGTAGTTGTTATCTATAAAAGTTTGAAGATTACACCTTCCGTTCTGCCTGTCACAAAAGAGTTACATTTGTCCGCGTTCAGTTTGGCCTGCAGCATCAGGCTTTATCCAGGGGCACCACGAGGAGGAACGGACTCACCCCCATACACTGCTTAGTCTTCTTCTGCTTATAATTTAGATAATATCTTTTGCTCTGATATTTAGTGTTATGCTTAATGTTCTTCTGCTCTTTGTTCTGCAGCCTCTTATTCTTCTGCTTCTCGGTCTTCCAGGTCGTCGTATTTAGTGTCTTGAACTTGGAAATGTAGCAGAAGGTACAAGAAGGCTGAGAAAATGCCAAGAAACAGCTGATGGAACTGGAACTCGGATGGCTACCCGAAGGTCCAAGAGCCAATGGAACTACCGAGAACCAGCTGACGTTACTGGAACCTGGTTACTAAGCAGGAGGTACCCGTGCCTGAAAGCACTACCAAGGACCACCTGACGTTGGTGAAACTCGGATACCCAGAAGGAGGCACCTAAGCCAAAGGCTCTGCCCGGAACCAGCTGACGGTACTGGAACCAGAATGGGGGTACAAGAGCAAAAGACACTGCCGAGAACCAGCTGACGGTACTGGAACCCGGATGGGTAGCCGAAGGTCCAAGAGCCAATGGAACTACCGAGGACCAGCTGACCTTACTGGAACCCGGTTACTAAGCTTGAGGTACCCGTGCCTGAAAGCACTACCAAGGACCACCTGACATTGGTGGAACTCGGATACCCAGAAGGAGGCTCTACCTGGAACCAGCTGACGGTACTGGAACCAGGATGGGGACCTATTCAAGCTTGTCTTCCTAGAGCCCCAACTAGTGGTGTTGGAGCAAAGGGTCAGCAGGGGGAGCAGAGTTTAGGCCGAAGCCTGCACTGGAGGCATTTGGAGGTCTGTTGTGTCTGCGTGGCGTTTGAAGGACACGATGCCGGCTACACAGCAGGGGAACAGCTGGTGTTGCTGAACCCCACTGACACATTGGCGGGTGTTTTTTCTCTGTGCAGCCAGCACTTCTGGGTGCCAACTGGTGTTGTTAGAGCCCAGGGTCAGCAGGAGGAGCAGAGTGTAGTCCGAAGCCTGCACTGGCAGCAGCTTTGTTTCTGTGTGGCGTTTGCAGGACACGATGCCGGCTACACAGCAGGGGAACAGCTGGCGTTACTGAACCCCACTGACACATTGACGGGTGTTTTTCTCTGTGCAGCCAGCACTTCCGGGCGCCAACTGGCGGTGTTAGAGCCCAGGGACAGCAGGAGGAGAGGGAGCAGAGTGTAGGCCGAAGCCTGCACTGGCGGCAGCTTTGTGTCTGCGTGGCGTTTGCAGGACACGTTGCCGGCTACACAGCAGGGGCACAGCTGGTGTTGCTGAACCCCACTGACACATTGGCGGGTGTTTTTCTCTGTGCAGCCAGCACTTCCGGGCACCAGCTGGCGGTGTTAGAGCCCAGGGTCAGCAGGAGGAGCAGAGGAAGCAGAGTTTAGGCCGAAGCCTAATTGAACCAATTTTAAAGGTAACCTTTAACCCCCCCTCAGGTGTTACAAACTAGAAGAGCCACACCTTGTGCAGCTGTAATGCTGCACAAGTGAAAGGTTGCTCTTTAAGTTTTGAATCTTGCAGATGCTGAACGAAACACGTATAAAATTTAGCCACTTATACAGTCAAACTGTCTTGGAGGCGTGACTTTCCTTCTTAGGCTACGTTCACATTTGCGGTCAGCGCCGCAGCGTCGGGCGCCGCAGCGGCGCCGCATGCGTCATGCGCCCCTATACTTAACATGGGGGCGCATGGACATGCGTTGTGCTGCGTTTTGCGCCGCATGGCCGCAAGCGTTGGACGCAAGAAACGTTTCAAGTTGCATTTTTTTTGCGTCCAACTTGCGGCCAAAAACGACGCATGCGGCGCAAAACGCAGCGTTTTAGCGTGCGTTTTGCCGCGTTTTTGTTTGCGTTGTGCGCTGCGGCGCCGACGCTGCGGCGCACAACGCAAATGTGAACGTAGCCTAAGTGAGACGCAGCACAGCTGTCAAAAATCCCACCTTGGTGCTGGGCGCAGCCTCCTGAGCGTCGTTATTAGCTGTACAGGAGTCTGCGCTGTTGTGTTATCCCTTGGCCATGCGCTGTTAGGGCTGCCCGTCTTCTGACATCATTTCATGTCAGCCGGTGCGGTTCGCGTTGCCCATGAATCCCAGCGCCGCAGTGTCTTTTCCTTAATTCACACTGCGGGGCTGGGATTCATGGCCTTGCGCAGTCAATATGTTCGCCTCTCACTCGTGTCCTTACACCTGCTACAGACTGTGCGGCGTCAGCTGATCCCTTATCGCATGCCACGGGCATGAAGCCGTACAGTCTGAAGAAGGCAGAAGGAGATGAGTGACAGGTGAAGATATGCACTGCTCATGCCCAGCAATCACACCCTCGCAGTCAAAATAAATAAGACACCGAGGGGCATTGTGTCGGGCAGGGCGGCCGCAGAGGCGCAGCCAGCCAACCAATGATGTCAGAAGACGGGCAGCACTACCAAGGGGGTTGCAGTGTGTCATTACAAAGGAAAGTCACACCTCAGGGACGGTTTAATGGTCTCATGGGACACATTTTAGACGTGTTGCGTTCGGCGTGTGCAAGGAGAGTAACATAATGAGCCACCTTGTACAAATGCAGCATTACTGCTGTACAAGGTGGCTGTTATACATGCCAACGCCTGGGGGGGACAGGTTCGCTTCAATTTCAGTTCTTGTGTCTGCGTGGCGTTTGCAGGACACGATGCCGGCTACACAGCAGGGGAACAGCTGGCGTTACTGAACCCCACTGACACATTGACGGGTGTTTTTCTCTGTGCAGCCAGCACTTCCGGGCGCCAACTGGCGGTGTTAGAGCCCAGGGACAGCAGGAGGAGAGGGAGCAGAGTGTAGGCCGAAGCCTGCACTGGCGGCAGCTTTGTGTCTGCGTGGCGTTTGCAGGACACGTTGCCGGCTACACAGCAGGGGCACAGCTGGTGTTGCTGAACCCCACTGACACATTGGCGGGTGTTTTTCTCTGTGCAGCCAGCACTTCCGGGCACCAGCTGGCGGTGTTAGAGCCCAGGGTCAGCAGGAGGAGCAGAGGGAGCAGAGTTTAGGCCGAAGCCTAATTGAACCAATTTTAAAGGTAACCTTTAACCCCCCCCCCTCAGGTGTTACAAACTAGAAGAGCCACACCTTGGGCAACAGTAATGCTGCACAAGTGAAAGTTTGCTCTTTTAATTTTGTTCCTTGCACACGCTGAATGAAACACGTATAAAATTTAGCCCCTTATACAGTCAAAACTGTCTTGGAGGCGTGAGTTCCCTTCTTAATGAGACGCAGCCCAGCTGTCAAAAAAACCACCTTGGTGCTTGGCACGGCCTCCTGAGCGTCGCATTTTGCTGTACAGGAGTCAGAGCTGTTGTGTTATCCCTTGGCCCTGCACTGTTAGCGCTGCCCGTCTTCTGACATCATTTCATGTCGGCCGGAGCGGTTCGCGATGCCCATGAATCCCAGCCCCGCAGTGTCTTTTCATTAATTCACACTGCGGGGCTGGGATTCATGGCCTTGCGCAGTAAATATGTTCGCCTCTCACTCATGTCCTTACACCTGCTTCAGACTGTGCGGCGTCAGCTGATCCCTTATCGCATGCCATGGCCATGAAGCCGCACAGTCTGAAGAAGGCGGAATGAGATGAGTGACAGGCGAAGATATGCACTGCTCATGCCCAGCAATCACACCCTCGCAGTCAAAATAAATAAGATACCGAGGGGCGTTGTGTCGGGCAGGGCGGCCGCAGAGGCGCAGCCAGCCAGCCAATGATGTCAGAAGACGGGCAGCGCTACCAAGGGGGTTGCAGCGTGTCCTTACAAAGGAAAGTCACACCTCAGGGACGGTTTAATGGTCTCAGGTGACACATTTTAGATGTGTTGGTTCGACGTGTGCAAGGAGAATAACTGAATGAGAGACCTTGTACAAATGCAGCATTACTGCTGTACAAGGTGGCTGTTATACATGCCAACGCCTGGGGGGGCAGGTTCCCTAAAATTTCAGTTCTTGTGTCTGCGTGGCGTTTGCAGGACACGATGCCGGCTACACAGCAGGGGAACAGCTGGCGTTGCTGAACCCCACTGACACATTGGTGGGTGTTTTACTCTGTGCAGCCAGCACTTCCGGGCGCCAACTGGCGGTGTTAGAGCCCAGGGTCAGCAGGAGGAGCAGAGGGAGCATAGTGTAGGCCGAGGCCTGCACTGGCGGCAGCTTTGTGTCTGCGTGGCGTTTGTAGGACACGTTGCCGGCTACACAGCAGGGGAACAGCTGGCGTTGCTGAACCCCACTGACACATTTGCGGGTGTTTTTCTCTGTGCAGCCAGCACTTCCGGGCGCCAATTGGCGGTGTTAGAGCCCAGGGACAGTAGGAGGAGCAGGCTGGAGGTATTGCCGCAACACAGCAGGGGAGCAGCTGGCGTTACTGAACCCCAATAACAGAGGAGCGACTGTTGACTGTGCAGACAGCACTTCTGGGCAGCAACTGGTGGTGTTGAAGCCCAGGGACAGCAGGAGGAGCAGATTTGTTTTGCCAGATACACAGCTGGGAATCAGCTGACGTTACTGAAACCCAATAACACGGCAGCAAGTGTTAACTGTGCAGCCAGCACTTCCAGGCACTAACAGGCGGTGTTAGAGCCCAGGGACAGCAGGAGGAGCAGAGGAACACAGTGTAGGCCAAAGCCTGATTGTAGCAAGTCGAAAGGGATCCTTTAACCCCCCCCCCAAGGCGTTTGTAGCTGAAAGAGCCATCTTGTGCTGCACAAAGGATGCAAAAGGAAAAGGTGGCTCTTTTAATTATGCTCCTTGCAAACACAGAACTAAACACTTATAAAATGCGTCCCCTGATACAGTGAGACCGTCCCGGAGGTGGGAATTTCCTTCGTAATAGGACGCAGCACAGCCGTCATTCCTACCCCCTTGGTGGCATGCGCCGCCTCCTCAGCGTTGTTTGATTCTGTCCCGGAGCCTGCGCTGTTATGTTATCCCTTGGCCAGGCGCACTTAGCGCTGCCCGTCTTCTGACATCATTTGGTGTCAGGGTGGCTGCGCCTGTGCGGCCGCGCTGGCCAAGATCCCGCATCGCAGTGTCATCTAATGTAATCCCACTGCGGGCCTGGGATCCGTGGCCATACGTAGTGCTTATCCTCGCCTCTCACTCCCCTCCCTCCGGCTTCTTCAGACTGTGCGCCGTCATGGCCATGGCATGCTATTAGGGATCAGCTGACGGCGCACAGTCTGAAGAAGGCAGAGGGAGATGAGTGACAGCCTGAGGTGAAGATATGCACTGCGCATGGCCATGGATCCCAGGCCCGCAGTGTGATTAAATCAGAAGACACTGCGAGGCGGGATCTTGGCCTGCGCGGCCGCACAGGCGCAGTCAGCCTGACACCAACTGATGTCAGAAGACGGGCAGCGCTAAGTGTGCCTGGCCAAGGGATAACATAACAGCGCAGGCTCCGGGACAGAATCAAACAACGCTGAGCAGGCAGCGCACGGCACCAAGGGGGTAGGAATGACGGCTGTGTTGCGTCACATTACGAAGGAAAGTCCCACCTCCTGGACGGTATTTTGGTATCAGGGGATACATTTCATAAGTGTTAAGTTCTGCGTGTGCAAGGAGCTAAACAAAAATAGCTACCTTTTCCTTGTGCAGCATTACTGCTGCACAAGGTGGCTCTTTCAGTAACAAACGCCTGGGGGGGGGACAGGTTCCCTTAAATTTCAGTTGTGTCAGCGTGGCGGTCGCAGGACACATTGCCGACTACACAGCTGGGGATCAGCTGATGTTATTGACACCCAATAACACTGGGTCATATGTTTTGACTGTGCAGACGGCACTTCTGAGCCTCAACTGGCATTGTTGGAGCCCAGGAATTACAGTTCAGGTGGTAGAAAGATGAACACAACAGGAGACCTGGATACTGTAGACAGTCACCCAATTATTTAATCAGGAAGAGGAGTGGCAAATTCCTGTGAGAACCAGGCCTGGTTCATTTTCAGGAAAGTAAGCCGGTCAACGTTATCGGAGGATAGTCGCATTCGACGGTCTGTTAGTACCCCACCTGCAGCACTAAAGACGCGTTCCGATAATACACTAGCCGCAGGGCAAGCCAGCACCTCCAATGCATACTGGCTTAGCTCTGGCCATGTATCCAGCTTAGAGACCCAAAACTTGAAAGGGGAAGAGCCGTCTGGGAGTACAGTAAGAGGGAAAGACATGTAGTCTGTCACCATCTGACGGAACCGTTGCCTCCTGCTGACTGGAGCCGCCTGTGATGGTGTAGACATTTGTGGCGGGCACACAATACTCTGCCACAGTTGGGCCATACTGGTCTTGCCTTGGGCAGAGGCACTGCTTCTGCTCCCTCTTTGTGCAGAGCCTTCTCCATTGCCAGGACGCACTGAGCTGCTTTGTAAAGCACTAGCAGCACTTCTCTCAGTTGGACTGGAGAAGATGATGGAATTCACCAGTGTGTCTTGGTACTCCCGCATTTTACGATCCCGGTTCAACGGTGTGATGAGGCTTTGTACGTTGTCCCGGTAGTGAGGATCGAGGAGGGTGTACACCCAATAATCAGCCATGTTGATAATGTGGGCGATGCGCCGGTCGTTTCTCAGGCACTGCAGCATGTAATCAACCATGTGCTGCAGACTGCCAACTGGCCAAGAAACGCTGTCCCCTGCTTGAGGCGTGAGCTCTGCCTGCTCTTTATCACCCCACCCTCGATGTACACACTGACTACTGGACAATTGTGTAACTCCCTCCTCTGGACGGATGTCTTCCTCCTCCATTGACTCCTCCTCATCCTCCTCACAAAGTGTCCCCTGCCTACGCATTTGTGAGGAACCATGTGGCACTGACTGTCCAGAAGCTGATGGAAATGGTGAGTCCTCATCCTCCACCTCTTGCACAACATCATCCCTTAGCGCTTGCAGTGTTTGTTGAAGCAAGCTGATAAGGGGGACAGTCATGCTGACTAGTGCATCATCTGCACTCGCCATCTGCGTGGAATAATCGAAGGGACGCAAAACCTGGCAGACGTCCTTCATAGTGGCCCACCGTGTGGTTGTGAAGTCTGAACGGCGCGGAGTGCGACTTCTTTGCGCCTCATGCAGCTGGTACTGCATTACTGCTTGCTGCTGCTCACACAACCGCTCCAACATATGTAACGTGGAATTCCACCTGGTAGGTAGGTCACATATGATGCAATGTTCCGGAACGCGGAATCGGCACTGCAGAGCTGCAATGCACGATTTTGCCGTGCTGGAACGCTGCAAGTGAGCACACTCTAGGCGGACCTTGTGCAGCAGTGCATCAAGATCCGGATAGTCCCTCAAAAAACTCTGCACGACCAAGTTGAGCACATGTGCCAGACATGGGATGTGAGTGAGGTTGCCGAGGCCCAGAGCTGCCACCAGATTTCGGCCATTGTCACACACTACCATGCCTGGCTGGAGATTCGCTGGCACAAACCACACATCGCTCTCCTGCTTGATGGCATTCCAGAGCTCCTGCACTGTGTGGCTTCGATTCCCCAAAGAAATTAATTTCAAGATGGCCTGTTGACGTTTGGCCACGGCTGTGCTCATGTCGGTCGTAACAGATAAACGTTCACGGGTCCATGTGGAGGTGGACTGTGACGGCTCCTGCAGCGATGATTCTGAGGAACTTGTGTATGAGGAGGAGTCAATGCGTACAGACTGGATTCCTGCAATCCTTGGAGTGGGCAGGACACGTCCTGCACCACTCGCACGATCTGTACCCGGCTCAACAACATTAACCCAATGGGCAGTGAGGGAAAGGTATCGCCCCTGTCCATGGTGACTGGTCCACGCATCTGTGGTGAGGTGGACCTTGCTACTGATGGCGTTCAGTAGCACGTGTTTTATGTGTCCCTCCACATGCTTGTGCAGGGCAGAGACGGCTTGCCTGCTGAAATAAAAGCGGTTGGGCACATTGTACTGTGGGACTGCCAATGCCATCAAGTCATGGAAGCTGTCAGTCTCCACCAGCCTGAATGACAGCATTTCCAGTGACAGAAGTTTGGCAATGCCTGCATTCAGAGCCTGTGCTCGTGGGTGGTTTGATGAGAATGGCCGCCTTTTCTCCCATGCCTGTACTAACGATGGCTGTAGACTGGCCTGGGAGTGTGAGGATGACTGGGAACGTGGTGCTGCGGGTGGAATTATAGTGGGTCTCTGGACAACAGTGCCAGAGGTTCTTCCATGGCGATCCTGGGAGGAAGCCGAACCAGCTGTGTGTGAGTTGGAGGAAGAGGCAACACGAGCTGAAGAGGTGGTAGCTGCCGCTGTTGGTTGACCTAGCTCTTCAGTGTGTTATTGTAACTCCGCCGCGTGCCTGGTCCGCACATGTTTCCACATATTTGAGGTATTGAGGCTGCTGACATTTCTCCCTCTTTTGATTTTCTGATGACACACCTTGCATTTGACAAAGCAAATGTCATCTGCAACTGTGTCAAAAAAGGCCCAGGCACTGCAAGTCTTGGGAGCGCCCTTTTTGGCTGTTGGAAGAGGCATGCTCCTAACGGGTGCTGAAGTGGAGGCTACAGGCTCCGCTGTCTTCCCCCTCCCTTTCCCTCTTTGGCCCATTCGGGGAATCTCTTCCTCAGAGCTGCTCCCACCACATTCCTGTCCCTCACACCACGATGGGTCAAGGACCTCATCATCTACACTACCCTCTGCCACCAACTGCTCCTCCTGGGTAGTCTCAGCAGCACAGCATGCACCAGAAAGTGGCACCTGAGTGTCATCAGCGGATGCGTACTGCGGTGTGGGGACCGGAGGCACTGGCCCACCCGCCTCTTCAGACTCAGAGAGAAAAAGCTGTTGGGCATCACTGCACACTGCCTCTTCTTCCATTTCTCCAATGCTGCTTGGCTGGCCCCCTGTTTCCAAGCCAAGAGATTCAGAGAACAGAAGTAGAGACGGCTCCTGTCCTGGGCTCTCTGACTGCCTGGGCAATTTGGCAGGTGGTGAAGAGACAGATGGGTGCTCTCCAGTGCTCTGTGCCTGAGAGGATGTGGCACTAATTGAAGTCGATACGATAGCTGCCATCCATTTGACAACGGCTTCAATTTGGTCTTCACGCAGCAGCGGTGTATGGCACTCTCCAACAAAGCTGCGCATGAAGGACTGTTCCCTGCTGAAACTGGGTGATGATGAGTCACCGGTGCCCGCAGCAGGCACAGAATCCCCACGTCCTCTCCCTGCTCCGCGCCCATGCCCACGTGCCTTACTCCCTGCCTTCTTCATCTTGGTTGACTGATAAAGATAAGCAGAAAAGTACTAATGGCTTAGTGTGCTTATTCCTGAACAGCTCCTAACAGGTATAAGAAACACTAATTTTCTAAAGTGTGGACTAGACTTTAATATGAGCTAATGTGGCCTACACAACTGTAAAGTGGTGTTTGGTGAACTTTATTAGTTATTTATTTTTTGGGGGCTGAACTGACTACAGTGCGAGCTGCACTCACACGGAGACCATGCAGACAGCCGTAAACGGCGCTGCAAGGCCCAAAAAACCTCCTCTACGTTATCCTATGTAGTGTTTTTCCACAATTTAGCTGGATACGGGTGGAAAGCCACTAATAGGAATTATTTGAAAAAATGTGAAGCGGGCTGCACTATTTGCTAAAAAGGACAATGTATTTTACGCTATGAGGCAGTGACACACCCTGAGCTGGATACAACCGGCTGTGGCTGCACACAGACTACACGGCGAGCTGCACTCACACGGAGACCGTGCAGACAGCCGTAAACGGCGCTGCAAGGCCACAAAAACCTCCTCTATGTTATCCTATGTAGTGTTTTTCCACAATTTAGCTGAATACGGGTGGAAAGCCACTAATAGGATTTATTTGAAAAAATGTGCAGCGGGCTGCACTCTTTGCAAAAAAGGACAATGCATTTTACGCTATGAGGCAGTGACGCACCCTGAGCTGGATACAACTGGCTGTGGCTGCACACAGACTACAGGGCGAGCTGCACTCACACGGAGACCGTGCAGACAGCCGTAAACGGCGCTGCAAGGCCCAAAAAACCTCCTGTACGTTATCCTATGTAGTATTTTTCCACAATTTAGCTGGATACGGGTGGAAAGCCACTAATAGGAATTATTTGAAAAAATGTGCAGCGGGCTGCACTCTTTGCAAAAAAGGACAATGTATTTTACGCTATGAGGCAGTGACGCACCATGAGCTGGATACAACCGGCTGTGGCTGCACACAGACTACAGGGCGAGCTGCACTCACACGCAGGCGATGCAGACAGCCGTAAACGGCGCTGCAAGGCCCAAAAAACCTCCTCTACGTTATCCTATGTAGTGTTTTTCCACAATTTAGCTGGATACGGGTGGAAAGCCACTAATAGGAACTATTTGAAAAAATGTGCAGCGGGCTACACTATTTGCAAAAAAGGACAATGGAATGGATAGAATAGTATGAGACAGTGAACCACCCTGAGCTGAATACAACCGGCTATGGCTGCACACAGACTAGAGAGTGGGCTGCACTCACACACACACACACACAGAGACCTTGCAGATCGCTGTGAAAACAGCGCAGCAAGGCAAAAGCAAGGTGAACACACAGCGGTTGCTAAATTAGCCTGGGAAAAGCACAAAGAAGCAAATCGCTATCTCAACTGGCCCTCAGTCAGAACACAGCGTCCTTTGCCTAGCTGAATTCACAGCAAAGTGAGCCAGAAAGGGCGGCAGCGTTTTTTATAGTGCATCATGACATCATTTCAGCAGCCAATCACAGCCTTGCCAGTAGTTACATGCCCACCATGCTGAACAGGATGTGCCCACACTTGGAATCATTCCTCATTGGCTGAATTTGTGCTGTTTGAATCATGGGAACTTCCGATTCCGGTATCCGATATGCGGTAAGTATCAGATCTCGGTATCGGAATTCCGATACCGCAAGTATCGGCCGATACCCGATACTTGCGGTATCGGAATGCTCAACACTAGCGATGACCCAACTCTTGCGGCCTTATATGCTACAGGATAATAGGGAAAGAGATAGTAGGTTCAGGGGTTGCAGCAACTCTGGTGTTGGTGAGGTGGCAGCTGGGTCATTGCAGGCTATAAGCTGTTCTGAAGACATGGGGTTTTGCCTCCTGCTTGAAAGCTCTGAATATAAGGGATAATCAAATGTGTTGGGTCACAGAATTCTACAAGATGGGGAATACTTGGGAGAAGTCTTGCAGGCAATTGTATGAGGGACATATGATTGTGGAGGAGAAAAGGAGGTCTTGAGAGTACTAGAGATTACATGTGGAATTGGGAGACAATGAAGGGATTTGCAAAGAAGAGAAGAGGAGGAGTAATGAGCACATGAATTAATTAGTAGGGCAGCAGAGTTACGGACAGACTGGAAAGGTGTGATGATGCAACAGGGAATGATGAGTTAAGGTCATCCAAGTGACGTGGCAGTTCGGAGGAAGAGGTGTGTGACCAGCAGCAGGTGATTATGGAGAGACTAAGTGTGCCATGTTGTGCTGTTTTGAGTGCTCCACGGCCAGCACTGATGACACCATAATCATCATTCCTATCCCACTTGTATGCCTCCTAGAAAAAAAAGCTTCAGGCAATGATGGATGAGATGGTGGCAGAAGAAGAAGAGCAGATGAAACAGGGAACTTTCACACCTGTATGGGGCCAGGCATTCACACATATCTTGCAAGACGGGCTTCTGTACCAACAGCAGCCAGGTACACAATTGTTGAGCCAGGAGACAGTTTTGGAGTGTGAGGAACCATGTTCCCTGCAGGGTGGAACTTAAAGCAGCTCAAAAGCATCACTGGAGCATGGCTGGAGACATACAGACGATAAAAAGGACCCAAATCATATACCTTCCACTGAGGACAGCTTCTGGGACTCCTGGCATACATGAGACAGTACATGCTGCAGTGCCAAGATTGTTACTAGAGCTGATTACTGGGTGGCCACCCTGCTGGATACCCGCTACAAGCACAATGTGCCATCCTTACTTCCATCACTAGAGCAAAATTTAAAAAAGCAAGAATATAAATGCATGCTGGTACACACACTAAAGACAGCATTCTCACTTAACAGCGGGGGCTGTACAAGGCAGAAGACAAAGTTGCCAAAGCAGCTGGACACTGGCACCACCTTGGAAGCTATGGTTAACATGGCAGAAATGTGGAAAACCTTACTTAGCACTTTGCAAAATCCAGAATCAACATCTGATATGGTCCTTATTTTGCTACAGTACAAGCAAAGTACTGAGGCTTTTGGCATAGTACTCCCAGAGGCTTTTTGATAAAGTATAAACAAAGGCTTTTTGGCAAAGTACACACTACTCACAAAAAGATTGCTGCATAGTAGAACATTTTTTTTTTTTAGAAACACTGGTCTTATAGACACATGGGTAGAATAAAAAATGGTACAACAAATGGGAGAGACTGCTGCATAATAGAAACATTTTTAGGAACACTGCACATATAGACAGTGGAAGAGTAAAATCATTTTTTCGGCCCACAAATGGGAAAAAAGATGGCTGCATAGAATAATTTTTATTTAGACACATTACTGAATATAAGACAGCTGCAGAGTAGAATTTTTTTTAGAAGCACTGCTAATAAAGACACAGCTGGAGAATAAAATAATTTTTCTGACCAACAAATGTGAAAAAGTCAGCTGCAGAGTATAATACCCTTGTTGGCAAGCACACAGCAGTTAGACTTTTTTGTAGTTGATGATGAGGTTTGCGCTTATAAGTAAGTACTGAAAACAAGGCGCACTGCAGGAATGTAGACAACTCTATAGGAAATATCTAGTACACTGCGGGGTGCAGGCGAGTGATAAAACAACTAAGTAAGGCTAACAAAAGAACAAGTATCACTCCAGAGAAGCACACCACGCAAGAAGTAGAAACATAATATATGGAAAAAACACAGGATTTTATTGACACACCACAATAAAACATACTTAAAAACTGTGAACAAAGAGCCCTGTCCACATGAGTATAAATAACAAATACAGTAGTACATATAACCTAAAGTACATATGATAATAAACAATTGTTTAAAGCCTGCCTTCACTCGAAACCCAATAGAACACCATATAAGGTAGGTGAAAAAAGCAAAAAACTACCCAATGTGGGGTTGGAAAACCTATATAACTAGTGCCTTATCACCTATACGGCTCATGGGACACTAAAATAAGTCTGAAACCATCCACATAGAAATAGAGCCCCAAAGGCACAAAACATAGGTAACAGGCAAACGCCAATAGATGCCAGAAAATACTGGAATGGAACTTTACCAGGCACGAGCAATCTGTGGAGCGGCCAGCAAATAGACCAGACAGGAGCCAATGCAGCCCAACGCGTGTCGCCCTTCAAGAGAGGGCTTCGTCAGGGGAGCACTCCCCTGACGAAGCCCTCTCTTGAAGGGCGACACGCGTTGGGCTGCATTGGCTCCTGTCTGGTCTATTTGCTGGCCGCTCCACAGATTGCTCGTGCCTGGTAAAGTTCCATTCCAGTATTTTCTGGCATCTATTGGCGTTTGCCTGTTACCTATGTTTTGTGCCTTGGGGCTCTATTTCTATGTGGATGGTTTCAGACTTATTTTAGTGTCCCATGAGCCGTATAGGTGATAAGGCACTAGTTATATAGGTTTTCCAACCCCACATTGGGTAGTTTTTTGCTTTTTTCACCTACCTTATATGGTGTTCTATTGGGTTTCGAGTGAAGGCAGGCTTTAAACAATTGTTTATTATCATATGTACTTTAGGTTATATGTACTACTGTAATTGTTATTTATACTCATGTGGACAGGGCTCTTTGTTCACAGTTTTTAAGTATGTTTTATTGTGGTGTGTCAATAAAATCCTGTGTTTTTTCCATATATTATGTTTCTACTTCTTGCGTGGTGTGCTTCTCTGGAGTGATACTTGTTCTTTTGTTAGCCTTACGAGGTTTGCGCTTATGACACAAGGAATTTTGGTCCACTCCCCTTTGCAGATCATCTCTAAATCATTAAGATTTTGAGGCTGTCACTTGGCAACTTGGAGCTTCAACTCCCTCCATAAGTCTTCTATAGGATTAAGGTCTGGAGGCTGAGTAGCCCACTCCATGACCTTAATGTGCTTCTTTTTGAGCCACTCCTTTGTTGCCTTGTTGTATGTTTTGGGTTATTGTCTTGCTGGAAGGCCCAGCCACGACCCATTTTTAATGTCCTGGTGGAGGGAATGAGGTTGTCACTCAGGATTTTAACGTACATGGCTCCATCCATTCTCCCATTGATGCGGTGAAGTAGTCCTGTGCCCTTAGCAGAGAAACACCCCTAAAACATAATGTTTCCACCTCTATGCTTGACAGTGGAGATGGTGTTCTTTGGATAATAGGCAGCATTTCTCTTTCTCCACACACAGCGAGTTGAGTTAATGCCAAAGAGCTCAATTTTTGTCTCATCTGACAACAGCACCATCTCCCAATCACTCACAGAATGATCCAGGTGTTCATTGGCAAACTTCAGATGGGCCTGCACATGTGCCTTTTTGAGCAGGGGGACCTTGCCGGCACTGCAGGATTTAAAACCTTTACAGTGTAATGTGTTGCCAATGGTTTTTCTGTGAAGTTTTAGGCTCATCTTTCACCTTTCTCATGATCAAGTATACCCTGCAATGTGAAATTTTGCATCGATGTCAATTGACAGTCACTTTGTATTTCTTCCATTTTCTTACTATTGCACCAACAGCTGTTTCCTTTTCACCCAGCGTCTTACTTATGGTTTTGTAGCCCATTCCAGCTTTGTGCAGGTCTATGATCTTGTCACTTACATCCTTATAAAGTGCATTGGTCTTGCCCATGTAGCAGAGGTTAGAATATGACTGATTAATTGAGTCTATGGACAGGAGTCTTTTATAAAGGTGACTATGTAAGACAGCTGTCTTTAGTGCAGGTAATGAATTGATTAGGAGCATCTAACTGGTCTGTAGAAGCCAGAACTCATTGGTTGGTAGGGGATCAAATACTTATTTCTTACTGCAAAATGCATATACATTTATATAATTTATACAATGTGATTTCTGGATTTTATTTTTGATATTCTATCTCTGAATGTTAAAATTAACCTACCCTTAAAATTATAGACTGTTCATGTCTTTGTCAGTGGGAAAACTTACAAAATCAGCAAGGAATCAAATAATGAATTATTTCCTTCACTGTATATGGGTGTAGAGTACACACACTGACTTTTGGTGCAATACTATCAGAGACATGGGTGCATAAGAATAGAAAATTTTGTTTTGATGCATATGACTCCCACGGTTGCAAATTAGAAAGCCTTTTGAGTATGCACAGTACTATCACAGACACGGGTGCTGTTTACACATAGAGAGTGTTTTTTGGGAAACCGTGCGTACACAAAACAATACACTACAGCTGCATCCTGTCCCTATATGTTATGCAGAGCATAAATAAAAAATAATACATTTGAACCAGGTAGAACAGGTCCAAGTGGAGGAGGAGGTGGACATGGCGGTATAGGTACAAGAGGTAAGGGAGGAGTAATTCAACACTTTTTTTTATTATTTGTTTATTTTTCTCTTTTTCAGTGTTTTTTTAAGTGGTATAAAACAACCTAGAATTAACAAAACTAAAACTAGCAATTTAGAACCAGGAGGCGAAGGTCCAAGTGGAGTAAGCAGTGGATGTGGTGGTATAGGTGGAAGAGGCAAGGGAGGAGTAATCAAACACTGTGGATTTTTTATGTTTTCTTTTTTTTTTAGGTAACAGAGTAGAATGAACCAAAAATAAACTAATAAGCTACAACCAAGGGGCGGAAGTCCAACTGGAGGATGAGGTGGAGGAGGTGGACATAGTGGTGTAGGTGAAAGGGGAGGAGGTAGCAACACTATTTTTTTGGGGAGGAGAGGGGGTACTCAAATGAAATGATTGACAAAAAGACCACCCGCACCCAGCCAGTCTTCAACTCTAATTGTCTAGTCATCCAAAGGTATTGAAAAGTCCTGTGGGATCCATGCCTGGTTCATTTTAAGGAATATTAGCTTCTACATGTTGAATGTGGACTGGCAGATGCGCCTGTCTTTGAGCACATACCCTGCCATGCCAAACACATGTTCTTACGGTACACTTGCTGCAGGTCAGGCATCACCTCTAATACATAAAGGGCAAGCTCAGACCTTGTGTCCAAGATGGAGACCCGGAAGTTAAATGGGGCAGACCCATTAGTTAGTACGTTGAGATGTGTGGAGAGGTACCCTTCCAATATGTTGTTGTAATGCTGCCTCCTGCTAAAAAGGACCATATCAGATGGTGGTACTGATGTTGTGGTGTGCTCATACAGTTTTGCCACATTTCAGCCATAATAACCCTGCCTTCCGAGGTGCTGGTGGTGCCTCAGCTGAGATGGTGACTTCCTCCTCCACCTCTTTCTTGTTCTTCCAGTGAGCCCCTTCTGTCAGGTGGGAAAGCTTTCAGTAGTTTCTCTATCAATGTGGGCTTGTATTCACGCATTTTGCGATCCTGCTCTAGTGATGGAAGACATAGTGGTGCCTTATCATTCTAGCGGAGATCCAGCAGGGTGGCCACCTAATAATCTGCACTGGTAACAATATGAGCAACTCAGCGGTTTTGCGCAGGCATAGCAACATATATTTGCTCAGGTGCCAGGTTGCCAAGAGGCAATGGCAAGCTGTCCTCGGTAGGAGGTGTATAATCTGGGTAAAGATGGTTACCTGGCCACTGTTGGGACAGTAACTAGAGATGGGTGGACACCTGGATGTTCAGGTCCAGTGGGTTCGGCCAAACACTTGCAAAAAGTTTGAGTACCAGAACAGTACCCGGACCCAAACCTGGCCCACCGTTCACTAGAATGAGGGGCTCGAACATCCAGTGTTTGCCATGCTGTCATGTGCATGACAACATGGCAAACATCACTTCTGATCGGAGGTGAAATAATCACTGGCACAGGCACCAGGCCCCCATAGTGTGATGATGTCCCTGACGGCAAGTGGGCCCACCTGCCTGCTCAGGGCCCTGGCATTTGTCTGGGTGCGCCGGGTGCTTATGCCGACCCTGGTCATGATGACATTAATTTTGAAGGAACCTCAGCAGTGCCTCAAATTTTTAATCAGCCCAGTGACCTGATGAGAGAACTAAATCTCCCAAAGAAATCAGCAGAATAGTTGGCGTCTAGACTAGCATAGAAACTAAAATCACATATTATTGCAACATAGAAAAGGATTTACCGCCGTTCTTAATGAAGGAAAGTGACTTTGTTTATTGCAACAATAACAGCCAAGCGAATGGAGGCTGTTCATAGACCTTTCTAAAAGGAGCCTGAAATGTGTGTTTTACACAATGGAAACATATGGATCAATCACAATAGGTCACTCAACTAAGACGACTGAGGAGCAAAACACAATTTCTTTGTTTCTACAAAAAATATCATACCATGATCACCAGTGGCCAATCTGTGTGAATCTAAAGATGGTAAATATTCTCCTGGGACAACAGAATGGATAAATTAAGAGATATTGACAGTGTTATCGAACAGGATAACAGCCACGGGCGGTGAGCTCAAATCAGTCAGGGAGCTGGCATATGACGTACCAGTACATCATATATCTAGAAGGGGTTAAGGTTTAGTGACCAGCGCATAAGCTACAAGATTCTACTTGTATAATTCTGGATAAATCCACGCAAAACGAGACTTAAAGAAACCAGAAGGTGTATTTAATGAAGATGATATGTGGAAATACGCAAAGTATAGAGGAATACAAAAAGATTGCACTTAGCCCGTGATCCTGAGGGAGTAGTCTCCTAAGAAAATATGTATATATATTGTACATTGCGATCTGTACTTTCTCAACGCTCAACTCCAGACTATCCCGCGGCTCCACGTGACCGATAACATCACGGCAGGTCCTGCTCCGTTCATCGCGCACTGCGAGGAAGCAGTGAACACTGCCAGAAGCCAGGACTCACCAAGCAACACAGGACGCCGGACATCTCCACTGCCTGCATCACCGAGGAAGGAACAGCGGTCTCACGCAAGACAAGAGCTCCAACCAAGGTAACAGGAGGCATTGCACAGCAGATTTTCGACCCGGTTAATCTGTCTGTAGTACGCTGCACTACCTCATCAACTGAAGCATTCCTACCAGCCGGGGCTGCTTCCCTCATCCCTTTTTTTCTTTTAACATGTTTTTTCTATGACATTTTAAGTCTTCCACCAGACTCTGAGATATCTCTACCTAATAAGGATTACGTACTCGTTTACCCAGACTGTGAACTCTTAGGGTACTGTCACACAGTGGCACTTTTGTCGCTACGACGGTACGATCCGTGACGTTCCAGCGATATCCATACGATATCGCTGTGTCTGACACGCAGCAGCGATCAGGGACCCTGCTGAGAATCGTACGTCGTAGCAGATCGTTTGGAACCTTCTTCCGTCGCTGGATCGCCCGCTGTCATCGTTGGATCGGTGTGTGTGACACCGATCCAACGATGCGTTCGCTTGTAACCAGGGTAAACATCGGGTTACTAAGCGCAGGGCCGCGCTTAGTAACCCAATGTTTACCCTGGTTACCATCGTAAAAGTAAAAAAAAAAAAAAAACGTACATACTCACATTCCGGTGTCCGTCAGGTCCCTTGCAGTCTGCTTCCCGCTCTGACTGACTGCCGGCCGGAATGTAAGAGCAGAGCACAGCGGTGACGTCACCACTGTGATCTGCTTTCACTTTACGGTGGCACTCAGTCAGAGCGGGAAGCAGACTGCAAGGGACCTGACGGACACCGGAATGTGAGTATGTACTGTTTGTTTTTTTTTACTTTTAAGATGGTAACCAGGGTAATCATCGGGTTACTAAGCGCGGCCCTGCGCTTAGTAACCCGATGTTTACCCTGGTTACCCGGGGCCTTCGGCATCGTTGGTCGCTGGAGAGCGGTCTGTGTGACAGCTCTCCAGCGACCACACAACGACTTTCCAACGATCACGGCCAGGTCGTATCGCTGGTCGTGATCGTTGGAAAATTGCAGAGTGTGACAGTACCCTTAGGGACTTATTTGATAAGACCCATTTATCATTGTCTTATCTATACGGTGCATCTTACTGTCACTCTGTCGTAGGCATTTATCTAAGTTCGATTATTACTAGGTGGCCACCATTTGGGCATTGTTATGACCCCAATGGCGAGGGTCTCAGAGGAACGTGGAAGTCTGCAGAATACAAAAATCCAGCTCATAGGGCAGTGGTAACTGGGTTGACCATATATCTACTCCTAACGCCAACACTAGAAGTAGCCGGGGATCATTCCTACGTTGATTCTAGATGACACGCGCCAGCCGGAGAATCTAGCTACCCCTAGTAGAGGAAAACAAAGACCTTTCTTGCCTCCAGAGAAGGGGACCCCAAAGCTGGATAGAAGCCCCCCACAAATAATGACGGTGAGGTAAGAGGAAATGACAAACACAGAAATGAACCAGGTTTAGCACAGAGAGGCCCGCTTACTGATAGCAGAATAAAGAAAGGTAACTTATATGGTCAACAAAAACCCTATCAAAATCCACACTGGAAATTCAAAAACCCCCGAACCGTCTAACGGTCCGGGGGGAGAACACCAGCCCCCTAGAGCTTCCAGCAAAGGTCAGGATATAGATTTGGAACAAGCTGGACAAAAATACAAAACCAAAACAAATAGCAAAAAGCAAAAGGCAGACTTAGCTGATATAACTGGAACCAGGATCAGTAGACAAGAGCACAGCAGACTAGCTCTGATAACTACGTTGCCAGGCATAGAACTGAAGGTCCAGGGAGCTTATATAGCAACACCCCTAACTAACGACCCAGGTGCGGATAAAAGGAATGACAGAAAAACCAGAGTCAAAAAACTAGTAACCACTAGAGGGAGCAAAAAGCAAATTCACAACAGTACCCCCCCCTTAGTGAGGGGTCACCGAACCCTCACCACGACCACCAGGGCGATCAGGATGAGCGGCATGAAAGGCACGAACTAAATCGGCCGCATGAACATCAGAGGCGACCACCCAGGAATTATCCTCCTGACCATAGCCCTTCCACTTGACCAGGTACTGAAGCCTCCGCCTGGAGAGGCGAGAATCCAAGATCTTCTCCACCACGTACTCCAACTCGCCCTCAACCAACACCGGAGCAGGAGGCTCAGCAGAAGGAACTACAGGCACAATGTACCGCCGCAACAAGGACCTATGAAATACATTTTGAATAGCAAACGACACAGGAAGATCCAGACGAAAAGATACAGGATTAAGGATTTCCAATATCTTGTAAGGCCCAATAAAACGAGGTTTAAATTTGGGAGAGGAGACCTTCATAGGAACAAAGCGGGAAGAAAGCCACACCAAATCCCCAACGCGTAGTCGGGGACCCACACCGCGGCGGCGGTTGGCAAAGCGCTGAGCCTTCTCCTGTGACAACTTCAAGTTGTCCACCACATGATTCCAGATCTGCTGCAACCTATCCACCACAGAATCCACCCCAGGACAGTCAGAAGGCTCCACATGACCCGAAGAAAAGCGAGGATGGAAACCAGAGTTGCAGAAAAAAGGCGAAACCAAGGTGGCGGAACTAGCCCGATTATTAAGGGCAAACTCAGCCAACGGCAAGAATGTCACCCAATCGTCCTGATCAGCAGAGACAAAACACCTCAAATAAGCCTCCAAAGTCTGATTGGTTCGCTCCGTCTGTCCATTAGTCTGAGGATGGAAAGCAGACGAAAACGACAAATCAATGCCCATCCTACTACAAAAGGATCGCCAGAACCTGGAAACGAACTGGGATCCTCTGTCTGACACAATATTCTCAGGGATGCCGTGCAAACGAACCACGTTCTGGAAAAACACAGGAACCAGATCGGAAGAAGAAGGCAGCTTAGGCAAAGGAACCAAATGGACCATCTTGGAGAAGCGATCACATATCACCCAGATAACGGACATGCCCTGAGATAGCGGAAGATCAGAAATGAAATCCATGGAGATATGTGTCCAAGGTCTCTTCGGGACAGGCAAGGGCAAGAGCAAACCGCTGGCACGAGAACAGCAAGGCTTAGCTCGAGCACAAGTCCCACAGGACTGCACAAATGACCGCACATCCCTTGACAAGGAAGGCCACCAAAAGGACCTGGCCACCAGATCTCTGGTGCCAAAAATTCCCGGGTGACCTGCCAACACCGAGGAATGAACCTCGGAAATGACTCTGCTGGTCCACTTATCCGGGACAAACAGTCTGTCAGGTGGACAAGACTCAGGCCTATCAGCCTGAAATCTCTGCAACACACGTCGCAGATCCGGAGAAATAGCTGACAAGATAACTCCATCTTTAAGAATACCAACAGGATCAGCGACTCCAGGAGCATCAGGCACAAAGCTCCTAGAAAGAGCATCGGCCTTCACATTCTTTGAACCTGGTAAATACGAGACAACAAAATCAAAGCGGGAGAAAAACAATGACCAGCGGGCCTGTCTCGGATTAAGGCGTTTAGCAGACTCGAGATACATCAGATTTTTGTGATCAGTCAAGACCACCACACGATGCTTAGCACCCTCGAGCCAATGACGCCACTCCTCAAATGCCCATTTCATGGCCAACAACTCCCGATTGCCCACATCATAATTTCGCTCGGCAGGCGAAAATTTCCTAGAGAAAAAGGCACAAGGCTTCATAACAGAGCAACCAGGGCCTCTCTGCGACAAAACGGCCCCTGCCCCAATCTCCGAAGCATCCACCTCAACCTGAAAGGGAAGTGAGACGTCAGGCTGGCACAAAACAGGCGCCGAAGTAAACCGGCGTTTCAACTCCTGGAAAGCCTCCACGGCAGCAGGAGCCCAGTTAGCTACATCGGAGCCCTTCTTGGTCATATCCGTCAAAGGTTTCACAATGCTAGAAAAATTAGCGATAAAACGACGGTAGAAGTTAGCGAAGCCCAAGAACTTCTGAAGACTCTTAACTGACGAGGGCTGAGTCCAATCAAGAATAGCTCGGACCTTGACTGGGTCCATCTACACAGCAGAAGGGGAAAAAATGAACCCCAAAAAGGGAACCTTCTGTACACCAAAGAGACACTTTGAGCCCTTGACAAACAAAGAATTTTCACGCAAAATTTTAAAGACCAACCTGACCTGCTCCACATGCGAATCCCAATTATCAGAAAAAACCAAAATATCATCCAGATAAACAATCAAAAATTTATCCAGATACTTCCGGAAAATGTCATGCATAAAGGACTGAAAAACTGAAGGCGCATTGGAGAGCCCAAAAGGCATCACCAAGTACTCAAAATGACCTTCGGGCGTATTGAATGCGGTTTTCCATTCATCACCTTGCTTAATGCGCACAAGGTTGTACGCACCACGAAGGTCTATCTTGGTGAACCACTTGGCACCCTTAATCCGGGCAAACAAGTCAGACAACAGCGGTAAAGGATACTGAAATTTGACAGTGATCTTATTTAAAAGCCGATAATCAATACAAGGTCTCAAAGATCCGTCCTTTTTTGCCACAAAAAAGAATCCCGCACCAAGAGGGGAAGAAGACGGACGAATATGTCCTTTTTCCAGAGACTCCTTGATATATGAACGCATAGCGGTATGTTCAGGTACCGACAGATTAAACAGTCTTCCCTTAGGAAATTTACTGCCTGGGATCAAATCTATAGCACAGTCACAGTCCCTATGAGGAGGCAGTGCACTGGACTCAGACTCACTGAAGACATCCTGATAATCAGACAAATACTCCGGAACTTCCGAAGGCGTAGAAGAAGCAATAGACACAGGCAGGGAATCCTCATGAATACCACGACAGCCCCAACTTGAGACTGACATAGCCTTCCAGTCCAGGACTGGATTATGGGTCTGTAACCATGGCAGCCCTAAAACGACCAAATCATGCATTTTATGTAAAACCAGGAAACGTATCACCTCGCGGTGTTCAGGAGTCATGCACATGGTAACCTGAGTCCAATACTGCGGTTTATTTGCTGCCAATGGTGTAGCATCAATACCCCTAAGAGGAATAGGATTTTCTAATGGTTCAAGAGTAAATCCACAGCGCTTAGCAAATGAGAGATCCATGAGACTCAGGGCAGCACCTGAATCTACAAACGCCATGACAGGATAAGATGACAGTGAGCAAATCAAAGTTACAGACAGAATAAATTTAGGTTGCAAATTACCAACGGTGACAGGACTAACAACCTTAGCTATACGTTTAGAGCATGCTGAGATAACATGTGTAGAATCACCACAGTAGTAGCACAAGCCATTCCGGCGTCTATGAATTTTCCGCTCATTTCTAGTCAGGATTCTATCACATTGCATTAAATCAGGTGTCTGTTCAGACAACACCATGAGGGAATTTGCGGTTTTTCTATCACATTGCACCGAATTAGGTGTCTGTTCAGACAACACCATGAGGGAATTTGCGGTTTTGCGCTCCCGCAACCGCCGGTCAATTTGAATAGCCAGTGCCATAGTATCATTCAGACCTGTGGGAATGGGAAAACCCACCATAACATTCTTAATGGCTTCAGAAAGGCCATTTCTAAAATTAGCGGCCAGTGCACACTCGTTCCAATGTGTCAGCACGGACCATTTCCGAAATTTTTGGCAATACACTTCAGCCTCGTCCTGCCCCTGAGACATAGACAGCAAGGCCTTTTCTGCCTGAATCTCAAGATTGGGTTCCTCATAAAGTAAACCGAGCGCCAGAAAAAACGCATCAAGATCAGCCAATGCCGGATCTCCTGGCGCCAGCGAAAAAGCCCAATCCTGAGGGTCGCCCCGTAAGAACGAAATAACAATTTTTACTTGCTGAGCAGAATCTCCTGATGAACAGGGTCTCAGGGACAAAAACAATTTACAATTATTCACGAAATTCCTAAACTTAAACCTGTCTCCGGAAAACAGTTCAGGAATCGGTATTTTAGGTTCTGACCTAGGATTTCTGATAACATAGTCTTGTATGCCCTGCACACGAGTAGCCAGCTGGTCCACACTTGTAATCAAGGTCTGGACATTCATGTCTGCAGCAAGCATAGCCACTCTGAGGTAAAGGGGAAGGAGAAAAAAAAAACTCAGAATCTTCTTTCTTATAATCCCTCTTCTGCAATGCATTAAACATTTAATACTGGCCTGGCAAACTGTTATGACCCCAATGGCGAGGGTCTCAGAGGAACGTGGAAGTCTGCAGAATACAAAAATCCAGCTCATAGGGCAGTGGTAACTGGGTTGACCATATATCTACTCCTAACGCCAACACTAGAAGTAGCCGGGGATCATTCCTACGTTGATTCTAGATGACACGCGCCAGCCGGAGAATCTAGCTACCCCTAGTAGAGGAAAACAAAGACCTTTCTTGCCTCCAGAGAAGGGGACCCCAAAGCTGGATAGAAGCCCCCCACAAATAATGACGGTGAGGTAAGAGGAAATGACAAACACAGAAATGAACCAGGTTTAGCACAGAGAGGCCCGCTTACTGATAGCAGAATAAAGAAAGGTAACTTATATGGTCAACAAAAACCCTATCAAAATCCACACTGGAAATTCAAGAACCCCCGAACCGTCTAACGGTCCGGGGGGAGAACACCAGCCCCCTAGAGCTTCCAGCAAAGGTCAGGATATAGATTTGGAACAAGCTGGACAAAAATACAAAACCAAAACAAATAGCAAAAAGCAAAAGGCAGACTTAGCTGATATAACTGGAACCAGGATCAGTAGACAAGAGCACAGCAGACTAGCTCTGATAACTACGTTGCCAGGCATAGAACTGAAGGTCCAGGGAGCTTATATAGCAACACCCCTAACTAACGACCCAGGTGCGGATAAAAGGAATGACAGAAAAACCAGAGTCAAAAAACTAGTAACCACTAGAGGGAGCAAAAAGCAAATTCACAACAGGGCATATTGTTACTTATTGCTACTAGCAGCTCATCTATACTCTTCTAGTATCTTTATATTGAGTTATACAGTACAAACGAAAAGTTTGGACACACCTTCTCATTTAAAGATTTTTCTGTATTTTCATGACTATGAAAATTGTAAATTCACACTGAAGGCATCAAAACTATGAATTAACACATGTGGAGTTATATACTTAACAAGAAAGTGTGAAACAACTGAAAATATGTCTTATATTCTAGGTTCTTCAAAGTAGCCACCTTTTGCTTTGATGACTGCTTTGCACACTTTTGGCATTCTCTTGATGAGCTTCAAGAGGTAGTCATCGGAAATGGTTTTCACTTCACAGGTGTGCCCTGTCAGGTTTAATAAGTGGGATTTCTTGCCTTATAAATTGGGTTGGGACCATTAGTTGTGTTGAGCAGAAGTCTGGTGGATACACAGCTGATAGTCCGACTGAATAGACTGTTAGAATTTGTATTATGGCAAGAAAAAAGCAGCTAAGTAAAGAAAAACGAGTGGCCATCATTACTTTAAGAAATGACAGTCAGTCAGTCCGAAAAATTGGGAAAACTTTGAAAGTGTCCCCAAGTACAGTTGCAAAAACCATCAAGCGCTACAAGGAAACTGGCTCACATGAGGACCGCTCCAGGAAAGCAAGACCAAGAGTCACCTCTACTTCTGAGGATAAGTTAATCCGAGTCACCAGCCTCAAAAATTGCGGGTTAACAGCAGCTCAGATTAGAGACCAGGTCAATGCTACACAGAGTTCTAGCAGCAGACACATCTCTACAACAACTGTTAAGAGGAGACTTTGTTCAGCAGGCCTTCATGGTAAAATAGCTGCTAGGAAACCACTGCTAAGGACAGACAACAAGCAGAAGAGACTTGTTTGGGCTAAAGAACACAAGGAATGGACATTAGACCAGTGGAAATCTGTGCTTTGGTCTGATGAGTCCAAATTTGAGATCTTTGGTTCCAACCACTGTGTCATTGTGCGACGCAGAAAAGGTGAACGGATGGACTCTACATGCCTGGTTCCCACCGTGAAGCATGGAGAAGGAGGTGTGATGGTGTGGGGGTGCTTTGCTGGTGACACTGTTGGGGATTTATTCAAAATTGAAGGCATACTGAACCAGCATGGCTACCACAGCATCTTGCAGCGGCATGCTATTCCATCCGTTATGCGCTTAGTTGGACCATCATTTATTTTTCAACAAGTCAATGACCCTAAACACACCTCCAGGCTGTGTAAGGGCTATATGACCAAGAAGGAGAGTGATGGGGTGCTATGCCAGATGACCTGGCCTCCACAGTCACCAGACCTGAACCCAATCGAGATGGTTTGGGGTGAGCTGGACCGCAGAGTGAAGGCAAAAGGGCCAACAAGTGCTAAGCATCTCTGGGAACTCCTTCAAGATTGTTGGAAGACCATTTCCAATGACTACCTCTTGAAGCTCATCAAGAGAATGCCAAGAGTGTGCAAAGCAGTCATCAAAGCAAAAGGTGGCTACTTTGAAGAACCTAGAATATAAGACATATCTTCAGTTGTTTCACACTTTTTTGTTAAGTATATAATTCCACATGTGTTAATTCATAGTTATGATGCCTTTAAATGAGAAGGTGTATCCAAACTTTTGGTCTGTACTGTATATATACATATTTTCTTAGGAGACTACTCCCTCAGGATCACGGGCTAAGTGCAATCTTTTTGTATTCCTCTATACTTTGCATATTTCCACATATCATCTCCATTAAATACACCTTCTGGTTTCTTTAAGTCTCGTTGTGCGCAGATTTATCCAAAATTATATATCTATACTCCGACAATAAAGTGGTTGTCTAAATCTGCAGCAATACGAGACACTCTATACCTTTGCGCCGCTGCAACTCACATTACAAGATTCTACTTGTGTTTACTTGTTGTACCATCCTGCAGATTGCAAGCCCTCAAGGCCAGGGTCCTTGCCCCTCTGTACCAGTCTGTCATTGTTAGTTTGCTTACTCTAAGTGATATCTGTAATTTGTATGCAACCTCTTCTCATGTACGGCACCATGGAATCAATGGTGCTATATAAATAATAATAATAATAATAATAATAAAATTATTATTAATAATTTATGTTTGCTTCTAGTATAGATAGTGAAATGGAAAATGAAAAAACACACCACCAGAAATTCTTTAAGTTCCTGTGCTCAGGAAGAAAAGAGCTGAGGAACTGGCAAGTGCCCTGATGGGAGCAACATGGGACTGGTAGCTTTAGTTTACATTTTTTATTATTTTACCACTTTGACTATTCAAAAAAATTCAAAGGAGACAACCAGGATGGAAAACTTGAGTCACATAGCTACAGCAAAGTTTTCAGCTTTTTGCATTCTTAAACAGCAAGTACAAGATGTTTTGCCACTGATTAAGGCTATGGAATAAAGATGTCCAAGATTTATTATTTTTAGCAAACTATGCACTTCAACAGTACTTTTCTCATTTTTTGCAAGCCTTTGGCAAAAAATTATTGATGCAAATGGAAAAAAAGACATCTGTGGTAAATTTTACTTGGCTTAATAGGATTTATTGAAAATGCAGTTTTCATTTTTTACATACATAGCAGGATTAGGAAACAGACACAAAATGAACTAATTAAAAAAAAAGAAAAGGACAAAATAACAATATTCTGCACAATCTCCTATACTAGGAGGAAAATGTGAACATTGACATGACACCATGTTGTGTTTCTGTTCATAATTACAAGAAAAATCATTATTGTATATTGATTGGTTCATTTTTTGTGAGTATGTGGATAGTTTAAAAACCCAAAGCAAAATGTTTAACCCCTTAACACTCCATGATGTACAATTACATCAGGTAACTTTGGAGTAGGTTAAAAGGAAAGCCCCCTCTATACAGAGAAGAGGACAGCTATATTATATAGCTGACCTATGTCTCCAACAGTAGAGATCAGCATGGCTGCTGCCAGTCACTGACAGCGGCATTTAAGCGCTACAATCCAGCCCGGAAATTAGTTCAGGCACCTATCAGTCCTCCTGTAATGCGATCAAATGGAGCCAATAGGTTTCTATGAAAGCAAGGGGTCGGCTGACTGCCCCCATGCCTGTCATGTCATCTTTTCTGTGATGTCTAGCCTGTTATTGGTAGCACAGAAGACTGCCATTTTTACTATATACTGCGAAACTGCAGTATTGCTGTCCATAGTACAAGCGATCAGGATCTCAGTGAACCTGTCCCTTAAGGGAAATAACAAATAAACATAAGAAATACAAAAAAATACATGTTATTTGGTATCACTGTGTCCAGTAAAGTCTAAACTTTCAAAATATATACTAAATTAATTAAGCAGATTGGTAAACGTTGTAATGAGAAAAGAAAATCAAAGCACCACAACTGCGATTTTTAGCTCCCTCCACTAAAAAATTCAAAAACAAACAATGTATAGTAAAGTCATGGCTGAAAATGTTGGCACCCTTGAAATCGTTCAAGAAAATGAAGTATTACTCCATGAAAATTATTGCAATTACACACGTTTTGTTATACACATTGTTTATTTCCTTTGTGTATATTGGAACAACACAAAAAAAAATTGAAAAAAATGCAAATTGGATATCATTTCACGCTAAACCCCCCAAATGTCTCTAACAAAATTGTTGGCACCTTTCCAAAATACTTTGGGTAAAAAACTTTGTTTCAGTGTGTGCTGCTCTTTCCGACTCACCTGTGGCAATTTGAAAATCACACCTGAAACCGGATAAAAAGGGGAGAAGTTTACTCAATCTTTGCACTGTGTGTCTGTGTGTACCACATTAAGCATGAAGAACAAAAAGAAGGTAAGAAAGCTGTCTGAGGACTTGAGAACCAAAATTGTTGAAAAATATCAACAATCTCAAGGTTAAAAGTCCATCTCCAGAGATCTTGATGTTTGTCAATGGTGTGCAACACAATCAAGAAGTTTACAACCCATGGCACTGTGGCTAATCTACCTGCACATGAACAACAGAGAAAAGTTCATGAAAGGTAGTAGCACAGGATAGTCCGGATAGTGGACAAGCAACCCCAATCAAATTCCAAAGAAATTCAAGCTGTCATGCGGGCCTAGGGTGCCTCAGTGTCAGCGCAAACTATTTGTTGACATTTGAATAAAATGAAATGCTTTGGCAGGAGACCCATGAGGATCGACTGCTTACACAAAGACATAAAAAAGCTAGACTGTAGTTTGACAAAATGTAAGTGAGTAAGTAAAAATCCTTCTGGGAAAGCGACTTTTGGACAGATGAGAGCAAGATAGAGCATTTTGGAAAAAACACATAATTCTACTGTTTACCATAAATGGAAAGACGTCTTCAAAGAAAAGAAACACAGTACCTACAGTCAAATATGGTGGAGGTTCAAAGATGTTTTGGGGTTGTTTTGCTGCCTCTGGCACTGGTACCTTGACTGTGTAAAAGGCATCATGAAATCTATACATTACTAAAGATGAGCAAAGATTTAATTGTTTGGTTCGGATTATGATTGCTGAATTTGCAATATTCGCCTATTTATTTGTCGAATATTCTCTGAACATAACCAAATGCCATTACAGTCAATGGGAGGCAAAAACAAACTCATGCACAATACCTTATGATGGCCCCAAAAGCTGCTAAAACAAATCAAATGAGGGACAGACACGAGGAAAGTGGCCTCAATTCATCCACAGTACAAATTGTACCAGGGCACTTCAGCAATCAGCCATACATAAGGTATCATGGTCTGGGCCAGCATTTACAGCTTTCAACTGAAAGTTAAAGTAAGACAAAGTGGGTGAGGGATCTGTGTAGGCCTGCTGTGCTGGGAGCCTGATATTACATACAACAGCTCAACCTGCTTTCATGCTGAGCCACACTCAGGTGCCACAAATATTAGACTGCCATTGTCAGAAAAATCTAAGGATTGTAGTAACATGGGTAGTTGACTCCAATGAAGTGGAGACCTGATGGTTTCAGAGGCCTACTGCTACAGGCAACACACATGAAGTAGACCCAATCAGGAGTCTACACATTTATACAAATTAGTGGCAGACACCACCAAAGTGGCATCAATTTCACCACAGTATAAATAGTAAAATAGGTACCAACAGGTCTTCCACTACACCCAAACCAGCAGATGGACACCAAACCAGGAGTGTTCACATTTCCAAAAATGAGGGCCTGACACAACTGAAGTGGCATAAATTTCACGAGAATGCAAGTAGTGTAATAGAGAACGACATGTCTTCCACTACAGCCAACCCATTAGATGTAGACCAACCATGACTGTTCACATTTCCACAAATTTATGTTAACATCTACAGTAACAACAGCAACAGCAGGCACTGAAGCCACACTAAAGATATCACAGAGTGTAGTTATGCAAGATTAATGCAGCATACTAAAAATGCATTCTCTAGTCTGTACAGTCTGCGATTGGGGTGCAAAAGTCCTTGAAGATCCAAGATTTATTCATCTTGATAAAAGTTAGGTGGTTTACACTTTTAGGTGACAGCCTGCTGCGCTTATCCATCAGGATACCACCAGCAGCGCTGAAGACATGTTCTGAGAGAACACCGGCTGTCGGTCATGATATAACCTCCAAAGCATGTGAAGCGAGCTCAAGCCACTCATCCATTTTGGAAGACCAAAATGTGAAAGGGTCAAAACTCTCACTGATGGTATTGATATTCAGTTCTAGATACTCCTGCACCAACCTCTACATTCGTACACCACATGTAAGACTTGGACTTTGTTGTGCTGGTGCACGAGCTGGTCTAAAAAAAGTGTCAAAGGACTCACAGAAATTGTTTCTTCCACTTCCACCACTGCTGCTGCTGCTACTGCAGCTAATGTTTTGGCATTAACAAATTGATGTGCCGGACGTTGAAATTCTATAGCTGCGATGCGCACTGTGTGCTTCACTGTTGTCTTGGGGAAAACATCTCTTAGGGTTGTGTAAAAGCGTGTTTTGATACTCCAGTATTCGTGGGTCCCTTTCCAGGACAGGAAGCATCTGTCAAAATTTGGTTTTATAACGTCAATCTAACAGAGTGGTAACCGAGTAGTCAGCACTATTTCTAATCATAACTATACAGGGATCAAGTAGCACATAATGCAGAAAAAGGCACTCATACAGTGGGGCAAAAAAGTATTTAGTCAGTCAGCAATAGTGCAAGTTCCACCACTTAAAAAGATGAAAGGCGTCTGTAATTTACATCATAGGTAGACCTCAACTATGGGAGACAAACTGAGAAAAAAAAATCCAGAAAATCACATTGTCTGTTTTTTTTAGCATTTTATTTGCATATTATGGTGGAAAATAAGTATTTGGTCAGAAACAAAATTTCATCTCAATACTTTGTAATATATCCTTTGTTGGCAATGACAGAGGTCAAACGTTTTCTGTAAGTCTTCACAAGGTTGCCACACACTGTTGTTGGTATGTTGGCCCATTCCTCCATGCAGATCTCCTCTAGAGCAGTGATGTTTTTGGCTTTTCACTTGGCAACACGGACTTTCAACTCCCTCCAAAGGTTTTCTATAGGGTTGAGATCTGGAGACTGGCTAGGCCACTCCAGGACCTTGAAATGCTTCTTACGAAGCCACTCCTTCGTTGCCCTGGCGGTGTGCTTTGGATCATTGTCATGTTGAAAGACCCAGCCACGTTTCATCTTCAATGCCCTTTTTAAGTGGTGGAACTTGCACTATTGCTGACTGACTAAATACTTTTTTGCCCCACTGTATGTCGAGCTCTACCATGAGGTCCAAGACTTGTTAAGCAGTGCCTGCCTCCATAACCACCAGAGTCACCCAGTGTCCAGTCAGCGAGATGTAACGCCCTTGCCATGCTTACTTGTCGAAGTGTCTGTGGTGAAATGCACCCTAAAATACAAAGCTTTAGTCAAGGAATGGTTAATGTTGTCTGCTACATGCTGGTGTAGTGCAGGCACAGCTTTCTTAGAAAAGTAATGGAGACTGGGAAATTGATACTGGGGGACTGCGACAGCCATCAGCTTTCAGAAACTGTATGAATCTACCAGCCGGAACGGCATCATTTCGGTTGCCAACAGATTGGAGATAGTGGAGTTCAGCCTCTGAGCTTTGTCATGCATAGAAGGAAACAATGTCTTATGTGACCACACCTGTGGTACCGTGGGCTGGCTGCAGTGCTGAGAGAGGGCAAAGTACTTTTAACCAGACAAACTGCTAGATCACGAGGAAAGTGCAGGCGGTGATATAACGGTGGATTGAGAAAGTTGTCGTGTGCTCGTTCTCTGAGGTCAGTCAAAAACAGTTTGCATATCCGAATCCATTACAGCTGACGTGGTCTCTCAGTCAACATGACTGGAGTAGGTAAAGAACCTGAGATTCTGCAGTCGGAAATCCACATCTCAATAATTGTCACGGTAACAGAGGAGGAGGAAGAAGCAGCAGATGCAATTGAGGCGGTGGCTGATTGTTGTTGAGATTCCCAGAGGAACGCATGTTGATTACGCATTTGATGGTTCATATATGTAGTAGTGAAATTATTGCACTTTTTTACCTATACCCTGTTTATTTTTGCAAAGTTGGCAGATTTTGTGAGTTGGCTCATCCTTTACAATGTCAAAAAAGGCCCAGGCTAGGCAACCCTTCCCACCCCTGCAAGCTGCAGACCTGTGGCTGCTAATGGTCACAGCCACAGTTACGGCTGAGGATGCATTGTTTGTTGTGGCTATATCACTAACTGTCTGCGATGTACAACACAACTTAACCTTCTTGTCTTCCTCCTCAGATGACCCACTCAGTTGTGTGCCTTTGTGTTCACGCCAACTGGGATCTAACACATCATCATCATCCTCTGTGTTATCACATTCCTCACCCTTGGAGTCACCTCCTCCTCTTCCTGCCCTGACAGCATAGTACAGTCTGCGTGAGCCTCAGGTATGAATCGCTTCAGACTCACCCATCTGTGTTTCCAAACAGTCAGCTGTATAGTTGGGACACGGGGGAAAGCAAGGGTAATTTGGGTGCCACCTCTGTGGACTGTACTGGGAGTAATGTTGAGGAGGAGGAAAAGGAGGAGAGGCCACTTGAAGCTGCCCTTGCCATCCACTCAAGCACATGCTCTTTCCGGGCCCCATCAACAAGGTGCACCACTGTGCATCTGCCAAAGAAAGGTAGTGGAGTAGCCTGTCCAGTAACAGAAGCTGTCAGTTGTCTTTGCACAGGACATGACGTTGGTTCACTATTGCTTTCATGAACATTACCAACTACCCCATGTACAACTTGAACACTAAGCATAATTCCACTTCCACCAAGGCCTCGCTTTTTTCCAGTAATGTTGCTAAGATAGTGTGGTAGGAGCACAGTATTAGCAACAAAAAAGTAGATTTTAAACTCTGCACCAGGTCTGCAAGCAGCTGAATTTCAGCGGAAGTAAATGACAAGGTGAAATATGGCGTGCTCAATCACATTAGTTACAAAAGAAATAATTGTTTGAGTGTAGATGAGGCCTGCATAACAAAGCAGATATGCTCCAAACAATTTTAAAATTAGATCTCCCCTATTGTACGATGTTACTAAATGAAGAATTTTTGGGTGTCTGAGGATTAGGCCTCTAAAATACTAGTTGCTACAAACAATTTGAAAGTGAGATGTCCCCTATTGTATGACGTTAGTAAAAGAAGAATTTTTGGGGGGCCTGTGGATTAGGCCTCTATAACAAACTAGAAGCTGCAAACAATTTTAAAGAGAGGTGTCCCCTACTGTACAATGTTAGTAACAGTAGAATTTTTTTTAGTGTTGTTGTTGATGCCTGTATAACCTAGAAGAAGTTATCTAAACAATTTCATATTCAGATTTAGCCTGCTATATCATGTTTGTAAAACCCAAAGAATGTTATTTTTTCTATGTGCAACAGCTCTGCACAATCAACAATTTCACCGCCACAAAATTACAATGTGGGATATGGTGGTCTGTATCACGTTTACCAACAGAATTTTTTTTTTTGTTATGTGCGTGAGGTCTGCAGACAGCTTAATTTCAACCCAACAAAATGACAATGTGGGATACGGTGGGCTGTATCATGTTTTGCAACAGAAAAAATATATATTTTTTTATGTGCATGAGCTATGCACACTGTGAAATTTCACCACCAAAGTGAACAAGTTGAGATATGGCATGGTGAATTATGGTAGCAACTGCCCCTCAAAAAATGTCTTCATGCACAACCGCTCAAATCACAGAACAATGTCACCACACCACTAAATGACAAGGAGGGATATGGCATTCTATTTCACATTTAGTTAGTAAAAAAATAAGATTTAGAATGCTATACTCGTGCATGGAGCACAATAGAAGCAGTGCACACTTGTATGACATGTGCTCTGCTGTCTTTGTCTGTGGACTTCAGTAATGGCAAAAAAAAGCTGCTGGAAGGTTGATTTTGCAGCCACACAGGACATCACATAGCTAAACTATCTGAGTAAGAAACAATCACCTTGATAACTAGCTAAAATCTAGCTGCTAACACTGCCAGCATCAGGAGCAGCCTCTCTGCGCTGTTAGTGTTAAAATAGCGCAAAAACAAGATGTCCATTCTTTATATGGAAAGGGACATGTGATTTCAGCAGCCAATGACACAAATCATTGTGTGAGGACATTGGGGATGTTTCCTGCATCCTGATTGGCTAACAGCAATGTGCACACATAGTTAAGAAAAAAAATAATTACTGTTTACAAGCGTTGTCGCACCTCTGAGCTTTTCAAACTCCCTCATCTCATCAAAACACGTGCCCCATGCTCATGATACACCCCCATTATCATTGCAAAAGTGCTGGAAATACTTGTGTGGCAACTAATGTTATGGATTTTTCCCAATTTTATAAAATTTTGCTCGCGTTTCAGATCACAAATCCGAATGTGCCATGTGAATTTGTTTGGTGATCGTTTTCCTAACAAATTCGCTCATCACAATAGATTACCAATGGATTTTTGGTCACAATGTAGTGCCCAGTGTCAAAGCTGAGTTTGTGTCCAGCAGGATGACCTAAAAATACTTCAAAAAGCACCTACAAATGGATAGAAACAAAGCGCTGGAGAGTTCTGAAGTGGCCACAAAGAGTCCGGATTAGTTATGGGCGAGCACTAAAATGCTTGGGTGCTCGTTGCTTGGGTTGAACAAATTGAAATACTCGAGTACTCGACCTGAGCAATGAGCCCAATGTAAGTCCGTGGGAAACATGAGCATTTTTGCTGCGATCCTCCTCGGGGGTCCTTTTAGGGTCTAAAAATGTCTGAAATAGATGGGAACAGTGCTCAAATGACATGGGAAATTACACGGGAACATAAAGGGAAAACCCCTGGAAGCATTTCTGATTCCTAGGTCACAGCTGTGACCAATGTTATCAGAGTGTGATGTCACTTTTACAGGCACACACTAAAACATACAAAAACTAAACCAAATGGATTTTCCTGGGAAATATGTTAAGGAACATCATTTCCAGGGTAATAATTTGTATATTAGGCAAAATAAAGACTCCCCCCAATAAAAAAGGAACCTCCACTACTTGGGCTATGTTCACATGTAGTGTTTTTGATGCATTTTTCAACATTAGCATTGACATTAGCAAAATGTCATTGTAACATTTAACAACCTTAGCTGGCCATGTGGTCTGTGAGTCAATATCAGACACATCTTGTTTCATTTATGAAGGAGGGACTCTTAAATTCACAAAGTCTATTTTTATAGGGGCACCAGGCGGCATTAATATTCTTAAAGGGCCATTATTAAACAGTGGGTCTCCTATACTGTTATTGTCAACGAGTGAGTGGCTGGGCTGCCAAAAATTAGGATGCACCCCAATACCCCTTTCATGAGAGGTACAGGCGGGCCTTCTGAAAAAATGTTCCCATTATAAGAAAGTGGATCTCCCATAGTGTTTGCCTACGCATTGCATGCAAGGACTGTCATGCCCCAAAGTTACAGGCACCCCAATAAGCCTTTGAAATGCTGTATTTAAAGGCCACATGAAAATCAAGTTCACATTATTTATTTGGTACTCCATACTGTTTGCTTATGCAGTGAATGCAAGGCCTGCCCTACACCAAAGTCACATGCATCCCAATAAGCCATTGAACCCATGTACTGTATGGCCACAGGAAAACCAAGTTCACGTTATTCATTTGGTGCTGCCATACTGCTTGCCTATGCATTGAATGCAAGGCCTGCCCTGCCCTAAAGTTGTGTAACATGTTATCCCCTTAAAAAATTAGATTTTAATCAGATATACTTAAAAATACCACTTCCCAGTGAAAACAGAAAAAAGTATATAGAAAAACAAATCTACTAGGTGCACCTGTCCTCATATACTAACCCTGCGCTCCCCTGCTGCCCCTTCCTAACAGTGGAGGTTGGCACCCTGATAGATTATTTGGTGCCCCCACTCCGCGACGGCTAACGCCTGCTGGCCCTGTTGAATAGCTATCCAGCTATAGGAGGGAAAACAATGAGCAATTGAAAGAAATGAAAGAAGCGTAGGGTGAAAGAAAACTAAGGTGCACACACAGTATATAATGTCAACCTCCCTTATTGAAGTCCCAAATAGGACGATAGGCTACAGAAAATATATACTTAGAGCATATAGATAATTACACTCATAAAGTTTTAATGTAGCCGTCCTATTGCACAACTGAAAAAAATATAACTATGTGCATAGATGGTGAGACATCAGTAGGAGGAAAAACATAAATAACAAATGACCTGGTTCAGTCCGAGTTAGGCCTGTGCATGACAGCACTCCCCTGGTAACATTCAGCAATAGTTGTGATGAATGCATACAAAAATGTTTTAAACAGTATTGCACATTTCAATACAATTGCTGATACCCATAGGCAAGAAAAGAAGTTTCCAAATACCATGCCATATTGGACAGAAAAAGTTGCAAACCGATACATTCAACTGCACATTAGATGAAATCATATGCAGATGCCAATAAGCAATAGTGACCAGTGGTAAGTGTCTATATGCGGTAGACCAAAATAAAATGGTTTCAAAGGCAGCCAGTGAAGGGGGTATCATCCCCCCAAAAAAGGGACACTTAGCTGTCAGTAGAACGCCCCGACGCGTTTCCCCGTCATACGGTTCCTCAGGGGGCAAAAACGGATGTGATAAACCGGAGGTCAATGATACATATGCCCTAATACCGGGGCAGACCTGATTAGATCCCAGGAGAGGGGACTTATATAGTGAAGTGTAACACCTGCCGGACAATCAGCAGGATGCCAAAAGCCCCTCCTCTCCCCAAATTTCCGGAAAACATCGGATGTAGCAAAACAAACAAACATGGTCTATTGATGTGTGCCAATAGATAAATATACGTCCATATCAGTATAGGGCTCCCACCCCAAAGCAGACACACGGATCATTGATCAAAAAAAGGATGAATCACATACCGCACCAGGCACTAATCCCCGAGTCCGTTCTACACCGCATGGTATGCGCTGGGCGCCGCCATAATTGACATTAGACGCCAAATAGCGCAAGCGCCCGACCCCTATGCAGAGCCAGGAAGACGGCGCGTGTGTGCTTCATAACAAAAGTGCTCCAAACGCCAGAGTACGCATGGTTCGTAGTGGGTGCCGCCATATTTGATGTAATTTACTCCACCACGCATGCGCCCCGTCCCACAAGAATCGTAAGGACGGCGCAGGCGCATCAGGCAGAAGGGAACAAACAAACCAGTGCGCGCGCGTCATCCATAAAAACAGCGCTCACGCACTGGGATTAGGTCATGAATGAATAATATAAAGGGGCTCACTCCCCAAAGGCACTCACTTTTATAGCCTATGGGGATAGGAACGGTGTAGAAATGTAAAACAAAATAATAAACATACCAATACCAAAGAAACGGTGCCGGGAGTGTCCGTGCAGTAATCATTATAGGGAGATAATGCATAAATAAAATTAATGTTGGTCACAATCGACACCTACATATAAACTGTAGACTTTAGTAAAGCGGTTCAAAGCTCAGGTACCCCATTCATCAATGCACCCTGGGACAGGCGCAAAAACGCAGTCTCATGATGTATAACAGGTAAGTGAATATGCTATGTTACAGAAAGCACGTGCCCTAAAGATACATGCACTCCAATAAGACTTTGAACCCACATACTGGATGGCCAAAGGAAAACCAAGGTCACATTATTCATTTGGTACTCCCATACTGTCTGGTTTTGCATTGAATGCAAGCCTGCCCTGCACCAAATTCAGATGCACCCCAATAAGCCTTTGAAATGATGTACTGGATGGCCACAGGAAAGCCAAGTTCACATTATTTATTTGGTACTGCCATACTTTTTTCCTATGCTTTTAATGCAGGGCTTGCCCTGCACCAAAGTTACAGGCACCCCAATAAGCCTTTGAACCCTCATACTGGATGGCCAAAGGAAAACCAAGTTCACATTATTCACTTGGTACTGCCATACTGTTTGTTTATGCATTGAATGCAAGGCCTGCCCTGCACCAAATACACACCCACCCCAATAAGCCTTTGAAACCATGTACTGAATGGCCACAGGAAAACCAAGTTCACATTATCCATTTAGTACCGTCATACTGTTTGCCTATGCATTGAATGCAAGGCCTGCCCTGCACCAAAGTTACATGCACCCCAATAAGCCTTTGAACCCACATACCGGATGGCCCCAGGAAAACCAGGTTTGCATTATTCATTTGGTACTGCCATACTGTTTGCCTATGCATTGAATGCAAGGCCTGCCCTGCCCCAAAGTCACATGCACCCCAATAAGTCTTTGAACCAATGTACTGGATATCCATATGAAAACCAAGTTCACAGTATTCACTTGGTACTGCCATACTGTTTGCTTATGCATTGAATGTAAGGCCTGCCCTTCACCAAATTCACACGCACCCCAATAAGCCTTTGAATCCATGCACTGGATGGCCATATGAAAACCAAGTTCACATTATTCACTTGGTACTGCCATACTGTTTGCTTATGCATTGAATGCAAGGCCTGCCCTGCACCAAATTCACACCCACCCCAATAAGCCTTTGAAACCATGTACTGAATGGCCACAGAAAAACCAAGTTCACATTATCCATTTAGTACCGTCATACTGTTTGCCTATGCATTGAATGCAAGGCCTGCCCTGCTCTAAAGTTACATGCACTCCAATAAGCCTTTGAACCCACATACCGGATGGCCCCAGGAAAACCAGGTTTGCATTATTCATTTGGTACTGCCATACTGTTTGCCTATGAATTGAATGCAAGGCCTGCCCTGCCCCAAAGTTACATGCACCCCAATAAGTCTTTGAACCAATGTACTAGATAGCCACAGGAAAACTAAGTTCACAATATTCATTTGGTACTCCCATACTGTTTGCTTTTGCATTGAATTCAAGGCCTGCCCTGCATCAAATTCACACGCACCCCAATAAGCCTTTGAAACGATGTACTGGATGGCCACAGGTAAACCAAGTTAACATTATTCATTTGGTAATGCCATACTGTTTGCCTAAAAACCTGCTCTGATAAAATGCTAGTAGCCGGGCAGGCCAGGACATCCAAGGCGTACAGATACAGTTCATGCCACGTGTCCAGCTTGGATACCCAATAATTAAAAGGCACAGAGGAATCACAGAGGACGTTGGTACTGTCAGCAAGGTACTCCCTCAGAATCTTCCCAAACATTGCACTCCTTTTGACAGTGCCCCACGCCTCTGGGCCAGGGCAATGGAAGGGTCTGAGAAAACTCTCCCAGATCTTTGCCAGTGTTCCCCTGCCTCTGCTGGATTGGGGTTGTTTCTCTCTCGCCTGTACTCCTTGGTTGTCCAACAAACTGTGACACCTGCCGCCAGCATTCTCAGATGGGAATTTTTTTTAATAATTCCGCTAAAAGGGCCCTCTGGTACTGCACCATTTTAGTAGACCATGTCCCATATGACCATGCCTGGCTGTAGATTCAGCGGTGTCAGGCACAAACCTGACTGCTCTTTCCGAGCTGTCCACAACTCTTCAGCATTGTGCGGTGTGTCACCTAAACAGATTAGCTTCAGCACAACCTGTTGCCGCTTGTCTGAGGCAATGCTGTAGTGCTTCCAGCTTGTGACTAATGTGGTCATTTTGGAGATTGAGGCTGAAGAGGAGAAGGAGGAGGAGGTGCAGGAGTTGTAGACTGTGGGGCAACCACGATTGACATAGGGCCCACAATCCTCGTCGTCAGAAGGATGTGTTCCATCCCAAGGTCCGACTGGGTCCCAGCTTCCACTATGTTAACCCAGGGTGCTGTCAGTGAGAGGTACCGTCCCTGCCCACAAGCACTTGTCCACGTGTCTGTGGGTAGGTGTACTTTTTCAGTAACAGCATTGTTGAGGGCACGGCTAATGTTGTGGGACACGTGGTTGTATAATGCCGGGACTGCACACTGGGAAAAATAGTGGCGGCTGGGGAACGAGTACCTTGGGACGGCCGCTGCCATCAGATTGCTGAAAGCTTCTGTCTCCACGAGCCTAAAAGGCAACATTTCTAGTGCCAGCAGATGAGAAATGTGTGAATTTAGTACTGTGGCCTGTGGGGGTGTTGGCTGCGCATTTCCGCTTGCGTTCCAAAGACTGGGGTATGGACAACTAAAGGCTGCACTGGGACAATGACATGGACGTGCTTGATGATGGTGCTAGATGACTGAGGGCAACGACAGGGGCAGGACAGGAGGCATCTTTGCATGCACCGAGGACAGCAGATTGGCTTGCACGCACAACAGTGGAAGAAACAGTGGTGTCACCAGCAGACACTGTTCCTGGAGCCTTGGATTTGGACCACAAAGTCAGGTGCTTGGCTGCAATGTGCCTAATCATGCTGGTGATGGTCAAGCTGGTAGTTTTGCTACCTCTGCTGATGCAGGCATGGTATGAGGTGCAAATGGCCTGTTTGGGGTTATTGGCAGAGTCTTTAAAAAACAACCAGACTCCGGAAGACCTAACAGACTGGCAACTTCTGTCATATTGGTGTTATGGGAAACGGTTGCCCACCTTCTTTCTGCGGCCACCACACTGCTTCTTCTTGCCTGTTGTGGTGCTACGCCTCCTTCCCCATGTGTGCTGCTGTCCTCGCTCTGCATGTCCCCCTGCTAGGTTGGGTCAGTTACTATATTATCCACCACCTCGTCTTCCACTTTCGCACCCTGGTCCTCCTCCTGACTTTCTTGCAAATGTGTCTCATCATTGTCCACCTCTTGTGACACTTTCCCACCATCGCCTTCGTGTGACCATGGCTTCTCAAATATTTGGGCATCGCTACATGCAATCTCATCTTGCTCCACTTCAAGTGGACCGGCCGAGATTCCCAAATCTATAAATGAAACAGTGAACAGCTCTTCGGCATTTCCAAGTGTGGGATCAGTTGTCTCTAGGCACTCGACATGGTGGGAGGAAGGAGGATCAGGGTGAGTAATATGTGGTCCAGACTGATGGCTACTCAGACTTGACCATGTGGAAGACGTGGTGGTGATGATGGTGGCAAAGTGACTGGAAGCATTATCCGCTATCGATCCAACAAAATTTTTTGACACTGCTCTGGGTTCAATAGTGGTGTGCTGCGGTCCCCTAGTAATTGGTGCAGGAAGGTCGAGCAAGAAGATGTGGGGGTTTGTTGTGGCCCACTTTCAGCTTGCTCACCTCCTTGGCCTCTGCATGCATCAGAATCATGTGTACTTCCCCGTCCTTTGCCACGTGCCTTGCCCATTTTAAATGGACTACTACAATATTTTCCATGTTCAGTACAAATGGCCAAATTTGGAGCAAACTTATATGTGATCAGTGTGCGTGAAAAGCACAGTTTAAAATATCTGGACTGTAGGTAACAATTATTTTTTTACCAGACTATTGTTAATAACTAAAGTAAGACACAGCAAAAACAGTTCAACGGAGCACTCAAATGCCGCAATTTTTAGCCGACATATAGAGGAGGTATACCACAATGTTCAATATGTGGCCGGTATTTTTGTGTCTGACAGAGCTACCACACTGTTCAATATATGGCCTGTATTTTTGTATTTTCTACCCTAAAATATTGTATAGAACTAGGGTAACAGACAGCAAATACAGTGGAATGGAGGCCTGGAATGGCCAAATTTGTAGCCCACAGATAGATCAGAGATACCACAATGTTCAATATGTGGCCTGTATTTTTTTTTTTTTTACAGAAAAATACTGTATAGAATTAGGGTAAGACAGAGCAAAAACAGTTGAATGGAGCCCTCAAATGCCACAATTTGTAGCCCACAGATAGAAGAGGCATTTAACGGAGATACCACAATGTTCAATATGTGGCCTGTATTTATTAATTTTTTTTGCCACCAAAATTGTGACCGCTGAGCACAGAAAGAGCTGCAGGCAGGCGCCAGCGGCCAGAACGAGATGCAGTGGCAGCACCCAGGGAAGGGGGAGGCATGCATACAGGGACTGAACGAGGGAGGTATGCATACAGACTATCCCCTATCCTCTGGAATTCTTTGCCCCAACACATCTGACTATCAACCACAATTGGATCCTTCTGACTGAACCTGAAAACCCACCTCTTCAGCAAAGCCTATAGCCTGCATTAACCCTGCTGCCTCCTCACCACTACCGAAGCTACCACCTCACCAACACCGGAGCTCCTGCAACCCTCAACCTATTGTCTCCATCCCCACCATCCTGTAGAATGTAAGCCCACAAGGGCAGGGTCATCACCCCTCTGTATCAGTCTGTAATTGTTAGTTTGCTTACTGTAAGTGATATCTATAATTTGTATGTAACCCCTTCTCGTGTACAGCACCATGGAATCTATGGTGCTATATAAATTATTAATAATAATAATAATAATAATAATAATAATAATACCCGGCTTATACTTTAGTCAATAAGCTTACCCAGCTTTCCGAGGAAAAAGTTTGTGCCTCAGCTTATACTCGGGTCGGCTTGTACTCGAGTATATATGTAACAGCCCAAGGTCCTGGTTGTTACAGTGGCATAGCTTTCCTCATGGGGAGAGTGATGTAATGCTTGGAAGCAAGGAAGGATCCCTTTAACAGGTATTCAGCACATGCAACACTGTTCTGCCTCCAGACCAGAAGGGGAGCTCTGCACCCGACTTAAGGGGAGCTGCTCTCTTTGGTGGGGAGGAGGAGTCAGTTGCTAGGCAGTTGCTGGGCAGTTAGAGTTAGACAGTTGGTGAGAGGAGAGCGAGGAGAGAGGAAGGAAAGCTGGAGCTGTGGAGATGAGTGATTCTGCAGCTCCTGGAAAGGAAAGAGAAAGCAGAGCAGTCTGTAAAGCAACTGATTGGGAAAGTGGAGCACAGGAGAGTGAGGAGCTGGAGAGACAAGCTGTGACAGAGTTTCCTCCACTCTGAGCGCAGATACCGGTAGCCAGAAGATTGAGGTTGTAAGGGTAACTTCATGCCCCATAGCAGAAACCGGCGGACAGCTAGATTTCAAGTTACCTGTCCACTAGTGTTGAGCATTCCGATACCGCAAGTATCGGAAATCGGAAATCGGAATCGGAAGTTCCCAGTGTATGGTTCCCAGGGTCTGGAGGAGAGGAAACTCTCCTTCAGGCCCTGGGATCCATATTCATGTGTAAAATAAAGAATAAAAATAAAAAATAGGGATATACTCACCCTCTGACGCGCCCTGGTTGTAACCGCTGCAACCGGCAGCCTCCGTTCCTAAGAATGAGCGAGTGAAGGACCTGCGATGACGTCGTGGCTTGTGATTGGTCGCGTGAGCGGTCACATGAGCGGTCACGCGACCAATCACAAGCCGCGACGTCATCGAAGGTCCTTAACTCGGCATTCTTAGGAACGGAGGCACCGCTAAGAGCAGGGGCCACCGGAGGGGTGAGTATATCAATATTTTTTATTTCTATTCTTTATTTTATACATGAATATGGATCCCAGGGCCTGAAGGAGAGTTTCCTCTCCTTCAGACCCTGGGAACCATTCCGATATTTTGTGTCCCATAGATATGCATTGGTATCGGGTATCGGTATCGGCGAGATCCGATATTTTGCCGGTATCGGCCGATCCAATCCGATACCGATACGTTTGCATATCGGAAGGTATCGGTCAACACTACTGTCCACCATTAACACCCGAGGACACAGTAGCAGATAGAGCCCGGCTCGTGATAGAGATCCTGAAACAAGGCTTGAGTTACCAGTCGTACGGGTTAGTGTCCTACCTAAAGGAGGACAGAAAGAGAAAACTTGTGGACCTTGTGTGATGCCTAAGGCAGCAAGTGACTACACCACAGTGCTAGAGAGAAGGCTTCCAACCCCACCTGGTTAGGGGGATTCCTGAGTCGCTTCCAAACCGGCCGAACCATACCTGCACCTGTGATCCGGTACCCTGGACTGTGGCTGCCTTAATCCAAGTAAAGAGGTAAAGAGACTGTAACCGTGTGTCCTCTGTTTCTTACTACATCACCTACCACCTGTCCCTAGTACACCAGGAGCCCTGGGGACCCAGCTTCACATGTGGGAAGCCATAGCATCCCTGCTGCCATAACATAACCCCAGAGGACCCCTTTAAGCAGCGACGGTTATCCCTGACTGAATACCACAGGTGGCATCACAAAGTTTTATTATTTCGCAAACCCCTTTAAAGACTTTTCCTTTAACATAGGCGCCCAGGGCCACACCGTGACACATCCCTTTAAGTACTAGACCAGGTACCGAGTACCCCACGGCCCTGGCGGGCGTCACATATACGGTATGTAATAAGCAGCAACAGCAGCAGACAGTAATAGAATGGACCCCCTTGATGTATGCAATGATATCTACTGTATATACCCACATACAGTGTTTGCATGCCTTGCACTGATATGTATAGAGCCACATACACTCCCCTGCCTACCTAGCACTGCACTCTATATACTCCGTAATTAGTCCTTAGAAGGACTGTTGGTTTAGCTGGATTTGTGTAAAATATGCTGGTATACCCACACTAACTGATAAACCCCCAAATCTGATCCTATCTCAGCAGCAGCTCTCCCCACACTGTCTAACTCCGGAGCTGAATGCGACCAGCCTGGCAGCGCAAGGTCTCTAAGGCTAGTTTCACACTAGCGTTAACTGCAATACGTCGCAAATGCGTCGTTTTGCCGAAAATACGCATCCAGCAAAAGTTCTTGCTGGATACGTTTTTTCGTCATAGACTAACATTAGCGACGCATTAGTAAAACGTCGCGTCCGTTTTGCGACGCTTGGGCGTGTGTTAGCGGACCGTCGGGAAAAAAAAACGTTACATGTAACGTTTTTTGCTCCCGACGGTCCGCTTTTTCCGACCGCGCATGCGCGGCCGGAACTCCGCCCCCACCTCCCCGCACTTCCCCGCACCTCACAATGGGGCAGCGGATGCGTGGGAAAAATGCATCCGCTGCCCCCGTTGTGCGGCGGAGACCACGCTAGCGTCGGGAACGGCGGCCCGACGCACAGCGACGGGTTGTTCCCGACGCTAGTGTGAAAGTAGCCTTATAGACCTGATAATGCTGTGCGGCCAGCCAATCACCGTAGTGCCACAACCAAGATGGCTATGGCATTACAGTGTGTGGTAGACAATCTCACGCCGAATAAACATGGAAATGCTCGGTGCTCGCCGAGTACCGTGAGTACAGCGATGCTCGGGCGAGTACCGCACATTACCGAGTATGCTAGGTCATCATTAGTCCTGATCTAAATCCCATTTATCACCTGGGTAGAGATTTTAAAATAGCTGTTGGGAGAAGGCAAATATGAGAGACTTGGAGCAGTTTGCAAAAGAAGAGTGGTCCAAAACTCCAGTTGAGAGGTGTAAGAATCTTGTAGATGATTATAGAATCATAATATAGAATTAAATATTCTTTTCTATTAATAAATAACAGATGTGCAACTAAACATTAATTGAGGGTGCCAACAATTGTGTCCTGCCCATTTTGGGGGTTTTGTGTGAAATTATGTACAATTTGCCTTTTTTTCAGTTTTTTTGTGTTGATCCAATAGATACAAAAGAAATAAACATGTGTATAACAAATGTGTAATTTAAATAATTTTCTGGGAGAAATGTTTCATTTTCTGGAACAATTTCAAGGGTGCCAACACTTTGAGCCATTACTGTACATACGCCAAATAAATAAAAACACAGGCTTGAAACACAAAAAAACAAGGCGCTATACATCTCCATTGATGGTAAAATAAAAAAGTTATGGGTCTGAGAAAACGGTGAAACAAATACATTTTTTTGTTTTTTACTTTTTTTTCAATTTCAGATCTGTTTTAAGCCAATAAAATTGTGAAAAAACTGTTTGGTATATCTGTTATCGTACTGACCTGTTTAATCATGTTTGCAGTACATTATTATTAAGCAATGAACGCTGTAATAATAAAACTCTAAAACAAGGCTCACAATCTTAGTCCCCTACCAGTATGTCTTTTAAGCAGTAGCGTAGATACCGGGGGGGCAGAGGGTGCGGGTGCCCCGGGCCCAGTGCTCTGAGGGGGCCCACCCAGAGCTACGCTACTGTAACTGTATCGGCACGCGCAGTGCGCCGATACAGTTACATTCTGGTGCAGAGCAGGGAGAATCGATCTCCCTGCTCTGCCGCCCAGCCGCTGTGCATCCCCTGAGCAGGCGATGGGGCTCAGTGCCAGCAGTGGGCCCCCGCCGTTTTCGGAAGATCAGCTGTATCGGCTAAATGCATTTAGCCGATGCAGCTGATTGCATTGATGGGAGAAGGAGCGCTACACTCCTTCTCCCATCATCCCCATGTAAGTGTCGGTGTCTGATGTCGCCGACACTGACAGCGGGCGAGATGACATCACTGCCCGGCGCCCGCTGTCAGGAGATCAGCGGGAGTAGCGCAGGAACCAGGATGAAGAGAGGTGAGTATTTTTTTTTTATGGGTGCTGCTGCCTTATTACAGGTTTTGCCTATGGGGAACTGCCTTATTACAGGGTCTGCCTATGGGGATCTGCCGCCTTACTACAGGATCTGCCTATGGGGGGCTGCCTTATTACAGAGTCTGCCTTTGGGGATCTGCCGCCTTATTACAGGGTCTGCCTATGGGGGGCTGCCTTTTTACAGGGTCTTACTATGGGGGTGCTGCCTTATTACAGGGTATGACTAAGGGGGCTGCCTTTTTACAGGGTCTGACTATGGGGGCTGCCTTATTACAGGGTCTGCCTATGGGGATCTGCCTTATTACCGGGTCTGACTATGGGGGGCTGCCTTTTTACAGGGTCTGCCTATGGGGGCTGCCTTATTACAGGGTCTGACTATGGGGGTGCTGCCTTATTACAGGGTCTGCCGCCTTATTACAGGGTCTGCCTATGGGGGTGCTGCCTTATTACAGGGTCTGCCTATGGGGGCTGCCTTTTTATAGGGTCTGACTATGGGGGTGCTGCCTTATTACAGGGTCTGACTAAGGGGGCTGCCTTATTACAGGGTCTGACGATGGGGGTGCTGCCTTATAACAGGGTCTGACTAAGGGGGCTGCCTTATTACAGAGTCTGACTATGGGGGTGCTGCCTTATTACAGGGTCTGACTATGGGGGTGCTGCCTTATTACAGGGTCTTACTATGAGGGCTGCCTTATTACAGAGTCTGATATGGGGGTACTACCTTATTACAGGGTTTGCCTATGGGGGCTGCCTGTTTACAGGGTCTGCCTATGGGGGTGCTGCCTTATACCACAGAGTCCGCCTATGGGGTACTGCCTTATTACAGGGTCTGCCTATATGGGGGTGCTGCCTTATTACAGGGTTTGCCTATGGGGCTGCTGTATGCTATAGAGTATGTCTATGGGGAGTGCATTATACTATATTGTGGACTAATTGGTGCATTATGCAACTGTATATGGAGGCTATCTAGGGGGCCATCATCTTACAGTGTTGGAGCCATCAAACAGTTTGGGGGCTACTAAGGGGGCAGTATACTGTGTGGCTGTACTACACAGTGAGGGGGCATTATACTGTGTATAAGAGAGCATCATGCTGTGTATAGGGGAGCTGTACAGGGGGGAGACTCGGGACATTATTAACTGTAAAGTGGACACTTATTGCTATAGGGGAACTCAGGTTACTGTGGCTATCAATGGGGCACACTGGGAATTATTACTTTCTAGGGGGCAAAATATAGGCACTGTTTTCTAGGGCACTTGCACCTGGCATTACTATATTGTAGAGAGTTGCTTTAGAATTTAGAGGGCACAGAGAACCACACAGCAGGGGCAGTAATAGGGACACATACGGCAGCAGCGGCTCAGTATTGGGGTATCAGGTGCAGTAATAGGGACATATACGGCAGCAGCGGCTCTGTATTTGGGTATCAGGGGCAGTAATAGGGACACATGGCAGCAGCGGCTCAGTATTGGGGTGTCAGAGGCAGTAATAGGGACACATACGGCAGCAGCGGCTCAGTATTGGGGTATCAGGTGCAGTAATAGGGACACGTACGGCAGCAGCGGCTCAGTATTGGGGTATCAGGGGCAGTAATAGGGACACATACGGCAGCAGCGGCTCTGTATTTGGGTATTGGGGCAGTAATAGGGACATATACGGCAGAGGCTCAGTATTGGAGTATCAGGGGCAGTAATAGGGACACATATGGCAGCAGCGGCTCAGTATTGTGGTATCAGGTGCAGTAATAGGGACACATACGGCAGCATCGGCTCAGTATTGGGGTATCAGGTGGAGTAATAGGGAAACATATGGCAGCATCGGCTCAGTATTGGGGTATCAGGGGCAGTAATAGGGACACATACAGCAGCAGTTCAGTATTGGGGTATCAGTGGCAGTAATAGGGACACATATGGCAGCGGTTCAGTATTGGGGTATCAGGTGCAATAATAGGGACACATATGGCAGCAATGGCTCAGTATTAGGGTATCAGGGGCAGTAATAGGGACACATACAGCAGCAGCGGCTCAGGATTGGGGTATCAGGAGCAGTAATAGGGACACATACGGCAGCAGCGGCTCAGTATTGGGGTATCAGGTGCAGTAATAGGGACACATACGGCAGCAACGGCTCAGTATTGGGGTATCAGGAGCAGTAATAGGGACACACGGCAGCAGCGGCTCAATATTGGGGTATCAGGAGCAGTAATAGGGACACATATGGCAGCAGCGGCTCAGTATTGGGGTATCAGGGGCAGTAATGGGGACACATACGGCAGCAGCGGCTCAGTATTGGCGTATCAGGTGCAGTAATAGGGAAACATATGGCAGCAGCGGCTCAGTATTGGGGTATCAGGTGCAGTAATAGGGACACATATGGCAGCAGCGGCTCAGTACTGGGGTATCAGGTGCAGTAAAAGGGTCATATATGGCAGCAGCAGCTCAGTATTGGGGTATCAGGAGCAGTAATAGGGACACATATGGCAGCAGCGGCTCAGTATTGGGGTATCAGGTGCAGTAATAAGGACACATACGGCAGCAGCGGCTCAGTATTTTGGGTATCAGCAAGATGAGGAGTTTGTGCAGGTTGGGAATAGATGGTGATGGCTGGAATATTAGAAGTGAAGCGTGTCTTTGTTGCATTCTCTGAAGCCGAGTCCTGGGTGGAAGAAATTGTCATGTCGGTCTGGGCCAGATGGAAAAGACGGGAAAAATGAACGATTCCATCAGAAAGGACGTCAGCGGTAAGACATTATCTGTAACTATGCTGTGATCTCTTATATGTTCTGCAGGGCTGGTATCTACCACTGACCATATGACGGTAATATCCATGTTGACCTTTATATAGAGATTATCTTCAGTAACATCGCGGTCATCTGCTGAGGTTCTCCTCCACTATAAGGGTGTGTCACCCAGCTGTAATCAAGGTTACCTGGTTAGGGGCCCACTCAGAAGTTTTGCCCCCCCTGAACCAAAATCCTAGCTATGCCTCTGCTTTTAAGTGTAGGATAAAACTGACACAAACATGGGGAGAGCATGCAAATGCTCTGCAGATGTTGTCCTTAGTGAGATTTGAACCTAGGGGACCTTTCTTCATCAGATGACGTCCTCTTCTTGTCTTCATGCGGCGGCTCTGGTGCAAGCGCACTGTGTCTGCCCTGTTGAGGGCACAGCAAAGTACTGCAGTGCGAAGGCGCCGAGCATCTCTGACCTTTCCCAGCACCTGCGCACTGCAGTACTTTGTTCTGCCCTCAACAGGGCAGAAAAAGTACACCTGCGCCGGAGCCGCAGCATGAAGACAAGAAGAGGACATTATCTGATGAAGAAAGGAGGCGCTGGACCGGACCGCGACACCCATCGGACCAGGACCGCCCCTGGGTGAGTATAATCTAACCTCTTTTTTCTCATCTTTTAGGATACATCGGGGGCTTATCTACAGCATTCCAGAATTCTGTAGATAAGCCCCTGATGCTGGTGGGCTTAGCTCACCTTAGATTTTGGGGGTGACAGGTTCCCTTTAAAACACAAGCCAAGGAAATTTGAGAGCACAACTATTATTCTAGCAATAAAGGAGATTTGTCGATTTACGATGATGCTTGCACAAATACACAAACTGATTACATACATGCATGTACACTTATGCACGCTCATTGTGTTCATGCATAAACACAGAGCACAGGCACACAAAGGCCTACCCAAACAGGAAAAAGAGTGGGAAAAAAATGATTTTTAAATTTTGGCATTACAATTATTTTTGTGAAACTTGTATGTGCTAGTTAAACCAAAATTTTTAAAGTATACAGTTACACAAAGAAAAAAGGCCATTCTGCCAGATATATTACTAGTACAAGAGCATTTGACTTTCTGCTTCACTTGAGTGACATTTCTGGAAAAATCACAATTAATGTAGTTAGAAACAGCAATACTAAGTGCATGTTGACAGCGATTGAATGACCAATATTACTGCGCCCTGTTAACTTCATTCTTTGTTTTTATAAATAATTTTTGCCACTTGCCAATTAATGTCAATCACATCAACACAACACTGACGTTATTTTGATATTTTTATTACACAATAAGTATATAGGTATGCCATGCATACTGATCATTGGAAAGCACTCAAACAGTGTTCCATGCGGGAAATACAGCCAAATGTATTACATCCAAAGTAGTATGCTGGCATACTGTCATATAATACACTATGCACACTAAACATATAACCAATATATTTGTCAATATAACCCGGATCCCAAACGCAATTGTGTAGAATAAATTATAGTATAGTAAGAATGCAAATTTGTGGATTCTATGGCCAGAAGTATTTGGACACCTGATCATCACACCTGTATAAACTTGTTGAACATCTATTTTGAATACCATGGTCAGCGATATAGAGTTGATTTGTTTATTTTGATGGATTTTGAGCTGTGGGGACATGTGCCTATTTATCAAAAAAATGATTTGCAATGAAAGGCATTAATGATGAACAATAAGGTTTAGCTCACAATTGGCATTACAACTCTTCTCAAGGGATTAAGTGAGGTTGAGATCAAAGCTTCAAGCACCCCACTCAAGTTCCTCCACACCAATCTCCGCAAACAATGTAATATGGACTTTTCTTTATATGCAGGGTAATTTCATTGAAAATAAGGGCCTAGCCCAAATTCTGACACAATCCTAAACTATTATTATTTATCCACCAAATTTTACAGTGAAACCATTATGAAAGCACCTTCCAAACCCAGGTTCCACGCTCATTTTTCATAATTGGCCCATGCATATTATGTTTGCTTTCTGTCAGAAAATTGACAGTGTTTTCTTTTACTCTTATTGGCAAGGAAAACTCATGAGGTTTATCCTATGTATTTTACAAATGGGTAGTCTGATCTTAAACTACAAGTCTTCATTCACTTCCTTGCTGTTTCCTCTTTTGCAAGCATCGTGGAATGGGTTACTGGACATATTGAGAAATGAAATATTTGGAACAGCTCTTCGTAGAGCTGTTGGTATGTCTATCTTTTTTAGAGTTACAATCACATAACACTGAGTTTCAAAGGTGCTCACAGCTCTGTCATGCCCTCAAACTTTATGGTTCTCTGCAGAGTTTTGGTCACTTGCTAATTCGACATGTATACACATGATCCACCTAAACCTCTTATAAGCCTTTATATCAGTGTTTCCCAAACACCAGTTCACATGGCCCTCAAATTGTCATGTTTTGAGCATATCTTCAAAGCATCAGCAATTCTCTCACCTGTGCAACACTATGCAAATCCAGAAAATTTGACCTGTTGAAGGCCGTGAGGACTGGAGTTTAGGAAACACTGCTCTTTAGAGTCTTAGAGTCAAGTAGTACTGAACTATTTTACAAAGCTCTCCATAGATGGGAGTGGACATGTCTGAACGATGACTGAGAGAATGTTGCTGATTCCTTATTTTTGGCAAGGTCATGTTAATCCATATTTATCTTTCTACATAGGGCATACATTCTGTAATTAAATAGTCTGTCAGGGTTTCATGTTGCCTCTTAACCCCTTTCTGAATTTGAATCTGAATTACTGTATTGGGAAAGGGTCCACATGTGTGGAAGAGCATTTAAATGGAATGCACATCGTCCATTAGCTCCCACAGTCCCCTGCCATGGGTTAAACATGGCAGCCGGATTCCTGCTGAATTCCATAGACCATAATTTTCCCCGTTTACTACAATACTGTGGTATCACAGTTAGTGTTGAGCGATACCGTCCGATACTTGAAAGTATCGGTATCGGAAAGTATCGGCCGATACCGGCAAAGTATTGGATCCAATCCGATACCGATACCCGATACCAATACAAGTCAATGGGACTCATGTATCGGACGGTATTCCTGATGGTTCCCAGGGTCTGAAGGAGAGGAAACTCTCCTTCAGGCCCTGGGAACCATATTAATGTGTAAAAGAAAGAATTAAAATAAAAAATATTGCTATACTCACCTCTCCGACGCAGCCTGCACCTTACCGAGGGAAGCGGCAGTGTTCTTTGTTTAAAATTCGCGCTTTTCTTTCCTTTACTGAAGTCCCGGCTTGTGATTGGTCGCGTGCCGACCATGTGGCCGGGACGCAACCAATCACAGCAAGCCGTGACGTAATTTCAGGTCCTTCAGGATTTTAAAATTACGTTCCGGCGTTGTGATTGGTTGCGTCGCAGTCACATGGGCAACGCAACCAATCACAGCAAGCCGTGACGTAATTTCAGGTCCTTAAGGATTTTAAAATTACGTCCCGGCTTTGTGATTGGTTGCGTCGCAGTCACATGGGAGACGCAACCAATCACAAGCCGTGACGTCACGGGAGGCTGGACACGCGCGCATTTTAAAATGGGCGCGTGTCCAGCCTCCCGTGACGTCCCGGCTTGTGATTGGTTGCGTCGCGATCAACCAATCACAAGCCGGGAGGCTGGACACGCGCGCATTTTAAAATTTTAAAATGCGCGCGTGTCCAGCCTCCCGGCTTGTGATTGGTTGACCGCGACGCAACCAATCACAAGCCGGGACGTCACGGGAGGCTGGACACGCGCCCATTTTAAAATGCGCGCGTGTCCAGCCTCCCGTGACGTCACGGCTTGTGATTGGTTGCGTCTCCCATGTGACTGCGACGCAACCAATCACAAAGCCGGGACGTAATTTTAAAATCCTTAAGGACCTGAAATTACGTCACGGCTTGCTGTGATTGGTTGCGTTGCCCATGTGACTGCGACGCAACCAATCACAACGCCGGAACGTAATTTTAAAATCCTGAAGGACCTGAAATTACGTCACGGCTTGCTGTGATTGGTTGCGTCCCGGCCACATGGTCGGCACGCGACCAATCACAAGCCGGACTTCAGTAAAGGAAAGAAAAGCGCGAATTTTAAACAAAGAATGCTGCCGCTTCCCTCGGTAAGGTGCAGGCTGCGTCGGAGAGGTGAGTATAGCAATATTTTTTATTTTAATTCTTTCTTTTACACATTTTTACATTAATGTTGTTTCGATACCGATACCCGATACCACAAAAATATCGGATCTCGGTATCGGAATTCCGATACAGCAAGTATCGGCCGATACCCGATACTTGCAGTATCGGAATGCTCAACACTAATCACAGTACATAGTATAAGTGATAAGATAATCATATTTACATAATCTAATGGAAATAAAATATCATGTTAAAAAAATTATTTAATAAAAAACTTTCAAAATATAAGATAAAATAGATAAAAATTAATTTCACCCCTACCCTTTTCCCTATTAAAAGTAAAGAGAAAAATAAAATAAACATATTTGATATTGTCAAATCACACCACAAAATTAATTCACTTCTAGAGTAGTAGAAAAACAATTGCATTTTTTGGCTCACTTCGGCTCCAAAAACAAGGCAATCAAAACATCCTGCATACCCCAAATCGATATACAGTGGGGGAAACAAGTATTTGATCCCTTGCTGATTTTGTAAGTTTGCCCACTGCTAAAGACATGAACAGGCTATAATTTTAAGGGTAGGTTAATTTTAACATTGAGAGATAGAATATCAAAAATAAAATCCAGAAAATCACATTGTATAAATTGTATAAATGTATTTGCATTTTGCAGCGAGAAATAAGTATTTGATCCCTCTGGCAAACAAGACTTAACACTTAGTGACAAAACCCTTGTTGGCAAGCACAGCAGTCAGACATATTTTGTAGTTGATGATGAGGTTTGCACACATGTCAGGAGAAATTTTGGTGCACTCCTGTTTGCAGATCATCTGTAAATCATTGGCTTCAACTTACTCCAAAAGTTTTCTATGGGATTAAGGTCTGGAAACTGGTTAGCCCACTCCATGACATTAATGTGCTTTTTTTAGCCACTTCTTTGTTGCCTTGGCTGTATGTTTTGGGTCATTGTCTTGCTAGAAGTCCCAGCCACGACTCATTTTTAATGTCCTGGTGGAGGAAAGGAGGTTGTCACTCAGGATTTTATGGTACATGGCTCCATCCATTCTCCCGCTGATGAGGTGAAGGACTCCTGTGCCCTTAGTAGAGAAACACCCCCCCAAAACATAATGTTTCCACCTCCATGATCGTCAGGGGGATGGTGTTCTTTGGGTCATAGGCAGCATTTCTCTTCCTCCAAACACAGCGAGTTAAGTTAATGCCAAAGACCTCAGCACCTTCTCCCAATCCCTCACAGAATCATCCAGGTGTTCATTGGCAAACTTCAGATGGGCCTGCACAGGTGCCTTCTTAAGCAGGATTACCTTGTGGGCAGTGCAGGATTTTAAACCTTTTCGGCGTAATGTGTTACCAAGGGTTTTCTTGGCGACTGTGTCCCAGATGCCTTGAAATCATTAAATTCCCCCATATAGTTTTAGGCTGATCTTTCAACTTCCTCATGATCAAGGATACCCCACGAGTTGAGAGTTTGCATGGTGCCCCAGATCGGTCGATTGACAGTTATTTTGTATTTCTTCCATTTTTTTACTATTGCACCAATAGTTGTCTCCTTATCACCCAGTGTCTTACTTATGGTTTTGTAGCCTTTTCCAGCTTTGTGCAGGTCTTATTATCTTGTCCCTGACATCCTTATAAAACTGTTTGGTCTTGCCCATGTTGTTGAGGTAAGAGTCTGACTGATTATTTGAGTCTGTGGACAGGAGTCTTTTATAAAGGGGCCTATATAAGACATCTGTCTTTAATGCAGGTAATGAGTTGATTAGGAGCATTTAACTGGTCTGTAGAGCCAGAACTCTTAATGGTTGGAAGGGGATCAAATACTTATTTCTCACTGCAAAATGCAAATACATTTATATCATTTATACAATGTCATTTTCTTAATTTTATTTTTCATATTCTATTTCTGAATGTTAAAATTAACCTACCCTTAAAATTATAGACTGTTCATGTCTTTGTCACTGGGCAAACTTACAAAATCAACAAGGGATCAAATACTTATTTCCCCCACTGTAAGTTAAAATGTCAGCTCACCATGTAAAAAAAGCTCTCATTCAACAGAAAAATGTTACAGGTATCGAAAAATGGGGACACAAAACATAAACATTTCATTTGGAAAATTCAGATTTTTTTTTCATCACTTACGTAAAAAAAAAAGTCAATGCAAGTTTGGTTTTGCCATAATCTCACTGACTTGAACAATCATATTTCCAGGTCACATTTGGAAGCGAACACTGTAGAAATCCCATGAAACTCATTGCCACACTGAAAACAGTAGCCCAGCTGAAGGAGAAGAAAATTGACTAGATTAGTGCAGCCCACTTCAAAGATTTTGGATAATCCGTACTGCGGGTTATCAAAAAAAATGTGTCATTGTTAATTTGAAAATGATTATACTGCGGAGTCATGCTGACTTATGCTGCGTTTCCAAGATGAGTTTTTCACGCTGTTCATCTTCAAAAAATGGCAAATAACCTATTCTACTTAATAGGTGCAGAAATTCAGCAAAAAATTTGCAACCTCGAAAACTAACCAAAAGCTCATCATGAGAACATGGCCTCATAGTTTTTTTGGGGAAAGTTGACTTAGACGTTAAATTAATCAGCACAGAATGATGAACTTAGAGCAGAAAAAAATAAACTCATTATTCACAGTTCAAAACTACGAGAAATAAGAAATATTTGCATGAAAGCAAAATTCATCCAGATAGTCCTAAACATGGTTTATGCTGACGGAACATGACCAGAACACCACTGCCTAATAAAGAAACAAGAACATATCATTTTCCGAAACACTACAAATTACCAATAGGGATCTTTGCTTCAGACTTAAAATATATGGCACTGCAACAGCTGCGGATAGGTGGTGCTATAATTTTTTTTTTGTCTGTTGACCTTGTGAGATGCCAAAAGCATAGGAATTATAATAAAGTATGCCTTTGGGATGAGTTGCTGGATATATAAGAGCCAAGCTCCAGAGGTCAAACGTGCTACTTTCAAATCCTTTATGTTTATGTGACATGATCAACTTACATGCTCAACTTACTTTTAAAACACCCGAAACCATTAAACTCTTTACTTCTGATATATACCCTTGATATACGGCTTTCAATACATCGAAGAAATTTATTTGGGGTTTAAACTAAGCCAAAATTTACAATTCAGTCATAAAGAACATAAAATAGGTACAAGTGCTTGTTATATCTCAGTATTAAGTTATTAATTGTACTGTACTGGAATGTGACAAGAAAACTTTGCTTAATTGTAAGAAAAGAACAGTATGACCAGCACAATTACATTAGTATTACACTAGTATTAAATTAAATATTGCGTTAATTCATCAACGAAACAGACTCATTAATCTTTATCTTTACTTTCTGCAATATTTATTGAGAAAAGAATACAAATGGTCGAAAAGAGAGTTGAAAAGCTCATATCTACATGCCGCTGTACACTGGTATGTGGAGACTATCCCGTTCTATTGAAAAACTCACCAAAAACTATGCTACAAAAAATTTTACATTTTCTGTGTCATACTCTAAGGGTATGTTTCCACGGTCAGGAAACGCTGCTTTTTTGAAAAAAAGCAGCGTCCAGATGTTCCAGCATAGTGGAGGGGATTTTATGAAATCCCGTCTCCACTCTGCGTGGAAACCCGCACGCGGCGGCCCTGCGACTCCGGACATGCTGCGCGTCTTTTCAGATCGCAGCATGTCCGTACACCTTGCGGGGACGCAGCGTCCCCGCAAGGCATATCACAGGGCCCTATGGCGAGGGGTGCGATGATCCCGGATGTGTACTGTACACATCCGGCACCATCGCGTCCCAGAAAGGGGGCGGGGCTTAGCGCCGAGCGGCTTCGCCGCTGCGGCGATACCGCCGCCCCTCCGGACCGTGGAGCCATACCCTAAAAGCACTAGATATGTAGACAAAGGGGACACACTTTACGGGTTAAAGTAATTGTTGATGATGGTCACTTACCAAGCAATGATAGTAAAATATGTATACGTCAATGCATACTTCTTCTGATCTATCTAATATATCTATCTTTATATCTACACTCATCAACAACGAAAAGTTGCAACACCAAGAAGGACAAGTATGCAAATGGTAAATTACATGGAAGCAAAATTTTCAAAACATCCTTCTATATTATTTCAAAACACTCTTTTTCAGGGATTACTTTGTATCTCCGTTTATACTGCACCCACACACACAAATGATACACCATTTGTAAGGTAAACTTGCCCCTTTCAGCAAGAAAATAGCCAAACAAACTACACATCCATGATGTTATCACAAAATACATTTTAAACATTAATTTTCATAGAACTGCAGTAAGGAAAAATGACCTGCAGATGGCACCACACTACCACAAAGCACAATACCACAAAGCTGAAACCAATCCTTACATTTGCCTTGGGGGCTTTCCAGCTTGACAAACTCCTTGCCCAGCCGATTTCAGGCAGGTACATATAAAATATTTGCTACATATGTGGAAGTAGAATAAAAGTAAAACTTTACCTGTTTAAGACCTCAGCTTTAAAACTGAAGATATAAATGAATGCAGCCTAAAAGAGACCTGACAGGTTCTGAACCATCAGATTTTCTGTATTATTGGACAGTCATTGAAAAGTCTATCTTCCTTCTAAGGTTGCAGCTTATTGGTGACCTGGAGTCACCTCTGGTTCCAAGTAAAAAACTGCAGCGCTGACATAACTCAGACTGTACATTGTTTCCCGATGGGAGAGATTGGTGGAAACAACCTTGCAAAAATTGAAAAAAAAAAATCCAACCGTAGGGAAAAAAAAGGTAAAATAATCGGTAGATATTACTTTTTTTTTAAAGGGATATTCCCAATTATTATACAATGATGTAAATACACTCAGTTATGGCGTCAATTCTCCTTCATCATTTTTACTGTCAAAGTGGCACTGCTGTACAGGGAGCTGCTCCGTTCACATACATAGGGCTGTGTTGCACTGCCCTACACTGCAGATAGATGGCAGTGCTTCTGCAGAGGGGAAAAATGCTGCTGCCCCTGTTCTTTTGCAAGGTCCTGACAATCAGACTCCTGATCAGTAAGTAAAATACCATTATTTTCAATGTCGAGGGATCTCCTTTAGGCTGGAGACACACACAACGTATAAAAATATCGGTCCGTTTTACATGGACGACAATCGCAGAAATGTTCCCTGAACAGTGATCTGTATGTCATCCGTGTGCAGTGCGAGGATGTGATTTTCTGGCATGTAAGCATCCGCGTGACATCCGTATGACATCCGTACAAATCTCGTTGGCTTGCAAAATGGACATATAATGGATCCATGGGCTCAAATATTCGTGAAATCATATGTGTATATATATATATATATATATATATATATATATATATATATATATATGTCAGTGAGGCACCTACCTCTCCGTTTATATTATCTCATTCAATACATTTACATTTGACCACCTTGATTTTCCTGAAATTGACTGCGCCCCCAACAACCAATGTGCAAAAATTTTGAACGTGCCAACTAATATCAATTTATTCCAATTCGATTGAGTGCTAAGTGTAGAATTACACGTACATGCATGCCTTGGCATGCTTTAAGCAAAGTTATTAGTAGTTGTTGGAGTGCACTTGGACATGAAAACCATCAAGATCTGCTGTTGTCAATTCCCTTTGCAATTGCTGACCTATGATGTCTCAGATGTACTTGATGGGAGACGAGTCCGGAAATGCTGCAGTCTATGGTAGCATGTTTAAACCACGCAGGCTGCTCACAGTAGCATAAGGAGTATATGGCCTAGCATCTTTGCGTTAAAAAATGGATCTTGTAACACTCTGAAGAAATAACCTTATTACTGGTTCCACAACCAAATCAAAGTTTTATTGAGCTGTTAGTGTATCTGGAATAATTACTAGAGAAGTCCTGCTACAGTACATTATGGCACCTCACACAATATTACCAGGAGTAGGACTGGTGTGACATTGTTTCATGAAGGTTTCTTTGTGGTGTTGTCAATGCAGTTTAATCTATCTGATTCAAAGAATAGCACATTGTGATCCATTCTGTATTGCACGTTAAATGGGCACAACATAGCTGACGTGCCCGCCAGGGCCGTGGGGTACCTGGAATCGGACCTGACAGTTCTATAGGGGGTCTCAGGGCCGTGATCCGTTTCTGTGGCCCTGGCCGTGTCATAAAATGGAGGATAATTATGTGGTGTTTGGTCGTGACGCCACCAGTGGTGTTTGGCAATGGGTGGCAGACGCTGCAGTTTAGGTCCACTCCACTGGGGCTGATAGTGATGCAGCAAGAAGGTTCAGCTCCCCACGGGTAGAGCGGGGCCCCAGGGCAAATATATTTGATTGCTCAGATGGTGGTGAACGTTAGGGTGCAGAGAATAAGTGAAGGACACAGAGAGGTGCAGTTTTCTTTACCTTTTACTTGAAAGTAGATGCAATCTGGGGTACTGTTATGGTTCTCAATGGCAAGAGAACATAGCCCAGCAAACATAAGAACTAGCTCTTGGAAGGATGGAAACTAAACTGACCATGAACTAAACCTGCCGCACAACTAACAGTAGCCGGGTAGCGTAGCCTGCGTTTTATCCCTAGACGCCCAGCGCCGGCCGGAGGACTAACTAATCCTGGCAGAGGAAAATATAGTCCTGGCTCACCTCTAGAGAAATTTCCCCGAAAGGCAGACAGAGGCCCCCACAAATATTGGCGGTGATTTTAGATGAAATGACAAACGTAGTATGAAAATAGGTTTAGCAAAATTGAGGTCCGCTTACTAGATAGCAGGAAGACAGAAAGGGCACTTTCATGGTCAGCTGAAAACCCTATCAAAATACCATCCTGAAATTACTTTAAGACTCTAGTATTAACTCATAACATCAGAGTGGCAATTTCAGATCACAAGAGCTTTCCAGACACAGAAACGAAACTACAGCTGTGAACTGGAACAAAATGCAAAAACAAACAAGGACTAAGTCCAACTTAGCTGGGAGTTGTCTAGCAGCAGGAACATGCACAGAAAGGCTTCTGATTACAATGTTGACCGGCATGGAAGTGACAGAGGAGCGAGGCTAAATAGCGACTCCCACATCCTGATGGAAACAGGTGAACAGAGAGGATGATGCACACCAGTTCAATTCCACCAGTGGCCACCGGGGGAGCCCAAAATCCAATTTCACAACAGTACCCCCCCCTCAAGGAGGGGGCACCGAACCCTCACCAGAACCACCAGGGCGATCAGGATGAGCCCTATGAAAGGCACGGACCAAATCGGAGGCATGAACATCAGAGGCAGTCACCCAAGAATTATCCTCCTGACCGTATCCCTTCCATTTGACCAGATACTGTAGTTTCCGTCTGGAAACACGGGAGTCCAAGATTTTTTCCACAACGTACTCCAACTCGCCCTCAACCAACACCGGAGCAGGAGGCTCAACGGAAGGCACAACCGGTACCTCATACCTGAGCAATAATGACCGATGAAAAACATTATGAATAGAAAAAGATGCAGGGAGGTCCAAACGGAAGGACACAGGGTTAAGAATCTCCAATATCTTGTACGGGCCGATGAACCGAGGCTTAAACTTGGGAGAAGAAACCCTCATAGGGACAAAACGAGAAGACAACCACACCAAGTCCCCAACACAAAGCCGAGGACCAACCCGACGCCGGCGGTTGGCAAAAAGCTGAGTCTTCTCCTGGGACAACTTCAAATTGTCCACTACCTGCCCCCAAATCTGATGCAACCTCTCCACCACAGCATCCACTCCAGGACAATCCGAAGATTCCACCTGACCAGAAGAAAATCGAGGATGAAACCCCGAATTACAGAAAAAGGGAGACACCAAGGTGGCAGAGCTGGCCCGATTATTGAGGGCAAACTCCGCTAAAGGCAAAAAAGCAACCCAATCATCCTGATCTGCAGACACAAAACACCTCAAATATGTCTCCAAGGTCTGATTCGTCCGCTCGGTCTGGCCATTAGTCTGAGGATGGAAAGCAGACGAGAAAGACAAATCTATGCCCATCCTAGCACAGAATGCTCGCCAAAATCTAGACACGAATTGAGTACCTCTGTCAGAAACGATATTCTCCGGAATACCATGCAAACGGACCACATTTTGAAAAAACAGAGGAACCAACTCGGAAGAAGAAGGCAACTTAGGCAGGGGAACCAAATGGACCATCTTAGAGAAACGATCACACACCACCCAGATGACAGACATCTTCTGAGAAACAGGAAGATCCGAAATAAAATCCATCGAGATGTGCGTCCAGGGCCTCTTCGGGATAGGCAAGGGCAACAACAATCCACTAGCCCGAGAACAACAAGGCTTGGCCCGAGCACAAACGTCACAAGACTGCACGAAGCCTCGCACATCTCGAGACAGGGAAGGCCACCAGAAGGACCTTGCCACCAAATCCCTGGTACCAAAGATTCCAGGATGACCTGCCAACGCAGAAGAATGAACCTCAGAAATGACTTTACTGGTCCAATCATCAGGAACAAACAGTCTACCAGGTGGGCAACGATCAGGTCTATCCACCTGAAACTCCTGCAAGGCCCGCCGCAGGTCTGGAGAAACGGCAGACAATATCACTCCATCCTTAAGGATACCTGTAGGTTCAGAATTACCAGGGGAGTCAGGCTCAAAACTCCTAGAAAGGGCATCCGCCTTAACATTCTTAGAACCCGGCAGGTAGGACACCACAAAATTAAACCGAGAGAAAAACAACGACCAGCACGCCTGTCTAGGATTCAGGCGTCTGGCGGACTCAAGATAAATTAGATTTTTGTGGTCAGTCAATACCACCACCTGATGTCTAGCCCCCTCAAGCCAATGACGCCACTCCTCAAAAGCCCACTTCATGGCCAAAAGCTCCCGATTCCCAACATCATAATTCCGCTCGGCGGGTGAAAATTTACGCGAGAAAAAAGCACAAGGTCTCATCACGGAGCAATCGGAACTTCTCTGCGACAAAACCGCCCCAGCTCCGATTTCAGAAGCGTCGACCTCAACCTGAAAAGGAAGAGCAACATCAGGCTGACGCAACACAGGGGCGGAAGAAAAGCGGCGCTTAAGCTCCCGAAAGGCCTCCACAGCAGCAGGGGACCAATCAGCAACATCAGTACCCTTCTTAGTCAAATCAGTCAATGGTTTAACAACATCAGAAAAACCAGCAATAAATCGACGATAAAAGTTAGCAAAGCCCAAAAATTTCTGAAGACTCTTAAGAGAAGAGGGTTGCGTCCAATCACAAATAGCCTGAACCTTGACAGGATCCATCTCGATGGAAGAGGGGGAAAAAATATATCCCAAAAAGGAAATCTTTTGAACCCCAAAAACGCACTTAGAACCCTTCACACACAAGGAATTAGACCGCAAAACCTGAAAAACCCTCCTGACCTGCTGGACATGAGAGTCCCAGTCATCCGAAAAAATCAAAATATCATCCAGATACACAATCATAAATTTATCCAAATAATCACGGAAAATGTCATGCATAAAGGACTGAAAGACTGAAGGGGCATTTGAAAGACCAAAAGGCATCACCAAATACTCAAAGTGGCCCTCGGGCGTATTAAATGCGGTTTTCCACTCATCCCCCTGCTTAATTCGCACCAAATTATACGCCCCACGAAGATCTATCTTAGAGAACCACTTGGCCCCCTTTATGCGAGCAAACAAATCAGTCAGCAGTGGCAACGGATATTGATATTTAACCGTGATTTTATTCAAAAGCCGATAATCAATGCACGGCCTCAAAGAGCCATCTTTCTTAGCCACAAAGAAAAAACCGGCTCCTAAGGGAGATGACGAAGGACGAATATGTCCCTTTTCCAAGGACTCCTTTATATATTCTCGCATAGCAGCATGTTCAGGCACAGACAGATTAAATAAACGACCCTTAGGGTATTTACTACCCGGAATCAAATCTATGGCACAATCGCACTTCCGGTGCGGAGGTAATGAACCAAGCTTAGGTTCTTCAAAAACGTCACGATATTCAGTCAAGAATTCAGGAATCTCAGAGGGAATAGATGATGAAATGGAAACCACAGGTACGTCCCCATGCGTCCCCTTACATCCCCAGCTTAACACAGACATAGCTTTCCAGTCAAGGACTGGGTTATGAGATTGCAGCCATGGCAATCCAAGCACCAACACATCATGTAGGTTATACAGCACAAGAAAGCGAATAATCTCCTGGTGATCCGGATTAATCCGCATAGTTACTTGTGTCCAGTATTGTGGTTTATTGCTAGCCAATGGGGTGGAGTCAATCCCCTTCAGGGGTATAGGAGTTTCAAGAGGCTCCAAATCATACCCACAGCGTTTGGCAAAGGACCAATCCATAAGACTCAAAGCGGCGCCAGAGTCGACATAGGCATCCGCGGTAATAGATGATAAAGAACAAATCAGGGTCACAGATAGAATAAACTTAGACTGTAAAGTGCCAATTGAAACAGACTTATCAAGCTTCTTAGTACGCTTAGAGCATGCTGATATAACATGAGTTGAATCACCGCAATAGAAGCACAACCCATTTTTTCGTCTAAAATTCTGCCGTTCACTTCTGGACAGAATTCTATCACATTGCATATTCTCTGGCGTCTTCTCAGTAGACACCGCCAAATGGTGCACAGGTTTGCGCTCCCGCAGACGCCTATCGATCTGGATAGCCATTGTCATGGACTCATTCAGACCCGCAGGCACAGGGAACCCCACCATAACATCCTTAATGGCATCAGAGAGACCCTCTCTGAAATTCGCCGCCAGGGCGCACTCATTCCACTGAGTAAGCACAGCCCATTTACGGAATTTCTGGCAGTATATTTCAGCTTCGTCTTGCCCCTGAGATAGGGACATCAAGGCCTTTTCCGCCTGAAGTTCTAACTGAGGTTCCTCATAAAGCAACCCCAAGGCCAGAAAAAACGCATCCACATTGAGCAACGCAGGATCCCCTGGAGCCAATGCAAAAGCCCAATCCTGAGGGTCGCCCCGGAGCAAAGAAATCACAATCCTGACCTGCTGAGCAGGATCTCCAGCAGAGCGAGATTTCAGGGACAAAAACAACTTGCAATTATTTTTGAAATTTTGAAAGCAAGATCTATTCCCCGAGAAAAATTCAGGCAAAGGAATTCTAGGTTCAGATATAGGAACATGAACAACAAAATCTTGTAAGTTTTGAACTTTCGTGGTGAGATTATTCAAACCTGCAGCTAAACTCTGAATATCCATTTTAAACAGGTGAACACAGAGCAAATTCCAGGATTAGAAGGAGAGAGAGAGAGAAAGGCTGCAATATAGGCAGACTTGCAAGAGATTCAATTACAAGCACACTCAGAACTGAGAAAAAAAAAAAAAATCTTCAGCAGACTTCTCTTTTCTCTCCTTTCTCTGTCAATTAATTTAACCCTTTTGGGCCGGTCAAACTGTTATGGTTCTCAATGGCAAGAGAACATAGCCCAGCAAACATAAGAACTAGCTCTTGGAAGGATGGAAACTAAACTGACCATGAACTAAACCTGCCGCACAACTAACAGTAGCCGGGTAGCGTAGCCTGCGTTTTATCCCTAGACGCCCAGCGCCGGCCGGAGGACTAACTAATCCTGGCAGAGGAAAATATAGTCCTGGCTCACCTCTAGAGAAATTTCCCCGAAAGGCAGACAGAGGCCCCCACAAATATTGGCGGTGATTTTAGATGAAATGACAAACGTAGTATGAAAATAGGTTTAGCAAAATTGAGGTCCGCTTACTAGATAGCAGGAAGACAGAAAGGGCACTTTCATGGTCAGCTGAAAACCCTATCAAAATACCATCCTGAAATTACTTTAAGACTCTAGTATTAACTCATAACATCAGAGTGGCAATTTCTGATCACAAGAGCTTTCCAGACACAGAAACGAAACTACAGCTGTGAACTGGAACAAAATGCAAAAACAAACAAGGACTAAGTCCAACTTAGCTGGGAGTTGTCTAGCAGCAGGAACATGCACAGAAAGGCTTCTGATTACAATGTTGACCGGCATGGAAGTGACAGAGGAGCAAGGCTAAATAGCGACTCCCACATCCTGATGGAAACAGGTGAACAGAGAGGATGATGCACACCAGTTCAATTCCACCAGTGGCCACCGGGGGAGCCCAAAATCCAATTTCACAACAGGGTACCAATTACAGATGATGGATTAAGTCCGGCTTGCCTGGAGGCTTTCAGGGGATTACCGCTACTAGGTGGGGTTGGGGACCTTCCTTCTGCGCTCTCTTTTAGGGTCCCTGCTGCTTGTAGCTAAGCTGCGGCCCTCTCCTGCGTGATGATTTCTAACCTGTATGGCAGACAGCGTGAGCACTGTCCTTTTCACTGTCAGCCCCGGGCTCTTCGTCTGCTAACGTGCCTTCAGGTGTTTGGTGTGGCCAGGGAACTTGCAGTCTTCTGCCCCCCAGATTCGGCTGTCAGGGCATACAGCACCCACCCAGCCAAAGACTCTTGCGTCCCTTTTTGTCAGCGCTCCATTCTGGGGTCAGCTATACGCAGTTTTTATTCCCCTGAGCTCTTGTCTCTGCTCCTGTCCCTTCCCTCTCCACAGACCAACTGCCAACTCTCCTCTCTCACTGTCCTGTCACGAGCTCTAGCTGGCTCCCATTTCAATGACAACTTCCCTGTTTACTCTCTCAGCTGATTTCTTTCCAACTCACTAGCCCCACCTGCTGGCCAGAATTTATAAGGAAGCTCCTCTTTCTGGCCTGGAGCAGGAAATGACATGTACACTGTGTTACCTGGCATGGGGACCCCCCCTTGCCTCAAGGCATGACATCACCCTTTAGAGGGAGGCAATGTCACCGTGGCAACCGGAATACGGGGTGCCACATACCAAACATAAATTATCAAAAATTTCTACAAAAAGGCATTTGCACAGCATTGGACTGTGAGCCAGATGTCCTGCTATGGGAGTTCTATTGACCTCATGCTGCTACTCTCAAAGGCCAACGTGATGAATAGCAAAACGTCAATGGAGGCAGGAAGGGAGGTTTATGATTTTCAGCAATGAATCATGCTCTTTTCTTGGATGCATTGATGGCTAAAGATACTGTAGGACTAGAGACATGTGGGCGAAGCCACGAACAGGCCATTGTGAGGGAAGGTGTTGCAAGACCTGGTTTTCAGCAAGACAATGGCAAGCTTTGTGTTGCTTATGATACAGTGAGCAGTCATTATTTGCTATCATGGCCTGCAGCATTACTGGTCTTGTCTCATTTCAAGCAGCAATTACAAAGTGAGCTGCCATCAGTGGATTTTGATGATTTGTGTACCCAAGTGCATTACTCAAGATATTCACCTGATGAAAGCTCCAGTCTAAAGCCAAAAAAAGTGTTTTTTTGTATCTGCATTCTGTTATAATAAAGCATTACATCGATACTATCAACCTGGAATTAATGTTTAGTCAACGTTAACCACACTTTTCTAGATTCCTATCGCATAATTTCTCCATGTTTCTGCTTGTGGCCTTCATACTCTATCCTGTGTCAAATGAAATGTTTTCAAAATTTTCATTCCATATTTTCATCATTTGAATATAATTAATCCCTTTCTGACATCTGTTGTAATAATCTGTTCCTCCGCATGAGCGGTGCTCAGGCGATCAACATCGGGTATCAGCTGATTTTGACAGCTGACACCAGGCACTAAGTGCCAGGAACGCTCATGCACCACTTTCCGCACTTGAACCAACTGAATGCTGCAATTAAACATGATTGCAGCATTTTAAGAAGCAGCAGAGATGAGAGCCCCTCTGCCTTTGGAAGGGAGACCCCGCGGCATGACACGGGGTCCCGATCGTTGCCATGGTGACCCGATGTCGTCATGAAGACATCCGGGTTACCAGAGCTAGGAAAGTTGCTTGATCATGCGCAGTGCACTCAGGTCTGTCATCTGTCAGTGGAAATATAGGGAGCCTCTATGTTACTGGTAGAGAAAAGGCTCTGGAAAAGTGAAATGGCTCCCCAACCCTCCAAAAGAAATTCAATAAATAAAGCGCCTCCAAATCCAAATGCCCCCTCCCTTCTGAGCCCCACAGTGTAATTAAACCACAAATAGCATCCACATGTTTAGCATTTCTGAAGCGATGCCCACTTACTTATGGGTACATGTCTCCAGAAGCTGGGGCTTGGCATAACATACTGTGACTGCAACACAGTGGTCACTACAGCATATTGGTTGCTACAACAGCAGTTGTCAATTTTCACTTGGCAACATTCATTGCTGCTTGTTTCTAGAAAATACCCATGGTGTCAAAATCATCACTACACCTATAGATAAATTCCCAAAGGGGCATAATTTCCAAAATGGGGTCACTTGAGGGGACATTCTCTTCTTCTAACAATCAAGGGCTCTGTCTATGGAGTCCTCAAACTGTTCTAGGAAAATGAGCGCTCCAGGAGGCAAATAGCGCTTCGTTCCTACCGAGTCTCTCCGTATGACTAAGTAGTACTGTACATCCACATATGGGGTATTGCCACATTTAGAAGAAATTGTTGGACAAATTATGGTGCCATTTTTACCCACCTCTTGTGTGAAAATTAGTGTTGAGCATTCTGATACTGCAAATATCAGGTATCGGCCAATATTCGCTGTATCGGATTTCCGATACTGAGTTCAGATATTTTTAAAATATCGGATACCGGAATCGGAAGTTCCTATAGTGCAATGATGCACTATAATGGAGTGTGGGCAGTGCATGGGCGGAGACTGCGTGTCTGTGTGTGTGGGCGGGGTCTGTGCGTGACCGTGGGGGGTCTGTGCGGCCTGCTGGGGGTCTGTATGGGCCTCTCGGGGGTCTGTGCAGCCTGCCAGGGGTCTCTGTGGCCTGCCGGGGGTCTGTATGGGCCTCTCGGGGGTCTGTGCGGCCTGCTGGGGGTCTGTGCGGCCTGCCGGGGGTCTGTATGGGCCTCTCAAGGGTCTGTGCGGCCTGCCGGGGGTCTTTGTGTTTGTGTGCAGGCATCGTCCAATGGGACTACAAGTCCCATCTGGCTATGCCTGCTACAATGGCAGTGATTGACACATTAGCCAATGATGGGACAGTAGTAGTCCCATCATCCGGCTAATGTGTTAAATGTAAAAAATAAATAAAAAATAATACTACATACTACATACAACATACATACAACATGCTACATACATACATTGTTGTGAATTTGCTTTTTGCTCCCTCTAGTGGTTACTAGTTTTTTGACTCTGGTTTTTCTGTCATTCCTTTTATCCGCACCTGGGTCGTTAGTTAGGGGTGTTGCTATATAAGCTCCCTAGACCTTCAGTTCAATGCCTGGCAACGTAGTTATCAGAGCTAGTCTGCTGTGCTCTTGTCTACTGATCCTGGTTCCAGTTATATCAGCTAAGTCTGCCTTTTGCTTTTTGCTATTTGTTTTGGTTTTGTATTTCTGTCCAGCTTGTTCCAAATCTATATCCTGACCTTTGCTGGAAGCTCTAGGGGGCTGGTGTTCTCCCCCCGGACCGTTAGACGGTTCGGGGGTTCTTGAATTTCCAGTGTGGATTTTGATAGGGTTTTTGTTGACCATATAAGTTACCTTTCTTTATTCTGCTATCAGTAAGCGGGCCTCTCTGTGCTAAACCTGGTTCATTTCTGTGTTTGTCATTTCCTCTTACCTCACCGTTATTATTTGTGGGGGGCTTCTATCCAGCTTTGGGGTCCCCTTCTCTGGAGGCAAGAAAGGTCTTTTGTTTTCCTCTACTAGGGGTAGCTAGATTCTCCGGCTGGAGCGTGTCATCTAGAATCAACGTAGGAATGATCCCCGGCTACTTCTAAGTGTTGGCGTTAGGAGTAGATATATGGTCAACCCAGTTACCACTGCCCAATGAGCTGGATTTTTGTATTCTGCAGACTTCCACGTACCTCTGAGACCCTCGCCATTGGGGTCATAACAGTTTGCCAGGCCAGTATTAAATGTTTAATGCGTTGCAGAAGAGGGATTATAAGAAAGAAGATTCTGAGGTTTTTTTTTTTTTCTTTCTTCTTCCCCTTTACCTCAGAGTGGCTATGCTTGCTGCAGACATGAATGTCCAGACCTTGATTACAAGTGTGGACCAGCTGGCTACTCGTGTGCAGGGCATACAAGACTATGTTATCAGAAATCCTAGGTCAGAACCTAAAATACCGATTCCTGAACTGTTTTCCGGAGACAGGTTTAAGTTTAGGAATTTTGTGAATAATTGTAAATTGTTTTTGTCCCTGAGACCCTGTTCATCTGGAGACTCTGCTCAGCAAGTAAAAATAGTTATTTCGTTCTTACGGGGCGACCCTCAGGATTGTGCTTTTTCGCTGGCGCCAGGAGATCCGGCATTGGCTGATATTGATGCGTTTTTTCTGGCGCTCGGTTTACTTTATGAGGAACCCAATCTTGAGATTCAGGCAGAAAAGGCCTTGCTGGCTATGTCTCAGGGGCAGGACGAGGCTGAAGTGTATTGCCAAAAATTTCGGAAATGGTCCGTGCTGACACATTGGAACGAGTGTGCACTGGCCGCTAATTTTAGAAATGGCCTATCTGAAGCCATTAAGAATGTTATGGTGGGTTTTCCCATTCCCACAGGTCTCAATGATACTATGGCACTGGCTATTCAAATTGACCGGCGGTTGCGGGAGCGCAAAACCGCAAATTCCCTCATGGTGTTGTCTGAACAGACACCTAATTCGGTGCAATGTGATAGAAAAACCGCAAATTCCCTCATGGTGTTGTCTGAACAGACACCTGATTTAATGCAATGTGATAGAATCCTGACTAGAAATGAGCGGAAAATTCATAGACGCCGGAATGGCTTGTGCTACTACTGTGGTGATTCTACACATGTTATCTCAGCATGCTCTAAACGTATAGCTAAGGTTGTTAGTCCTGTCACCGTTGGTAATTTGCAACCTAAATTTATTCTGTCTGTAACTTTGATTTGCTCACTGTCGTCTTATCCTGTCATGGCGTTTGTAGATTCAGGTGCTGCCCTGAGTCTTATGGATCTGTCATTTGCTAAGCACTGTGGTTTTACTCTTGAACCATTAGAAAATCCTATTCCTCTTAGGGGTATTGATGCTACGCCATTGGCAGCAAATAAACCGCAGTATTGGACACAGGTTATCATGTGCATGACTCCTGAACACCGCGAGGTGATACGTTTCCTGGTTTTACATAAAATGCATGATTTGGTTGTTTTAGGGCTGCCATGGTTACAGACCCATAATCCAGTCCTGGACTGGAAGGCTATGTCAGTCTCAAGTTGGGGCTGTCGTGGTATTCATGGGGATTCCCTGCCTGTGTCTATTGCTTCTTCTACGCCTTCGGAAGTTCCGGAGTATTTGTCTGATTATCAGGATGTCTTCAGTGAGTCTGAGTCCAGTGCACTGCCTCCTCATAGGGACTGTGACTGTGCTATAGATTTGATCCCAGGCAGTAAGTTTCCTAAGGGAAGACTGTTTAATCTGTCGGTACCTGAACATACCGCTATGCGTTCATATATCAAGGAGTCTCTGGAGAAAGGACATATTCGTCCGTCTTCTTCCCCCCTTGGTGCGGGATTCTTTTTTGTGGCAAAAAAGGACGGATCTTTGAGACCTTGTATTGATTATCGGCTTTTAAATAAGATCACTGTCAAATTTCAGTATCCTTTACCGCTGTTGTCTGACTTGTTTGCCCGGATTAAAGGTGCCAAGTGGTTCAGCAAGATAGACCTTCGTGGTGCGTACAACCTTGTGCGCATTAAGCAAGGTGATGAATGGAAAACCGCATTCAATACGCCCGAAGGTCATTTTGAGTACTTGGTGATGCCTTTTGGGCTCTCCAATGCGCCTTCAGTTTTTCAGTCCTTTATGCATGACATTTTCCGGAAGTATCTGGATAATTTTTTGATTGTTTATCTGGATGATATTTTGGTTTTTTCTGATGATTGGGATTCGCATGTGGAGCAGGTCAGGTTGGTCTTTAAAATTTTGCGTGAAAATTCTTTGTTTGTCAAGGGCTCAAAGTGTCTCTTTGGTGTACAGAAGGTTCCCTTTTTGGGGTTCATTTTTTCCCCTTCTGCTGTGGAGATGGACCCAGTCAAGGTCCGAGCTATTCTTGATTGGACTCAGCCCTCGTCGGTTAAGAGTCTTCAGAAGTTCTTGGGTTTCGCTAACTTCTACCGTCGTTTTATCGCTAATTTTTCTAGCATTGTGAAACCGTTGACGGATATGACCAAGAAGGGCTCCGATGTAGCTAACTGGGCTCCTGCTGCCGTGGAGGCTTTCCAGGAGTTGAAGCGCCGGTTTACTTCGGCGCCTGTTTTGTGCCAGCCCGATGTCTCACTTCCCTTTCAGGTTGAGGTGGATGCTTCAGAGATTGGAGCAGGGGCCGTTTTGTCGCAGAGAGGCCCTGGTTGCTCTGTTATGAAACCTTGTGCCTTTTTCTCCAGGAAGTTTTCGCCTGCCGAGCGAAATTATGATGTGGGCAATCGGGAGTTGTTGGCCATGAAATGGGCATTTGAGGAGTGGCGTCATTGGCTCGAGGGTGCTAAGCATCGTGTGGTGGTCTTGACTGATCACAAAAATCTGATGTATCTCGAGTCTGCTAAACGCCTTAATCCGAGACAGGCCCGCTGGTCATTGTTTTTCTCCCGCTTTGATTTTGTTGTCTCGTATTTACCAGGTTCAAAGAATGTGAAGGCCGATGCTCTTTCTAGGAGCTTTGTGCCTGATGCTTCTGGAGTCGCTGATCCTGTTGGTATTCTTAAAGATGGAGTTATCTTGTCAGCTATTTCTCCGGATCTGCGACGTGTGTTGCAGAGATTTCAGGCTGATAGGCCTGAGTCTTGTCCACCTGACAGACTGTTTGTCCCGGATAAATGGACCAGCAGAGTCATTTCCGAGGTTCATTCCTCGGTGTTGGCAGGTCACCCGGGAATTTTTGGCACCAGAGATCTGGTGGCCAGGTCCTTTTGGTGGCCTTCCTTGTCAAGGGATGTGCGGTCATTTGTGCAGTCCTGTGGGACTTGTGCTCGAGCTAAGCCTTGCTGTTCTCGTGCCAGCGGTTTGCTCTTGCCCTTGCCTGTCCCGAAGAGACCTTGGACACATATCTCCATGGATTTCATTTCTGATCTTCCGCTATCTCAGGGCATGTCCGTTATCTGGGTGATATGTGATCGCTTCTCCAAGATGGTCCATTTGGTTCCTTTGCCTAAGCTGCCTTCCTCTTCCGATCTGGTTCCTGTGTTTTTCCAGAACGTGGTTCGTTTGCACGGCATCCCTGAGAATATTGTGTCAGACAGAGGATCCCAGTTCGTTTCTAGGTTCTGGCGATCCTTTTGTAGTAGGATGGGCATTGATTTGTCATTTTCGTCTGCTTTCCATCCTCAGACTAATGGACAGACGGAGCGAACCAATCAGACTTTGGAGGCTTATTTGAGGTGTTTTGTCTCTGCTGATCAGGACGATTGGGTGACATTCTTGCCGTTGGCTGAGTTTGCCCTTAATAATCGGGCTAGTTCCGCCACCTTGGTTTCGCCTTTTTTCTGCAACTCTGGTTTCCATCCTCGCTTTTCTTCGGGTCATGTGGAGCCTTCTGACTGTCCTGGGGTGGATTCTGTGGTAGATAGGTTGCAGCGGATCTGGAATCATGTGGTGGACAACTTGAAGTTGTCACAGGAGAGGGCTCAGCGCTTTGCCAACCGCCGCCGCGGTGTGGGTCCCCGACTACGCGTTGGGGATTTGGTATGGCTTTCTTCCCGCTTTGTTCCTATGAAGGTCTCCTCTCCCAAATTTAAACCTCGTTTTATTGGGCCTTACAAGATATTGGAAATCCTTAATCCTGTATCTTTTCGTCTGGATCTTCCTGTGTCGTTTGCTATTCACAATGTATTTCATAGGTCCTTGTTGCGGCGGTACATTGTGCCTGTAGTTCCTTCTGCTGAGCCTCCTGCTCCGGTGTTGGTTGAGGGCGAGTTGGAGTACGTGGTGGAGAAGATCTTGGATTCTCGCCTCTCCAGGCGGAGGCTTCAGTACCTGGTCAAGTGGAAGGGCTATGGTCAGGAGGATAATTCCTGGGTGGTCGCCTCTGATGTTCATGCGGCCGATTTAGTTCGTGCCTTTCATGCCGCTCATCCTGATCGCCCTGGTGGTCGTGGTGAGGGTTCGGTGACCCCTCACTAAGGGGGGGGTACTGTTGTGAATTTGCTTTTTGCTCCCTCTAGTGGTTACTAGTTTTTTGACTCTGGTTTTTCTGTCATTCCTTTTATCCGCACCTGGGTCGTTAGTTAGGGGTGTTGCTATATAAGCTCCCTAGACCTTCAGTTCAATGCCTGGCAACGTAGTTATCAGAGCTAGTCTGCTGTGCTCTTGTCTACTGATCCTGGTTCCAGTTATATCAGCTAAGTCTGCCTTTTGCTTTTTGCTATTTGTTTTGGTTTTGTATTTCTGTCCAGCTTGTTCCAAATCTATATCCTGACCTTTGCTGGAAGCTCTAGGGGGCTGGTGTTCTCCCCCCGGACCGTTAGACGGTTCGGGGGTTCTTGAATTTCCAGTGTGGATTTTGATAGGGTTTTTGTTGACCATATAAGTTACCTTTCTTTATTCTGCTATCAGTAAGCGGGCCTCTCTGTGCTAAACCTGGTTCATTTCTGTGTTTGTCATTTCCTCTTACCTCACCGTTATTATTTGTGGGGGGCTTCTATCCAGCTTTGGGGTCCCCTTCTCTGGAGGCAAGAAAGGTCTTTTGTTTTCCTCTACTAGGGGTAGCTAGATTCTCCGGCTGGAGCGTGTCATCTAGAATCAACGTAGGAATGATCCCCGGCTACTTCTAGTGTTGGCGTTAGGAGTAGATATATGGTCAACCCAGTTACCACTGCCCTATGAGCTGGATTTTTGTATTCTGCAGACTTCCACGTACCTCTGAGACCCTCGCCATTGGGGTCATAACAATACATGCAACATACATACAACATGCATACAACATACATACTACATACATACATACAACATACATACAACATACTACATACATACAACATACATACAACATGCTACATACATACATACAACAAACATACAACATACTACATACATACATACAATATACATACTACATACATACAACATACATACAACATACAACATCCATACTACATACATACTACATACATGCAACATACATAAATGCTACATTCATATTACATACATACTACGTGCATACAACCTACATACTACATACATACTACATACATACAACATACTACATACATACTACATACATACTACATGCATGCTGCATACATAGTACATACATACTTACAACATACTACATACATAGTATATGCATATTACATACATACATACATACTACATTGATACAGCATACATGCTACATACATACTACATACATACTACATGCATACTACATGCATACTACATTCATACTACATTCATACTACATACATACTACATACATACTGCATACATACTACATACAATACATTCATACGTTACATACAATACATACATACAGACATACTGTACATATAACATAGATTACATACTCACCATCACTTGTCATTTTGATCCCCGAAGCCAGTGTCATCTGTAAAAAAAGATTAAAATAACAAACAACTAATATACTCCCTGATCCGCAGAAATCCACAAGTGTCCCACGACGATCTCCCATGGAGAACAGCAGCATCAGCTGATGCGACCGCTCTCTAGGGGCACCAGGAACACAATGACGGGGGAATGTATGTTTCCGCACGGTATTCCTCCGCCGCTGTAAAAAAAAATAGTCCCTAGTCTCACTTTTGGCATTGCTGTGTGAGAAAGTTTCCCATGCAGCAATTGCCATAAAGTGAGACTTTGAACTCTAGTAACCTCTCAGTGATGCACTGGAGGAGCCATTGTCTCCTGTCAGTGTGTCACTGAGGGTCCTACAGAGCAGTGACATCACCCGATGTCACTGGTCTATAGGGGAGATAATCGTGGGACACTCGTTATTACTTGGACTATGGCAGACAGGTAGTATACGGTTTATTATTTTACGTTTTTTGCAGGTGCTAAAGTATGATAAGTATGGTTAAATGAAGAATATTAAAATATTTTTTTCCTAATGTGTGTGTGTTTTATTAACCCTTTACTAGTATTGGATTAATAATGGATAGGCGTCTTATTGACGCCTCTCCATTATTAACCCTGCTCAATGTCACCTTACAATAGCAAGGTGACATTAACCCCTTATTACCCCATATCCCACCACTACACAGGAGTGGGAAGAGAGGAGCCATTCCTGGGGCAGCTGCGGACTGGTATTTGTAGCCGGGGGGGCGATATCCATGGCCCCTCTCTAGGCTATGAATATCAGCCTGCAGCTGTCTATGTAGCCTTTCTGGCTATAAAATATAGGGGGACCCCACGTCATTTTTTTGGGGGGGTCTCCCTATTTTAATAGCCGATAAAGGCTACGCAGACAGCTGCGGGCTGATATTCATAGCAGGCTACAAATATTGGCCCCCGGCCGCCAGCTTTCCCCCTCTAGCGCAGAAAATTGCGCGGGAGCCCACGACATTTTTTTCCATTTTCTTTTTTAAATTAAGTGCTCATTAAGGCCTCTTTCACACTTGCGTCAGTACGTTGTGAAATTTGTGCATGATGTGGGCAGCGGATGCAGTTTTTTAACGCATCTGCTGCCCATTCTGAAGTCCGGGGAGGAGGGGGCGGAGTTTCGGCGGCTCATGCGAAGTAGAAAATGGCGGACAAGACGGACAAAAAAATGTTCACGAACGTTTTTTCGTGCCGACGGTCTGCCAAAACACGATGGATCCGTTGCACGATGGACGCGACATGTGGCCATCCGTCGCTATCAGAAGTCAATGGGTAAAAAACGCATCCTGCGAGCACATTTGCAGGATCCGTTTTTTTCCCTCAGATCCGTTTTTTTCTCATAGAGTTGTATTAGCGCCGGATTGCGCCTGATGGCCACATGTTACATCCGTTTTTTGCCGGATCCGTCGCTGTGCATTTTTTCGCCGGACAGAAAAACCATTCCTCTGTATGTGTTTTCCGTCTGGCGGAAACAGCTTTTTTGACAGATCTGGCAAAAAACGGATGAAACGTGTGGCCATCAGGCGCAATCCGGCACTAATACAATTCTATGAGAAAAAAACGGATACGGCGGAAGAAAAAGGATCCTTTATCGTGTTTTGGCGAACCGTCGGCATGAAAAAATGTTCAAATGAACATTCTTTTGTCCGTTGCGTCCGCCATTTTGAAAAACTGCATCCGCTGCCCACATCGTGCACAAATTTCACACCGTGCGTCGGTACGTCGGCCCGACGCATAGCGATGGACCCATAATGCTGCAAGTGTGAAAAAGGCCTTGATGAGCGTTTAATTTTAAAAAAAGAAAAAAATGGTGTGGGCTCCCGCGCAATTTTCTGCGCCAGAGGGGGAAAGCTGATGGCCGACGGCCAATATTTGTAGCCTGCTATGAATATCAGCCCGCAGCTGTCTGCATAGCCTTTACTGGCTATTAAAATAGGGGGACCCCCCAAAAAAATGATGTGGGGCCCCCTATATTTTATTGCCAGAAAGGCTACGCAGACAGCTGCGGGCTAATATTCATAGCCTAGAGAGGGGACATGGATATTGCCACAGCCGCCCCAGAAATGGCGCATCTGTAAAATGCGCCAATACCGGCACTTAGCCCCTCACTTCTCACTCCCGTGTAGTGGTGGAATATGGGGTAATAAGGGATTAATACCACCTTGCTATTGAAGGTGACATTAAGCTGGGTTAATAATGGAGAGGCGTCAATAAGACGCCTATCCAATATTAATCCAATACTAGTAAAGGGTTAATAAAACACACACACATTAGGAAAAAAGTATTTTAATATTCTTCATTTAACCATACTTACCATACTTCAGCACCTGAAAAAAACGTAAAATAATAAACCGTATACTACCTGTCTGCCATAGTTAAATTAATAACGAGTGTCCCACGACGATCTCCCCTATAGAACAGTGACATCGGGTGATGTCACTGCTCTATAGGACCTTCAGTGACACATTGACAGGAGACAATGGCTCCTACAGTGCATCACTGAGAGGTTATTAGAGTTCAAAGTCTCCCTTTATGGCAATTGCTGCATGGGAAACTTTCTCACACAGCAATGCCAAAAGTGAGACTAGGGACTATTTTTTTTTATAGTGGCGGAGGAATACAGTGCGGAAGGATACCTTCCTCCCGTCATTGTGTTCCTGGTGCCCCTAGAGAGCGGTCGCATGAGCTGATGCTGCCGTTCTCGACGGGAGATCGTCGTTGGACACTCGTGGATTTCTGCGGATCAGGGAGTATATTGGTTGTTTGTTATTTTAATCTTTTTTACAGATGACACTGGCTTCGGGGATCAAAATGAAAAGTGATGGTGAGTATGTAATCTATGTTGTATGTACTGTATGTCTGTAACATATGAATGTATTGTATGTATGTAGTATGTATGTAGTATGTGTTAGGGGTCGAGTTCCCGCCTCTGCACAGGGGGAATCTCGGGCCATCTCCACTGCGGTCTCCCATTCTTCTCCTGCTGCAGTGGAGCCTGCTCAGCGGAGACATCGGTCCCAGCGTCTCGCTCTTGCTGACTCTGTGCATAGAGTTGTTGCTGCCTTTCCTGCTTCTGCCATTGAGGCCAGTGTTGGGCAGCGGCGAGCAGACGCTGCTGGGTCTAAGTCCTGCTTTCCTCGTTCTGAGCATGCCCAGAGTAAGATCTCTCAGTGGAGATCGAGGGTCACATGTTCAGATACTGCTGTCAATTCTATTGGTCCTTCTAGGAAGGTCCTGTAGGTGCGCAGGCTCTGTAGCAGCCTCTCATTGGTCCTTCTAGGAAGGTCCTGTACGTGCTGCATCTATTTAAGGCTTGCATGGCCGCACGGCCATGCGCTAGTGTCTTTTCAAGTTATGTGCGTTGCGCCAGTGTGGTCATGTGTTTGAATGTATTCAGGGACCCGGCTGAAATAAGCCCCTAGAATGCTGGCACCTCCGGCGAGGAGATTGTGTTTGAATGTATTCAGGGACCCGGCTGAAATAAGCCCCTAGAATGCTGGCACCTCCGGCGAGGAGTTTTGTATGCATGCATGACCACTGACTGCTCTAATTTGGGTAGTTAGCTTATGCCTCTGTGAAAGTTAACAGGGCACAGAGTTTTGCTTTATTGGCTGCTCTGTGAGGCTAACAGAGCTGGTTCATACCGCCATATAGTGCCGCCGTTTCCTAGCAGCAGGTTCTCCTGCACGGTGGACCCCGGGCTGCAAACGCATCTGTTTCAATAAAACATTTACATTTACTCGGCGCGTTCCGCTAGCCCTAAAAGTATGTATGTAGTATGTATGTAGTATGTATGTTGTATGTATGTTGTATGTATGTATGTATGTTGTATGTAGTATGTATGTAGTATGTACAGTTATATGAAAAAGTTTGGGCACCCCTATAAATCTTAAGCTTAATGTTTTATAAAAATTGTTTTTTTTGCAACAGCTATTTCAGTTTCATATATCTAATAACTGTTGTACACATTAATGTTTCTGCCTTGAAATGAGGTTTATTGTACTAACAGAAAATGTGCAATCTGCATTCAAACAAAATTTGACAGGTGCATAAGTATGGGCACCTCACCAGAAAAGTGACATTAATATTTAGGAGATCCTCCTTTTGCAAAAATAACAGCCTCTAGTCACTTCCTGTAGCTTTTAATGAGTTCCTGGATCCTGGATGAAGGTATTTTTGACCATTCCTCTTTACAAAACAATTCCAGTTCAGTTAAGTTTGATGGTCGCCAAGCATGGACAGTCCTCTTCAAATGATCCCACAGATGTTCAATGATATTCAGGTCTGGGGACTGGGATGGCCATTCCAGAACAGTGTAATTGTTCCTCTGCATGAATGCCTGAGTTGATTTGGAGCGGTGTTTTGGATCATTGTCTTGCTGAAAGATCCATCCCCTGCGTAACTTCAACTTTGTCACTGATTCATGAACATTATTGTTAAGAATCTGCTGATACTGAAAGGAATCCATGCGTCCCTCAACTTTAACAAGATTCCCGGTGCCGGCATTGGCCACACAGCCCCAAAGCATGATGGAACCTGCACCAAATCTTACTGTGGGTAGCAAGTGTTTTTCTTGGAATGCTGTGTTTTTTTGCCACCATGCATAACGCTTTTTTGTATGACCAAACAACTCAATCTTGGTTTCATCAGTCCACAGGACCTTCTTCCAAAAAGAAGTTGGCTTCTCCAAATGTGCTTTTGCATACCTCAGCCGACTCTGTTTGTGGCGTGCTTGCAGAAACGGCTTCTTTCGCATCACACTCCCATACAGCTTCTCCTTGTGCAAAGTGCGTTGTATAGTTGACCGATGTACAGTGACACCATCTGCAGCAAGTTGATGCTGCAGCTCTCTGGAGGTGGTCTGAGGATTGTCCTTGACTGATCTCACCATTCTTCTTCTCTGCCTTTCTGATGTTTTTCTTGGCCTGCCACTTCTGGCCTTAACAAGAACTGTACCTGTGTTCTTCCATTTCCTTACTATGTTCCTCACAGTGGAAATTGACAGGCTAAATCTCTTAAACAGCTTTTTGTATCCTTCCCCTGAACAACTATGTTGAATAATCTTTGTTTTCAGATCATTTGACAGTTGTTTTGAGGAGCCCATGATGCCACTCTTCAGAGGAGATTCAAACAGGAGAACAACTTGCTAGTGGCCACTTTAAGTAGCTTTTCTCATGATTGCATACACCTGGCTATGAAGTTCAAAGCTCAATGAGGTTACAAAACCAAAAAAAGTGTTTTAGTAAGTCAGTAAAAAGTAGGTAGGAGTATTTAAAACAAGAAAATGATAAGGGTGCCCATACTTATGCACCTGTCAAATTTTGTTTGAATGCAGATTGCGCATTTTCTGTTAGTACAATAAACCTCATTTCAAGGCAGAAACATTACTGTGTCCAACAGTTATTAGATATATGAAACTGAAATAGCTGTTGCAAAAAAAACTATTTTTATAAAACATTAAGCTTAAGATTAATAGGGGTGCCCAAACTTTTTCATACAACTATATGTATGTATGTATTATTATTATTATTATTATTTATTTATATAGCACCATTGATTCCATGGTGCTGTACATGAGAAGGGGTTACATACAAGTTACAGATATCACTTACAGTAAACAAACTAACAATTACAGACTGATACAGAGGGGCGAGGACCCTGCCCTTGTGGGCTTACATTCTGCAGGATTATGGGGAAAGAGACAGTAGGTTGGGGGTTGCAGAAGCTCCGGTGTTGGTGAGGCGGTAGTATGTATGTATGTTGTATGTATGTAGTATGTATGTATGTAGTATGTATGTAGTATGTTGTATGTATGTATGTTGTATGTATGTTGTATGTATTTAGTATGCTGTATGTATGTAGTAGGTATGTTGTATGCATGTAGTATGCATGTTGTATGTTGTATGTATGTTGTATGTAGTATTTTTTTTTTACATTCAACACATTAGCCGGATGATGGGGCTACTGCTGTCCCATCATTGGCTAATGTGTCAATCACTGCCATTGTAGCAGGCATAGCCCGATGGGACTTGTAGTCCCATCGGACGATGCCTGCACACAAACACAAAGACTCCTGGCAGGCCGCACAGACCCCCGAGAGGCCCGTACAGACCCCCGGCAGGCTGCACAGACCCCCGGCAGGCCACACAGACCCCCGAGAGGCCAGTACAGACCCCTGGCAAGCCGCACAAACCCCCGTCAGGCCGCACAGACCCCCGAGAGGCCCGTACAGACCCCTGGCAGGCTGCACAGACCCCCGGGAGGCCTGAAGAGACCCCCGGGAGGCCGCACAGATCCCCGGGCAGGCCGCAGAGACCCTCGAGAGGCCCATACAGACCCCTGGAAGGCCGCACAGATCCCCGGAAGGCCGCACAGACCCCCGAGAGACCCGTACAGACCCCTGGCAGGCCCGCACAGACCCCCCATGGTCCCACACAGACACACAGTCTCCGCCCACGCACCGCCCACACTCTTCTCTCCTCCGGAACAGGATGTACAAGGAAAGAAAGGGCTTCTTTTCATTCTGATATTTGTCTCCCATTGACTTGCATTGGTATCGGGTATCGGTATCGGCGATATCCGATATTTTTTTGGATATCGGCCGATACAATCCAATCCCGATATTTCCGAATATCAGAAGGTATCGCTCAACACTAGTGAAAATATAAAATCTGGGGCTAAATCAAAATTTTGGTTGTAAAAATGTAGTTATTTTTTCTTCACTGCCCCATAGTATAAAATTCTGTGAAACACCCATGGTGTCAATTTGATCAGTGCACCCCTAGATGAATTCATTGAGAGATCAAAAACCAAACTACGATATACCGAGATCCTAGAATCTAAGACAAACCAAAACCAAACAAGGATCCCTAAAATATAACTTTTATTAGAGCAATTTAAAAATGGACTTTATTTATGAATATTAAAAGGTAAGAAGGCATCAAATGTACCTAAACCACCCTGTATCATATACTGATGAAACCTGCCTGACAGTGGAGGTAGGCACCCTACTTTACTGCGGTAGGCGCCCCCACTCCTTGAAGGCTCACCCTGTTGTTGCCCTGAGAGCTCCCTACAATAGAGGAAACCTAGTAAGCACTACAACAGATCACTATAGTAACACCTACCTAACAGTGGAGGTAGGCACCCTAAGTTGTTGCGGTAGGCGCCCCCACTCAGCGGTGGCTGACCCTAGGGTCCCTTACTAGCCCTGAGCTTAGGAAAGATACAAGATAAATGTCCCAATACACCACAGGTACCCGTAAGAAATAAAAAACAGAAAAAAATGGAAAAAATAACCAGAAAAAATGATCAAAACAAAACCAAAAAATGATGTAAATACATTTCAGAATACTGTAGCCCAGAGGAATAATTTGTAGGATACTCTGGCTAAATAACCAGTAGTCTGACTAGTCCCATAAGAGATCACGGGTAACCAGAGTGTAATAATACACTTTAATCCGAATAAATAATTATATATACTTCCAGCACAAAGATACCTTCCAACGTGCAAATATAGAATATGTTGTCAGCATTCCTCTATTAATCTAGAGAGGTATAACCTTATCTTGCAAAATAGTGCTCAAAGATGAAGAAAATGAACACTATATAACACTAGGAACTCTATTAGTCTAATGGTTCACAGGCTCAATAGCCAGCATCCAATATGCCAAAGCAAGACAAAGGTGTAAATAATTAGGAGAGAAGACCCCCTGGTAGTAGGGACATACTACCAACCACTAGTGGTTAACAGTTATAAAGGAGAATTAACCCAGCTCACTTTAACATATACATTAAAGGACTCAGTCGTCCTGCTGATGTATACAAACAAGAGCAGTTGCATAAAGTATACTTATCAACATGCTGGGAACTCCCATCTTGTTCGTCCCACTACTGCCCCAGATGAGGATGGTCTCGGTGGTCAGCTACTCTCACGCAGTCCCCATACAATGCCCGACGCGTTTCCCCCCCTTTTTTGGGAATAATGGGGGTTCATCAGGGGTAACACGGCCACATAAACCAATGAAAAAATAGAGGAGCTGTAAGGACAGCTTTGCACTGTGCCTGAAAAAAAATTCCTGATTACATGTAGGGTATTGGTGCAATCAGGAAAAAATGGTCTTCAGTTTGCTGTAAAACAAAAATTCCTTTTAGCCCATAGAAAAATTTAAAACATGAGGCTAAAACAACATTTATTGGTAAAAATGTAATTTATTCTTTCTTCACCGCTCAATGGTATAAAATTATTTGAGGTACATATGGTGTCAATATGATCACTGCACACCTAGATGAGTTAATTGGGGAGGTGTAGTTTGTAAAGTAAGTCCACATATAGGGGGTTTCTGTTGTTATGGTACCTCAGGGGCTCTGCCATTGTGACTAGGCACTCTCAAACCATTCCTGCAAAATCTGAACTCCAAAATGGCGCATCTTCCCTTCTTAGCTTTGCATTGTTCCTCAAAAGTAGTATTTCCCCACATAGGGGGTTCGGCGTATTCAGGAGAAATTGTGCTACAAATTGTATCATGCAATTTCTCCTGTTACCCCTATGAAAATGCCAAATTTGGTGCTCAGATAACATTTTTGTGAGGAAAAAAATGTGATTTTATTATTTCCACGACTCAACTTTATAAACTTCTGTGAAGCACCTATGGGTTCAAGGTGCTCACCACACATCTAAAAAAAATTTGTTAAGGAGTTTAGTTTCCAAAATGAGGTCACTTGTGAGGGGTTGCCACTGTTTAGGCACATCAGAGGCTCTCCAAAAGGGACATGGCGTCCACTAATTATTCCATCAAATTTTGCATTCCAAAAGTCAAATGGCGCTCCTTCCCTTTCAAGCCCTGCCGTGCACCAAAACAGTAGTATTCCCCCACATGTGGGGTATTTGTGTACTCAGGAGAAATTGCACAACAAATTGAATGGTGCAATTTCTCCTTTTACCCTTATGTAAATGCAAAATTTGGAGCTAAAAAGATTTATTTGGGAAAAATGTGATCTTTTTTATTTCCACGGTTCTACGTTATAAACGTCTGTGAAGAATCTGTGGGTTCAAGGTGCTCAATACACATCCAGATAAGTTCCCTAAGGGGTCTAGTTTCCAAAATGGTGTCACCTGTGGGGGGTTTCGACTGTTTAGGCACATCAGGGCTCCCGAAACGCAACATGGCATCCGCTAATTATTCCAGCATATTTTGCATTCAAAAAGTCAAATGGCACTCCTTCCTTTCTGAGCCCTGCTGGGTGCTCAAACAGTAGATTTCCCCCACATAAGGTTTATTGGAATGCTCAGGCAAAACTGCAAAACAAAATGTATATTCCATTTTCTCCTGTTACCCTTGCGAAAGTAAAAAAAAATTAGGTCTAACGAAAAATTTTTGTGAAAGAAAAGTTTATTTTTTCTTCCACATTCCAAAAATTTATTTGAAGCACCTTAAGGGTTAATAAACTTCTTGAATGTGAATGTGGTTTTGGGTACCTTGAGGGGTGCAGTTTTTAGAATGGTGTCACTTTTGTGTATTTTCTTAAATATAGACCCCTTAAAGTGACTTCAAATGTGATGTGCTCCCTAAAAAAAGTGGTTTTGTAAAATTTGTTGAAAAAATTTAAAATCGCTGGTCAACTTTTAACCCTTATAACTTCCTAAGAAAAAAAATGTTGGCTCCAAAATTGTGCTGATGTAAATTAAATATGTGGGAAATGTTATTTATTAAATATTTTGTGTGATATGACTCTCTGATTTAAAGGCATAAAAATGTATATTTTGAAAATTGCAACATTTTCAACATTTTCACCAAATTTCCATTTTTTTCACAAATAAACACAAGTCAGATCGAATAAATTTTACAGCTGTCATAAATTATGATATGTTACAAGAAAACAGTCTCAGGATCACCGTGATCTGTTGAAGCGTTCCAGAGTTATTGCCTCATAAATTGACAGTGGTCAGAATTGTAAAAATGTGCCTGGTCATTAAGGTCTCAAATGGTCTCAAATGGGTTAATGTGCAAACCACCTTTGAGGGTAAAAGGGTTAAACCTTCTCAATCCTGTGATTTTCATGGCTACACAACTTTTTCTTCTTGCTGTTGCAATTTAAAAATTGACGAATGTATCTAATTATTTGTGTAATAATATTGTAAGAGGTAACTTTTCTTCTATGATGATTTAGTTAGTTGAAAGCAAAAGAACAGATCATTTCTTTAACATTCTGGTGTGCAATTAATATTACTGGGATGTAGGCACTCAGCTTGCTGCCAAATACTATGGCTGTGTGAGGCACCGTAGTATATCTGTTGATGAAAATATAATATTTCATTCCAATATTATTCTATTCAAATATTATATATGATATGCTATATATGAGAAAATATACTACATACAGTACCTGTGTAAAAAATTGGCACATGGAAGTACAATATTGGCATATAATAATCATTTTATTTTATATAGCGCCAACATATTCCACAGCACTTTATAATTAAGCGGGGACATTTACAGACAATAGATTCAATACAAGGTAAGACAGTTTAAACAGTTACATTAGGAGTGAGGTCCCTGCTCACAAGATTACAATCTACAAGACAAGCTTACAATCTACAAGACAAGCTTACAATCTACAAGACAAGCTTACAATCTACAAGATTGCATATATTAAACTATAGGCACCATATTACAGGCAAGTCATTTGCACATCAGCAACATTTCCTTCTTAATGTTGCTGTCTTCCTGCTATGTTAAAATAACATTATGAATATAAAATAACTTGCCCTATATAGATAAATAGTAAATCCTGGTCAAATAGAGTAAGTAAAGCTTTAACGGAGCAACTCTATATTTTGTCTCAAAGTGTGGCATTGGGGGTCCTCCTCTAATTATTTACATTGGCCCTATAAAGGGGTGTCCCTGGTGAGGTAACACCCTCATTATCATTTTATTTGCAAAAATGTGATCATTTAGGAAAAAAGGCAGTAAACCCATAGCAAAACCATGCCATGATGTCATGGCTAAAGATGAGCAAATAAATTGAAATGGAATTGAATTCTACTTAAATTTTAGAAAAATGTGCATTCAACAGGATGCAGATTTTTGTAATTCGCTTCCACGTGGATATAGTAAACTGGAAGCCACTGACAGCCATTTTTCTGAACTGTAAAAGCCACCAAAATGGTAAAAAAAATCCTTACAATCACCTCACTGCTCATCTCTTTAGCTCCTCTGCTCCTCACCATCACCTGCCTGCTTTTCAATGCATCTGATCACTACTGCTCTGGTGAAAATCTCATCAGAGCTGGATGTTCCTGCCTAGCGTGATAGAACTGGCAGGGTTTTGCTCAAGTGCATGTATGGAGGTGACAAAGTCCATCAGTTGTCTTCCCCCTGTGGACACTGTACACATGTATCACGTGCTGCACCTTGTCATTCATTAATGTTAATGTAATGTTGCTGTATTGTTTATGTACTATAATGTGATGTATTTGATGTCTTATGTCTAGAAGTAGGAATAGAATAGAAGATAGCATAGGGCAATAGTGGGATTAGAGTAGTGGGCCACATTAGAGCTAGCTGATAAAAGCATTAGTTTAGGTTTGGTTAGCATAGGGGTGTTCCAGTTGGGAGGAGCTACAGATTAGTGCAGCATAGAGCAGGAGGATATAGGCAGGGACTTCCTGGTTGTGGCTCAGTGCAGTGAGAAAGCAGCAGTGAGAAAGGACAGTTTTTTGCCAGCCATGGGAATAAGGCTGCTACGGCAGGAAGGGGCCCCAGGCTGAGCGAGGAGGATCCGGAATCTACGACCCAGGCAGGTGAAGCTGAGATGGCGAGCCTGGCACCTTTTCCTATTGGAAGCTCATGGGCCTGAAAGCACTGATGGTACAAACATTGTCCTGGAGCGGGACAGAGATAGTCCAGGAACGAGGCAAAGAGTGCCCAAACCCAGGCAGGGACTGCCGGGAAGAATAGAGGTTACCAGGAATGCAGGGAAAGCTGGAGAGATGCCACTCTGTGTATACTGTGCTGCATATGTGATGGAAACCTTATTTCTCAGTAAAATTGTACTGTTGAGAAAGGACATTGTCTCTGAAATGGTTTGTGGTGCTCGTGGATGTGGAGCCGGAGTGATAGAAGCCGCGGGGACCCTGACAGTGAATGTGAGTGTTCTGTTGTGCACTCTGCACTTGCAGCAGAAAGGACATTGTATTTCATCTGTTTGTCACCAAGGTGTGGGAACATTACAGCCTGATGCCAGTTGCCACAATTATCACCCTGGATGCCTTACAAATCATTTTTGAAAATGAAATCATGTTGTGTACTGTGACCTTACACATGTAAAAACACAAACAGGGATTTCAGCTGTAGAGGTGTGGGATAAGATGAGAACAAATATTTTTTATATAGATTGTGTCTTACAAAGCTCTGTTGTCTGACGAGTACCCAGAGCATAATAAGGGACATTAATTAAAGAAATTCCCCGTAAATTGAAAATATTCACAAACTGACAAATTTAAATATCTCATCGCTGGTTATGTCTGCGGCGCCCCAAGGTCCTGGTCGTCGCAGTGGTATTGCTTTCCTCTCGTGGAGAGTGATGCTACGTCTGGAGGCAAAGAAGGATAACTGCATCCAGGTATCACAAACATGCAACACATTTCACACTCCAGGCCACCAGGGGGAGCTTATGCTCCTATTTATTAGGTCACTCCCCATATATATATATAACTGGTGGTCTGTAGGGAAAGTTAGAAAGTTCCAGACAGTAGTCTGAGGTGGACAGAGGGTCCAAAGGAGCTGTGTATGCCCTCAGAGCTGCAGCTCCCAGAAATAGACATTGAAAGGCAGAATTGTATTGCAGCGAGCGTGAAGGAAGTCGAAGCAAAGGAGAGGAAACCAGAAGGGGACCAGCCCTACACAGGCTGCATCCTTCTGAGGCACAGAAGCCCAGTAACACCGAGGGAGTAAGGACCTTTATGCTTTGCTCCAGAGACCGGCAGGACAGCTAATTGCAAGTTACCTGTCCGCCCTACACCCAGGAGGCACGGTGGCAACCCATGGAGGCCAGGGCGTGCTAGAGTCCCTATAAACAGCCTCAAGCCACCAGTCATACGAGTTTGTCCTATCCTGTATGGGGGACAGAGAGAAAGACATTACATCTGTGTGGACCTTATGTGAAGCCTTAGGCAGTAAGGAACTACAACACTGCAGCGCAAGGGAAGGCTTCTGATTTCCTCCTGGACAAGGGGACTCTGGACTTGCCTCCAAACTGGCCGGACTCTGCCTGCCCTGTGATCTGGTGCCCTGGACTGTGGATGCTGAAGTCTTCAGTAAAGGTAAAGAGACTGCAACCTTGTGTCCTCATTCTTCACTGCACCATTCATCGTTCACCATCTACACAAAGGGAAGCCCTGGGGGCATACTTCACACACACAGCAGCCCCCTCCCTCCTGTAATACTTCCGGGCATCTCAGCAGTCAGGACTGACAAGAGGGCTCCCTGCACTGCTGATTCCTGACTATACAACTCCCTCTCATTACCTGTCCTCTATGAAGAAAAGAGCTGAGGCGGCAGCAGTGGACAGGCTGAGGCAACCATTAGATTCTTCTTGACTGGGTGGTGAGCGCGGTGGCAACATTGGCTGGTTGTGTTAAAGATTATTCTGATGAGGGTCTTGTGATTAGACCGAAAATGTTTAAAATCTTTGAACTGGATGCACAAATAAACGAAATGTTCAACTTTCTTCTGCAAAAAAACCTCTGATTGCCAAGTATTTTGTGATTACTAATTGACGGGCTGGAAACCTGACTTGTGTACCACTAACGAATACCTTGAGTGCCGTGTGTACCTTCTTGGCAAGCTGTTTATGGACATGGCTTTTGCTTTCAAATGCAACTAACAAATTGTTAGAAAAATCCAGATAAAACAGCTAAACAAGATATTGAGCTAATCAGAATTACATTAAATTATGGCAGCTGTGTGGTGACTACTATTTAACATGAGTTTAAATGTGACTGACTAATTCTGAGCAGAACAACATCCCCAAATATAAGAGGGTGTTTACATTTATGTAATCATATTATTTTAGTTTTGTTCTGTTTATGACATCATTTCAGCTTGTTTTTCAATAGATCTACTCATATTATAAGTTATATTATAGGTGGATAAAAGTTTACAAATTAGCATTTTGGTATGATTTTTTTACATGACAAAAACCTGGCATTTAACATGGGTTTGTGGACTTTTTATGTCCACTGTACCCTAAATATATCCTAAGATTTTATATCAGCTGCAAAGGGGGGGCAGTTGTCAGACCCCCAGCAATCAATATTGATGACCTATCCTAAAAATACTGTAGGTCGTCAACTTCCTGTGACGAAACAACCCCTTCTAGATTTTGAGACCGATTTTTCAAGCAGTTTTGACCAGACGTCTAACGCAAAATTGCATGAAATGTTAAAAAAAATTTGTACAGCTTGAAGTTCCATAAAAACACTGCTACTTTTGGCATTTTTAAGACAGGTCTAGATAACTCTGCCAACTTTTGAAAAATAGGAGGAGCGCATTTAGAACAGGGCATGGACAAGCATAAATGATATTCATAATATTTTGCGCCTAAAAATAGGTATAAATAACATGAAAATGTATGGCAAACCTTTCCTGGCACATATTTCAAACTGTGGCAAACCACAGCTATGGTTAACATGCCTCTTCATGAATTCAGTACATCTTACTCCAGCATCTTAATGAATCAGATCCTCGTGTTCCTTTTATTAAATTCCCTCCCTTGAACAAAATTAATTCTAAAGTTCAATATTCTGTGTTATTTAACTTGATAAAGTCAATCGCCATAAACGTACAATACTTGATCTTGGGTTTTAAACTTGCAGCATCCCTTTATCATTAAAGGGTTAAAACTCCTGCAATCTAGCAGGAGCAGATGAGGTGCCAGTGTAAGAAAGTGGAGGTGCTGCGAACAAAATATTGAAGAGATATGTGTTATGACTTATGATATAATGCAGAGCTGGACAATTTTCCCATGATGCAACATAACAGACTGTGACTGTATTGGAGGGCCGAAAAAATAGGTTGAAATGAATTCTGATCAATATTAACATTAACTTATTAATTACAATTATAATTTTAAAATTAATATAATCACTTAATACTGAGCATAATATCATCACTTAACGACATCCCCTATATACTGTATGAGCCAGTACAGTCCCCCTATATACAGATTGAGCCCCCACACAGCCCTCCTATATACAGTATGAGTCACCACATAGCCCTCCTATATTCTGTACGAGCCTTCACGTTGCACCTCTATATACAGTATGAGCCCCATATAACCTTCTATATATAGCATGAGTTGCCACATAGCCCTCCTATATACATTATAATCCTCCACAAAGCCCCCTATATACGCTGTAAGTCTGCACACAGCCTCAAATATACATTGTGAGCCCCTACATAGCCTCCTATGTACATGCAAGCATCCCATACACATATGAAAGAGAAAAAAACAACAACACTGCATCCTATCTTCGCTCTCATTCTCCTGGCCCTCTGCTTCTGTCACTGATGCTCCGCACAGCACACATGATGATGTGACGTCATTGCATCTGTTATCTCACATGCTGATTGGTGGGAGAAGGAGACAGCGGCTCTGCCATCTACCAATGTATTCACTTCTGTCTGAATCCCAAGGATGCAGATAGCGGTAACAGGATTAGGGTCCGGGTTGTGGGCGAGGACACGGTGAGGCCCGTGGGCACTGTTATCAGTCGGCTGTCTCGAGCTGCAGGTTTGACTGGAACAGCCAGAGGAGCGGATGAGGTCCGCACTTTGCCCAGCTCTGATGTAATGCACTGCACTGTTTAACTATGATTTTTGCTGTTTGTCAATTTTCATGCACATAGTTAGTTGGGGAATAAATAGAGTTAATTGTTTGGACTACGGCCCAGAATGGGAGCGGCTATGTGGGAAGACAGAAGGTGATTTTCTGATAGTGAGTTAGTTAGGAACCCAGTGTTCAGCAAAGACAGAACTACGGTCTGACATTTGGTAGATGGACATCTCATAGTGTGTTGGACAAAGAGAAAATACAAAAAGGATATCAGATACGTCCTAAGGACAAAGGAAATGTGTAGAGTTATTTGTCAGAGAGATTTGATGGAGAGGCTTAATAGATTGGAACCTAGGCCAGAGAGACCACCTAAACGGTATGGAACGTAACCCAGGGGAAGTAGAATGCCCATTTAAAGGGAAGAGAATGAGGAGGGATTTTATCAACAGGACTTTTTCAGCAGGACAGTTGTCTACAGTGAAACAAAGCTCAATTGTGTGTATTGAAAGGAAACAATGGTTCCCATATTGGGACTTAAACTCTCCTACAGAGAACAATGGACTTTCAAGGTTTTAGTGAGGAGTTGTACTGACCCACCTCAAGCAAAGGGTCCTCATTCGTCAGTTGGAAAATACAGTTGTGCTGAAAAGTTTTCATACCCAGGCAGAAATTTTGCTTTCTTGGCCTTTTTTCAGAGAATATGAAACTTTTTCTCTACTCATGCTTCTCTACTCATGGGTGAAGCCATTTATTGTCAAACTACTGTTTTTCTCTTTTTAAATCATAATGACAGCTCGAAACATCCAAATGAACCTGATCAAAAGTTTACATACCCCATTTCTTAATACCGTGTATTTCCTGCCAACATCAATGACAGCTTGAAGTCTTTTGTGGTAGTTGTGGATGAGGTTCTTTATTTTCTCTGTTGGTAAAGCTGCCCACTCTTCTTGGCAAAAAGCCTCCAGTTCCTGTAAATTCCTGGGCTGTCTAGTGTGAACTGCGCACTTGAGATCTCTCCAGCTTGGCTCAATGATATTGCAGTCAGTAGACTGAGATGGCCACTTCAGAAACTTCACTTTGTTCTGCTATAGCCAATGACCGGTCAACTTGGCCTTGTGTTTTGGATCATTGTCATGTTGGAACGTCCAAGTGCGTCCAATGCGCAGCTTCCGGGATGATGAGTGCAAATTTGCCTCCAGTTTTTACTGATAACGTGCTGCATTCATCTTTCCTTCAACTTTGATCACGTTTCCTGTGCCTTTGTAGCTCACGTTTCCCCAAAACATCAGCAATCAACCTCCGTGCTTTACAGTAGGAATGGTGTTCCTTTCATCATATGCCTTGTTGACCTCTCTCCAAATGTAGCATTTATGGTTGTGGCCAAAAAGTTCCATTTTGGTCTAATCACTCCAAATTATCTTGTTCCAGAAGTTTTGAGGCTTGTCTCTGTACCATTTTGCGCAAAGTGGCATTTGTGCAGTAATGACTTTCTTATGGCGACTCGACCATGAAGCCCATTTTTCTTCAAGTGACTCCTTACTGTGCACCTTGAAACAGCCACACCCCTAGTTTTTAGCGAGTCCTGTATTTCAGCTGATGTTATTTGTGGGTTTTTCTTTGCATCTCAAACAATCTTCCTGGCAGCTGTGGATGACTTTTTTGTTGACCACAGATTTTTTTATACAGAGCTCCTGATTTTCCATTTGTTAATCACAGTTTGAACGCTGTTGAGTGACATCATCAATTTCTTGGAAATCTTTTTGTATCCATTTCATGTTTTATACAGTTCAACTACCTTTTCCAATAGATCCGTTGACAATAGTGTTGAGCATTCCGATACCGCAAGTATCGGGTATCGGCCGATACTTGCGGTATCGGAATTCCGATACCGGGATTCCGATACTTGCCGCGTATCGGATACCGGAATCGGAAGTTCTAAGATTCAAAAAGCAGAAATTCAGCCAATGAGATTGATTCCAAGTGTGGGCACATCCTGTTTAGCATGGAGGGCATGAAACTACTGGCAAGGCTGTGATTGGCTGGTGTAATGATGTCATGATGCAGTTTAAAAGTCGCTGGCGCCATTTTGCGATCACTCTGCTGTGAATTCAGTTAGTGACAGGACGCTGTTTGCTGACTGAGGGACAGTTTAGAGATAGCGATTTGCTTCTTTGTGCTTTCCAAAGGCTAATTTAGCAACCGCTGTGTTCACCTACTATTCACCTTGCTTTTGCCTTGTAGCGCTGTTTTCACAGCGATCTGCAGGGTCTGTGTGTGTGTGTGTGTGAGTGCAGCCCAGTCTCCAGTCTGAGTGCAGCCACATAGGCCATCCATAGTTGGTTGTATTCAGTTCAGGGAGGGTGGTTCATTGCCTCATACTGTTCCTTTTTTTTTTTTTTTTCCCAAGTAGTGTAGTCTGCTGCTAATTTATTCAAAAAAATCCTATTAGTGTCTTTCCACCCGTCTCCAGCTAATTTGTGGAAAAACACTACATAGGATAAAGTAGAGGAGGGTTTTTGGGCCTTGCAGCGCCGTTTACGGCTGTCTGCACGGTCTCCGTGTGACTGCAGCTCGCCCTGTAATCTGTGAGCAGCTGTAGCCTGGTTGTCTCCAGCTCAGGGTTTTTCACTGCGTCATACCGCCAAATCAATTTTCTTTTTTTTCAAAGTAGTGTAGTCTGCTGCTAATTAATTTAAAAAAATCCTATTAGTGTCTTTCCACCCGTCTCCAGCTAATTTGTGGAAAAACACTACATAGGATAAAGTAGAGGAGGGTTTTTGGGCCTTGCAGCGCCGTTTACGGCTGTCTGCACGGTCTCCGTGTGACTGCAGCTCGCCCTGTAATCTGTGAGCAGCTGTAGCCTGGTTGTCTCCAGCTCAGGGTTTTTCACTGCGTCATACCGCCAAATCAATTTTCTTTTTTTTCAAAGTAGTGTAGTCTGCTGCTAATTAATTTAAAAAAATCCTATTAGTGTCTTTCCACCCGTCTCCAGCTAATTTGTGGAAAAACACTACATAGGATAAAGTAGAGGAGGGTTTTTGGGCCTTGCAGCGCCGTTTACGGCTGTCTGCACGGTCTCCGTGTGACTGCAGCTCGCCCTGTAATCTGTGAGCAGCTGTAGCCTGGTTGTCTCCAGCTCAGGGTTTTTCACTGCGTCATACCGCCAAATCAATTTTCTTTTTTTTCAAAGTAGTGTAGTCTGCTGCTAATTAATTTAAAAAAATCCTATTAGTGTCTTTCCACCCGTCTCCAGCTAATTTGTGGAAAAACACTACATAGGATAAAGTAGAGGAGGGTTTTTGGGCCTTGCAGCGCCGTTTACGGCTGTCTGCACGGTCTCCGTGTGACTGCAGCTCGCCCTGTAATCTGTGAGCAGCTATAGCCTGGTTGTCTCCAGCTCAGGGTTTTTCACTGCGTCATACCGCCAAATCAATTTTCTTTTTTTTCAAAGTAGTGTAGTCTGCTGCTAATTAATTTAAAAAAATCCTATTAGTGTCTTTCCACCCGTCTCCAGCTAATTTGTGGAAAAACACTACATAGGATAAAGTAGAGGAGGGTTTTTGGGCCTTGCAGCGCCGTTTACGGCTGTCTGCACGGTCTCCGTGTGACTGCAGCTCGCCCTGTAATCTGTGAGCAGCTATAGCCTGGTTGTCTCCAGCTCAGGGTTTTTCACTGCGTCATACCGCCAAATCAATTTTCATTTTTTTCAAAATAGTGTAGTCTGCTGCTAATTTATTCAAAAAAATCCTATTAGTGTCTTTCCACCCGTCTCCAGCTAATTTGTGGAAAAACACTACATAGGATAAAGTAGAGGAGGGTTTTTGGGCCTTGTAGCGCCGTTTACGTCTGTCTGCACGGTCTCCGTGTGACTGCAGCTCTATCTGTTGTCAGTTCAGCCCCCAAAAAATAAATAAATAATAAAGTTCACCAAACACACCAGTTACACCACTTTACATTTCTGTAGGCCACATTAGCTCATATTTGTGTCTAGTCCACACTTTAGATAATTAGTGCTTCTTATACCTGTTAGGAGGAGTTGCTCAGGAATAAGCACACAAATCCGTTAGTACTTTTCTGCTTATCTTTATCAGTCAACCAAGATGAAGAAGGCAGTGAGTAAGGCACGGGGGCGTGGGAGCCGTCGCGGAGCAGGGAGGGGACGTGGGGATTCTGTGCCTGCTGCGGGCACCGGTGACTCATCAGCACCCACTTTCACCAGGCAACAGTCGTTCATGCGAAGCTTTGTGTCCGAGCGCCGTACACCGCTGCTGCGTGAAGAACAAATTGAAGCTGTTGTCGGATGGATGGCAGCTAATGCATCAACTTCCATTAGTGCCACATCCTCTCAGACACAGAGCACTGGAGAGCAGCCATCTGTCTCTTCACCACCTGCCAAATTGCCCAGGCAGACAGAGAGCCCAGGACAGGAGCCGTCTCTACTTCTGTTCTCTGAATCTCTTGGCTTGGAAACAGGGGGCCAGCCAAGCAGCATTGGAGAAATGGAAGAAGAGGCAGGGTGCAGTGATGCCCAACAGCTTTTTCTGTCTTCCTCTGAAGAGGCGGGTGGGCCAGTGGCTCCGGTCACCACATCGCAGGCCGCATCAGCTGATGATGACACTCAGGTGCCACTTACTGGTGCGTGCTCTGCTGCTGAGACTACCCAGGAGGAGCAGTTGGGGGCAGAGGGTAGTGTAGATGATGAGGTCCTCGACCCATCTTGGCGTGAGGGACAGGAAGGTGGTGGGAGCAGCTCTGAGGAAGAGATTCCCCGTACGGCCCAAAGAGGGAGAGGGAGGGGGAAGACTGCGGATCCTGCAGCCTCCGCTTTGGCACCCGTTAGGAGCATGTCTCTTCCAAAAGCCAAAAAGGGCGCTCCCAAGACTTGCAGTGCCTGGTCCTTTTTTGACACAGTTGCAGATGACATTTGCTATGTCAGATGCAACGTGTGTCATCAAAAAGTCAAAAGAGGTCGAAATGTCAGCAACCTCAATACCTCCAACATGTGGAAACATGTGCGCAACAGGCACCCGGCGGAGTTAGAAAAACACACTGAAGAGGTAGGCCAACCAACAGCGGCAGCTACCACCTCTTCAGCTCGTGTTGCCTCTTCCTCTACCTCACACGCAGCTGGTTCGGCGTCCTCCCAGGATCGCCGTGGAAGAACCTCTGCCCCTGTTGTCCAGAGACCCGCTGTAATTCCACCCGCAGCGCCACTTTCCCAGTCATCCACACACTCCCAGCCCAGTCTACAGCCATCGGTAGTACAGGCATGGGAGAAAAGGCGGCCTTTCTCGTCAAACCACCCACGAGCACAGGCTCTGACTGCAGGCATTGCCAAACTTCTGTCACTGGAAATGCTGTCATTCAGGCTGGTGGAGACTGACAGCTTCCGTGACTTCATGTCATTGGCAGTCCCACAGTACAAAGTGCCCAGCCGCTTTTACTTCAGCAGGCAAGCCGTCCCTGCCCTGCAGAAGCATGTGGAGGGACACATAAAACACGCGCTACTGAACGCCGTCAGTAGCAAGGTCCACCTCACCACCGATGCGTGGACCAGTCAACATGGACAGGGGCGATACCTTTCCCTCACTGCCCATTGGGTTAATGTCGTTGAGCCGGGTACAGACCGTGCGAGTGGCGCAGGACGTGTCCTGCCCACTCCAAGGATTGCAGGAATCCATTCTGTACGCATTGACTCCTCCTCTTACACCAGTTCCTCAGAATCATCGCTGCAGGAGCCGTCACAGTCCACCTCCACATGGACCCGTGATGAACGTGTACCTGTTACGACCGACATGAGCACAGCCGTGGCCAAACGTCAACAGGCCGTCTTGAAATTAATTTTCTTGGGGAATCGTAGCCACACAGCGCAGGAGCTCTGGAATGCCATCAAGCAGGAGAGCGATGTGTGGTTTGTGCCAGCGAATCTCCAGCCAGGCATGGTAGTGTGTGATAATGGCCGAAATCTGGTGGCAGCTCTGGGCCTCGGCAACCTCACTCACATCCCATGTCTGGCACATGTGCTCAATTTGGTCGTGCAGAGCTTTTTGAGGGACTATCCGGATCTTGATGCACTGCTGCACAAGGTCCGCCTAGAGTGTGCTCACTTGCGGCGTTCCAGCACGGCAAAAGCGCGCATTGCGGCTCTGCAGCGCCGACACCGCCTGCCGGAACATCGCATCATATGTGACCTACCTACCAGGTGGAATTCCACGTTACATATGTTGGAGCGGTTGTGTGAGCAGCAGCAAGCTGTAATGGAGTACCAGCTGCTTCAGGCGCAAAAAAGTCGCAGTCAGCGCCGTACAGACTTCACAACCACAGAGTGGGCCACTATGAATGACGTCTGCCAGGTTTTGCGTCCCTTTGATTATTCCACGCGGATGGCGAGTGCAGATGATGCACTAGTCAGCATGACTGTCCCCCTTATCTGCCTGCTTGAAAAATCACTGCAAGCGCTAAGGGATGATGTTGTGGAAGAGGTGGAGGATGAGGATTCACCATTTCCATCATCTTCTGGACAGTCAGCGCCACGTGGTTCCTCACAAACGCGTAGGCAGGGGACCGTTTGTGAGGAGGATGAGGAGGAGTCAATGGAGGAGGAAGACATCCGTCCAGAGGAGGGAGTTACACAATTGTCCAGTACTCAGTGTGTACAGCGAGGGTGGGGTGATGACGAGCGGGCAGAGATCACGCCTCCAGCAGGGGACAGCGTTTCTTGGGCAGTTGGCAGTCTGCAGCACATGGTGGATTACATGCTGCAGTGCCTGAGAAACGACCGCCGCATCGCCCACATTCTCAACATGTCTGATTATTGGGTGTTCACCCTCCTCGATCCTCGCTACCGGGACAACGTAGAAAGCCTCATCACACCGTTGAACCGGGAGCGAAAAATGCGGGAGTACCAAGACACACTGGTCAATTCCATCATCTTCTCCATTCCAACTGAGAGAAGTGCTGCTAGTGCATTCCAAAGCAGCTCAGTGCGTCCAGGCCGTGGTGGAGGCTCTGCACAAAGAGGGAGCAGAAGCAGTGCCTCTGCCCAAGGCAAGACCAGTATGGCCGAACTGTGGCACAGTTTTCTGTGCCCGCCACAAAAGTCTACACCATCACAGACGGCTCCAGTCAGCAGGAGGCAACGGTTCCGTCAGATGGTGACAGACTACATGTCTTGCCCTCTTGCTGTACTCCCAGACGGCTCTTCCCCTTTCAAGTTTTGGGTCTCAAAGCTGGATACATGGCCAGAGCTAAGCCAGTATGCATTGGAGGTGCTGTCTTGCCCTGCGGCCAGTGTATTATCGGAACGTGTCTTTAGTGCTGCAGGTGGTGTACTAACTGACCGTCGCATGCGACTATCCTCCGATAACGTTGACCGGCTTACTTTCCTGAAAATGAACAAGGCCTGGATCTCGCCGGAATTTGCCACTCCTCCTCCTGATTGAATAATTAGGTCACTGTATACGTTATCCAGGTCTCCTGTTGTGTTCATCTTTCTACCACCTGAACTTAAATTCCTGGGCTCCAACACCGCCAGTTGAGGCTCAGACGTGCCGTCTGCACAGTCAAAACATACGACCCAGTGTTATTGGGTTTCAGTAATGTCAGCTGATCCCCAGCTGTGTAGCCGGCAATGTGTCAAGCGACCGCCACGCTGACACAACAACTGAAATGTAAGGGAATCTGTCCCCCCCCCCCCAAGGCGTTTGTTACTGAAAGAGCCACCTTGTGCAGCAGTAATGCTGCCCAAGGAAAAGGTAGCTATTTTTGTTTAGCTCCTTGCACACGCAGAACTTAACACTTATAAAATGTGTCCACTGATACCGTAAAACCGTCCCGGAGGTGGGACTTTACTTCGTAATGTGACGCAGCCCAGCCGTCATTCCTACCCCCCCGGCGCCGCGCACCGGCTCCTCAGCGTTGTTTTATTCCGTCCTGGAGCCTGCGCTGTTATGTTATCCCGTGGCCAGGCACACTTAGCGCTGCCCGTCTTCTGGCATCATTTGGTGTCTGGATGGCTGCGCCTGTGCGGCCGCGCTGGCAGAGAGCCCGCCTCGCAGTGTCTTCTGATTTAATCCCACTGGGGGCCTGGGATCCATGGACATGCGCAGTGCATATCTGAACCTCCACCTCTCACTCATTTCCCTATGGCTTCTTCAGACTGTTCGGTGTCAGCTGGTCCCTAACAGCATGCCACGGCCGTGACACCGCACAGTCTGAAGAAGCCATAGGGAGATGAGTGAGAGGTGGAGGTTCAGATATGCACTGCGCATGTCCATGGATCCCAGGCCCCCAGTGGGATTAAATCAGAAGACACTGCGAGGCGGGCTCTCTGCCAGCGCGGCCGCACAGGCGCAGCCATCCAGACACCAAATGATGCCAGAAGACGGGCAGCGCTAAGTGTGCCTGGCCACGGGATAACATAACAGCGCAGGCTCCTTGACGGAATAAAACAACGCTGAGGAGCCGGTGCGCGGCGCCGGGGGGGTAGGAATGACGGCTGGGCTGCGTCACATTACGAAGGAAAGTCCCACCTCCGGGACGGTTTTACGGTTGCAGGGGACACATTTTATAAGTGTTTAGTTCTGTGTTTGCAAGGAGCATGATGAAAAGAGCCACCTTTTCCTTTTGCATCTTTTGTGCTGCACAAGCTGGCTCTTTCAGCTACAAACGCCTTGGGGGGGGGTTAAAGGTTCCCTTTCGACTTTCTCAGGCTTCGGCCTACATTGTGTTCCTCTGCTTTTCCACCTGTCCCTGGGCTCCAACACCGCCAGTTGCCGTCCAGAAGTGCTGTACGCACAGTCAACAGTCCCTCCTCTGTTATTGGGGTTCAGTAACGTCAGCTGTTCCCCTGCTGTGTGTGTGGCAATCCCTCCTACCTCCTCCAACCTCCTCCTCCTCCACCCGTCCCTGGGCTCCAACACCGCCAGTTGCCGTCCAGAAGTGCTGTACGCACAGTCAACAGTCCCTCCTCTGTTATTGGGGTTCAGTAACGTCAGCTGTTCCCCTGCTGTGTGTGTGGCAATCCCTCCTACCTCCTCCTACCTCCTCCAACCTCCTCCTCCTCCACCTGCCCCTGGGCTCCAACACCGCCAGTTGCCGTCCAGAAGTGCTGTACGCACAGTCAACAGTCCCTCCTCTGTTATTGGGGTTCAGTAACGTCAGCTGTTCCCCTGCTGTGTGTGTGGCAATCCCTCCTACCTCCTCCTACCTCCTCCAACCTCCTCCTCCTCCACCTGCCCCTGGGCTCCAACACCGCCAGTTGCCGTCCAGAAGTGCTGTACGCACAGTCAACAGTCCCTCCTCTGTTATTGGGGTTCAGTAACGTCAGCTGTTCCCCTGCTGTGTGTGTGGCAATCCCTCCTACCTCCTCCTACCTCCTCCAACCTCCTCCTCCTCCACCTGCCCCTGGGCTCCAACACCGCCAGTTGCCGTCCAGAAGTGCTGTACGCACAGTCAACAGTCCCTCCTCTGTTATTGGGGTTCAGTAACGTCAGCTGTTCCCCTGCTGTGTGTGTGGCAATCCCTCCTACCTCCTCCTACCTCCTCCAACCTCCTCCTCCTCCACCCGTCCCTGGGCTCCAACACCGCCAGTTGCCGTCCAGAAGTGCTGTACGCACAGTCAACAGTCCCTCCTCTGTTATTGGGGTTCAGTAACGTCAGCTGTTCCCCTGCTGTGTGTGTGGCAATCCCTCCTACCTCCTCCTACCTCCTCCAACCTCCTCCTCCTCCACCTGCCCCTGGGCTCCAACACCGCCAGTTGCCGTCCAGAAGTGCTGTACGCACAGTCAACAGTCCCTCCTCTGTTATTGGGGTTCAGTAACGTCAGCTGTTCCCCTGCTGTGTGTGTGGCAATCCCTCCTACCTCCTCCAACCTCCTCCTCCTCCACCCGTCCCTGGGCTCCAACACCGCCAGTTGCCGTCCAGAAGTGCTGTACGCACAGTCAACAGTCCCTCCTCTGTTATTGGGGTTCAGTAACGTCAGCTGTTCCCCTGCTGTGTGTGTGGCAATCCCTCCTACCTCCTCCAACCTCCTCCTCCTCCACCCGTCCCTGGGCTCCAACACCGCCAGTTGCCGTCCAGAAGTGCTGTACGCACAGTCAACAGTCCCTCCTCTGTTATTGGGGTTCAGTAACGTCAGCTGTTCCCCTGCTGTGTGTGTGGCAATCCCTCCTACCTCCTCCTACCTCCTCCAACCTCCTCCTCCTCCACCTGCCCCTGGGCTCCAACACCGCCAGTTGCCGTCCAGAAGTGCTGTACGCACAGTCAACAGTCCCTCCTCTGTTATTGGGGTTCAGTAACGTCAGCTGTTCCCCTGCTGTGTGTGTGGCAATCCCTCCTACCTCCTCCTACCTCCTCCAACCTCCTCCTCCTCCACCTGCCCCTGGGCTCCAACACCGCCAGTTGCCGTCCAGAAGTGCTGTACGCACAGTCAACAGTCCCTCCTCTGTTATTGGGGTTCAGTAACGTCAGCTGTTCCCCTGCTGTGTGTGTGGCAATCCCTCCTACCTCCTCCTACCTCCTCCAACCTCCTCCTCCTCCACCTGCCCCTGGGCTCCAACACCGCCAGTTGCCGTCCAGAAGTGCTGTACGCACAGTCAACAGTCCCTCCTCTGTTATTGGGGTTCAGTAACGTCAGCTGTTCCCCTGCTGTGTGTGTGGCAATCCCTCCTACCTCCTCCTACCTCCTCCAACCTCCTCCTCCTCCACCCGTCCCTGGGCTCCAACACCGCCAGTTGCCGTCCAGAAGTGCTGTACGCACAGTCAACAGTCCCTCCTCTGTTATTGGGGTTCAGTAACGTCAGCTGTTCCCCTGCTGTGTGTGTGGCAATCCCTCCTACCTCCTCCTACCTCCTCCAACCTCCTCCTCCTCCACCTGCCCCTGGGCTCCAACACCGCCAGTTGCCGTCCAGAAGTGCTGTACGCACAGTCAACAGTCCCTCCTCTGTTATTGGGGTTCAGTAACGTCAGCTGTTCCCCTGCTGTGTGTGTGGCAATCCCTCCTACCTCCTCCAACCTCCTCCTCCTCCACCCGTCCCTGGGCTCCAACACCGCCAGTTGCCGTCCAGAAGTGCTGTACGCACAGTCAACAGTCCCTCCTCTGTTATTGGGGTTCAGTAACGTCAGCTGTTCCCCTGCTGTGTGTGTGGCAATCCCTCCTACCTCCTCCAACCTCCTCCTCCTCCACCCGTCCCTGGGCTCCAACACCGCCAGTTGCCGTCCAGAAGTGCTGTACGCACAGTCAACAGTCCCTCCTCTGTTATTGGGGTTCAGTAACGTCAGCTGTTCCCCTGCTGTGTGTGTGGCAATCCCTCCTACCTCCTCCTACCTCCTCCAACCTCCTCCTCCTCCACCTGCCCCTGGGCTCCAACACCGCCAGTTGCCGTCCAGAAGTGCTGTACGCACAGTCAACAGTCCCTCCTCTGTTATTGGGGTTCAGTAACGTCAGCTGTTCCCCTGCTGTGTGTGTGGCAATCCCTCCTACCTCCTCCTACCTCCTCCAACCTCCTCCTCCTCCACCTGCCCCTGGGCTCCAACACCGCCAGTTGCCGTCCAGAAGTGCTGTACGCACAGTCAACAGTCCCTCCTCTGTTATTGGGGTTCAGTAACGTCAGCTGTTCCCCTGCTGTGTGTGTGGCAATCCCTCCTACCTCCTCCTCCTCCACCTGCCCCTGGGCTCCAACACCGCCAGTTGCCGTCCAGAAGTGCTGTACGCACAGTCAACAGTCCCTCCTCTGTTATTGGGGTTCAGTAACGTCAGCTGTTCCCCTGCTGTGTGTGTGGCAATCCCTCCTACCTCCTCCTACCTCCTCCAACCTCCTCCTCCTCCACCCGTCCCTGGGCTCCAACACCGCCAGTTGCCGTCCAGAAGTGCTGTACGCACAGTCAACAGTCCCTCCTCTGTTATTGGGGTTCAGTAACGTCAGCTGTTCCCCTGCTGTGTGTGTGGCAATCCCTCCTACCTCCTCCTACCTCCTCCAACCTCCTCCTCCTCCACCTGCCCCTGGGCTCCAACACCGCCAGTTGCCGTCCAGAAGTGCTGTACGCACAGTCAACAGTCCCTCCTCTGTTATTGGGGTTCAGTAACGTCAGCTGTTCCCCTGCTGTGTGTGTGGCAATCCCTCCTACCTCCTCCAACCTCCTCCTCCTCCACCCGTCCCTGGGCTCCAACACCGCCAGTTGCCGTCCAGAAGTGCTGTACGCACAGAGCCAAACACCTCGCCAATGTGTTAGTGGGGTTCAGCACCGCCAGCTGTTCCCCTGCTGTGTATACGGCAACGTGTACTGCGACCGCCACGCAGGCACAACAAGTTAAATGTAAGGGAACCTGACCCCCCCCCCCCCCAGGCGTTTGTTACTGAAGGAGCCACCTTGTGCAGCAGTAATGATGCAAAGGGAAAAAGTGCCTCTTTTCGTGATGCTCCTTGCACATGCTGAACCAAACACTTATGAAATGTGTCCCCACACAGCGTTAAACCGTCCGGTAGGTGGAACTTTCCTTTGTCGTGTGACGCAGCACAGCCATCATTTTTACCCCCTTGGCGCCGTGCGCCGCCTCCTCAGCGTTGTTTTAATCTGTCCCGGAGCCTGCGCTGTTAGGTTAGCCCTTGGCCATGCACACATGTTGCGCTGCCCGTCTTCTGACCTCATTTGGTGTCAGGCTGGCTGCGCCTGTGCGGGTGCGCTGGCCGAGATCCCGCCTCGCAGTGTCGTCTAATGTAATCCCACCGCGGGCCTGTGATCCGTGCCCGTGCGCAGTGCATATCCTCTCCTCTCACTCCCCTCCCTACGGCTTCTTCAGACTGTGCGATGTCAGCTGGTCCCTAATAGCATGCCACGGCCGTGACACCGCACAGTCTGAAAAAGCCGTAGGGAGGGGAGTGAGAGGAGAGGATATGCACTGCGCACGGGCACGGATCACAGGCCCGCGGTGGGATTACATTAGACGACACTGCGAGGCGGGATCTCGGCCAGCGCACCCGCACAGGCGCAGCCAGCCTGACACCAAATGATGTCAGAAGACGGGCAGCGCAAAATGTGTGCATGGCCAAGGGCTAACCTAACAGCGCAGGCTCCGGGACAGATTAAAACAACGCTGAGGAGGCGGCGCACGGCGCCAAGGGGGTAAAAATGATGGCTGTGCTGCGTCACACGACAAAGGAAAGTTCCACCTACCGGACGGTTTAACGCTGTGAGGGGACACATTTCATAACTGTTAGGTTCCGCATGTGCAAGGACCATAATTAAAAGAGCTAAGTTTACCTTTTCCAGCATTAGTGCTGTACACAATGGCTCTTTCAGCTACAAACGCCTGGGGGGGGGGGGTTAAAGGTTTCCTTTCAACTTGCTCGAGTGCAGGCTTCGGCCTACACTCCGCTCCCCCTGCTCCTCCTGCTGACCCTGGGCTCCAACACCGCCAGTTGGGGCCCGGTACTGCTAGCTGCACAGAGAAAAACACCTCGCCAATGTGTCAGTGGGGTCCAGCACCGCCAGCTGTTCCCCTGCTGTGTAGCCGGCAACGTGTCCTGCAAAAGTCACGCAGACACAAGAACTGAAATTGAAGGGAACCTGTCCCCCCTCCCCCAGGCGTTTTTACGTTATCCAGCCATTTTGTACAGCGGTAATGCTGCATGTGTGCAAGGTGGCTCAGAAACGTATTCTCCTCGCACATGTGGAACTGAAAACACGTCTGCAATGTGTCCTCTGTGTGACCATTTAACCGTCCCGGTGGTGTGACTTTCCTTTGTAATGACACGCTGCAACCCCCTTGGTAGCGCTGCCCGTCTTCTGGCATCATGGTTTGGCTGCCTGCGCCTCTGCGGCCGCCCTGACCCACACAACGCCCCTCGGTGTCTTATTTATTGGGACTGCGAGGGTGTGATTGATGGGCAGGATCAGTGCATCAGTTCGCCTGTCCCTCCTCTCCTTCCGCCTTCTTCGGACTGTGCGGCTTCATGGCCGTGGCATGCGATAAGGGATCAGATGACGCCGCACAGTCTGAAGCGGGTGTAAGGACCCGAGTGTGAGAGGCGAACATATGTGCTGCGCCAGGCCCTGAATCCCAGCCCCGCAGTGTTTTAACAATGTTAAGACACTGCGGGGCTGGGATTCATGGGCATCGCGAACCGCACCGGCCGACATTACATGATGCCAGAAGATGGGCAGCGCTAACGGCGCTAGGCCAGGGGATAACACGACAGCGCAGACTCCTGTACAGCAAATAACAACGCTCGGGAGGCTGCACCCAGCACCAAGGTGGGATTCTTGACACCTGTGCTGCGTCTCATTACAAAGGGAACTCTCGCCTCCATTACACAGTTTGACTGTCTAAAGGGCTGAATGTTATACGTGTTCCATTCAGCGTGTGCAAGGAGAAAAATTACAAGAGCAACCTTTGACTTGCGCAGCACTGCTGCTGCATAAGCTGTGGCTCTTCTACTTTGTAACCCCTGAGGGGGGGTTAAAGGTGACTTTTGAAATCGGTTCAATTAGGCTTCGGCCTACACTCTGCTCCACCTGCAGAGCCCGGGCTCCAACAACGCTAGTTGCTGTCCGGAAGTGCTGGCTGCACAGAGCCAAACACCTCGCCAATGTGTCAGTGGGGTCCAGCACCGCCAGCTGTTCCCCTGCTGTGTAGCCGGCAACGTGTCCTGCAAAAGTCACGCAGACACAACACACCCAAAGCTGCCGCCTGTGCAGGCTTCGGCCTACACTCCCCTCCCCCTGCTCCTCCTCCTCCTGCTCCTCCTCCTGCTGTCCCTGGGCTCTAACACACCGCCAGTTTTTGCCCAGATGTGCTAGCTGCACAGAGAAAAACACCAGCCAATGTGTCAGTGGGGTCCAGCACCGCCAGCTGTTCCCCTGCTGTGCAGCCGGCAACGTGTCCTGCAAAAGTCACGCAGACACAAGAACTGAAATTGAAGGGAACCTGTCCCCCCTCCCCCAGGCGTTTTTACGTTATCCAGCCACCTTGTACAGCGGTAATGCTGCATGTGTGCAAGGTGGCTCAGAAACGTATTCTCCTCGCACATGTGGAACTGAAAACACGTCTGCAATGTGTCCTCTGTGTGACCATTTAACCGTCCCGGTGGTGTGACTTTCCTTTGTAATGACACGCTGCAACCCCCTTGGTAGCGCTGCCCGTCTTCTGGCATCATGGTTTGGCTGCCTGCGCCTCTGCGGCCGCCCTGACCCACACAACGCCCCTCGGTGTCTTATTTATTGGGACTGCGAGGGTGTGATTGATGGGCAGGATCAGTGCATCAGTTCGCCTGTCCCTCCTCTCCTTCCGCCTTCTTCGGACTGTGCGGCTTCATGGCCGTGGCATGCGATAAGGGATCAGATGACGCCGCACAGTCTGAAGCGGGTGTAAGGACCCGAGTGTGAGAGGCGAACATATGTGCTGCGCCAGGCCCTGAATCCCAGCCCCGCAGTGTTTTAACAATGTTAAGACACTGCGGGGCTGGGATTCATGGGCATCGCGAACCGCACCGGCCGACATTACATGATGCCAGAAGATGGGCAGCGCTAACGGCGCTAGGCCAGGGGATAACACGACAGCGCAGACTCCTGTACAGCAAATAACAACGCTCGGGAGGCTGCACCCAGCACCAAGGTGGGATTCTTGACACCTGTGCTGCGTCTCATTACAAAGGGAACTCTCGCCTCCATTACACAGTTTGACTGTCTAAAGGGCTGAATGTTATACGTGTTCCATTCAGCGTGTGCAAGGAGAAAAATTACAAGAGCAACCTTTGACTTGCGCAGCACTGCTGCTGCATAAGCTGTGGCTCTTCTACTTTGTAACCCCTGAGGGGGGGTTAAAGGTGACTTTTGAAATCGGTTCAATTAGGCTTCGGCCTACACTCTGCTCCACCTGCAGAGCCCGGGCTCCAACAACGCTAGTTGCTGTCCGGAAGTGCTGGCTGCACAGAGCCAAACACCTCGCCAATGTGTCAGTGGGGTCCAGCACCGCCAGCTGTTCCCCTGCTGTGTAGCCGGCAACGTGTCCTGCAAAAGTCACGCAGACACAACACACCCAAAGCTGCCGCCTGTGCAGGCTTCGGCCTACACTCCCCTCCCCCTGCTCCTCCTCCTCCTGCTCCTCCTCCTGCTGTCCCTGGGCTCTAACACACCGCCAGTTTTTGCCCAGATGTGCTAGCTGCACAGAGAAAAACACCAGCCAATGTGTCAGTGGGGTCCAGCACCGCCAGCTGTTCCCCTGCTGTGCAGCCGGCAACGTGTCCTGCAAAAGTCACGCAGACACAAGAACTGAAATTGAAGGGAACCTGTCCCCCCTCCCCCAGGCGTTTTTACGTTATCCAGCCACCTTGTACAGCGGTAATGCTGCATGTGTGCAAGGTGGCTCAGAAACGTATTCTCCTCGCACATGTGGAACTGAAAACACGTCTGCAATGTGTCCTCTGTGTGACCATTTAACCGTCCCGGTGGTGTGACTTTCCTTTGTAATGACACGCTGCAACCCCCTTGGTAGCGCTGCCCGTCTTCTGGCATCATGGTTTGGCTGCCTGCGCCTCTGCGGCCGCCCTGACCCACACAACGCCCCTCGGTGTCTTATTTATTGGGACTGCGAGGGTGTGATTGATGGGCAGGATCAGTGCATCAGTTCGCCTGTCCCTCCTCTCCTTCCGCCTTCTTCGGACTGTGCGGCTTCATGGCCGTGGCATGCGATAAGGGATCAGATGACGCCGCACAGTCTGAAGCGGGTGTAAGGACCCGAGTGTGAGAGGCGAACATATGTGCTGCGCCAGGCCCTGAATCCCAGCCCCGCAGTGTTTTAACAATGTTAAGACACTGCGGGGCTGGGATTCATGGGCATCGCGAACCGCACCGGCCGACATTACATGATGCCAGAAGATGGGCAGCGCTAACGGCGCTAGGCCAGGGGATAACACGACAGCGCAGACTCCTGTACAGCAAATAACAACGCTCGGGAGGCTGCACCCAGCACCAAGGTGGGATTCTTGACACCTGTGCTGCGTCTCATTACAAAGGGAACTCTCGCCTCCATTACACAGTTTGACTGTCTAAAGGGCTGAATGTTATACGTGTTCCATTCAGCGTGTGCAAGGAGAAAAATTACAAGAGCAACCTTTGACTTGCGCAGCACTGCTGCTGCATAAGCTGTGGCTCTTCTACTTTGTAACCCCTGAGGGGGGGTTAAAGGTGACTTTTGAAATCGGTTCAATTAGGCTTCGGCCTACACTCTGCTCCACCTGCAGAGCCCGGGCTCCAACAACGCTAGTTGCTGTCCGGAAGTGCTGGCTGCACAGAGCCAAACACCTCGCCAATGTGTCAGTGGGGTCCAGCACCGCCAGCTGTTCCCCTGCTGTGTAGCCGGCAACGTGTCCTGCAAAAGTCACGCAGACACAACACACCCAAAGCTGCCGCCTGTGCAGGCTTCGGCCTACACTCCCCTCCCCCTGCTCCTCCTCCTCCTGCTCCTCCTCCTGCTGTCCCTGGGCTCTAACACACCGCCAGTTTTTGCCCAGATGTGCTAGCTGCACAGAGAAAAACACCAGCCAATGTGTCAGTGGGGTCCAGCACCGCCAGCTGTTCCCCTGCTGTGCAGCCGGCAACGTGTCCTGCAAAAGCCACGCAGACACAAGAACTGAAATTGAAGGGAACCTGTCCCCCCTCCCCCAGGCGTTTTTACGTTATCCAGCCACCTTGTACAGCGGTAATGCTGCATGTGTGCAAGGTGGCTCAGAAACGTATTCTCCTCGCACATGTGGAACTGAAAACACGTCTGCAATGTGTCCTCTGTGTGACCATTTAACCGTCCCGGTGGTGTGACTTTCCTTTGTAATGACACGCTGCAACCCCCTTGGTAGCGCTGCCCGTCTTCTGGCATCATGGTTTGGCTGCCTGCGCCTCTGCGGCCGCCCTGACCCACACAACGCCCCTCGGTGTCTTATTTATTGGGACTGCGAGGGTGTGATTGATGGGCAGGATCAGTGCATCAGTTCGCCTGTCCCTCCTCTCCTTCCGCCTTCTTCGGACTGTGCGGCTTCATGGCCGTGGCATGCGATAAGGGATCAGATGACGCCGCACAGTCTGAAGCGGGTGTAAGGACCCGAGTGTGAGAGGCGAACATATGTGCTGCGCCAGGCCCTGAATCCCAGCCCCGCAGTGTTTTAACAATGTTAAGACACTGCGGGGCTGGGATTCATGGGCATCGCGAACCGCACCGGCCGACATTACATGATGCCAGAAGATGGGCAGCGCTAACGGCGCTAGGCCAGGGGATAACACGACAGCGCAGACTCCTGTACAGCAAATAACAACGCTCGGGAGGCTGCACCCAGCACCAAGGTGGGATTCTTGACACCTGTGCTGCGTCTCATTACAAAGGGAACTCTCGCCTCCATTACACAGTTTGACTGTCTAAAGGGCTGAATGTTATACGTGTTCCATTCAGCGTGTGCAAGGAGAAAAATTACAAGAGCAACCTTTGACTTGCGCAGCACTGCTGCTGCATAAGCTGTGGCTCTTCTACTTTGTAACCCCTGAGGGGGGGTTAAAGGTGACTTTTGAAATCGGTTCAATTAGGCTTCGGCCTACACTCTGCTCCACCTGCAGAGCCCGGGCTCCAACAACGCTAGTTGCTGTCCGGAAGTGCTGGCTGCACAGAGCCAAACACCTTGCCAATGTGTCAGTGGGGTCCAGCACCGCCAGCTGTTCCCCTGCTGTGTAGCCGGCAACGTGTCCTGCAAAAGTCACGCAGACACAACACACCCAAAGCTGCCGCCTGTGCAGGCTTCGGCCTACACTCCCCTCCCCCTGCTCCTCCTCCTCCTGCTCCTCCTCCTGCTGTCCCTGGGCTCTAACACACCGCCAGTTTTTGCCCAGATGTGCTAGCTGCACAGAGAAAAACACCAGCCAATGTGTCAGTGGGGTCCAGCACCGCCAGCTGTTCCCCTGCTGTGCAGCCGGCAACGTGTCCTGCAAAAGCCACGCAGACACAAGAACTGAAATTGAAGGGAACCTGTCCCCCCTCCCCCAGGCGTTTTTACGTTATCCAGCCACCTTGTACAGCGGTAATGCTGCATGTGTGCAAGGTGGCTCAGAAACGTATTCTCCTCGCACATGTGGAACTGAAAACACGTCTGCAATGTGTCCTCTGTGTGACCATTTAACCGTCCCGGTGGTGTGACTTTCCTTTGTAATGACACGCTGCAACCCCCTTGGTAGCGCTGCCCGTCTTCTGGCATCATGGTTTGGCTGCCTGCGCCTCTGCGGCCGCCCTGACCCACACAACGCCCCTCGGTGTCTTATTTATTGGGACTGCGAGGGTGTGATTGATGGGCAGGATCAGTGCATCAGTTCGCCTGTCCCTCCTCTCCTTCCGCCTTCTTCGGACTGTGCGGCTTCATGGCCGTGGCATGCGATAAGGGATCAGATGACGCCGCACAGTCTGAAGCGGGTGTAAGGACCCGAGTGTGAGAGGCGAACATATGTGCTGCGCCAGGCCCTGAATCCCAGCCCCGCAGTGTTTTAACAATGTTAAGACACTGCGGGGCTGGGATTCATGGGCATCGCGAACCGCACCGGCCAACATTAAATGAGGTCAGAAGATGGGCAGCGCTAACGGCGCTAGGCCAGGGGATAACACGACAGCGCAGACTCCTGTACAGCAAATAACAACGCTCAGGAGGCTGCACCCAGCACCAAGGTGGGATTCTTGACATCTGTGCTGCGTCTCATTACAAAGGGAACTCGCGCCTCCAACACAGTTTGACTGTATAAAGGGCTAAATGTTATACGTGTTTCATTCAGCGTGTGCAAGGAGCGAAATTAAAAGAGCAACCTTTGACTTGTGCAGCACTACTGCTGCATAAGCTGTGGCTCTTCTACTTTCTAACCCCTGAGGGGGGGTTAAAGGTTACCTTTGAAATTGGTTCAAGTAGGCTTCGGCCTACACTCTGCTCCCCCTGCAGAGCCCGGGCTACAACACCGCTCGTTGCTGTCCGGAAGTGCTGGCTGCACAGAGCCAAACACCTCGCCAATGTGTCAGTGGGGTCCAGCACCGCCAGCTGTTCCCCTGCTGTGCAGCCGGCAACGTGTCCTGCAAAAGCCACGCAGACACTTGCTCTTGTACCTTCTGCTCCACATCCTGGTTCCAGTACCGTCAGCTGGTTCCGGGCAGAGCCTTTGGCTTAGGTGCCTCCCTCTGGGTATCCGAGTTCCACCAACGTCAGGTGGTCCTTGGTAGTGCTTTCAGGCACGGGTACCTCCTGCTTAGTAACCGGGTTCCAGTAACGTCAGCTGGTCCTCGGTAGTTCCATTGGCTCTTGGACCTTCGGCTACCCATCCGGGTTCCAGCACCGTCAGCTGGTTCTCGGCAGTGTCTTTTGCTCTTGTACCTTCTGCTCCCCATCCTGGTTCCAGTACCGTCAGCTGGTTCCGGGCAGAGCCTTTGGCTTAGGTGCCTCCCTCTGGGTATCCGAGTTCCACCAACGTCAGGTGGTCCTTGGTAGTGCTTTCAGGCACGGGTACCTCCTGCTTAGTAACCGGGTTCCAGTAACGTCAGCTGGTCCTCGGTAGTTCCATTGGCTCTTGGACCTTCGGGTAGCCATCCGAGTTCCAGTTCCATCAGCTGGTTCTCGGCATTTTCTCAGCCTTCTTGTACCTTCTGCTACATTTCCAAGTTCAAGAGACTAAACACGATGACCCGGAAGAACACCCCTAAGATGACGACGACACCAGAGACGACAACCACCGTGATGACGACGACCCTGGAGACGATGACCCTGAAGACCACCCCGATGACGACGACCCCGGAGACCACCCCGATGACGACGACCCCGGAGACGACGACCCTGGAGACGACGACGACCTGGAAGACCGAGAAGCAGAAGAACAAGAGGCTGCAGAACAAAGAGCAGAAGGACATTAAGCATAACACAAAATATCAGAGCAAAAAAATATTATGTAAATTATAAGCAGAAGAAGACTAAGCAGTGTATGGGGGTGAGTCCGTTCCTCCTCGTGGTGCCCCTGGATAAAGCCTGATGCTGCAGGCCAAACTGAACGCGGACAAATGTAACTGGTTTGTGACAGGCAGAACGGAAGGTGTAATCTTCAAACTTTTATAGATAACAACTACGGGAATGCCTGTCACAAATAAGAATATGATGAAGAAGTTGAATATGATGAAGATAATAGTAAAATAAAAAGAATATGAACAATGTAACCCAAAAAATAATAGGTAGAAGATGAAGAAGAAGATGAATAAGGTGAAGAAGTTGATGTCAAAGAAGCTGATGATGAGGATAATTAAGAAGAAAGCGTGGGAGAAGTAAAAAAGAAGGTGAAGGGCGTGGAAGTAGTGAAACATCAATATCTGACATAAAAAAAAAAAAAAATTACATAGTCAAATTCTTTCTAACGCCGAACTTCATAAAAAAAAAATAAAAATCCTGCTATTCTATTACATTGGGCTAAACCTCTGTCCCTTTAATATCTCCGCCACGTCCCCCAATACATCCTACATTATTCTTAGTTGTTTTCCTTCATGTAGAATGAACCTACAAGTTTATAAAGGGTTTATTTTAATTCCGATATTTTCGTCCCATTGACTTGCATTGGGATCGGGTATCGGTATCGGATTGGATCCGATATTTTGACGGTATCGGCCGATACTTTCCGATACCGATACTTTCCGATATCGGAAAGTATCGCTCAACACTAGTTGACAATTCTTTTGCCTTCCCCATGACTACCAATCCAGAATTGTCAGTGGCTGGATGAAAGATGCAAGAGTCTGTCTGGATCCCAGAAATTCACTCAGCTTTTATGCACACACACTGATTACAAGCAAATAGGTCACAAGTGAGGATGTTACCTTTATTTCAACTTCTTTCATGTTTTCAGGCCAAAATCACCAGGGTATGCAAACTTTTGATCAGGGTCATTTGGATGTTTTGTGTTGTCATTATGATTTTAAAAAAAAGAAAACAGTGTAGTTTGACAATAAATGGCTTCACCCAACCACCAATGATGAGTGGAGAAAAGGTTTTAGTGTTATCTTCATATTCTCTGAAAAAAGGCCAAGAAAGCAAAAATTCTGCTGGGGTATGTAAACTTTTGAGGACAACTGTAAGAGTAGTTTGGAGCAGCCATAGCATTACACATTGACCTATGCAGCCCTCACGGGAGAAAACTATGTCTCCCATAAGAGTAGATTGTCATGAGATGCAAGAGTATGAAAAGCAAGAGAAATGAAGTGTTATTAAATGTAAAAAGGAAATGTAATGCTTGAACCAAGAGAAACTTCATGAAGAAACATGTCTGTTGTCTGATGTACATAATTCTTATCAAGTTCATGTTTAATAAAAACATGATATGTTGGACTTTGGTCTCCCTCAATTCCTTTCCTAACATCTAGCCTTGGTCTGCCCTATCTAGCGGCATCATTCCCAGGTAGCAATAGCACAGACACAGCCAGTGTTAGGCATTGGGATTTTCCCACTGTGTTGGATGGATCCTGGGCCTTGTCGGGTGCTGTGATATCACATTCGTTCCCGGCCGCTGGGACTGCTGCTCAACATGGACGTCAGTCCCAGCATCTTGCTCAGGCTCATGCCACACATTTAGTTACTGCTGGCTCTCCAGTCAAGTCTATGATAACCAGTGTATTGCACGCGGCGCATTGTGTACTGGAGTCTAAGTCCAGAAATTACTTTACTGAGCATGTCCGTGATGTGGCACCTTCTCATTGGTGCTCGGACGTCGGCTGCTCTGGTGATGTTGCAGCTCCGGATTGGTCTGCGGGCAATGTCAGCGTGAATGTTTGGGGTTCCCAACAATGCCAGCGGGTGCACTAGTATCATTTGTGTTTGGCTATGTGAGTGGAGGCTCTACCACTCTGCCTTCAAGTGTTGTATGTCTGTCTAGCTTTGGGACTGTACACTTAGGCAGGCAGCTAGCATCAGTCGGGGCAATTAGCCATTTGGCTTAGCATCTGGATCCTACATGTGAGTGGTTAGCACAGTAGAGTTCTAGAGCAATCACAACCCTAGTCAGGGTATTAGGCTCAGAGCATCTCTTTTGTTTCTGTGTGCGAGTGACACAGCTCAGTTGCAGAGCAGATCTTTTGTTTCACTGTGCGAGTGACACAGCTCAGTTTCAGAGCAGCTCTTTCGTTTCTGCGTGTTCAAGTAATAGTTCGCCATGTGTTCTGTCATTGTACTCTAGAAGTAGTTTTCCATCCTTGCACGGTGTACCCCTGGTTGTGATTGCGCTTTATTATTTATTTTCTTTAGTGCAATCTGCCAACCCTAACAGCCAGGATCCCCATTTTCATGTAGCGTGCAGGATCAAGGAAGACTAGTACCTCGCCTATGGCTACTGCCCCACTCCACAATACAGCAGGCTGGAAACAAAGCACTCTGGACACGAGCAATTCATATTTATCAACTAAAATCAATTAAGGATATATCATTGAAGTGGTGATATACTGTATATGTGCATTGGCTAAAAAGAAATAGCAGACCATTCAGATTGTACAGATCCAAGAGAGGAATAACCAAATAAGTGGTCAACAAATATTCAATGCTTAAGTAGAAAAACATAAAACACCTTTGTTGGAACCAATATGGTGAATGGTGGCAACATTACAGAGAGAGTTCCCGCACTTAAAGGTATGTTTCCACGGCCAGGAATGGCTCAGTATTTGCTCAGGATTTGACACAGGTAAAATCTGCATCTGAGGTCACTGGCAGGTCACTGGCATTTTTGATACATTTTTGATGCATTTTTGATTCGTTATTGATGCGGATTTGTATGTGTTTTATAAGCTAAATAAAGATATACCAAAAAAAAAAGAATTGTGATGTAATTTCCTTGTCCAAACTTTTCTTTTACATGCTCCATTGAAGAATAATATTTACACACACATATAGATAGATAGACAGATAGATGATAGATAGATAGATAGATAGATAGATAGATAAGACACCTATCCATTAATAATCCTAGTTTATAAAGGGTTAAATAAACACATACAGCCTGCTAATGCAGCTGCCCATGGCTGTAACCATGGCAATGTGGTGCCGTCATAGAAGTTGCGCCCCCAGGTGGCATAAACTCATATGAACTGTAGCGTGGGAATTTTTCGGAATATTTTCTCACGCTACAGTTCATATGAGTTCATGACACCAGGGGGCGCAGCTTCTATGATGGCACCGCAAGTCAACAAAGCTACGTTCCCTGCATTCCATTCATTCCCCCAATCTTTTACAGCCATGAGCAGCTGCATTAGCAGGCTCCTGGTTGTAAATGTATTTAACCCCTTCAGATGGATTTACATCGTGGGACATGACTGTATGGTGGATAGGTATGGGATATTGTTGCTTTTTTATTTTCCTTTTTTTTCAAAATGAGGGTCTTCAGGTGGATTGAGTGTAGAATAAAGATATTAAAACCCCATGAGTTTATTTATTTTATTAAAATACTTTATTCATAATGTGTGTGTGTATTACTAACCCTTTACTACTATTGGATTAAATAAGTTGTCCACTACAATTCTTTTTTTTTTCATAAATCTTGCTATTATGTGCCGCTGAAAACATCCACTGTGTTTATTTCAGCAATATTACCTTTTATCATGCTGTAGCAGCACATCTTCAGTGCTGGATCCAGCTCTCATGGGGTTAATCGACAACTTCCTTTCTCCTGAGTTATTGTGCTCTAATACTACAAGTTCCATGATGCTTTGCACTCGCCTGTAACTCTGCACTTGGCACACCCACTCCAAAACACACCCAAACCCCTCCATCATCTCCCCCTCTATCTTCAAAAAGATTTGTGATGTCATTTCTGTCCAACCTCCTCTTTACATTTGTCCAACCTACACTACATTACACATAGATAGATAGATAGATAGATAGATAGATAGATAGATAGATAGATAGATAGATATGGGATAGATAGATAGATAGATAGATAGACAGACAGACAGATAGATAGATAGATAGATAGATAGATAGATATAGATAGATATGGGATGGATAGATAGATAGATAGATAGATAGATAGATAGATAGATAGATAGATAGATAGATAGATAGATACAGATATATCTATATATCTATGTCTATTTCCATAGATATGTCCATATCCATGTTTCTAAACCCCTTCACCCCTGGAGCTTTTTTCGTTTTTCGCTCCCCTTCTTTCCAGAGCCATAATGTTTCCGTCAATATGGCCATGTGAGGGCTTGTCTTTTGTGGGACAAGTTCTACTTTTGAACGACACCATTGGTTTTACCATGTCGTGTAACAAAAAATGTGAAAAAAATTCAAAGCGCGATGAAATTGCAAAAAAAGTGCAATCCCACACTTGTTTTTTGCTTGACTTTATCGCTAGGTTCACTAAATGCTAAGGCTGTGTGCACCCGTTGCGGATTTGATTGCAGATCTGCAGGGTTTTTTGCTGCACACAATTGCATCAAATCCGCAGTGTTGTGCACAACCAATGTAAGTCTATGGGAGCCGCAGACTTGTTGTGCACATGCTGCGGAAAAAGCCGCACTGAAACACAGCTTTATTTTTCCACAGCATGTCACTTCTTTTGTGCCGAACTGCAGCGTTTCTGCACCCTTAGGCCAGGATCACACTACAGCAAGATACGGCCGAGTCTCGCAGGTTAAAACCAAGCTCTGGCACCGGCACTCCAGAGAGGAGCATGCAGCCGCACAGCAAAACATGGAGCTGCACGCTCCGCTCCGGAGTGCCGGTGCCAGAGCTTGTATTTAACCTGCGAGACTCGGCCGTATCTCGCTGTAGCGTGACTCCGGCCTTAGACTTTCATTGAGTCGGGCACATCCGCAGCAAAACCGCAGATGTAAAAAAGATCTGCAGTTTTGCTGCAGATGTGGGTCCGAAAAACGCTGCAGTTCAGGAGGAGGGAAGTGTGGGGGTGGTGACTGTGTGCTTGTATGATTGTGTGGGCGGGGTTTGCCGGCTGTTCGGGTGTGTGTGGGACTGTTTGGGTGTGTGCGGGGCTGTGCGGGGGGTCTTTTGGGGTGTGTGTGCAGGCATCATCCGATGGGACTACAAATACACAGCATCCAATCTGCAGCTAATTCAGATGTAAGACTACTTTCACACTTCCGTCGGTACGGGGCCGTCGCAGAAGACAGAAGTGTGAAAGTAGCCTAATCCAGACAGTGGACACGCACCCTACACTATCCATACATCTATCAATAGATATATCTAACCAGATATATCTATAGATAGATATAGGAATAGATAGATGTATGCATCTATAGATCTATCTATATGTAGATCTGTCTATCTATTTCATCTATCATCTATCTGTCTATCTGTGTGTAATTGAGTGTGGGTTGGACAAATATAAAAGAGGAGGTTGGACAATAATGACATCACAAATCTTTTTTTTCATTCGTTCAATAATATATCTTTATTTAGCTTTCAAAAATGCATACAAAAATGCACCAAAAACAGCATCAAAACCGCACCAAAAACTGCATCAAGAACTACGTTAAAAACTGCACCAAAAACTGCATCAAAACCGCACCATAAACTGCATCAAAACTGCATGAAAACCGCACTAAAAACTGCATAAAAATGCACAAAAAACGCATCAAAACCGCAGCAAAAACTGCATCAAAACTGCACTAAAAACTGCATCAAAAACGCATGACAACCGCACCAAAAACTGCATCAAGAACTACATCAAAAACTGCATCAAAACCGCGCCAAAGACTGCATCAAAACCGCACCAAAAACTGCAACAAAACCGCACCAAAAACGCATCAAAACTGCACCAAAACGCATCAAAACTGCATCAAAACTTCACCAAAACTGCATAAAAAAGCATAAAAACCTGAATCAAAACCATGCAAAAAATGCAATGAAAACCGCACCAAGAACTGCATCAAAACCGCACAAAAAAAACGGCATCAAAAACAGTGAAAAAAACATGAAAAAATGCATCAAAAATGCAGCTGCGTTTTCTGCAAGGAGATGCAGATTTTGTGAAGAAAATTCTGCACCCAAATCTGCAACGTGTGCACACAGCATAAAACTGACCTTCCATTATGATTCTCCAGGTCATTACGAGTTCATAGACACCAAACACATCTAGGTTATCTTTTATCTAAGTGGTGAAAAAAATTCCAAACTTTACTAAAAAGAAAAAAAATAATTGCGCCATTTTCTGATACCCATTGCGTCTATATTTTCTGAGATATTGGGTTGGGTGAGGGCTAATTTTTTGCTTGCCGAGCTGGCGTTTTTAATGATACCACTTTTGTGCAGATACATTCTTTTGATCGCCCGTTATTGTATTTTAATGCAATGTCGCGGTGACCAAAAAAACATAATTTTGACTTTTGATTTTTTTTTCTCGCTACACCGTTTAGCGATCATATACATTTTTTTGTTGTATTGAAAACAGCTGACATGTTGCGGCTTTGAAGTGGGCTCACCGCTGAAGCCCACCTCAAAGCGGGGGATACTGCCAGCTGACGTACTATTCCGTCAGCTGGCAGAAAGGGGTTAATGAACACTATGTTTTAGTTAAAAAAAAACAAACAAAAAAATGGCGTGGGCTCCTGCGCAATTTTCTGTGCCAGAGGGGGAAAGCCGACGGCCAGGGGCCAATATTTGTAGCCTGCTATGAATATCAGCCTGCAACTGTCTGCGTAGCCTTTACTGGCTATTAAAATAGGGGGACCCCCCAAAAAAAATGATGTGAGGTCCCCCTATATTTTATAGCCAGAAAGGCTACACAGACAGCTGCGGGCTGATATTCATAGCCTAGAGAGAGGCCATGGATATTGCCCCCCCGGCTACAAATACCAGTCCGCAGCCGCCCCAGAAATGGCGCATCTGTAAGATGCGCCAATTCCGGCACTTAGCCCCTCTCTTCCCACTCCCCTGTGGGATATGGGGTAATAAGGGGTTAATATCACCTTGATATTGTAAGGTGACATTAAGCCGGGTTAATAATGGAGAGGCGTCAATAAGACGCCTATCCATTATAAATCCTATAGTAGTGAAAGAGTTAAAAAAAAAAAAGACACAGCCTGAAAAAAGTATTTTAATATTCTTCATTTAACCATACTTACCATACTTTAGCGCCTGCAAAAAACATAAAATAATAAACAGTATACTCCCTGTCTGATGCAGTCCAATTAATAACGAGTGTCCCACGACGATCTCCCCTATAGAACAGTGACATCGGGTGATGTCACTCCTCTATAGGACCTACAGTGACACACTGACAGGAGACAATGGCTCCTGCAGTGCATCACTGAGAGGTCACCATAGTTCACTGGTCTCACTTTATGGCAAAAAGCTGCATGGGAACTTTCTCACACAGCAATGCCAAAAGTGAGACTAGGGACTATTTTCTCACAGGGGCATAGAAATACATTGTGAGGAATACATTGTGGAAGGATACCTTCCATCATTGTATTCCTGGAGCCCCTGGAGAGCGGTCGCATCAGCTGATGCTCCAGCTCTCCACGGGAGATCGTCGATGGACACTCGTTTTAATTGGATTTCTGCGGATCAGGGAGTATATTGTTTGTTTATTATTTTAATATTTTTTTACAGATGACACTGGCTTCGGGGAACAAAGTGACAAGTGATGGTGAGTATGTAATCTATGTTATATGTACTGTATGTCTATATGTATGTTGTATGTATGTACTGTATGTATGTACTGTATGTGGCATGTTGCATGTTGTCACATGGTGCATGTTGCATGTCATGTTGCATGTTGTCACATGTCATTGCATGTCACATGTCGTTGCATGCTGCATGTCATCGCATGTTGCATGTCGCATGTTGTCGCGTGGTGCATGTCACATGTCGCATGCTGCATGTCATTGCATGCTGCATGTCATCGCATGTTGCGTGTCGCATATTGCCTTTTGCATGTCATCGCATGCTGCATGTCATCACATGTTGCATGTTGCCGCATATTGCATATCGTCGCATGTCGCATGTCGTCGCATGTTGCATGTCACATGTCACATGTTGCATGGTGCATGTCGTCGCATGGTGCATGTCGCATGTTGCATGTCGTCGCATGTTGCATGTCGCCGGCTAGGGCGGTCTTGTCAGCATCGTTGGCTGAGTCAGCATTCTCTTAGAGGTCTGCGATGTAAGCAGGGAAAGCGGTGTTAGCGAGGACAGCGTTATCTGTGGTGTCTCAGCGGGACCCCGTATGTCGGTCCCTGTCAGTGCGTCCTCTCATCCCTGACTCCAGTCAGCGCCACCCTGCCGCCTCACAGCTGATCTTCTCTGACAGGACTCTCGTGCGTGTGCCGTTCCCGCCTGAACTGTTTGAATTTCTGCACGCGCATTAACTATCTGCTTAGGCACATCCCCTTCTCTCAAGCACACGGACACCCCAAGCTCTCCCCCCTGTATCCTAGGTGACAGAACCGATGGTTCCGGACCCATTATGGATGAGTCAAACCTGGTTAGTTTCTCCCTCTTATATATCAGTCAAGATGGGGTGCAGAGTGTACATTAATGAGAAAAAAATGAACTTTTTTGAATTTACCAAATGGCTGCAATGAAGCAAAGAGTGAAGAATGTAAAGGGTCTGAATACTTTCCTTACCTACTGAATGTGTTGGAGCAGTCACAAGTCATATATGGGGCAAGGTGAAAAAGATATGTGTCAATTTATAAATCAAGCAATGTGAGATTGGACTGCACAAGATTGGATGTAAATAAGGACAGATAAATAACACAATTTGTTTATGTACTCCACATGTGTATAGCACACAAAATGTATGGTTTTGAGATGTAAGCAAGATGCAGACACTATCCAGTGTGCAGGAGGCATTAGAGAGAGGAAATGTATGTTACCTGAATGATCGCTGTGTAAGTGCTGCGCACACCCCAGGCTGTCAAACAAAGGGACCCTAGAGTGAAGACAAATGTGGTTTATTACTGGTTCTGTGTCCTCATTTGCTGGATACATAGTGTTCAATGAGCATTATGCAGTGAACAGAAGCATTTAATCTGCCAATGCTTTTCTGGGACCTGGCGATTACCAAATTGCAGGGTGTATGTCTGGCAATATTAGAGCTGCTGTGTCCTGTATTCCTGACTTGTCACTGTGGTGTCATGCACATGCAGCTCCTGTAGATGCCCTAAATACAGTGGAAAAATGCACAATAAAGAAAAAAGATGCTCTTCAGATATGTTTTATAATAACTTTAGAGATAAATGATATAAAATATACTGAATATTTGTGAAAAACACCTGCAATAAAAATTAAAAAGTAAAAAAATAAAGTCTCCACTTACAAAAAATATGTAAAAAACTTAAAAAAAAAATGTCATTTAAAATTAATTGTATTACCCACATACTTTATATGAAAAAACAAACCTATGATGTTAGATATCCCGATGACTGTAATAACTTGAATTCATTCAACATGCTACTTGGTGTGAATATGAACAACAAATACGATAAACAAAACAATAAAGTACAATTGCTGTTTTCTATGTTTGCATCACAAATTACACATCAATTTATATATACCCCAAAAAGAACAACAAAAATAACACAAATTGTTCCTCAATAAGTAAAGCCACATTCAGCCCTCACTTACTACGTACGACTTACGACTTCTACATTGAGGTCAGTGAAAACATTACATGCGGTAAAGAAATCTCCCTAAAGTGACATCTGAAAAGGGACAGTGTTTTCTCATTTACAGCATCAGAACAGCATTTACCATTCTGAAAGATATTGTGAAATTAGTCTCAATACAACACTGACAAAAAAAACTGTCAAAAGGTGAAAATTAACTTTTTGGATTGCAAGTTCTGTTGTTCAGAAAATGTTTTGTTTTCTCTTTTTATGCCTGTGTATGTATACATCTATATGTATATAGAAAAACAAAAAACTGTGCATCGTTACACAATAGAGCCTAAGGAAGATGGATTAAGCACTATAAAAATGCCTGCAGCATTCTGCCCTTTGAAAAATTTACAAAGCTTGTATATGTTTCATTATTTAGAGCCTTAAGTTAATTACTTTCCTAACTTCCTGAACCCTCCTTTTCAAAGTTAATTAAATGGCACAGCATCGAAAACGGGTCAATTTTTATTTTAAGTAAAGTACGCTATTTGCTTTCTTTTTGGCTGACCTAATTTTGCTGTTTTTGATTATTCAAAGACTAGGTTCTTTTTTGAACAAAGCTTTATATCAATCAGTAATGCCTAACTGAAGCCTTTTGAAATGCATTTTGTTCAATGGCATTACAAGATTTAACAAGTGTAAAACATAATACAGTACAGTTTTAAAACATGCAAATTGTTAAGATGCTTACAAAAAAAATTTAAAAAGGTTATCCTATCAAGATTTAACAACAATTGCCATTGGGACTCCCACCAATTATAAGAATGGGGGTCCTATGACCCCTGTGTTAAAGGTAAGAGACGTTTTGATGTAATTTTTTTTTTTTACAGATTTTTTTTTATTTTTATCATACAATTCATATTAAACAAAAATATGGCAATTTTCACACTGGCCTAAAAATTAAATGTTAGACTTATACTTCCTGCTCTATACAGAAAGTCACATGGGTATAAACAGTAACAGATTGACTCTGACGCATGGAGTTATGCAGGAGAGTTTTACCATGCACTTTATGACCTGGGCAGCGAAGGAGAGGGAATGTGTATGAATCCTGTGTCATCTACCTTATATTGACTTGTAAGCTTTCTAATACTTATTGATTTAAAGCATATCAGGTGATGTGTATTTGTGTAATGAGGGAGGGTCCGGTGTAAGAATATTAACACCCTTTATCAAATTGTGCAGAATTATTAGGCAGCTTGCATAACTCAGGAAAAATGGCCTAAAAAAGAGATTTAACTGACTGAAAAATCATAAATTTATAGACGGATGTAGAACTCTTGAAATTTCTAATGCATTGGGGCATGACCACAATCAAAAATTTTGTTGCAAACACTCAACAGAAAAAGTTGTGTTGAGGAAAAGAAAAGCACAAAGACTGGAGAAGAATCAAGAGTGACTAGGAAACCTTTATCCTCCAGTGATGTTACCACAGTTGGATTATAATGAGGACAATCTGGGCTATCACACGGGGCCCTTGGTTATAATGTTTTTATCCAGGCAGGGAACTTTCCTGGAAATATCCTGACTATTCCAAATAGCAGCTCAGCTCCATGGGCGCTCCTGTCTACTATGCTGTAACATGCTGCTGCTATGACATCATCACCCGGCACACACCGGGATGAACATGCCACAAGCAAAAGTGGAGACTCGGGTACCCGAGCAGAGTGTCAGGGGAACGGGGCAGGGTGAGCATGTAATTTTTTTTTAAACTTAATACGTGTATGGCATGTATGCCTATATATTTGGGCTTGTACTGTATATAGGTTGCTATGTGGGGCGTTCATATTGTATATTTGGAGTTATGTGGGGGCTCATTTTATTATTATTATTATTATTATTATTATTATTATTTATTTATATAGCACCATTAATTCCAGACGGGGTTACATCAAAATACAAATATCTCTTACAGTAAACAAAACTAACAATGGCAGACAGATACAGAGGGAAGAGGATCCTGCCCTTGCAGGCTTACTTTCTACAGGATTATGGGGAAGGAGACAGTAGGTCGGGGGTTGCAGTAGCTTCAATGGTGTTGAGGTGGCCATGTGGTCATTACAGGTTGTAAGGTTTTTTAAGAGATGAGTTTTCAGGTTCTGTTTGAAGAATCCAAATGTGGTGGATAACCGGACGTCTTGGAGGCAATTGGGTGAGGAGCGAATAAGTGTGGAGGAGAGAAGGAGGCCTTGGGAGGACCGAAGATTTTGTGAGGGAAGATATTGAGAGATTAGTTCAGAAATATACAGAGGAGAAAGGTTATGGATGGTTTTGTAGGTCGGTGTTAGTAGTTTAAACTGGATACGCTGGGAAATTGGGAGCCAGTGAAGGGATTTGCAAAGAAGGTAAGCAGGAGTGTAGCGAGGAGAGAGGCTAATTAGTCAGGCAGCAGAGTTAAGGAGGGACTGGAGAGGTGCGAGAGTGTTAGAAGGTAGGCCACAGAGGAGGATGTTGCAGTAGTCAAGGCAAGAGATGATTAGGGCATGTACAAGCATTTTGGTGGAGTGAGGATTGAGGAAAGGACGGATTCTGGAAATATTTTTGAGCTGGAGGTGACAGGAGGTGGTGAGAGCTTGGATGTGCGGTTTAAAGGACAGGGCAGAGTCAAGGGTTACTCCTAGACAGCAGTTTACTGGGACAGGGGAAAGTTTGAATTCATTTATTGTGACAGATAGATCAGGCAGGGAATGTGTGCAAGATGGAGGAAAGATAATTAGTTCAGAATTGTCCACATTAAGTTTGAGAAAGCGAGAGGAGAAGAAGGAGGATATGGCTGATAGACACTCTGAGATTCTGGGTGTCATCAGCATATAGATGGTACTGGAAGCCATAGAACTTTATGAGTTGTCCCAGGCCAAGGGTGTTGTGATTTTGCTTTTTGCTCCCTCTAGTGGTCATTAGTGATTTGACTCTGGAGCGTCTGTCTTTTCCTATATCCTCACCTGGGCCGTTAGTTCGGGGGCGTTGCTATATAAGCTCCCTGGACCTTCAGTTCAATGCCTGGCATCGTTGAAATCAGAGCTAATCTGTTGTGCTCTTGTCCTCTGATCCTGGTTCCTGTTTTTCAAGCTAAGTCTGCTTCTTTGCTTTTTGCTTTTGTTTTGTTTGGTATTTTTGTCCAGCTTGTTCCTATCTGTATCCTGACCTTTGCTGGAAGCTCTAGGGGGCTGGTGTTCTCCCCCCGGACCGTTAGACGGTTCGGGGGTTCTTGAATCTCCAGCATGGATTTTTATAGGGTTTTTGTTGACCAGATAAGTTATCTTGCTATATTCTGCTATTAGTAAGCTGGCCTCTCTTTGCTGAACCTGGTTCATTTCTGTGTTTGTCTCTTTCCTCTTACCTCACCGTTATTATTTGTAGGGGGCTTGTATCTTGCTTTGGGGTCCCTTTCTCTGGAGGCAAGAGAGGTCTTTGTTTTCTTCTCCTATGGGTAGTTAGATTCTCCGGCTGGCGCGAGTCATCTAGCGATCACCGTAGGCATGATCCCCGGCTACTTCTAGTGTTGGCGTTAGGAGTAGCTATTTGGTCAACCCAGTTACCACAGCCCTATGAGCTGGATTTTTGTATCTTGCAGACTTACACGTTCCTCTGAGACCCTGTCCACTGGGGTCATAACACAAGGGTATTGATTGAGAAGAGAAGGGGTCCTGTTGTGAATTCCGTTCTCGGACTCCCTCCTGTGGTCATGAATGGTACTTTGGTTGGTCCTGCTCTTGGACTCCCTCTGGTGGCTTCGAGCGGAACTGCTGGTCACTGAGGTTGGCTTTATCAGCTGCTCTCATTTATTGCTATGCTGCTTCCCTATTTAACTCCACTCAGATCGTTACTTCTTGCCAGCTGTCATTGTTTCAGTATTGGTTCAGATCTCTCTTGGACTTCTCTGAGGACCTGTCTACTCCAGCAGAAGCTAAGTCTTTGCTAGTTCATTTGTTGTTACTGCTAATTTCTAGTCCAGCTTGCTATCATGATATTCCCTTGCTAGCTGGAAGCTCTGGGGTGCAGAGTGGCACCTCCACACCGTGAGTCGGTGTGGGGAGTCTTTTTGCTTACTCTGCGTGGTTTTTTTGTAGTCTTTTGTGCTGACCGCATACTTCCCTCTTCTATCCTCTGACTATTTAGTGAAATCTGGCCTCCTTTGCTAAAACCTATTTCATTCCTGTGTTTGTGACTTTCCTCTTAACTCACAGTCAATATATGTGGGGGTCTGCCTTTACCTTTGGGGAATTTCTCTGAGGCAAGGTAAGGCTTCTATTTCTATCTTTAGGTGTAGTTAGCTCTTAGGCTGTGAAGAGGCGTCTAGGGAGAGTTAGGTACGCTCCACGGCTATTTCTAGTGTGTGTGATAGGAGTAGGGTTTGCGGTCAGCAGAGTTCCCACTTACCCAGAGCTAGTCCCAATTTTGAATTTACTCATCAGGTCATTCCGGGTGCTCCTAACCACCAGGTCCATAACAGTACAGCTGGCCTGAAAGTGTTAATGCATCTCAAAAGAGGGATAAGAGAAGTTCTGAACCCATTTTTTTTTCTTTGCAGTGTGTTTTGTCTCTCTTTTCCCCTTAACCTCTGGGTGGTTCAGGACTCAGGTGTAGATATGGATATTCAAGGTCTGTCCTCTTGTGTGGATCATCTCATTGCAAGGGTACAAAGCATTCAAGATTATGTAGTTCAGAATCCGATGTTAGAACCTAGAATTCCAATTCCTGATTTGTTTTCTGGGGATAGATCTAAGTTTCTGAATTTCAAAAATAATTGTAAACTGTTTCTTGCTTTGAAACCCCGCACCTCTGGTGACCCCATTCAGCAAGTAAAAATTATTATTTCTTTGTTGCGTGGCGACCCTCAAGACTGGGCATTCTCCCTTGCGCCAGGAGATCCTGCATTGCTTAATGTAGATGCGTTTTTTCTGGCGCTTGGATTGCTTTATGACGAACCGAATTCAGTGGATCAGGCAGAGAAAATCTTGCTAGCTTTGTGTCAGGGTCAGGATGAAGCGGAGATATATTGTCAAAAGTTTAGAAAATGGTCTGTGCTTACTCAATGGAATGAGAGTGCCCTGGCAGCAATTTTTAGAAAGGGTCTTTCTGAAGCCCTTAAGGATGTTATGGTGGGATTCCCCACACCTGCTGGTCTGAATGAATCAATGTCCTTGGCCATCCAAATTGATCGGCGTTTGCGCAAGCGCAAAATTGTGCACCATTTGGCGGTGTTCTCTGAGCAGAGGCCTGAGCTTATGCAATGTGATTGAACTTTGACCTGAACTGAACGGCAAGAACACAGATGTCAGAATAGGCTGTGTTTTTACTGTGGTGACCCCACTCATGCTATCTCTGATTGTTCTAAGCGCACCAAGCGGTTCGCTAGGTCTGTCACCATTGGTACTGTACAGCCTAAATTTCTTTTGTCTGTTACTCTGATTTGCTCTTTGTCATCCTACTCGGTTATGGCATTTGTGGATTCAGGCGCTGCCCTGAATTTGATGGACTTGGAGTTTGCCAGGGGCTGTGGTTTTTTCTTGGAGCCTTTGCCGTATCCTATTCCATTAAGGGGAATTGATGCCACGCCATTGGCCAAGAATAAACCTCAGTACTGGACTCAGTTGACCATGTGCATGGCTCCTGCACATCAGGAAGATATTCGCTTTTTGGTGTTGCATAATTTGCATGATGAGGTCGTGTTGGGTTTGCCATGGCTACAGGTTCATAATCCAGTATTGGATTGGAAATCAATGTCTGTGTCTAGTTGGGGTTGTCAAGGGGTACATGGCGATGTTCCGTTGGTGTCAATTTCTGCTTCCACTTCTTCTGAAGTCCCTGAGTTTCTGTCGGATTACCAGGATGTATTTGATGAGCCCAAATCCAGTGTCCTACCCCCGCATAGGGATTGTGATTGTGCTATAAATTTGATTCCTGGTAGTAAGTTTACTAAAGGCCGACTTTTTAATTTATCTGTGCCAGAGCACACCGCTATGCGGAGTTATATAAAGGAGTCCTTGGAGAAAGGGCATATTCGCCCGTCTTAATCATCGTTGGGAGCAGGGTTCTTTTTTGTGGCCAAGAAGGATGGTTCTCTGAGACCCTGTATAGATTACCGCCTTCTCAATAAAATCACGGTCAAATTTCAGTAACCTTTGCCTCTGCTGTCTGATTTGTTTGCTCGGATTAAGGGGGCTAGTTGGTTCACCAAGATAGATCTTCAAGGGGCGTATAACCTTGTGCTTATTAAACAGGGCGATGAATGGAAAACAGCATTTAATACGCCCGAGGGCCATTTTGAGTACCTGGTAATGCCATTCGGGCTTTCAAATGCTCCATCTGTGTTTCAGTCCTTTATGCATGACATCTTCCGAAAGTATCTGGATAGATTCATGACTGTATATTTGGATGATATTTTGGTCTTTTCGGATGATTGGGAGTCTCATGTTAAACAGGTCAGAATGGTATTCCAGGTCCTTCGTGCTAATTCCTTGTTTGTGAAGGGGGTCTAAATGTCTCTTTGGAGTTCAGAAGGTTTCCTTTTTGGGCTTCATTTTTTCCCCTTCTACTATCGAGATGGATCCTGTTAAAGTTCAGGCCATTTATGATTGGACTCAACCTACATCTGTGAAGAGCCTCCAGAAATTCCTGGGCTTTGCTAATTTTTACCGTCGCTTCATCGCTAATTTTTCTAGTGTGGTTAAACCTTTGACTGATTTGACAAAGAAAGGTGCTGATGTGGTGAATTGGTCCTCTGCGGCCGTTGAGGCTTTTCAGGAGCTGAAACGTTGTTTTTCTTCGGCCCCTGTGTTGCGTCAGCCAGATGTTTCGCTCCCTTTTCAGGTCGAGGTTGATGCTTCTGAGATTGGAGCAGGGGCTGTTTTGTCTCAAAGAAGTTCTGATGGCTCTGTGATGAAGCCATGTGCCTTCTTTTCTAGAAAGTTTTCGCCTGCTGAGCGTAATTATGATGTTGGCAATCGGGAGCTGCTAGCTATGAAGTGGGCATTCGAGGAGTGGCGACATTGGCTTGAGGGAGCCAAGCACCGCGTGGTGGTCTTGACGGATCACAAAAATCTGACTTATCTCGAGTCTGCCAAGCGGTTGAATCCTAGACAGGCTCGATGGTCGCTGTTTTTCTCCTGGTTCGATTTTGTGGTCTCATACCTTCCAGGTTCTAAGAATGTGAAGGCGGATGCCCTTTCTAGGAGTTTTGTGCCTGATTCTCCGGGAGTCCCTGAGCCGGCTGGTATTCTCAAAGAGGGGGTAATTCTGTCTGCCATCTCCCCTGATTTGCGGCGGGTGCTGCAGGAGTTTCAGGCTGATAGACCTGACCGTTGTCCAGCGGAGAAATTGTTTGTCCCTGATAGATGGACTAGCAGAGTTATTTCTGAGGTTCATTGCTCGGTGTTGGCTGGTCATCCTGGGATTTTTGGTACCAGAGATTTGGTGGCTAGGTCCTTTTGGTGGCCTTCCTTGTCACGGGATGTGCGTTATTTTGTGCAGTCCTGTGGGACTTGTGCTCGGGCTAAGCCCTGCTGTTCTCGTGCCAGTGGGTTGCTTTTGCCATTGTCAGTCCTGAAAAGGCCTTGGACGCATGTTTCCATGGATTTTATTTCAGATCTTCCTGTCTCTCAAAGGATGTCTGTCATCTGGGTGGTTTGTAATCGCTTTTTTAAGATGGTCCATTTGGTACCCTTGCCTAAATTACCTTCTTCCTCTGATTTGGTGCCATTATTTTTTCAACTTGTGGTTTGTTTGCATGGCATTCCGGAGAACATTGTGTCGGACAGAGGTTCACAGTTTGTCTCTAGGTTTTGGCGGTCCTTTTGTGCTAAGATGGGCATTGATTTGTCTTTTTCTTCGGCTTTCCATCCTCAGACAAATGGTTAAACCAAACGAACCAACCAGACTTTGGAAACCTATCTGAGATGCTTTGTTTCTGCTGATCAGGATGATTGGGTGACCTTCTTGCCATTGGTTGAGTTCGCCCTTAATAATCGGGCTAGTTCAGCTACTTTGGTTTCGCCTTTTTTTTGTAATTCTGGTTTTCATCCTCGTTTTTCTTCGGGGCAGGTTGAGCCTTCTGACTGTCCTGGTGTGGATTCTGTGGTGGACAGGTTGCAGCAAATTTGGACTCACGTAGTGGACAATCTGACGTTGTCCCAGGAGAAGGCTCAACGTTTCGCTAACCGCCGTCGTTGTGTTGGTCCCCGACTTCGTGTTGGGGATTTGGTTTGGTTGTCTTCTCGTTATGTTCCTATGAAGGTTTCTTCTCCTAAGTTTAAGCCTCGTTTCATTGGTCCTTATAAGATTTCTGAAATTCTCAACCCTGTGTCATTTTGTTTGGTCCTTCCAGCTTCTTTTGCCATCCATAATGTGTTGGTACGTGGCGCCTATGGTTCCCTCCATTGATCCTCCTGCTCCGGTGTTGGTTGAGGGGGAGTTGGAGTATGTGGTGGAAAAAATTTTGGATTCTCGTATTTCGAGACGGAAGCTTCAGTACCTGGTTAAGTGGAAGGGCTATGGTCAGGAGGATAATTCCTGGGTTGTTGCCTCCGATGTCCATGCTGCCGATTTAGTTCGTGCCTTTCATTTGGCTCGTCTTGATCAGCCTGGGGGCCCTGGTGAGGGTTCGGTGACCCCTCCTCAAGGGGGGGTACTGTTGTGAATTCCGTTCTCGGACTCCCTCCTGTGGTCATGAATGGTACTTTGGTTGTTTCTGCTCTTGGACTCCCTCTGGTGGCTTCAAGCAAACTGCTGGTCACTGAGGTTGGCTTTATCAGCTGCTCTCGTTTATTGCTATGCTGCTTCCCTATTTAACTCCACTCAGATCGTTACTTCTTGCCAGCTGTCATTGTTTCAGTATTGGTTCAGATCTCTCTTGGACTTCTCTGAGGACCTGTCTACTCCAGCAGAAGCTAAATCTTTGCTAGTTCATTTGTTGTTACTGCTAATTTCCAGTCCAGCTTGCTATCATGATATTCCCTTGCTAGCTGGAAGCTCTGGGGTGCAGAGTGGCACCTCCACACTGTGAGTCGGTGTGGGGAGTCTTTTTGCTTACTCTGCGTGGTTTTTTTGTAGTCTTTTGTGCTGACCGCATAGTTCCCTTTTCTATCCTCTGACTATTTAGTGAAATCTGGCCTCCTTTGCTAAAACCTGTTTCATTCCTGTGTTTGTGACTTTCCTCTTAACTCACAGTCAATATATGTGGGGGTCTGCCTTTACCTTTGGGGAATTTCTCTGAGGCAAGGTTAGGCTTCTATTTCTATCTTTACTTGTAGTTAGCTCTTAGGCTGTGAAGAGGCGTCTAGGGAGAGTTAGGTACGCTCCACGGCTATTTCTAGTGTGTGTGATAGGAGTAGAGTTTGCGGTCAGCAGAGTTCCCACTTACCCAGAGCTAGTCCCGATTTTGAATTTACTTATCAGGTCATTCCGGGTGCTCCTAACCACCAGGTCCATAACAGGGTCCTAGGACAGAGAAACACCAACAGAGAGGAGGCGAGATGAAGAGGTAGTATGGGAGTAGGAAGCACTAAATGTGCAATTGGTAAGGTATGAGGAGATCCAGAATAGGGCAAGGTCTTTAATACCAAAGGAAGAGAAGCTCTGTAGTAGGAGGCAGTGGTCAACTGTGTCAAAGGCAGAAGACCAGATCTAGGTCTAGAAGGAGGAGTATAGAGAATTGTCTGTTAGCTTTGGCTGTAAGTAAGTCGTTCGTAAGTTTGGTCAGGACATTCTCTATGGAATGGTGGGGATGGAAGCCAGATTGTAGGTTTTCGAAGAGCGAGTTAGATGCAAGGTGAGAGGAAAGTTCAGCATGGACGTGCTGCTCAAGGAGTTTGGAAGCAAATGGGAGCAAAGATATGGGATGATAGCTGTACACAGCGCTCGGGTCAATGGAAGTTAGTAAGTTAGTGATAGATTGAAGAGATGGGTTAGTGTCATGATCTCCATGGCCAGAGAACTAGCATAAGCCTCAATAGGAACAAGCTCTTGGAAGATGTAACTGTACTGACCATGAACTAAACCTACCGCATCATCTAGAAGTAGCCAGGTAGCATGTCCTACTTTTTATCCCTATATGCCCAGCGCCGGCCGGAGAACTAAATAATGCTAGCAGAGGGAAATATAAGACCTGACTCACCTCTAGAGAAATGCCCAGAAAGGAGACAGAAGCCCCCCACATATATTGGCGGTGATATGAGATGAAACAACAAACGCAGCAGGAAAATAGTTTTAGCAAATTTGAGGTCCGCTTTCTAGATAGCAGAAGACAGAAAGCATACTTTCATGGTCAGTAGAAAACCCTAACAAAACACATCCAGAAATTACTTTAGGACTCTGGCATTAACTCATAATACCAGAGTGGCAATTCCTGATCAACAAGAGCTTTCCAGACACAGTAACGAAACTGCAGCTGTGAACTGGAACCAAAATACAAAAACAAAACATGGACGAATGTCCAACTTATCTAGTAGATGTCTGGGAGCAGGAACAAGCACAGAGAGGCTTCTGATAACATTGTTGACCGGCAAGCATCTAACAAAGAAGCCAGGTTATATAGCGACACCCAGATCTAATCAGAACAGGTGAACAGGGAAGATGATGTCACAAGTTCAATTCCACCAGTAGCCACCGGGGGAGCCCAGAATCCAAATTCACAACAGTACCCCCCCCTCAAGGAGGGGGCACCGAACCCTCACCAGAACCACCAGGGCGATCAGGATGGGCCCTATGAAAGGCACGAACCAGATCAGAGGCATGAACATCAGATGCAGTGACCCAAGAATTATCCTCCTGGCCGTATCCCTTCCACTTGACCAGATACTGGAGTCTCCGTCTGGAAACACGGGAGTCTAGGATTTTTTCCACAACGTACTCCAACTCACCCTCAACCAACACCGGAGCAGGAGGCTCAACGGAAGGCACAACCGGTGCCTCATACCTGCGCAATAACGACCGATGAAAAACGTTATGAATAGAAAAGGATGCAGGGAGGTCCAAACGGAAGGAAACAGGGTTAAGAATCTCCAATATTTTATACGGACCGATGAACCGAGGCTTAAACTTAGGAGATGAGACCCTCATAGGGACAAAACGAGAAGACAACCACACCAAATCTCCAACACAAAGCCGAGGACCAACACGACGGTGACGGTTGGCAAAAAGCTGAGTCTTCTCCTGGGACAACTTTAAATTGTCCATCACCTGCCCCCAGATATGATGCAATCTCTCCACCACCGCATCCACTCCAGGACAATCCGAGGATTCCATCTGACCGGAGGAAAATCGAGGGTGGAACCCCGAATTACAGAAAAACGGGGACACCAAAGTGGCAGAGCTGGCCCGATTATTGAGGGCGAACTCCGCCAATGGCAAAAAAGCAACCCAATCATCCTGGTCAGCAGACACAAAACACCTCAGATATGTCTCCAGGGTCTGATTAGTCCGCTCGGTCTGGCCATTAGTCTGAGGGTGAAAAGCAGACGAAAAAGACAAATCTATGCCCATCCTAGCACAGAATGCCCGCCAAAATCTAGACACAAATTGGGTTCCTCTGTCAGAAACGATATTCTCAGGAATACCATGCAAACGAACAACATTTTGAAAAAACAGGGGCACCAACTCGGAAGAAGAAGGCAATTTGGGCAGGGGAACCAAATGGACCATCTTAGAAAAACGGTCACACACCACCCAGATGACAGACATCTTCTGAGAAACAGGCAGATCTGAAATAAAATCCATCGAGATGTGTGTCCAAGGCCTCTTAGGAATAGGCAAGGGCAACAATAATCCACTAGCCCGAGAACAACAAGGCTTGGCCCGAGCACAAACGTCACAAGACTGCACAAAGCCTCGCACATCTCGTGACAGGGAAGGCCACCAGAAGGATCTTGCCACCAAATCCCTGGTACCAAAAATTCCAGGATGACCTGCCAATGCCGAAGAATGTACCTCAGAGATGACTCTACTGGTCCAATCATCAGGAACAAACAACCTATCAGGCGGACAACGATCCGGTCTATCCGCCTGAAACTCCTGCAAGGCCCGCCGCAGGTCTGGAGAAACGGCTGACAAGATAACTCCCTCCTTAAGAATACCTGTGGGGTCAGAGTTGCCGGGTGAATCAGGCTCAAAACTCCTAGAAAGGGCATCCGCCTTAACATTCTTAGAACCCGGTAGGTACGATACCACAAAATTAAACCGAGAGAAAAATAATGACCAGCGCGCCTGTCTAGGATTCAGGCGCCTGGCGGTCTCAAGATAGATCAAATTTTTGTGGTCAGTCAATACCACCACCTGATGTCTGGCCCCCTCGAGCCAATGGCGCCACTCCTCAAACGCCCACTTCATGGCCAAAAGCTCCCGATTCCCAACATCATAATTCCGCTCAGCGGGCGAAAATTTACGGGAAAAGAAGGCACAAGGCCTCATCACGGCGCAGTCAGAACTTTTCTGCGACAACACTGCCCCAGCCCCGATCTCAGAAGCGTCGACCTCAACCTGAAAAGGAAGAGTCACATCAGGCTGACGCAACACAGGGGCAGAAGAAAAACGGCGCTTAAGCTCCTGAAAGGCCTCCACAGCATCAGGGGACCAATTAGCAACATCAGCACCCTGTCTAGTCAAATCGGTCAATGGCTTAACGATATCCGAAAAACCAGAAATAAATCGACGATAAAAGTTGGCAAAGCCCAAAAATTTCTGAAGACTTTTAAGAGAAGAGGGCTGCGTCCAATCACAAATAGCTTGAACCTTGACAGGATCCATCTCAATGGAAGAGGGAGAAAAAATATATCCCAAAAAGGAAATTCTCTGAACCCCAAAAACGCACTTAGAACCCTTGACACACAGAGAATTAGACCGCAAAACCTGAAAAACCCTCTTAACTTGCCGGACATGAGAGTCCCAATCATCCGAAAAAATCAGAATATCATCCAGATACACTATCATAAATTTATCCAAAAAATCGCGGAAAATATCATGCATAAAGGACTGGAAGACTGAAGGGGCATTAGAAAGACCAAAAGGCATCACCAAATACTCAAAGTGGCCCTCGGGCGTATTAAATGCGGTTTTCCACTCATCCCCCTGCCTGATCCGCACCAAATTATACGCCCCACGGAGATCAATCTTAGAGAACCACTTGGCCCCCTTTATGCGAGCAAACAAATCAGTCAGCAACGGCAATGGGTATTGATATTTCACCGTGATTTTATTCAAAAGCCGATAATCAATACATGGTCTCAAAGAGCCGTCTTTTTTTGACACAAAGAAAAAACCGGCTCCTAAGGGAGATGACGATGGACGAATATGTCCCTTTTCCAAGGACTCCTTTATATATTCTCGCATAGCAGTATGTTCAGGCACAGACAGATTAAATAAACGACCCTTTGGGTATTTACTACCCGGAATTAAATCTATAGCACAATCGCACTCACGGTGCGGAGGTAGTGAACCCAGCTTGGGTTCTTCAAAGACGTCACGATAATCAGACAGGAACTCAGGGATTTCAGAGGGAATAGATGATGAAATGGACACCAAAGGTACGTCCCCATGAGTCCCCTTACATCCCCAGCTCAACACAGACATAGCTCTCCAGTCAAGGACTGGGTTGTGAGACTGCAGCCATGGCAATCCCAGCACCAAATCATCATGTAGATTATACAGCACCAGAAAACGAATAGTCTCCTGGTGATCCGGATTAATACACATAGTCACTTGTGTCCAGTATTGTGGTTTATTATTAGCCAATGGGGTGGAGTCAATCCCCTTCAGAGGAATAAGAGTCTCCAAAGGCTCTAAATCATACCCACAACGATTGGCAAAGGACCAATCCATAAGACTCAAAGCGGCGCCAGAGTCGATATAGGCGTCCGTAGTAATAGATGACAAAGAGCAAATCAGGGTCACAGACAAAATAAATTTAGACTGTAAAGTGCCAATGGGAACGGATTTATCAAGCTTTTTAGTACGCTTAAAGCATGCTGATATAACATGAGTAGAATCCCCACAATAGAAACACAACCCATTTTTCCGTCGAAAATTCTGCCGCTCGCTTCTGGACAGAATTCTATCACACTGCATGTTTTCTGGCGTCTTCTCAGTGGACACCGCCAGATGGTGCACTGGTTTGCGCTCCCGCAGACGCCTATCGATCTGAATGGCCATTGTCATGGACTCATTCAGACTTGCAGGCACAGGGAACCCCACCATAACATCCTTAATGGCATCAGAAAGACCCTCTCTGAAAGTAGCCGCCAAGGCACACTCATTCCACTGAGTAAGCACAGACCATTTACGGAATTTTTGGCAGTAAATTTCAGCTTCATCTTGCCCCTGCGATAGGGACATCAAAGTTTTTTCTGCCTGAAGTTCCAAGTGAGGTTCCTCATACAGCAAGCCCAAGGCCAGAAAAAACGCATCCACATTGCGCAACGCAGGATCCCCTGGTGCCAATGCAAAAGCCCAATCTTGAGGGTCGCCGCGGAGCAAGGAAATCACAATCCCAACCTGCTGTGCAGGGTCTCCAGCAGAACGAGATTTCAGGGACAAAAATAACTTACAATTATTTCTAAAATTCTGAAAGCTAGATCTATTCCCTGAGAAGAATTCCGGCAAAGGAATTCTCGGCTCTGATACCGGAGCATGAACAACAAAATCTTGCAAACTTTGTACTTTCGTGGCGAGATTATTCAAACCTGCAGTTACACTCTGTAGATCCATTATAGACAGGTGAACATAGAGCCATTCAAAGATTAGAAGGAGAGAGAAAAAAAAGAAAGACTGCAGCATAGACAGACTGGCAAGTGATCCAATCAAGAGCACACTAACTACTAGAGAAAAAAAAAAAAAAAAAAAAAAAAAAAATTTTCAGCAGACTTCTTATTTCTCTCCTTTCTCAGCCAAGGATTTTAACCCTTTAGTCGGCCGGTCAAACTGTCATGATCTCCATGGCCAGAGAACTAGCATAAGCCTCAATAGGAACAAGCTCTTGGAAGATGTAACTGTACTGACCATGAACTAAACCTACCGCATCATCTAGAAGTAGCCAGGTAGCATGTCCTACTTTTTATCCCTATATGCCCAGCGCCGGCCGGAGAACTAAATAATGCTAGCAGAGGGAAATATAAGACCTGACTCACCTCTAGAGAAATGCCCAGAAAGGAGACAGAAGCCCCCCACATATATTGGCGGTGATATGAGATGAAACAACAAACGCAGCAGGAAAATAGTTTTAGCAAATTTGAGGTCCGCTTTCTAGATAGCAGAAGACAGAAAGCATACTTTCATGGTCAGTAGAAAACCCTAACAAAACACATCCAGAAATTACTTTAGGACTCTGGCATTAACTCATAATACCAGAGTGGCAATTCCTGATCAACAAGAGCTTTCCAGACACAGTAACGAAACTGCAGCTGTGAACTGGAACCAAAATACAAAAACAAAACATGGACGAATGTCCAACTTATCTAGTAGATGTCTGGGAGCAGGAACAAGCACAGAGAGGCTTCTGATAACATTGTTGACCGGCAAGCATCTAACAAAGAAGCCAGGTTATATAGCGACACCCAGATCTAATCAGAACAGGTGAACAGGGAAGATGATGTCACAAGTTCAATTCCACCAGTAGCCACCGGGGGAGCCCAGAATCCAAATTCACAACAGGTTAGCGATGGGATTAATGTGGTAGTGAGTAGTGTTGAGTGATACCTTCCGATACTTGAAAGTATCGGTATCGGATAGTATCGGCCGATACTCGAAAAATATCGGATATCGCCGATACCGATACCCGATACCAATACAAGTCAATGGGACACAAGTATCGGAAGCTATCCTGGATGGTTCCCAGGGTCTGAAGGAGAGGAAACTCTCCTTCAGGCCCTGGGATCCATATTCATGTAAAAAATAAAGAATTAAAATAAAAAATATGGATATACTCACCCGTCCGACGGCCCCTGGACCTTACCGATTGTAACCGGCAGTCTCCGTTCCTAAGAATGAGGAGTTTAGGACCCTCGATGACGTCGCGGCTTGTGATTAGTCGCGTGAGCGGTCACATGAGCGGCACGCGACCAATCACAAGCCGCGACGTCATCGAGGGTCCTAAACTCCTCATTCTTAGGAACGGAGGCTGCCGGTTACAATCAGTAAGGTCCAGGGGCCGTCGGACGGGTGAGTATATCCATATTTTTTATTTTAATTCTTTATTTTTTACATGAATATGGATCCCAGGGCCTGAAGGAGAGTCTCCTCTCCTCCAGACCCTGGGAACCATACACTGGGAACTTCCGATTCCGATTTCCGATACCACAAAAATATCGGAACTCGGTATCGGAATTCCGATACCGCAAGTATCTGCCGATACCCGATACTTGCAGTATCGGAATGCTCAACACTAGTAGTGAGGTTCGGGAGGAGATGGGATGGGGTCAAGTGCACAAGTGGTGAGGTGTGATTTGGAGAGATGAGCAAGCTGTCCTTCAGTGATATTGGAGATGGAAGTTATGGGGTTAGGGCATTGGTCTGGTATACAAAGGGGTCATACTGTATACAAAGGCTCATACTGTATATAAGGGGCTATGTGTGGGCTGATATTTTATATAGTCTCATACTGTATATAGGCAGCTATGTGCAGGCTCATACTGTATATAGGCAGCTGTCTACAGGGTCATGCTGTATATAGGAGGTTTTATGGGGGTTCATATTGTATATAGGCAGCTATGTTGGGGCTTATAATGTATATAGATTACATGGGGACTCATACTGGTTCAAGGTTGCTATGTGTGGGCTCATACTGTATACTGGAGGTTATGTGGGGGCTCATACTTTTAATATTCAGCTATGTGGGGGCTCATACTGTATCTAGGGAGCTATGTGCAGGATCATACTGTATATGGGAGGCTATATAGGGCTCATACTATATAGGTAGCTATGTGTGGGCTCATACTGTATATAGAAGGCTATAAGAGGGCTAATTCTGAATATAGGCAGCTATGTGTGGGCTCATACTGTACATAGGAAGCTAGAGAGCTCATTCTGTATATAGGCAGCTATGTGGGGTCTCATACTCTATATAAGAGGATATATGGGGTTGATACTGTTATAGGCAGCTATGTTCTAGCTCATATTGTATATAAAAGGCTATATGGGGGCTTAAACTGTATATAGGAGGCTATATGGGGCTCATACTGTATATCAGAGGATATATGAGGTCTAATACTGTATACAGGGATCTATGTGGGAACTCTACTTGTGGGAATACTACTTTTGAGGCACAGTGCAAAGCTCAGAATGGAAGAGGCGCCATATTGGAGTACAGATTTTGCTGGAATGGTTTGGGGGTACCAGGTCACATTAGCAGAGCCCCTGAGGTGCTAGAACAACAGAAACCCCCATATATGAACTCATACTACAAACCACACTCCCCGATTAATTAATCTAGGGGTGCAGAGATCATATTGACACCACCTATGCCTCACAAAATTTTATCCAATTAAGTGGTGAAAAAAGCATACATTACATTTTTTCCAATGAAATGTTACTTTAGCCCCAAGTTTTTAGTTTTTCTAAGGGCTAATAGTAAATTTTTTTTAAAACAAACTGAGGTCCATTTTTTCCTGAGTGCGCCAATACCCTTCATGTAATTGAGAAATATTTTTCAGGCACAGAGCAAAGCTCAGTAGGGAAGGAGCGCCATACTACAGTGCAGATTTTACTATTATGGTTTGCGGGTGACATGATCCACTGGGAGAGCCCCTGAGTTGCCAGAACAGCAAAATCCCTCTAAGAGTCTCTGTTTTACATACTACACCTCTCAACAAATTCATTTAGGGGTGTAGATGCAACTTTGGGATTTTATCTACAGTTGTAGTGGTGATTTTGAATCCATGGGTGTTGCCCAGAAACAAGCAGCAATGAATGTTGCCAAGTAAAAATTGCAAACTGCCATTGTAGTGACCAGTATGTTGTAGTCACCAGTACGTTATACCCAGATCATGCTTCTGGACATATGCACCTGTAAGTTATGTGGGTTCTCGTCACTTCAGAAATGTCAAATATGTGATTTAGGTACGCTGTGGGGTTCAGGAGGGAGAAGGGCATTTTGGATTGGAAGCGCAGAATTTTCCTGAATTTCTCTTGAGGGGCGAGAAGCCATTTTGCTTTTGTAGAGCCACTGTACTACCAGTAACATGGAAGCCCCCTATATTTCCGTTAACAGATGACAGACATGAGTGGGGACTTGCTTTTTTAGTGGAGTGATTTCACGATTTTATTGGGAGTAGTGATGAGCGAACGTGCTCGCCACTACTTGTTACTCGCCCGAGTATCGCTGTGCTCGGCATACTCGGTGAGCAGTGAGCATTTCCGGTATTATTCGGCGGTAACTGCAGTCTCCACCTAGCAGTTTTGGTGAACTTTAGAGACCCAATCACAGTGCAGGGATTGTCTGCCGGGCCATGAAACGCCACAGCCATCTTTGTTGTGGTCATGCAGTGATTGGCTGGGCCGTACAGCATCATCCCGAGTATAAGAGACCCGGCGCCGCCCTGCTCGCCGCATTCTGTTCCTGTTTTAGTGAGAGTAGGGAGAGCTGCTGCCGAGATAGGGTCAGAATCGTGGTTTTAGAGTTAGAGTAGATCTGCAACTCTGACATCCACAACTCCTCAGAAACCAAAAGTCCTTTTTAGGGCTAATTTGTGGGTACCGATACTGCAGCGCTAGGTAGGCAGGGCACAGCATATCCACATCAGTGCAAGCCCTGCAGGCACTGTATGTGCATCCATTGCTCCCACTGCATCCTTCCCAAAGCTCCATAACTGCCTGCTGCTGCAGCATATTTACTGTCTATATACCTTTTTTTTCCCAAAAATCCCCCCCCCCCAAAAAAAAAAAAAAAAACTATATACAGTCTGTTCTGTCAGACTGAGGCCTGTTGAAAAGTTATAGTTTGGTCATTGGAGGCCGATGTACTTATTTTTTGGCTATCTGATACTCAAATTCTATACAGCACTATTTCGCATAAAAAAAATTGAAAGGCCACAGATTTGCCAGTGTGCTATTTCTGTTACAGCCGTCATATATCTCTGTGCTCCAAGTTTGGGCATTGGAGGCCGGTATACTTATTTTTTGGCTGTGTGATACTGAAATTTAATACAACGCTATTTAGAATTAAAAAAATGAAAGGCCACAGATTTGCCAGTGTGGTATTTCCGTTACAGCCGTCATATATCTCTGTGCTCCAAGTTTGGGCATTGGAGGCCAGTGTACTTTTTTTTGCCTGTGTGATACTCAAATTCAATACAGTGCTATTTAGCATTAAAAAAATTGAAAGGCCACAGATTTGCCAGTGTGAAATTTTTGTTACATCCGTCATATATCTCTGTGCTCCAAGTTTGGGCATGGGAGGCCGGTGTACTTATTTTTTGGCAGTGTGATACTCAAATTCTATACAGCACTCTTTCGCATAAATTAACTTAAGAAAAACAAAAACAAAATTTGAATACAGTCTGTTAGGTCAGGCTGAGGCCTGCCTGGTGTTTGGGTTTGAAAAATCGTAGATTTGCAGGCATACTGATCACATATTATTTTGCTACTAAAAAAGACATTTGTGTTGAGCATTTGAAATAGTGCAGTAGTCCCTTTAAAATGGTTAAGGCAAGGGGCAAGGGACGTGGAAGTGGACGTAATGCTGATGGTGCATCCAGAGGACGAGGCCGTGGCCAAGGTGACAGTGGGCAAAAACAAAGACCCACATCTTCTCGCTCGACCTTCCTGTCCCAGTTTCTAGGGGACTGCAGCACACCACTATTGAAGCCAGAGCAGTGTGAAACGGTTGTTAGTTGGATAGCGGATAATGCTTCCAGTCAATTAGCCACCATCACCACCTTGTCTTCCACACGGTCAAGTCTGAGTAGCCGTGAGTGTGGCCAGGATATTCCTCACCCTGATCCTTCTTCCTCTCACCATGCCGAGTGCCCTCAGACAACTGATCCCACACTTGGACACTCTGAAGAGCTGTTCAGTTTTCCATTTCAAGATTCAGAAATCTCTGCCGTCAACTTGAAGTGGGGAAGGATGAGATTGCATGTAGAGCTGCTCAAAGCTTTGACCAGCCCCGGTCACACGAAGACGATGGTGGGAAAGTTTCACAAGAGGTGGACGATGATGAGACACAATTGCCAGAAAGTCAGGAGGAGGAGCAGGGTGCAGATGTGGAAGACGAGGTGGTGGATGACATAATGATTGACCCAACCTGGCAGGAGGAAATGCATAGCGAGGACAGCAGCACAAATGGGGAAGGAGGCATATACCCCCAACAGGCAGGTAGAAGCAGTGTGGTGGCCACAGACAGAAGGCGTACATCCGTTCTCTGTAACACCAACATGAGTGAAGTTGCCATTCCACCTGTGAGATCTTCCCGAGTCTGGCTATTTTTTAAAGACTGCCGATAACCCCAAACAGGCCATTTGCAGTACCTGCCATGCCCGCATCAGCAGGGGTAGCAAAACAACCAGCCTGACTACCACCAGCATGATCAGGCACATGCAAGCAAAGCACTCGACTTTGTGGGCCGAACCCCACCCTCCAGGACCACTGCCTGCTGGTCACACAACTGCTTCTACCACTGTTTTGCGTAGAAGCCAATCCCCAGTACACCGTGCATGGGAAGAAGCCTCTAGCCCTGCACCTGTTGTGGCCCACAGTCAAGCAGCACCATGAGCAAGCCCGTCCACGTCCTTGTCCCAGCACAGCGTTCAGTTGTCTATAAACCAGTCTTTGGAACGCAAGCGGAAATACCGAACCAACACCCCACAAGCCACAGTCCTCACTTCTAATATTTCTCTTCTGCTTGTGCTAGAAATGCTGCCTTTTAGGCTTGTTGAGATGGAAGCTTTCTGCAACCTGATGGTAGCGGCCATCCCAAGGTACTCTGTCCCCAGTCACCTCTATTTCTCCCGGTGTGCCATACCGGCATTACACCAGCAGTCCACCTAACTATGGACATGTGGACAAGTGCTTGTAGGCAGAGACAGTACATCTCAATGAAGGCACACTGGGTTAACATAGTGGAAGCTGGGACCCAGTCGGGCCTTGGGATGGAACACATCTTCCCCACACCGAGGATTGCTGGCCCTACATCAATCAGAGTTGCCCCAACAGTCTTCAGCTCCTGCACCTCCTCCTCTTCATCCTCCATCTCTGAAATCAACACGTCAGTCAGGAGCTGGAAGCACTGCAGCACTGCCTCAGCCAAGCGGCAATGGGCTATGCTGAAGCTAATCTGCATAGGTGACAAAACGCACAATGCAGAAGAGTTGTGGACAGCGCTGAAAGAGCAGTCAGATGTTTGGATGACACCGCTGAACCTACAGCCAGGCATGGTCGTGTGTGACAATGGCCGTAACCTGGTGGCAGCTCTGAGGCAAGGTGAGCTCACACGCGTACCTTGCTTGGCCCATGTGCTTAACCTCGTGGTTCAACGTTTTCTGAAAAGCTACCCGGAGCTGCCGGAGCTGCTAATGAAAGTACGCCATCTGTCTGTCCATTTTAGAAAGTCAGCTACAGCTTTAGCCGCCCTTGCCATCCTTCAGCAGCGTTTTCAGCTTCCAGCTCACCGACTGTTGTGTGATGTCCCCATGCGCTGGAACTCTACGCTGCATATGTTAGAAAGGATTTGTGAGCAGAAGAGGGCCGTTGTTGACTACCAACATCAACAAGGCCATCGAATTTCAGGTCAGACTCCACACATAAGACTTCAGGAGTGGACACGGATGTCAAACATATGTAACATCCTCCAAAACTTTGAGGACTGCACCAAGATGGTAAGCGTCGATGACGCCATAATTAGCATCACATCCCGCTTCTCAGCATTCTGAAAAACTCTGCTCACAATCAAAGAGGATGCATTGCAGGCAGAGCACGAGGAAACATAGAGGGGGATTTCACTCAGCCAGCCTCATGTCTTCTCAACGTGGATTGGTAGGCAATGAGGAGGAGGAGGAAGAACAGGAGCTACTTTCATGCGCTATAGACGGTACTACAAACACATCTGTATTAGCTTCTGTTCAGCGGGGATGGTCTGAGAACAGGGAGGAGGAGGATGAGGATGAGGAGGAGGAAGACAGCATGGTCAGTCGTCCTGTTGGTGAAGATTGATTTAAAAAAACTGACCGTCGCATCCAAACATAGACTAAGTGTGAACAGATGCTGAACCTAGAGTCACCAACTTATATACAGTCAAATAAATAAGGCAGCACACTGCAGCGCTAAAACATGCAAACATGTGGTGGTTTGATCTAAATCCTCGTGGCTTTTATTTTCTAGGGGTTTATGGCCCCTCGTCTGATGAGTCCATGATATCTCAATTTCATCCAACCTTGAAAAGTGGCCACTTGAAGGTCTGGGTCAAACTAGAGTTACTACATAGTGTAAATCACTATATAAGACCAGAGAAACATGACTAAGACAGATGCCAAAACTGGGGTACCTGTACATGTACAGTGTTCTGATACCTGCATAATTGGGGACGCCCATGCAGTGTAGGTAATCTCCCAGGGGTTCTCTGTCTTGGTGTTGCTTCTCGGATATTCCAAACGGATGATGTTTAAAAGGCTGTTGGTGATGATCTAAGTAGACTGTATGAAGTTAATCTTCATATATACATAATCAGTATATTTATTTAATCCTTATATGTACTTATTAACCTTTGTACGCTATTGTTAACATATACAAAAATGTACGCACTCACACTATTCAATCTTAATATTCCTTGAATTTTGTAGTTTGCAGTGAAAAGGATTAGCCTTTTTCAAAGCCGTATCTGAACCTTAGTGTTAAAAACATGGCAAAGACAATTGCCAAATTCTCCGGTAAATAATTCAGCAAAGAGGGAACCATCATACCATAAAAAAAGAGTGGATTTTCATGGGCCCATCCAGTATGTGGGTTCCAAGATGTAATGGGGTGCATATAACTGACTATACAGCAGGGCTTGCCTTCCTGCCAATGTGTAAAACTAAGGAGTATGGGAGTACAAAATGCATATTGTGAAGTGGATTTTCATGGGTACATCCACTATGTGGGTTCCAAGGCCTAATGGAGTGCATATGACTATGCAGCAGGGCTGGCCTTGCCGCCAATGTGTAAAACCAAAGAGTACGGGAGAACAAAATGCCTATTGTGAAGTGGATTTTCATGGGCACATCCAGTATGTGGGTTCCAAGGCCTAAAGGGGTGCATATGACTATGCAGCAGGGCTCGCCTTCCTGCCAATGTATTAAACAAAGGAGTATGGCAGTACAAAATGCATATTGTGAAGTGGATTTTCATGGGCCAATCCACTATGTGGGTCCAAAGGCTTATTGTGGTGCATATGAATTGGTAGCAGGGCAGGCCTTTAATTCAATGCAACACTTTTTCAGGAGTTCCCCCTGGACATCTTATGAAAGGGGAATTGTGGTATGTCGTAATTCTTGGCAGCCCATCCACTCACAGCATAGGCTTCAACAGCTTAGGAGACCCACTGTTTCATAATGGCCCTTTAAGAAGATTAATGCCGCTTGATGCACCAGTAAAAATAGGCTCTGTGACTTTAAGAGTCCCTTTTTTGTAAATGAAACAAGATGGGTCTGCTTATGTGTCACACACCACATGGCCAGCTAGGGGTGTTAAATGTTACAATGACATTTCCCAGTGAATGCATTTGTAGTGGTTGAAAGCAATGCTAAAGTTGAAAAATGCTTCAAAAACGCTGCGTCTGAGCTAAGCCTAAGTGGGAGAGGAAATTTGCAGTCTGGGGTTAAATATTTGACTTTACAGGCAAGTCATTAACCTGCAAAGGATGTACCTTGACATATTTCCAAGCAAAACCCGTTTAGGTTTCGTTTTCAAGTGTTTTTTGTGGCACCGGGAAAAATGACATGAATCTCGGAAAAAAATGATTAAAGCTGTGAACTAGGAGTCAGGAATGCTTCCAGGGGCGATCCCCATGAGGTTCCTGTGTCATTTGAGCAGCATTTCCATAATTTTCAGATGTTTTAAGACCTTAAAACGACCCCCAGGGGGATCGCGGTAAAAATACTCATGCAGCTGCGGCAACACAAACATAATCTATGAGCATACCCAAGATATTCGGAGAACACCTGAGCATACTCGGAAATCTCGAGTAACGGGCACACTCGCTCATCACTAGAGATGAACCTTAATGCGATCTTTGGGAAGCAGAATAAAAAAGTAATCAATCATCAGCAGATCAAGATTTGTTTTTATTTGTTTTTACATCATTCCTCGTGCGATATAAGTGAATAGGTGACTTTATTCTTCGGGTCAGTGCGATTACAGCGATACTAGATTTTTATTGGTGATTTATGCATGACTGCTAGTACAAGGAGGAGGAAAATCAGGCTGCAAGTACCTGTATTAAGCCGGGTCCGGAACTGTTGAGTCTACATCCTCTGTTCCCCGGGTGAAGCAATAGCAAGCTGGACATTCCTCCTGACGAAGGGGGGCGGGGATATAAAAGGGGAAAGCACGCGCAGCAGAGCAGTTTGGCACAAATGGACCGCAGCATGCAGTCAGGTGAGAGGCGCACTCTGCTTCCCTTCCCAACCACAGAGTACCGGCGCTGCGGCAGGGCCCCATCATCTGAAGAGGACCACCGCACTGAGGGGAGCAGTGTGCCCAACAGCAATACAGAGAGAGGGACTGCTGCAGAGAGTGCAGAGCCAGATATTGTGCAGCAGGGACCAGCGAGTGCTGCGGCCCTGGAGCATCCATACAGCGCAGGCCCGTGCTCAAGCACCACCACCGCTGACAGAGACTGTGATTAGAGATGTGCAAAGTGCAAGTTGATCACCGTGGAGTGAGGTGTTGAACGCTCGAGGCTAGTGAGTACTGTGTGCGTGCTGCCAGAGAGAGATCAGGTGCAGCACGCCGCCGGAGAAGCAGCTCACCAGTGGATATCGGTGATTCAGTCTTGGCAGGAGCTGGCAGCATACAGAGAAGCGCGCCTGGTAGCTGACATAGATCGAGGTGCCATGTGCTTCATGACCGTGAGTACAGCGCACGTGCGCAAAGAGGGGACCGAGTACTGGATAGACTCGTGTAACACACCCTAGCAGCATATACTTTCCCACTCACGGGAGACCCTGATTTTGCCAGTTTATATTTGCTGAGCCACATTGGGCTCATATGGTACTGTGGCTTGTACCTGTGACGCCCGGGAGACCGAGGTACCCAGCACCAGATCAATGAGGTCCGTCTCTTGAGGGGGATGTCACTAGTGGCTTGACCAGGTGCTGTGGCCTCAGGCGATGCACAGTATAAGGGATATCATGAAGGAACAGACACTTACATGATCAGCAGCAGGTCCTCTCAGCTGTGATGACCCCGATCCTGGATTGATGGCTATTGTCCAAATGAAAGACTGAGGCGCTGAAACGTTTAACCAATTTACTTCAACAAAAAGGGATTTGTGACCAACACTGTCCCCGGAGTCTGTATAAGAACTCTGAAATTACTTTGACCCTGTCAGGATTTCCACCTCTTATTATGCGCAGCTTCTGTATGGCCCTGCTGCTGTATGTGAACTGGCTGCCGGCCCAATCTGTCTCTTCTATGCTCTGGTTCGACGGACAACCCGAGTCCTTTTTTTGTCGGCTTACCCCCTCTGGGAGTACCGCTGAACTCTGTGTCTGTTGCTGCGTCTTACCCTGGTGAAGCTGATATCACCTCATGTCCTTCCGGTTGCTGTATTATATATAATTAATATAGCCACGGATCCGGTATCCGTCTCTGCGCTTATTATGGGTAGTGATTATTACTACCCGGTTCTCACAATGTCCTTTTTCTCTACTCCTCTTTTCCTACTATGGGTATTACGGGCCTATAATCCGTCATAGGGCTGTTAGGAGTTCAGTTATACGACCTCTCACTTTCAGCTCCTCAGCCCAACTGCCAGTCCTTTTCTCAAACCAGAATAGATCAAGGGGAGTCTCTGGAGATCCCTCTTCTGGCCAGAGATGGTAGTGCAGTCTTGCTATTCTAGTATTTGTATTTGGTGTCAATAACTATTTTTGTGGCAAATACCCCTAGGGGTGCCACATACCCTTATCAGCCACTATAGCATATGGACTAGGCCCAGCGGAAGGTCAGGACACCAACTGCTGCTGCCAGAAGATGGGGCACTGTTGCCCATAGGACCTGATAGGAAAAGATACCGCGTTAGCCGTTGCCGGCTCCATTGATTTCCCAGCAGGAGTCACAGTTTGAGGAACTTCTGATATAAGTGTTTCACAAGAACTGCCGTTAACTGATCCTTTATTTCTGAACTCTGCATATTCTTTGCAAACTGAACTGTTTATTCCCTTGTTTAACTCTTTACCTCCCTGCATGGAGTATTCCCCTGTGATTAATCCTGTTAACCCTTGCTCTGCCTCCGATCTGTTACTGCATCCCGCAACCTGCTTACACTGTCACACACTAAAAATGCATTTTATTGCTATAATTTCCCTATGTATCTGCCGACAGTCATATGAGGGCTTGTTTTTTGCGAGACGAGCTAATGTTTTTATTGGTACAATCTTGGGCTCCATTAGCCTCTGGTGCCCAATCGAGGTTGCGATCTGTGTGACTGATTGTTACACCACTGCACCTAATTACCTAAATGGCTTAGATAAGTGTTTTCTCTTATCCCATTTGTTAGCGCAGAGCTGACAGCTGTTCTAAAACAAGTTATAGTACGTTATATGTGGCCTAATCACCAATCGAATGTACATATAAGTCATAGGGCTGTAAAGAGTTAATATACTTTGCCATTATGATTGCCAGACTCCCAATAACTTAATCTACCTCAAATTTCAAAATTACTTCTTATATTATATGAAGATCTAAAAACTCTTTCATATAATGTCCCTTTATAATCTCCTACATGAAGTACAACGTGCTATAACCCAAAATCAATTATTTATTCACCCTTTTCTTTTAGTGTCATGTATTTTTCATAAGGCAATATTCTTCTTCTTTACCTGACTGAGCTGACTGATTGGCACTGTGTTAGCAATTTAATCCTTTGATTTCTTTGTCATTCTCACTTACGTACCCTCTTCATCATGATTTTTCCATGTTCTAAGACCTGCTGCAGCTCTTTGATGTACTGTGCAGTGTATATTATTTATTCCGAGCTAGAGATGGAGTGCTGCCGCAACATCCTGCCTTCTCTGTACTGTCACTGTCTGCTCGGCTTCCTGACTAGACGCATTGCAATTCTCCTTACCACCCATGGCATTCAATAAGGATTTTGACACATACCCTATGTTTGATGTCTTCATGTGCATATCAAAGCATCACAAGGAAGAACAAATGTTATTTAATGCACGCTATTCAGCCTCCCTGCAGGCAGTACTGTGGAACAAATGCAAAATACACTGCTTTAAAACAATCTTCCATTAGTAAACTTACATAAAATATTACTAACTTCTAATCCTGTGAAAACTAAGCAAACGAGAATTTCTACTATTGTTCTCCCGCTTTGCAATGTACAGCTTGCAATTAAGGAGTTGTCCCTGATGTATGTAAGGGTACCGTCACACATTGAAATTTCCATCGCTACGACGTTACGATTCGTGACGTTCTAGCGATATCGTTACGATATCGCTGTGTCTGACACGCTACTGCGATCAGACACCCTGCTGAGAATCGTACGTCGTAGCAGATCGTTTGGAACTTTCTTTCGTCGCTTGATCACCCGCTGACATCGCTGGATCGTTGTGTGTGACAGCGATCCAGCGATGTCTTCGCTTGTAACCAGGGTAAACATCGGGTAACTAAGCGCAGGGCCGCGCTTAGTAACCCGATGTTTACCCTGGTTACAAGCGTAAACGTAAAAAAACAAACAGTATACTCACCCGTCGGTGTCCTTCAGGTCCCTTGCCGTCTGCTTCCTGCTCTGAGTGCCGGCCGGAAAGTGAGAGCAGAGCGCAGCGGTGCTGCGATCTGCTCTCACTGTGCGGCTGCACTCAGAGCAGGAAGCAGACGGCAAGGGACCTGAAGGACACCGACGGGTGAGTATGTACTGTTTGTTTTTTTACGTTTACGCTGGTAACCAGGGTAAACATCGGGTTACTAAGCGCGGCCCTGCGCTTAGTTACCCGATGTTTACCCTGGTTACCCGGGGACTTCGGCATCGCTCCAGCGCCGTGATTGCAACGTGTGACGCAGTCTACGACGCTGGAGCGATGATTATACGACGCTGCGACGTCACGAATCGTGCAGTCGCAGCGATGAAAATTTCAATGTGTGACGGTACCCTAATGGATGATAAATTGTATCCATATTATCATATCTCTAATACAGACAGTAACAATTACGGCTTAATGACTATAGTCAGGAGTATAAATACAGCAACCATTATGAGAGTACATAAAGTAGTAATCAAGGGCCAAACTGGAAGAAATCATCTAATATAATAAGTCCGCAAGGACAGGGTTCTCTCCCCTCTGTACCAGTGTGTCACTGTAAACCTGTTTACTGTAAATGATATTTATAACCCTGTATGTAACCCCTTTCTCATGTACAGCACCATGGAATTAATGGTGCTATATAAATAAATAATAATAATAATAATAATAATAATAATAATAATAATAAAAAACAGATATTGAATTAACAGACCCTTTTTCCTGGCTTTTCAGTAAGTTGCAGTTATTGAAGACTACAGATGAAGAAACAAAAAGCATAGAAAACTGAATATTGCCATGTTCCAGGTTTGCAATGCAGCTCCAAGCTCACTTGTTGGTTTTCTATGTGTACATTATGTTTTTTGCAGACTTTATTCCATACAGTATTATTCTCATTGACAGCTTGGGGCCCCTGTGCAAGAGTTATATCTGGGCTCCCCTCCCTGCCCGCCATGTCACTTATGATGAGGACAATCTGGCCATGGGACCCCAGGAACCTCGGGCTCTGAGCAACAGGCCAGATTGCCCTCATTTATCACCACCCTTGAAACAGGGACGTACTTAAAGTTCACAGAGCACCATAGCAAAAGTTCTTTTTGGGCCCCCCACACCTCTAAATATATACATTAATATTTTTTTACTGAGATGGAGATATATCTCTCTATATTTTATATATTAAATTATATGTCTGGTATCGATGCCATCTGGTATTTGATAAAGGATTATTCCCCAAATAAACCAAGCTATCCCCAATCCTGATGATAAGAACAGCACTCTGCAGTTCAACCATGAATGGATTGGAGGGGCGCATGCTTGACTTCTGCTCTATTCATTGTCTAAGGAACTGATGGAAATTGCGGAGCGCAGCGCTCAGCGATCAGCTGCTGTATTGATAATGGATTGTAATGCTGCACAAGGAAAAGGTAGCTCTTTTAGTTTTGCTCCTTGCACACGCTGAACTTAACACTTATAAAATGTGTCCCCTGGTACCGTAAAACCGTCCCGGAGGTGGGATTTTCCTTCGTAATGGGACGCAGCACAGCCGTCATCCCTACCCCCTTGGCACCGTGCTCCGCCTCCTTAGCATTGTTTGAATCTGTCCCGTAGCCTGCGCTGTTATGTTCAACCTTGGCCATGCACAGTTAGCGCTGCCCGTCTTCTGACATCATTTGGTGTCAGGCGGACTGGGCCTGTGCGGCCGCGCTGCCCGAGATCCCGCCTCACAGTCTCTTCTGATTTAATCATACTGTTGGCCTGGGATCCATGGGCATGCGCAGTGCATATCTTCACCTCAGGCTCTCACTCATCTCCCTCCGCCTTCTTCAGACTGTGTGCCATCAGCTGATCCCTACTAGCATGCCACGGCCGTGACACCGCACAGTCTGAAGAAGCCGAAAGGAGGTGAGTGAGAGGCGAAGATATGCACTGCGCATGCCCATGGATCCCAGGCCCGCAGTGTGATTAAATCAGAAGACACTGCGAGGCGGGATCTAGGGCAGCGTGGCCGCACAGGCGCATCCAGCCTGACAACAAATGATGTCAGAAGACGGGCAGCTCTAACTGCGCATGGCCAAGGTTGAACATAACAGCGCAGGCTACAGGACAGATTCAAACAATGCTAAGGAGGCGGCGCACGGTGCCAAGGGGGCAGGGATGATGGCTGTGCTGCGTCCCATTACGAAGGAAAATCCCACCTCCGGGACAGTTTTACGGTACCAGGGGACACATTTTATAAGTGTTAAGTTCAGCGTGTGCAAGGAGCATAATTAAAAGAGCCACCTTTTCCTTTTGCAGCATTAGTGCTGCACAAGTTGGCTCTTTCAGCTCCAAATGCCTGGGGGGGGGTTAAAGGTTACCTTTCAACTTGCTCCAATTAGGCCTCAGCCTACACTCTGCTCCTCCTGCTTTCCCTGGGCTTCAACACCGCCAGTTGCTGCCCGGAAGTGCTGTCTGCACAGTCAACACTTGCTACCATGTTATTGGGGTTCAGTAATGCCAGCTGCTCCCCAGCTGTGTTGCGGCAATAACTCTAGCCTGCTCCTCCTGCTATTCCTGGGCTCTAACACCACCAGTTGGTGCTCGGAAGTGCTGTCTGCACAGAGAAAAACACTTGCTCCTGTGTTAGTGGGGTTCAGTAATGCCAGCTGTTCACCAGCTGTGTTGCGGCAATAACTCTGGCCTGCTCCTCCTGCTATCCCTGGGCTCTAACACCGCCAGTTGGTGCTCAGAAGTGCTGTCTGCACAGAGAAAAACACTTGCTCCTGTGTTAGTGGGGTTCAGTAACGTCAGCTGTTCCCCAGCTGTGTTGCGGCAATAACTCTAGCCTGCTCCTCCTGCTATCTCTGGGCTTTAACACCACCAGTTAGTGCTCGGAAATACTGTCTGCACAGAGAAAAACACTCGCTCCTGTGTTAGTGGGGTTCAGTAACGTCAGCTGTTCCCCTCCTGTGTATCCGGCAATGTGTCCTGCGACTGCCACACTGACACTCCATCAGATGTTAAACTGCCTCGAGTGCAGGCTTCGGCCTACACTCTGCTCCTCCTGCTGACTCTGGGCTCCAACACCGCTAGTTGGTGCTCGGAAATGCTGTTTGCACAGAGACAAACACTCGCTCCTGTCTTAGTGGGGTTCAGTAACGTCAGCTGTTCCCCTGCTGTGTATCCGGCAATGTGTCCTGCGACCGCCACGCTGACACTCCATCAGATGTTAAACTGCCTCGAGTGCAGGCTTCGGCCTACACTCTGCTCCTCCTGCTGACCCTGGGCTCCAACACTGCTAGTTGCTGCTCGGAAGTGCTGTTTGCACAGAGACAAACACTCGCTCCTGTGTTAGTGGGGTTCAGTAACGTCAGCTGTTCCCCTGCTATGTATCTGGCAATATGTCCTGCGACTGCCACGCTGACACTCCATCAGATGTTAAACTGCCTCGAGTGCGGGCTTCGGCCTTCAATCTGCTCCTCCTGCTGACCCTGGGCTCCAACACCGCTAGTTGCTACTCGGAAGTGCTGTTTGCACAGAGAAAAGCACTCGCTTCAGTGTTAGTGGGGTTCAGTAACGTCAGCTGTTCCCCTGCCGTGTGTTCGGCAATGTGTCCTGCGACCACCACGCTGACACTCCATCAGATGTTAAACTGCCTCGAGTGCAGGCTTCGGCCTACACTCTGCTCCTCCTGCTAACCCTGGGCTCCAACACTGCTAGTTGCTGCTCGGAAGTGCTGTTTGCACAGAGAAAAACACTCGCTCCTGTGTTAGTGGGGTTCAGTAACGTCAGCTGTTCCCCTGCTGTGTATCCTGCAATGTGTCCTATGACCGCCACACTGACACTCCATCAGATGTTAAACTGCCCCGAGTGCAGGCTTCAGCCTATACTCTGCTCCTCCTGCTGACCCTGGGCTCTAACACCGCCAGTTGGTGCTTGGAAGTGCTGTCTGCACAGAGAAATTCACTCTCTCCTGTGTTAGTGGGGTTCAGTAATGTCAGCTATTCCCTTGCTGTGTATCCGACAATGTGTCCTGCGACCGCCATGCTGACACTCCATCAGATGTTAAACTGCCTTGAGTGCAGGCTTCGTCCTACACTCTGCTCCTCCTGCTGACCCTGGGCTCTAACACCGCCAGTTGGTGCTCGGAAGTGCTGTCTGCACAGATAAAAACACTTGCTCCTGTGTTAGTGGGGTTCAGTAACGTCAGCTGTTCCCCAGCTGTGTTGCGGCAATAACTCTAGCCTGCTCCTCCTGCTATCCCTGGGCTCTAACACTGCCAGTTGGTGCTCAGAAGCGCTGTGTGCACAGAGAAAAACACTTGCTCCTGTGTTAGTGCGGTTCAGTAACGTCAGCTGTTCCCCAGCTGTGTTGCGGCAATAACTCTAGCCTGCTCCTCCTGCTATCTCTGGGCTCTAACACCGCCAGTTGGTGCTCGGAAGTGCTGTCTGCACAGAGAAAAACACTTACTCCTGTGTTAGTGGGGTTCAGTAACTTCAGCTGTTCCCCAGCTGTGCAGCGGCAATAACTCTAGACTGCTCCTCCTGCTATCCCTGGGCTATAACACCGCCAGTTAGTGCTCGGAAATGCTGTCTGCACAGAGAAAAACACTTGCTCCTGTGTTAGTGGGGTTCAGTAACGTCAGCTGTTCCCCAGCTGTGTTGCGGCAATAACTCTAGCCTGCTCCTCCTGCTATCCCTGGGCTCTTACACCGCCAGTTGGTGCTCGGAAGTGCTGTCTGCACAGAGAAAAACACTTGCTCCTGTGTTAGTGGGGTTCAGTAATGCCAGCTGTTCACCAGCTGTGTTGCGGCAATAACTCTGGCCTGCTCCTCCTGCTATCCCTGGGCTCTAACACCGCCAGTTGGTGCTCAGAAGTGCTGTCTGCACAGAGAAAAACACTTGCTCCTGTGTTAGTGGGGTTCAGTAACGTCAGCTGTTCCCCAGCTGTGTTGCGGCAATAACTCTAGCCTGCTCCTCCTGCTATCTCTGGGCTTTAACACCACCAGTTAGTGCTCGGAAATACTGTCTGCACAGAGAAAAACACTCGCTCCTGTGTTAGTGGGGTTCAGTAACGTCAGCTGTTCCCCTCCTGTGTATCCGGCAATGTGTCCTGCGACTGCCACACTGACACTCCATCAGATGTTAAACTGCCTCGAGTGCAGGCTTCGGCCTACACTCTGCTCCTCCTGCTGACTCTGGGCTCCAACACCGCTAGTTGGTGCTCGGAAATGCTGTTTGCACAGAGACAAACACTCGCTCCTGTCTTAGTGGGGTTCAGTAACGTCAGCTGTTCCCCTGCTGTGTATCCGGCAATGTGTCCTGCGACCGCCACGCTGACACTCCATCAGATGTTAAACTGCCTCGAGTGCAGGCTTCGGCCTACACTCTGCTCCTCCTGCTGACCCTGGGCTCCAACACTGCTAGTTGCTGCTCGGAAGTGCTGTTTGCACAGAGACAAACACTCGCTCCTGTGTTAGTGGGGTTCAGTAACGTCAGCTGTTCCCCTGCTATGTATCTGGCAATATGTCCTGCGACTGCCACGCTGACACTCCATCAGATGTTAAACTGCCTCGAGTGCGGGCTTCGGCCTTCAATCTGCTCCTCCTGCTGACCCTGGGCTCCAACACCGCTAGTTGCTACTCGGAAGTGCTGTTTGCACAGAGAAAAGCACTCGCTTCAGTGTTAGTGGGGTTCAGTAACGTCAGCTGTTCCCCTGCCGTGTGTTCGGCAATGTGTCCTGCGACCACCACGCTGACACTCCATCAGATGTTAAACTGCCTCGAGTGCAGGCTTCGGCCTACACTCTGCTCCTCCTGCTAACCCTGGGCTCCAACACTGCTAGTTGCTGCTCGGAAGTGCTGTTTGCACAGAGAAAAACACTCGCTCCTGTGTTAGTGGGGTTCAGTAACGTCAGCTGTTCCCCTGCTGTGTATCCTGCAATGTGTCCTGTGACCGCCACACTGACACTCCATCAGATGTTAAACTGCCCCGAGTGCAGGCTTCAGCCTATACTCTGCTCCTCCTGCTGACCCTGGGCTCTAACACCGCCAGTTGGTGCTTGGAAGTGCTGTCTGCACAGAGAAATTCACTCTCTCCTGTGTTAGTGGGGTTCAGTAATGTCAGCTATTCCCTTGCTGTGTATCCGACAATGTGTCCTGCGACCGCCATGCTGACACTCCATCAGATGTTAAACTGCCTTGAGTGCAGGCTTCGTCCTACACTCTGCTCCTCCTGCTGACCCTGGGCTCTAACACCGCCAGTTGGTGCTCGGAAGTGCTGTCTGCACAGATAAAAACACTTGCTCCTGTGTTAGTGGGGTTCAGTAACGTCAGCTGTTCCCCAGCTGTGTTGCGGCAATAACTCTAGCCTGCTCCTCCTGCTATCCCTGGGCTCTAACACTGCCAGTTGGTGCTCAGAAGCGCTGTGTGCACAGAGAAAAACACTTGCTCCTGTGTTAGTGCGGTTCAGTAACGTCAGCTGTTCCCCAGCTGTGTTGCGGCAATAACTCTAGCCTGCTCCTCCTGCTATCTCTGGGCTCTAACACCGCCAGTTGGTGCTCGGAAGTGCTGTCTGCACAGAGAAAAACACTTACTCCTGTGTTAGTGGGGTTCAGTAACTTCAGCTGTTCCCCAGCTGTGCAGCGGCAATAACTCTAGACTGCTCCTCCTGCTATCCCTGGGCTATAACACCGCCAGTTAGTGCTCGGAAATGCTGTCTGCACAGAGAAAAACACTTGCTCCTGTGTTAGTGGGGTTCAGTAACGTCAGCTGTTCCCCAGCTGTGTTGCGGCAATAACTCTAGCCTGCTCCTCCTGCTATCCCTGGGCTCTTACACCGCCAGTTGGTGCTCGGAAGTGCTGTCTGCACAGAGAAAAACACTTGCTCCTGTGTTAGTGGGGTTCAGTAATGCCAGCTGTTCACCAGCTGTGTTGCGGCAATAACTCTGGCCTGCTCCTCCTGCTATCCCTGGGCTCTAACACCGCCAGTTGGTGCTCAGAAGTGCTGTCTGCACAGAGAAAAACACTTGCTCCTGTGTTAGTGGGGTTCAGTAACGTCAGCTGTTCCCCAGCTGTGTTGCGGCAATAACTCTAGCCTGCTCCTCCTGCTATCTCTGGGCTTTAACACCACCAGTTAGTGCTCGGAAATACTGTCTGCACAGAGAAAAACACTCGCTCCTGTGTTAGTGGGGTTCAGTAACGTCAGCTGTTCCCCTCCTGTGTATCCGGCAATGTGTCCTGCGACTGCCACACTGACACTCCATCAGATGTTAAACTGCCTCGAGTGCAGGCTTCGGCCTACACTCTGCTCCTCCTGCTGACTCTGGGCTCCAACACCGCTAGTTGGTGCTCGGAAATGCTGTTTGCACAGAGACAAACACTCGCTCCTGTCTTAGTGGGGTTCAGTAACGTCAGCTGTTCCCCTGCTGTGTATCCGGCAATGTGTCCTGCGACCGCCACGCTGACACTCCATCAGATGTTAAACTGCCTCGAGTGCAGGCTTCGGCCTACACTCTGCTCCTCCTGCTGACCCTGGGCTCCAACACTGCTAGTTGCTGCTCGGAAGTGCTGTTTGCACAGAGACAAACACTCGCTCCTGTGTTAGTGGGGTTCAGTAACGTCAGCTGTTCCCCTGCTATGTATCTGGCAATATGTCCTGCGACTGCCACGCTGACACTCCACAAGATGTTAAACTGCCTCGAGTGCGGGCTTCGGCCTTCAATCTGCTCCTCCTGCTGACCCTGGGCTCCAACACCGCTAGTTGCTACTCGGAAGTGCTGTTTGCACAGAGAAAAGCACTCGCTTCAGTGTTAGTGGGGTTCAGTAACGTCAGCTGTTCCCCTGCCGTGTGTTCGGCAATGTGTCCTGCGACCACCACGCTGACACTCCATCAGATGTTAAACTGCCTCGAGTGCAGGCTTCGGCCTACACTCTGCTCCTCCTGCTAACCCTGGGCTCCAACACTGCTAGTTGCTGCTCGGAAGTGCTGTTTGCAGAGAAAAACACTCGCTCCTGTGTTAGTGGGGTTCAGTAACGTCAGCTGTTCCCCTGCTGTGTATCCTGCAATGTGTCCTGTGACCGCCACACTGACACTCCATCAGATGTTAACCTGCCCCGAGTGCAGGCTTCAGCCTATACTCTGCTCCTCCTGCTGACCCTGGGCTCTAACACCGCCAGTTGGTGCTTGGAAGTGCTGTCTGCACAGAGAAATTCACTCTCTCCTGTGTTAGTGGGGTTCAGTAATGTCAGCTATTCCCTTGCTGTGTATCCGACAATGTGTCCTGCGACCGCCATGCTGACACTCCATCAGATGTTAAACTGCCTTGAGTGCAGGCTTCGTCCTACACTCTGCTCCTCCTGCTGACCCTGGGCTCTAACACCGCCAGTTGGTGCTCGGAAGTGCTGTCTGCACAGATAAAAACACTTGCTCCTGTGTTAGTGGGGTTCAGTAACGTCAGCTGTTCCCCAGCTGTGTTGCGGCAATAACTCTAGCCTGCTCCTCCTGCTATCCCTGGGCTCTAACACTGCCAGTTGGTGCTCAGAAGCGCTGTGTGCACAGAGAAAAACACTTGCTCCTGTGTTAGTGCGGTTCAGTAACGTCAGCTGTTCCCCAGCTGTGTTGCGGCAATAACTCTAGCCTGCTCCTCCTGCTATCTCTGGGCTCTAACACCGCCAGTTGGTGCTCGGAAGTGCTGTCTGCACAGAGAAAAACACTTACTCCTGTGTTAGTGGGGTTCAGTAACTTCAGCTGTTCCCCAGCTGTGCAGCGGCAATAACTCTAGACTGCTCCTCCTGCTATCCCTGGGCTATAACACCGCCAGTTAGTGCTCGGAAATGCTGTCTGCACAGAGAAAAACACTTGCTCTTGTGTTAGTGGTGTTCAGTAACGTCAGCTGTTCCACAGCTGTGTTGTGGCAATAACTTTAGCCTGCTCCTCCTGCTATCCCTGGGCTCTTACACCGCCAGTTGGTGCTCGGAAGTGCTGTCTGCACAGAGAAAAACACTTGCTCCTGTGTTAGTGGGGTTCAGTAACGTCAGCTGTTCCCCAGCTGTGCTGCGGCAATAACTCTAGCCTGCTCCTCCTGCTATCCCTGGGCTATAACACCGCCAGTTAGTGCTCGGAAATGCTGTCTGCACAGAGAAAAGCACTCGCTCCTGTGTTAGTGGGGTTCAGTAACTACATCTGTTCCCCTGCTGTGTATCCGGCAATGTGTCCTGCGACCCCCATGCTGACACTCCATCAGATGTTAAACTGCCTCGAGTGCAGGCTTCGGCCTACACTCTGCTCCTCCTGCTGACCCTGGGCTCCAACATCACTAGTTGCTGTTCGGAAGTGCTGTTTGCAAAGAGACAAACACTCGCTCCTGTCTTAGTGGGGTTCAGTAACGTCAGCTGTTCCCCTGCTGTGTATCCGGCAATGTGTCCTGCGACCGCCACGCTGACACTCCATCAGATGTTAAACTGCCTCGAGTGCAGGCTTTGGCCTACACTCTGCTCCATCTGCTGACCCTGGGCTCCAACACTTAGTTGCTGCTCGGAAGTGCTGTTTACACAGAGAAAAACACTCGCTCCTGTGTTAGTGGGGTTCAGTAACGTCAGCTGTTCCCCTGCCGTGTATCCGGCAATGTGTCCTGCGACCGCCACGCTGACACTCCATCAGATGTTAAACTGCCTCGAGTGCAGGCTTTGGCCTACACTCTGCTCCTTCTGCTGACCTTGGGCTCCAACACTGCTAGTTGCTGCTCGGAAGTGCTGTTTGCACAGAGAAAAACACTCGCTCCTGTGTTAGTGGGGTTCAGTAACGTCAGCTGTTCCCCTGCTGTGTATCCGGCAATGAGTCCTGCGACCGCCACGCTGACACTCCATCAGATGTTAAACTGCCTCGAGTGCAGGCTTCGGCCTACACTCTGTTCCTCCTGCTAACCCTGGGCTCCAACACTGCTAGTTGCTGCTCGGAAGTGTTTTTGCGCAGAGAAAACACTCGCTCCTGTGTTAGTGGGGTTCAGTAACGTCAGTTGTTCCCCTGCTGTGTATCCGGCAATGTGTCCTGCGACCGCCATGCTGACACTCCATCAGATGTTAAACTGCCTCAAGTGCAGGCTTTGGCCTACACTCTGCTCCTTCTGCTGACCCCGGGCTCCAACACTTAGTTGCTGCTCGGAAGTGCTGTTTACACAGAGAAAAACACTCGCTCCTGTGTTAGTGGGGTTCAGTAACGTCAGCTGTTCCCCTGCCGTGTATCCGGCAATGTGTCCTGCGACTGCCACGCTGACACTCCATCAGATGTTAAACTGCCTCGAGTGCAGGCTTCGGCCTACACTCTGCTCCTCCTGCTAACCCTGGGCTCCAAAACTGCTAGTTGCTGCTCGGAAGTGCTATTTGCACAGAGAAAAACACTCGCTCCTGTGTTAGTGGGGTTCAGTAACGTCAGCTGTTCCCCTGCTGTGTATCCTGCAATGTGTCCTGTGACCGCCACGCTGACACTCCATCAGATGTTAAACTGCCCCGAGTGCAGGCTTCAGCCTATACTCTGCTCCTCCTGCTGACCCTGGGCTCTAACACTGCCAGTTGGTGCTCGGAAGTGCTGTCTGCACAGAGAAATTCACTCTTTCCTGTGTTAGTGGGGTTCAGTAATGTCAGCTGTTCTCCAGCTGTGTTGCGGCAATAACTCTAGCCTGCTCCTCCTGCTATCTCGGGGCTCTAACACCGCCAGTTGGTGCTCGGAAGTGCTGTCTGCACAGAGAAAAACACTTACTCCTGTGTTAGTGGGGTTCAGCAACGTCAGCTGTTCCCCAGCTGTGCTGCGGCAATAACTCTAGCCTGCTCCTCCTGCTATCCCTGGGCTATAACACCGCCAGTTAGTGCTCGGGAATGCTGTCTGCACAGAGAAAAACACTTGCTCCTGTGTTAGTGGGGTTTAGTAACGTCAGCTGTTCCCCAGCTGTGTTGCGGCAATAACTCTAGCCTGCTCCTCCTGCTATCCTTGGGCTCTAACACCGCCAGTTGGTGCTCGGAAGTGCTGTCTGCACAGAGAAAAACACTTGCTCTTGTGTTAGTGGTGTTCAGTAACGTCAGCTGTTCCCCAGCTGTGTTGTGGCAATAACTCTAGCCTGCTCCTCCTGCTATCCCTGGGCTCTTACACCGCCAGTTGGTGCTCGGAAGTGCTGTCTGCACAGAGAAAAACACTTGCTCCTGTGTTAGTGGGGTTCAGTAACGTCAGCTGTTCCCCAGCTGTGCTGCGGCAATAACTCTAGCCTGCTCCTCCTGCTATCCCTGGGCTATAACACCTCCAGTTAGTGCTCGGAAATGCTGTCTGCACAGAGAAAAACACTCGCTCCTGTGTTAGTGGGGTTCAGTAACGTCAGCTGTTCCCCTGCTGTGTATCTGGCAATGTGTCCTGCGACCCCCATGCTGACACTCCATCAGATGTTAAACTGCCTCGAGTGCAGGCTTCGGCCTACACTCTGCTCCTCCTGCTGACCCTGGGCTCCAACACCACTAGTTGCTGTTCGGAAGTGCTGTTTGCAAAGAGACAAACACTCGCTCCTGTGTTAGTGGGGTTCAGTAACGTCAGCTGTTCCCCTGCCGTGTATCCGGCAATGTGTCCTGCGACCGCCACGCTGACACTCCATCAGATGTTAAACTGCCTCGAGTGCAGGCTTCGGCCTACACTCTGCTCCTCCTGCTAACCCTGGGCTCCAACACTGCTAGTTGCTGCTCGGAAGTGCTGTTTGCGCAGAGAAAAACACTCGCTCCTGTGTTAGTGGGGTTCAGTAACGTCAGCTGTTCCCCTGCTGTGTATCTGGCACTGTGTCCTGCGACCGCCATGCTGACACTCCATCAGATGTTAAACTGCCTCGAGTGCAGGCTTTGGCCTACACTCTGCTCCTTCTGCTGACCCTGGGCTCCAACACTGCTAGTTGCTGCTCGGAAGTGTAGTTGCACAGAGAAAAACACTCGCTCCTGTATTAGTGGGGTTCAGTAACGTCAGCTGTTCCCCTGCCGTGTATCCGGCAATGTGTCCTGCGACCGCCACGCTGACACTCCATCAGATGTTAAACTGCCCCGAGTGCAGGCTTCAGCCTATACTCTGCTCCTCCTGCTGACCCTGGGCTCTAACACTGCCAGTTGGTGCTCGGAAGTGCTGTCTGCACAGAGAAATTCACTCTTTCCTGTGTTAGTGGGGTTCAGTAACGTCAGCTGTTCCCTTGCTGTGTATCCGACAATGAGTCCTGCGACCGACACGCTGACACTCCATCAGATGTTAAGCTGCCTTGAGTGCAGGCTTCGGCCTACACTCTGCTCCTCCTTCTGACCCTGGGCTCTAACACCGCCAGTTGGTGCTCGGAAGTGCTGTCTGCACAGATAAAAACACTTGCTCCTGTGTTAGTGAGGTTCAGTAACGTCAGCTGTTCCCCAGCTGTGTTGCGGCAATAACTCTAGCCTGCTCCTCCTGCTATCCCTGGGCTCTAACACCGCCAGTTGGTGCTCGGAAGTGCTGTCTGCACAGAGAAAAACACTTGCTCCTGTGTTAGTGGGTTCAGTAACGTCAGCTGTTCTCCAGCTGTGTTGCGGCAATAACTCTATCCTGCTCCTCCTGCTATCCCTGGGCTCTAACACTGCCAGTTGGTGCTCAGAAGTGCTGTCTGCACAGAGAAAAACACTTGCTCCTGTGTTAGTGGGGTTCAGTAACGTCAGCTGTTCCCCAGCTGTGTTGCGGCAATAACTCTAGCCTGCTCCTCCTGCTATCTCTGGGCTCTAACACCGCCAGTTGGTGCTCGGAAGTGCTGTCTGCACAGAGAAAAACACTCGCTCCTGTGTTAGTGGGGTTCAGTAACGTCAGCTGTTCCCCTGCTGTGTATCCGGCAATGTGTCCTGCGACCCCCATGCTGACACTCCATCAGATGTTAAACTGCCTCGAGTGCAGGCTTCAGCCTACATTCTGCTCCTCCTGCTGACCCTGGTCTCTAACACCGCCAGTTGGTGCTCAGAAGTGCTGTCTGCACAGATAAAAACACTTGCTCCTGTGTTAGTGGGGTTCAGTAACGTCAGCTGTTCCCCTGCTGTGTATCCGGCAATGTGTCCTGCGACCCCCATGCTGACACTCCATCAGATGTTAAACTGCCTCGAGTGCAGGCTTCGGCCTACACTCTGCTCCTCCTGCTGACCCTGGGCTCCAACACCACTAGTTGCTGTTCGGAAGTGCTGTTTGCAAAGAGACAAACACTCGCTCCTGTCTTAGTGGGGTTCAGTAACGTCAGCTGTTCCCCTGCTGTGTATCCGGCAATGTGTCCTGCGACCGCCACGCTGACACTCCATCAGATGTTAAACTGCCTCGAGTGCAGGCTTTGGCCTACACTCTGCTCCTTCTGCTGACCCTGGGCTCCAACACTGCTAGTTGCTGCTCGGAAGTGCTGTTTGCACAGAGAAAAACACTCGCTCCTGTGTTAGTGGGGGTTCAGTAACGTCAGCTGTTTCCCTGCTGTGTATCCAGCAATGTGTCCTGCAACCGCCACGCTGACACTCCATCAGATGTTAAACTGCCTCGAGTGCAGGCTTCGGCCTACACTCTGCTTCTCTTGGTGACCCTGGGCTCCAACACCGCTAGTTGCTGTTCGGTAGTGCTGTCTGCACAGAGACAAACACTCGCTCCTCTCTTAGTGGGATTCAGTAACGTCAGCTGTTCCCCTGCTGTGCATCCGGCAATGTGTCCTGCGACTGCCACGCTGACACTCCATCAGATGTTAAACTGCCTCGAGTGCAGGCTTCGGCCTACACTCTGCTCCTCCTGCTGACCCTTTGCTCCAACACCACTAGTTGCTGTTCGGAAGTGCTGTTTGCAAAGAGACAAACACTCGCTCCTGTCTTAGTGGGGTTCAGTAACGTCAGCTGTTCCCCTGCTTTGTATCCGGCAATGTGTCCTGCGACCGCCACGCTGACACTCCATCAGATGTTAAACTGCCTCGAGTGCAGGCTTTGGCCTACACTCTGCTCCTTCTGCTGACCCTGGGCTCCAACACTGCTAGTTGCTGCTCGGAAGTGCTGTTTGCACAGAGAAAAACACTCGCTCCTGTGTTAGTGGGGGTTCAGTAACGTCAGCTGTTTCCCTGCTGTGTATCCAGCAATGTGTCCTGCAACCGCCACGCTGACACTCCATCAGATGTTAAACTGCCTCGAGTGCAGGCTTCGGCCTACACTCTGCTTCTCTTGGTGACCCTGGGCTCCAACACCGCTAGTTGCTGTTCGGTAGTGCTGTCTGCACAGAGACAAACACTCGCTCCTCTCTTAGTGGGATTCAGTAACGTCAGCTGTTCCCCTGCTGTGCATCCGGCAATGTGTCCTGCGACTGCCACGCTGACACTCCATCAGATGTTAAACTGCCTCGAGTGCAGGCTTCGGCCTACACTCTGCTCCTCCTGCTGACCCTTTGCTCCAACACCGCTAGTTGCTGCTCAGAAGTGCTGTTTGCACAGAGAAAAACACTCGCTCCTGTGTTAGTGGAGTTCAGTAACGTCAGCTTTTCCCCTGCTGTGTATCTGGCACTGTGTCCTGCGACCGCCATGCTGACACTCCATCAGATGTTAAACTGCCTCGAGTGCAGGCTTTGGCCTACACTCTGCTTCTCTTGGTGACCCTGGGCTCCAACACCGCTAGTTGCTGTTCGGAAGTGCTGTTTGCACAGAGACAAACACTCGCTCCTGTCTTAGTGGGGTTCTGTAACATCAGCTGTTCCCCTGCTGTGTATCCGGCAATGTGTCCTGCGACTGCCACGCTGACACTCCATCAGATGTTAAACTGCCTCGAGTGCAGGCTTTGGCCTACACTCTGCTCCTTCTGCTGACCCTGGGCTCCAACACTGCTAGTTGCTGCTCGGAAGTGCTGTTTGCACAGAGAAAAACACTCGCTCCTGTGTTAGTGGGGTTCAGTAACGTCAGCTGTTCCCCTGCCGTATATCCGGCAATGAGTCCTGCGACCGCCACGCTGACACTCCATCAGATGTTAAACTGCCTCGAGTGCAGGCTTCGGCCTACACTCTGTTCCTCCTGCTAACCCTGGGCTCCAACACTGCTAGTTGCTGCTCGGAAGTGTTTTTGCGCAGAGAAAACACTCGCTCCTGTGTTAGTGGGGTTCAGTAACTTCAGCTGTTCCCCTGCTGTGTATCCGGCAATGTGTCCTGCGACCGCCATGCTGACACTCCATCAGATGTTAAACTGCCACAAGTGCAGGCTTTGGCCTACACTCTGCTCCTTCTGCTGACCCCGGGCTCCAACACTTAGTTGCTGCTCGGAAGTGCTGTTTACACAGAGAAAAACACTCGCTCCTGTGTTAGTGGGGTTCAGTAACGTCAGCTGTTCCCCTGCCGTGTATCCGGCAATGTGTCCTGCGACCGCCACGCTGACACTCCATCAGATGTTAAACTGCCTCGAGTGCAGGCTTCGGCCTACACTCTGCTCCTCCTGCTAACCCTGGGCTCCAAAACTGCTAGTTGCTACTCGGAAGTGCTATTTGCACAGAGAAAAACACTCGCTCCTGTGTTAGTGGGGTTCAGTAACGTCAGCTGTTCCCCTGCTGTGTATCCTGCAATGTGTCCTGTGACCGCCACGCTGACACTCCATCAGATGTTAAACTGCCCCGAGTGCAGGCTTCAGCCTATACTCTGCTCCTCCTGCTGACCCTGGGCTCTAACACTGCCAGTTGGTGCTCGGAAGTGCTGTCTGCACAGAGAAATTCACTCTTTCCTGTGTTAGTGGGGTTCAGTAATGTCAGCTGTTCTCCAGCTGTGTTGCGGCAATAACTCTAGCCTGCTCCTCCTGCTCTCCCTGGGCTCTAACACTGCCAGTTGGTGCTCAGAAGCGCTGTCTGCACAGAGAAAAACACTTGCTCCTGTGTTAGTGGGGTTCAGTAACGTCAGCTGTTCCCCAACTGTGTTGCGGCAATAACTCTAGCCTGCTCCTCCTGCTATCTCTGGGCTCTTACACCGCCAGTTGGTGCTCGGAAGTGCTGTCTGCACAGAGAAAAACACTTACTCCTGTGTTAGTGGGGTTCAGTAACGTCAGCTGTTCCCCAGCTGTGCTGCGGCAATAACTCTAGCCTGCTCCTTCTGCTATCCCTGGGCTATAACACCGCCAGTTAGTGCTCGGAAATGCTGTCTGCACAGAGAAAAACACTTGCTCCTGTGTTAGTGGGGTTTAGTAACGTCAGCTGTTCCCCAGCTGTGTTGCGGCAATAACTCTAGCCTGCTCCTCCTACTATCCTTGGGCTCTAACACCGCCAGTTGGTGCTCGGAAGTGCTGTCTGCACAGAGAAAAACACTTGCTCCTGTGTTAGTGGTGTTCAGTAACGTCAGCTGTTCCCCAGCTGTGTTGCGGCAATAACTCTAGCCTGCTCCTCCTGCTATCCTTGGGCTCTAACACCGCCAGTTGGTGCTCGGAAGTGCTGTCTGCACAGAGAAAAACACTCGCTCCTGTGTTAGTGGGGTTCAGTAATGTCAGCTGTTCCCCTGCTGTGTATCCTGCAATGTGTCCTGTGACCGCCACGCTGACACTCCATCAGATGTTAAACTGCCCCGAGTGCAGGCTTCAGCCTATACTCTGCTCCTCCTGCTGACCCTGGGCTCTAACACTGCCAGTTGGTGCTCGGAAGTGCTGTCTGCACAGAGAAATTCACTCTTTCCTGTGTTAGTGGGGTTCAGTAATGTCAGCTGTTCTCCAGCTGTGTTGCGGCAATAACTCTAGCCTGCTCCTCCTGCTCTCCCTGGGCTCTAACACTGCCAGTTGGTGCTCAGAAGCACTGTCTGCACAGAGAAAAACACTTGCTCCTGTGTTAGTGGGGTTCAGTAACGTCAGCTGTTCCCCAACTGTGTTGCGGCAATAACTCTAGCCTGCTCCTCCTGCTATCTCTGGGCTCTTACACCGCCAGTTGGTGCTCGGAAGTGCTGTCTGCACAGAGAAAAACACTTGCTCCTGTGTTAGTGGTGTTCAGTAACGTCAGCTGTTCCCCAGCTGTGTTGTGGCAATAACTCTAGCCTGCTCCTCCTGCTATCCCTGGGCTCTTACACCGCCAGTTGGTGCTCGGAAGTGCTGTCTGCACAGAGAAAAACACTTGCTCCTGTGTTAGTGGGGTTCAGTAACGTCAGCTGTTCCCCAGCTGTGCTGCGGCAATAACTCTAGCCTGCTCCTCCTGCTATCCCTGGGCTATAACACCGCCAGTTAGTGCTCGGAAATGCTATCTGCACAGAGAAAAACACTCGCTCCTGTGTTAGTGGGGTTCAGTAACGTCAGCTGTTCCCCTGCTGTGTATTTGGCAATGTGTCCTGCGACCCCCATGCTGACACTCCATCAGATGTTAAACTGCCTCGAGTGCAGGCTTCGGCCTACACTCTTCTCCTCCTGCTGACCCTGGGCTCCAACACCACTAGTTGCTGTTCGGAAGTGCTGTTTGCAAAGAGACAAACACTCGCTCCTGTGTTAGTGGGGTTCAGTAACGTCAGCTGTTCCCCTGCCATGTATCCGGCAATGTGTCCTGCGACCGCCACGCTGACACTCCATCAGATGTTAAACTGCCTCGAGTGCAGGCTTCGGCCTACACTCTGCTCCTCCTGCTAACCCTGGGCTCCAACACTGCTAGTTGCTGCTCGGAAGTGCTGTTTGCGCAGAGAAAAACACTCGCTCCTGTGTTAGTGGGGTTCAGTAACGTCAGCTGTTCCCCTGCTGTGTATCCGGCAATGTGTCCTGCGACCGCCACGCTGACACTCCATCAGATGTTAAACTGCCTCGAGTGCAGGCTTTGGCCTACACTCTGCTCCTTCTGCTGACCCTGGGCTCCAACACTGCTAGTTGCTGCTCGGAAGTGTAGTTGCACAGAGAAAAACACTCGCTCCTGTATTAGTGGGGTTCAGTAACGTCAGCTGTTCCCCTTCCATGTATCCGGCAATGTGTCCTGCGACCGCCACGCTGACACTCCATCAGATGTTAAACTGCCTCGAGTGCAGGCTTCGGCCTACACTCTGCTCCTCCTGCTAACCCTGGGCTCCAACACTGCTAGTTGCTGCTCGGAAGTGCTGTTTGCACAGAGAAAAACACTCGCTCCTGTGTTAGTGGGGTTCAGTAACGTCAGCTGTTCCCCTGCTGTGTATCCTGCAATGTGTCCTGTGACCGCCACGCTGACACTCCATCAGATGTTAAACTGCCCCGAGTGCAGGCTTCAGCCTATACTCTGCTCCTCCTGCTGACCCTGGGCTCTAACACTGCCAGTTGGTGCTCGGAAGTGCTGTCTGCACAGAGAAATTCACTCTTTCCTGTGTTAGTGGGGTTCAGTAACGTCAGCTGTTCCCCTGCTGTGTATCCTGCAATGTGTCCTGTGACCGCCACGCTGACACTCCATCAGATGTTAAGCTGCCTTGAGTGCAGGCTTCGGCCTACACTCTGCTCCTCCTTCTGACCCTGGGCTCTAACACCGCCAGTTGGTGCTCGGAAGTGCTGTCTGCACAGAGAAAAACACTTGCTCCTGTGTTAGTGGGTTCAGTAACGTCAGCTGTTCTCCAGCTGTGTTGCGGCAATAACTCTATCCTGCTCCTCCTGCTATCCCTGGGCTCTAACACTGCCAGTTGGTGCTCAGAAGTGCTGTCTGCACAGAGAAAACCACTTGCTCCTGTGTTAGTGGGGTTCAGTAACGTCAGCTGTTCCCCAGCTGTGTTGCGGCAATAACTCTAGCCTGCTCCTCCTGCTATCTCTGGGCTCTAACACCGCCAGTTGGTGCTCGGAAGTGCTGTCTGCACAGAGAAAAACACTCGCTCCTGTGTTAGTGGGGTTCAGTAACGTCAGCTGTTCCCCTGCTGTGTATCCGGCAATGTGTCCTGCGACCCCCATGCTGACACTCCATCAGATGTTAAACTGCCTCGAGTGCAGGCTTCAGCCTACATTCTGCTCCTCCTGCTGACCCTGGTCTCTAACACCGCCAGTTGGTGCTCAGAAGTGCTGTCTGCACAGATAAAAACACTTGCTCCTGTGTTAGTGGGGTTCAGTAACGTCAGCTGTTCCCCTGCTGTGTATCCGGCAATGTGTCCTGCGACCCCCATGCTGACACTCCATCAGATGTTAAACTGCCTCGAGTGCAGGCTTCGGCCTACACTCTGCTCCTCCTGCTGACCCTGGGCTCCAACACCACTAGTTGCTGTTCGGAAGTGCTGTTTGCAAAGAGACAAACACTCGCTCCTGTCTTAGTGGGGTTCAGTAACGTCAGCTGTTCCCCTGCTGTGTATCCGGCAATGTGTCCTGCGACCGCCACGCTGACACTCTATCAGATGTTAAACTGCCTCGAGTGCAGGCTTTGGCCTACACTCTGCTCCTTCTGCTGACCCAGGGCTCCAACACTGCTAGTTGCTGCTCGGAAGTGCTGTTTGCACAGAGAAAAACACTCGCTCCTGTGTTAGTGGGGGTTCAGTAACGTCAGCTGTTTCCCTGCTGTGTATCCAGCAATGTGTCCTGCAACCGCCACGCTGACACTCCATCAGATGTTAAACTGCCTCGAGTGCAGGCTTCGGCCTACACTCTGCTTCTCTTGGTGACCCTGGGCTCCAACACCGCTAGTTGCTGTTCGGTAGTGCTGTCTGCACAGAGACAAACACTCGCTCCTCTCTTAGTGGGATTCAGTAACGTCAGCTGTTCCCCTGCTGTGCATCCGGCAATGTGTCCTGCGACTGCCACGCTGACACTCCATCAGATGTTAAACTGCCTCGAGTGCAGGCTTCGGCCTACACTCTGCTCCTCCTGCTGACCCTGGGCTCCAACACCGCTAGTTGCTGCCCAGAAGTGCTGTTTGCACAGAGAAAAACACTCGCTCCTGTGTTAGTGGGGTTCAGTAACGTCAGCTGTTCCCCTGCTGTGTATCTGGCAATGTGTCCTGCGACCGCCACGCTGACACTCCATCAGATGTTAAACTGCCTCGAGTGCAGGCTTCGGCCTACACTCTGCTCCTCCTGCTGACCCTGGGCTTCAACACCGCTAGTTGGTGCTCGGAAATGCTGTCTGCACAGAGAAATACACTCTCTCCTGTGTTAGTGGGGTTCAGTAACGTCAGCTGTTCCCTTGCTGTGTATCCGGCAATGTGTCCTGCGACCGCCACGCTGACACTCGATCAGATGTTAAACTGCATTGAGTGCAGGCTTCGGCCAACACTCTGCTCCTCCTGCTGACCCTGGGCTCTAACACTACCAGTTGGTGCTCGGAAGTGCTGTCTGCACAGATAAAAACACTTGCTCCTGTGTTAGTGGGGTTCAGTAACGTCAACTGTTCCCCAGCTGTGTTGCGGCAATAACTCTAGCCTGCTCCTCCTGCTATCCCTGGGCTCTAACACCGCCAGTTGGTGCTGGAACCCGGTTACTAAGCAGGAGGTACCCGTGCCAGAAAGCACTACCAAGGACCACCTGACGTTGGTGGAACTCGGATACCCAGAAGGAGGCACCTAAGCCAAAGGCTCTGCCCTGAACCAGCTGACGGTACTGGAACCAGGGGGACCTATTCAAGATTGTCTTCCTAAGAACCAATTAATGGTGCTGGAACTCTGATAGGCAGAAGAAGGTCCACAGGAAAAACAAAAGTAGCTAGGCCGCGAGCTGGCCGTGGTTACCGAAAATCCACAGTCCTACACGGTGAGCTTGTCCTATTGGCACTACCGAACCAGCCTTGATTGCCAGTTCCCACAGCCCACATAGGAAGCACCTAAACTGCAGGCACCATGCAGTCGGCTAACCCGACCTCAACCCAACAGGACAATGTGTTGGAGGCCAAGTGACCTTGACACTACCTGGAGACAGCTGGTGTGCTGTAACCGGGCTGGGCAGGAGGGAGTACCTGTGCCAAAGACACTTCTGAGCAGCAACTAGCAGTGTTGGAGCCCAGGGACAGCAGGAGGAGCAGGGTACAGTTATTGCTGTAACACAGCAGGGGCGCAGCTGGCGTTACTGAACCCCACTAACACAGGAGCGAGTGTTTTTTTCTATGCAGACAGCAAATCCGAGCAACAACTGGCGGTGTTAGAGCCCAGGGTCAGCAGGAGGAGAAGAGTGTAGGCCAAAGCCTGCACTCAAGGCAGTTTAACATCTGATGGAGTGTCAGCGTGGCGGTCACAGGACACATTGCCGGATACACAGCAGGGGAACAGCTGACATTACTGAACCCCACTAACAAAGGAGCGAGTGTTTTTCTCTGTGCAAACAGCATTTCCGAGCACCAACTAGCGGTGTTGAAGCCCAGGGTCAGCAGGAGGAGCAGAGTGTAGGCCAAAGCCTGCACTCGAGGCAGTTTAACATCTGATGGAGTGTCAGCGTGGCGGTCGCAGGACACATTGCCGGATACACAGCAGGGGAACAGCTGACGTTTAACATCTGTTTCTCTGTGCAACTACACTTCCGAGCAGCAACTAGCAGTGTTGGAGCCCAGGGTCAGCAGAAGGAGCAGAGTGTAGGCCAAAGCCTGCACTCGAGGCAGTTTAACATCTGATGGAGTGTCAGCGTGGCGGTCGCAGGACACATTGCCGGATACACAGCAGGGGAACAGCTGACGTTACTGAACCCCACTAACACAGGAGCGAGTGTTTTTCTCTGCGCAAACAGCACTTCCGAGCAGCAACTAGCAGTGTTGGAGCCCAGGGTTAGCAGGAGGAGCAGAGTGTAGGCCGAAGCCTGCACTCGAGGCAGTTTAACATCTGATGGAGTGTCAGCGTGGCGGTCGCAGGACACATTGCCGGATACATGGCAGGGGAACAGCTGACGTTACTGAACCCCACTAACACAGGAGCGAGTGTTTGTCTCTTTGCAAACAGCACTTCCGAACAGCAACTAGTGGTGTTGGAGCCCAGGGTCAGCAGGAGGAGAAGAGTGTAGGCCGAAGCCTGCACTCGAGGCAGTTTAACATCTGATGGAGTGTCAGCATGGGGGTCGCAGGACACATTGCCAAATACACAGCAGGGGAACAGCTGACGTTACTGAACCCCACTAACACAGGAGCGAGTGTTTTTCTCTGTGCAGATAGCATTTCCGAGCACTAACTGGCGGTGTTATAGCCCAGGGATAGCAGGAGGAGCAGGTTAGAGTTATTGCCGCAGCACAGCTGGGGAACAGCTGACGTTACTGAACCCCACTAACACAGGAGCAAGTGTTTTTCTCTGTGCAGACAGCACTTCCGAGCACCAACTGGCGGTGTAAGAGCCCAGGGATAGCAGGAGGAGCAGGCTAGAGTTATTGCCACAACACAGCTGGGGAACAGCTGACGTTACTGAACACCACTAACACAGGAGCAAGTGTTTTTCTCTGTGCAGACAGCACTTCCGAGCACCAACTGGCGGTGTAAGAGCCCAGAGATAGCAGGAGGAGCAGGCTAGAGTTATTGCCGCAACACAGTTGGGGAACAGCTGACGTTACTGAACCCCACTAACACAGGAGCAAGTGTTTTTCTCTGTGCAGACAGTGCTTCTGAGCACCAACTGGCAGTGTTAGAGCCCAGGGAGAGCAGGAGGAGCAGGCTAGAGTTATTGCCGCAACACAGCTGGAGAACAGCTGACATTACTGAACCCCACTAACACAGGAAAGAGTGAATTTCTCTGTGCAGACAGCACTTCCGAGCACCAACTGGCAGTGTTAGAGCCCAGGGTCAGCAGGAGGAGCAGAGTATAGGCTGAAGCCTGCACTCGGGGCAGTTTAACATCTGATGGAGTGTCAGCGTGGCGGTCACAGGACACATTGCAGGATACACAGCAGGGGAACAGCTGACATTACTGAACCCCACTAACACAGGAGCGAGTGTTTTTCTCTGTGCAGACAGCACTTCCGAGCACCAACTGGCGGTGTTAGAGCCCAAGGATAGCAGGAGGAGCAGGCTAGAGTTATTGCCGCAACACAGCTGGGGAACAGCTGACGTTACTGAACACCACTAACACAGGAGCAAGTGTTTTTCTCTGTGCAGACAGCACTTCCGAGCACCAACTGGCGGTGTTAGAGCCCAAGGATAGTAGGAGGAGCAGGCTAGAGTTATTGCCGCAACACAGCTGGGGAACAGCTGACGTTACTAAACCCCACTAACACAGGAGCAAGTGTTTTTCTCTGTGCAGACAGCATTTCCGAGCACTAACTGGCGGTGTTATAGCCCAGGGATAGCAGAAGGAGCAGGCTAGAGTTATTGCCGCAGCACAGCTGGGGAACAGCTGACGTTACTGAACCCCACTAACACAGGAGTAAGTGTTTTTCTCTGTGCAGACAGCACTTCCGAGCACCAACTGGCGGTGTAAGAGCCCAGAGATAGCAGGAGGAGCAGGCTAGAGTTATTGCCGCAACACAGTTGGGGAACAGCTGACGTTACTGAACCCCACTAACACAGGAGCAAGTGTTTTTCTCTGTGCAGACAGCGCTTCTGAGCACCAACTGGCAGTGTTAGAGCCAGAAGACAGCATTCCGATGCCGGTATGGACACTTTGAATATCTCGTGATGCCCTTCGGGCTTTGTAGTGCCCCTGCAACGTTTCAACACCTTGCTAATGACATTTTCAGAGATTTGTTGGACCAGTTTGTGATGATCTATTTGGACGATATTTTAATCTTTTCTGACTCTCTACAGGAACATGAAGAACATGTCAAAGCTGTTTTAAGACGTCTGAAAGAGAACCATCTGTATATTAAGCCGGAGAAATGTGAGTTCCATCATTCTGAGATACAGTTCATAGGTTATAACATCTCTCCCCTGGGGCTGAACATGGAATCTGGTAAGATTCAGGCTATCCTTGACTGGCCGGTACCCAAGAACGTTAAGGAGGTGCAACGTTTTATTGGTTTTGCAAATTTCTACAGACGTTTTATTCGAAATTTTTCTGATATTGTCCGTCCCATTACTTCCTTGACAAAGAAGGAAAAGCCCTTTAAGTGGTCATCACAGGTTCAAAAAGCATTTGATTGGCTTAAGATCTGTTTCACCTCAGCACCGCTGTTGATACACCCAGATCCAACACTTTCTTTCATTGTGGAGGTGGACGCTTCTGATATGCCTTGGGGGCTATTCTCTCCCAAAGAACTGGATAGAAGGATCTGCTACATCCTTGTGCTTTATTTTCCCATAGACTAACCTCAGCAGAGAAGAATTACTATGTGGGAGACAAGGAATTGCTGGCTATTATTGCGGCTTTCAAGGAATGGAGGCATCATCTGCATGGAGCTGCACAACAGATTGTAGTGCTTACTGACCATCGCAATTTAGAGTTCTCCTGCAACCATTACCTGTTCCGTCCCGACCTTGGGAGTCTATATCAATGGACTTTATTGTGGAGTTGCCTACATCGGGGGGCATGAATACGATCATGGTGGTAGTTGATCGCCTGACTAAATCCGCTCATTTTGTTCCATGCATTGGCCTCCCCTCAGCTAAGGATACAGTGAACTTGGTTATTCAGAATGTCTTCCAGCTGCATGGGGTCCCGAATGAGATCATCTCTGACCGTGGAGTACAGTTCACTTCAAGATTCTGGAAGGGGATTTGCTCTGCACTCAATATTAATGTCTGTCTCTCTTCCGCTTACCATCCCCAGACAAATGGCCAGACTGAGCGTACCAACCAGATGTTGGAACAATATCTAAGATGCTATGTTAGCCATCTCCAAGATGATTGGTTGGAGTTACTGCCGTTAACTGAATTTTCATAGAACAATTCTCAGAGCGCCTCCACTAAGTTCACTCCTTTCTTTGCCAATCTGGGTTATCATCCATGTATCTTACCTAGGTCTCCAATTAATTCTCCAGTTCCAGCAGTTGAAGAAAGGCTGACTGAAATGAGGCAAAATCTGGAGGTTCTGAAGGAATCCCTGACCATGGCTCAAGAACGTTATAAGAGATCGGCTGATAGATTCCGTAAACCTGCACCCCTTTTCAAGGTAGGAGATTCCATGTGGTTATCAACTAAGAATCTGAAGTTAAACGTTCCTTCACAAAAACTTGGAAAGAAATTAATTGGCCCTTTCAAGATCAACGGTATTGTGAGCTCTGAGGCCTGCCGTCTGAAGCTGCCTAGGACTATGAAGGTACACCCAGTTTTTCATGTATCTTTACTAAAGCCTGTATCTCCAAATACCTTCCAGGGACGTTTTGTGCCACCCCCGCAGCCTGTGGTGATTGATGGGCAAGAACAATTTATTGATTCCAGGATTCGCAGGAATCGGCTCCAATATCTTTTAAGATGGCAGGGATATCCCCCTGAGGAAGACCCTTGGGAACCTGTGGAAAACATCAATGCCCAACAGAAGATCTCTCATTTTCATCAAAGATTCCCTGAGAAACCAGGTCCAGGATCATCCTGAGGCCGCTTCTAAGGAGGGAGTAATGTCAGGACTCTGAACCTTTTGATTACCTTTTGTGCATTACTGACCTTTTCCAAGATGGCGTCTTTGGTCTCATGTGCACTGTGTCTTCCTGCTATATAACTCCACCCCAGCCTTTAGTCTGTGCTAGAGTAGTCTGCCTTGCATCCAGCTCCTGACGACCCCCTGGCTTTGCACCTGCACCTGCTCCTGTGAACCTGTGTGGAGATCCTGCTACTCAGCTCTGAGTTTCTGCTGCATACATTGGTTTCCAGTAATCCTCCATCTGGCTGCTTGTGTTTGTTTCTATCTGCATTTGCTGGACATGTAAGCTGTTGCTGCTCTGCTTAAACCTGATACTATTACCCAGGCCTCCCTGGTTGTGCTAAGATATTATTTGAACTGCCTTATAACCATATCTATCTGTGTTTGGACTACCAAAGACTTATTCGTGTCAAGTATCCTCAAGAATAATTGTGCTTCATAGACTTTCTGCGTGATTGCATTTTCCTCTGAAGTTTACTATAGACTGTTAAGCTGCGTTTAATATTTACACCAAGTGTTGTGGACTTGAGATTCTCTCTGCACCTGTTTGAATCACCGTGTGATAATATAGACTTTACCACTTATAAAACTGTTTCCTGTAGTTGTCTTGTTCCATCCCAAGAGTCTCCTGAGTTATCCGTTATAATCTTTACAGTCAGCTGGTTCTCGGCAATGTCTTTTGCTCTTGTACCTTCTGCTCCCCATCCTGGTTCCAGTACCGTCAGCTGGTTCCGGGAAGAGCCTTTGGCTTAGGTGCCTCCTTCTGGGTATCTGAGTTGCACCAACGTCATGTGGTCCTTGGTAGTGCTTTTTGGCATGGGTACCTCCTGCTTTGTAACCAGGTTCCAGTACCGTCAGCTGGTCCTCGGTAGTTCCATTGGCTCTTGGACCTTCGGGTAGCCATCTGGGTTCCAGTACCGTCAGCTGGTTCTCGACATTTCCTCAGCCTTCTTGTCCCTTCTGCTACATTTCCAAGTTCAAGACCCTAAAGACGACGACCTTGAAGACCACCCCTAAGATGACGATGACCCCAGAGGCGATGACTCCTGAGACGACGACCCTGGAGACGGCGACCTTGAAGACCACCCCGAAGACGACGATGACCCCTGAGACGACGACCCTGGAGACCGAGAAGCAGAAGAACAAGAAGCTGCAGAACAAAGAGCAGAAGAACATTAAGCATAAGACTAAACATCAGAGCAAAATATATTATCTAAATTATAAGCAGAAGAAGACTAAGCAGTGTATGGGGGTGAGTCCGTTCCTCCTCGTGGTGCCCCTGGAAAAAGCCTGCTGCTGTAGGCCTAACTGATCTCGGACAAATCCTGTTGTTACTCTTTTGTGACAGGCAGAACAGAAGGTGTAATCTTCAAACTTTTATAGATAACAACTACAGGAATGCCTGTCACAAATAAGAATATGATGAAGAAGTAGAATATGAAGAAGAAGAATAGTTGAATAGAAAGAATATGATGAATGTAACAAAAAAGAATAATAGGTAGAAGATGAAGAAGAAGATGAATAAGGTGAAGAAGTTGATGTAAAAGATGCTGCTGAGGATGATGAAGAAGAAAGTGTCGGAGAAGTAAAAAAGAAGGTGAAGAGCATGGAAGTAGTGAAACATCAATATCTGACAAAATATAAAAAATCTTAACATAGTCAATATCTTTGTAACTCCGAACGTCTTAAAATTTTTTTGAAATTCCTGCTATTCCATTTGATTGGGCTAAACCTCTATGCCTTTAATGTCTCCGCCACCTCCCCCAATACATCCTACATTATTCTTAGTTGTTTTCCTTCATGTAGAATGAACCTACAAGGAAAGAAAGGGTAGTGCTAAAATATATCATACATTTCTAGCATTGCCCTGCAATAATGTAGAGTTAAAATGAAAGGAGACCTACCAAAATCCACGTGATGGTGCCACTTCCCCTACGCGCATTTCAGCGGCGTGCCTTCGTCAGGGTGAGTCTTAGTACAGATTCAGAGATTCACCATTACTGTCTAATATGTGTTATAGCTAATCTATGAATGGCACAATATATTTTTTGTTGACACTGCATAATTACCACATGTCTGCAATTATAATTTGTATTATTCACAATTTTTATGGATTTATAGTATTCCTGCCTGGCACTAGATGGTGCCACTTATTTTCTTTTGGGCTCATCAACATGCACTAATGGAACTTTTTCAATATACAGTGGGGCAAAAAAGTATTTAGTCAGTCAGCAATAGTGCAAGTTCCACCACTTAAAAAGATGAGAGGCGTCTGTAATTTACATCATAGGTAGACCTCAACTATGGGAGACAAACTGAGAAAAAAAAATCCAGAAAATCACATTGTCTGTTTTTTTATCATTTTATTTGCATATTATGGTGGAAAATAAGTATTTGGTCAGAAACAAACAATCAAGATTTCTGGCTCTCACAGACCTGTAACTTCTTCTTTAAGAGTCTCCTCTTTCCTCCACTCATTACCTGTAGTAATGGCACCTGTTTAAACTTGTTATCAGTATAAAAAGACACCTGTGCACACCCTCAAACAGTCTGACTCCAAACTCCACTATGGTGAAGACCAAAGAGCTGTTAAAGGACACCAGAAACAAAATTGTAGCCCTGCACCAGGCTGGGAAGACTGAATCTGCAATAGCCAACCAGCTTGGAGTGAAGAAATCAACAGTGGGAGCAATAATTAGAAAATGGAAGACATTCAAGACCACTGATAATCTCCCTCGATCTGGGGCTCCACGCAAAATCCCACCCCGTGGGGTCAGAATGATCACAAGAACGGTGAGCAAAAATCCCAGAACCACGCGGGGGGACCTAGTGAATGAACTGCAGAGAGCTGGGACCAATGTAACAAGGCCTACCATAAGTAACACACTACGCCACCATGGACTCAGATCCTGCAGTGCCAGACGTGTCCCACTGCTTAAGCCAGTACATGTCCGGGCCCGTCTGAAGTTTGCTAGAGAGCATTTGGATGATCCAGAGGAGTTTTGGGAGAATGTCCTATGGTCTGATGAAACCAAACTGGAACTGTTTGGTAGAAACACAACTTGTCGTGTTTGGAGGAAAAAGAATACTGAGTTGCATCCATCAAACACCATACCTACTGTAAAGCATGGTGGTGGAAACATCATGCTTTGGGGCTGTTTCTCTGCAAAGGGGCCAGGACGACTGATCCGGGTACATGAAAGAATGAATGGGGCCATGTATCGTGAGATTTTGAGTGCAAACCTCCTTCCATCAGCAAGGGCATTGAAGATGAAACGTGGCTGGGTCTTTCAACATGACAATGATCCAAAGCACACCGCCAGGGCAACGAAGGAGTGGCTTCGTAAGAAGCATTTCAAGGTCCTGGAGTGGCCTAGCCAGTCTCCAGATCTCAACCCTATAGAAAACCTTTGGAGGGAGTTGAAAGTCCGTGTTGCCAAGCGAAAAGCCAAAAACATCACTGCTCTAGAGGAGATCTGCATGGAGGAATGGGCCAACATACCAACAACAGTGTGTGGCAACCTTGTGAAGACTTACAGAAAACGTTTGACCTCTGTCATTGCCAACAAAGGATGTATTACAAAGTATTGAGATGAAATTTTGTTTCTGACTAAATACTTATTTTCCACCATAATATGCAAATAAAATGATAAAAAAACAGACAATGTGATTTTCTGGATTTTTTTTTCTCAGTTTGTCTCCCATAGTTGAGGTCTACCTATGATGTAAATTACAGACGCCTCTCATCTTTTTAAGTGGTGGAACTTGCACTATTGCTGACTGACTAAATACTTTTTTGCCCCACTGTATGTCTGTCATTATTTTAATGTAATAATAAAATATTACATTTTTATTGTTCAAAATACGCCTTTTGTTGTGTATGTTCTGACACCAATAACAGCTGATCAGCAAGGGTGCCAGGTGTTTGACCCCAGCCGATCAGACACTGATGACCTATGCTAAGGATAGCTTATCAATGTAAAAGTAGCGGACAAACAACCTTTTTAAATCAATCATCATGTGCAGGCAAAAATGTGGGCTTGCTTCCAAGCCCATATGAAATCCAGGGACACAACCAGGTATGTGACATCAAAGACCGTGAAGGGGTTAAAATGAGTGTGACTGACAATATTAAAGTCATCCAGCTCCTGAGTACCGTTCTCTTTACAAAGGTTGACTAAGAATTATGGGGGTAGAAAGATAACTAATAGATCATTCTGCCCATAGATATCATGCAATTGGCAGTGCACATCTCCTGTTTACACCAGGCGATGTGCAGTTGAAAACAATAGTCCTGATTCATTAACCCCTTTACCCCCAAGGGTGGTTTGCACGTTAATGACCGGGCCGATTTTTACAATTCTGACCACTGTCCCTTTATGAGGTTATAACTCTGGAATGCTTCAACAGATCCTGATGATTCTGTCACTGTTTTCTCGTGATATATTGTACTTCATGTTAGGGGTAACTTTAAATTTTTATGCCCTTAAATCACAGAGATGTGTCACACAATATACTTAATAAGTAAAATTTCCCACATGTCTACTTTACATCAGCACAATATTGGAACCAAATTTTTTTTTTGTTAGGGAGTTATAAGGGTTAAAAGTTGACCAGCAATTTCTCATTTTTACAACACCATTTTTTTTAGGGACCACATCACATTTGAAGTCACTTTGAGGGGTCTATATGATAGAGAACACCCAAGTGTGACACCATTCTAAAAACTGCACATCTCAAGGTACTCAAAACCACATTTAAGAAGTTTATTAACCATTCAGGTGTTTCACAGGAATTTTTAGAATGTTTAAAAAAATTCAACATTTAACTTTCTTTCACAAAAAAATTACTTCAGCTCCAATTTGTTTTATTTTACCAAGGGTAACAGGAGAAATTGGACCCCAAAAGTTGTTGTCCAATTTGTCCTGAGTACACGTTTGGAAAGCCCCTGAAGTGCCTAAACATTGAAACCCCCACAAGTGACACCATTTTGGAAACTAGAACCCCTAAGGAACTTATCTAGATGTGTGGTGAGCACTTTGACCCACCAAGTGCTTCAGAGAAGTTTATAATGTAGAGCAGTAAAAATAAAAAATCATGTTTTTCACAAAAATGATATTTTTGCCCCCAATTGTTTATTTTCCCAAGGGTAACAGAAGAAATTGGACCCAAAAAGTTGTTGTCCAATTTGTCCTGAGTATGCTGATACCCCATATGTGGGGGTAAACCACTGTTTGGGCACATGGCAGAGCTCGGAAGGGAAGGAGCGCCGTTTGACTTTTCAATGCAAAATTGACTGGAATTGAGATAGGACACCCCACAAGTGACACCATTTTGGAAAGAAGATCCCCTAAGGAACTTATCTAGGTGTGTTGTGAAAACTTTGAACCTCCAAGTGTTTCACTACAGTTTATAACGCAGAGCCATGAAAATAAAAATTATTTTTTTCCACACAAATAATATTTAGCCCCCAGTTTTGTATTTTCCCAAGGAGAAATTGGAGCCCACAAGTTGTTGTCCAATTTGTCCCGAGTACGCTGATACCCCATATGTGGGGGAAACCACCATTTGGGCGCATGGCAGAGCTCGGAAGGGAAGGAGCGCCGTTTGGAATGCAGACTTAGATGGATTGGTCTGCAGGCGTCATGTTGCATTTGCAGAGCCCCTGATGTACCTAAACAGTAGAAACCCCCACAAGTGACCCCATATTGGAATTTAGATCCCCCAAGGAACTTATTTAGATGTGCTGCGAGAATTTTGAACCCCCAAGTGTTTCACTACAGTTTATAATGCAGAGCCGTGAAAATAAAAAATCTTTTTTTTCCACAAAAATTATTTTTTAGCCCCAGTTTTGTATTTTCCCAAGGGTAACAGGAGAAATTGCACCCCAAAAGTTGCTGTTTGATTTGTCCTGAGTATGTGGATACCCCATATGTTGGGGTAAACCCCTGTTTGGGCGCACGGGAGAGCTCGGAAGGGAAGGAGCACTGTTTTACTTTTTCAAAGCAGAATTGGCTGGAATTGAGATCGGACACCAAGTCATGTTTGGAGAGCCCCTGATGTGCCTAAACAGTGGAAACCCCCCAATTCTAACTGAAACCCTAACCCAAACACACCCCTAACCCTAATCCCAACGATAACCCTAACCACACCCCTAACCCTAATCCCTACCGTAAATGTAATCCAAGCCCTAACTTTAGCCCCAAAACTAACCCTAACTTTAGCACCATCCCTAACTTTAGCCCCAACCCTAACTTTAGCCCCAACCCTAACCCTAACTTTAGCCCCAACCCTAACCGTAACTTTAGCCCCAATCCTAACCCAACCCCAACCCTAACCCCAACCATAACTTTAGCCCCAATCCTAACCCTAACTTTAGCCCCAACCCTAACCCAAACCTTAGCCCCAACCTTAACCCTAACTTTAGCCCCAACCCTAACCCAACCCTAATGGGAAAATGGAAATAAATACATTTTTTAAAAATTTTATTATTTTTCCCTAACTAAGGGGGTGATGAAGAGGGGTTTGATTTACTTTTATAGCAGGTTTTTTAGTAGATTTTTATGATTGGCAGCCGTCACACACTAAAAGATGCTTTTTATTGAAAAAACTAGTTTTTGCATCTCCACATTTTGAGAGCTATAATTTTTCCATATTTTGGTCTACAGAGTCATGTGAGGTCTTGTTTTTTGTTGGACAAGTTGATTTTTTATTGGTACCATTTTTGGGCACGTGACATTTTTTTATCGCTTTTTATTCCGATTTTTGTGAGGCAGAATGACCAAAAAACAGCTATTCTTGAATTTCTTTTCTTTGGGGGGGGGGGGGTGTTTATACCGTTCCATGTTTGGTAAAATTGATAAAACTGTTTTATTATTCGGGTCAGGACGATTACAGCGATACCTCATTTATATCATTTTTCTATGTTTTGGCACTTTTATAAGATAAAAACTATTTTATATAAAAAATAATTATATTTGCATCGCTTTATTCTGAGGACTATAACTTTTTTATTTTTTCGTTGATGATGCTGTGTGGCAGCAAGTTCTTTGCGGGACAAGATGACGTTTTCAGCGGTACCATGTTTATTTATATCCGTCTTGTTATTCCACTTTTTGTTTGGCAGTATGATGATAAAGCATCTTTTTTTGCCTCGTTTTTTTTATGGTGTTCACTGAAGGGGTTAACTAGTGGGACAGTTTTATAGGTCGGGTCGTTACGGATGTGGCGATACTAAATATGTGTACTTTTATTGTTTTTTTTATTTAGCTAAAGAAAAGTATTTATTGGAACAATATTTTTTTTTTCTTCATTTAGGATTTTTTTTTTTTTTTACACATGCTAATATTTTTTTTTTTCCTTTTTTACATTGCCCCAGCGGGGGACATCAGAGTAAAGTGACAGATCGCTGATCTGACACTTTGCAATGCACTGTGTCAGATCAGCGATCTGACAGGCAGTGCAAGGAGGCTTCCCGGCGCCTGCTCTGAACAGGCGCTTGGAAGCCACCTCCCTGCAGGACCCAGAAGGCCCCCCGTGGCCATTTTGGACCCGGGCCTGCAGGCAGGAGGAGGTAGGAGACCCTTGGAGCAACGCGATCACATCGCTTTGCTCCGAGGTTCTCAGGGAAGCACGCAGGGAGCACCCTCGTTGCACGATGTTTCCCTGTGCCACTGGAATGCTGCGATCATCTTTGATCGCAGGGTGCCGGGGGTTAATGGGCCAATAGCGGTCCGTGACTGCTCCTGGCACATAGTGCCGGATGTCAGCTGTGATAGTCAGCTGATACCTGGCCCCGATCGACCACGCTCCCCCCGTGAGCGCGGCTGATTGGCAATGACGTACTATCCCATCGGTGGTCACACGGGCCCATACCACCTCGACGGGATAGTACCTCCGATGCCAGAAAGGGGTTAAGACTGGCGTTGCCAATGCCTGTCTTAATGAATGCAACTGGTGGAGTAAGATGCACATAAATTCAGTAAAATACACCCACCAACAATCCAATCACCCAATAAATGAGCACAATTTTGCTTATTCATTGGGTGATTGCTGCCAAGTGTACACTTACAAGCTATTATATTTATCAAAGTGATTGCTACACATATACTCACATTCTGAATGTGACACACACAAGCACACACATCAATATTTAACACAACCATTCTTCATGTTACACACACATGTATAGACACATAGCGCACACATGTGTATTTATACATAGCAAAGAAATTCTGGAACAAATGAGAAAGAAGAAATTGAGATTATCAATCTGAAAATGGCTATGAAGCCATTTCTCAGGATTTGGGACTCAGGCGAACAACAGTGAGAGACATTAGTCACAAATGATGAAAACATGGAACAGTGATGAACCTTCCCAGGAGTGACTGGCCAGCCAAAATTACCCTAAGAGCATAGCAATGACTCATGCAAGAGGTCATAAAAGACCCCACAACAACATCCAAAGAACTGTAGGCATCAATTGCCTAAGTTAATGACAGTGTTCATGACTCCACCATAAGAAAGAAATTGGGCAAAAATGGCCTGCATGAAAGAGTTCTAAGATGAAAGCCACTGCTGAGCCATAAGAACACAAAGGCTTGTCTCAGTTTTGCCAGAAAACATCTTGATGTCCTCAACACTTTTGGGAGAATACTCTGTGGACTGATGAGACAAAAGTTGAACTTTTTGAAAGGTGTATATCCCCTTACTTCTGGCGTAGAAGTAAAGCAGCATTTCAGAAAAGGAACATCATACCAACAGTAAAATATGGTGGTGGTAGTGTGATGGTCTGGACCTGTTTTGCTGCATCAGGACCTGGAAGACTTGCTGTGGTAAATGGAACCATTAATTCTACTGTCTACCAAAAAATACTGACAGAGAATGTCCGGCCATCTGTTCATGACCTCAGAGCTGAAGCAAACTTGGGTTATGCAGCAAGACAATGGTCCAAAACACCCCAGCAAGTCCACCTCTGAATGGCTTAAGAAACAAAATGAAGACTTTTGAGTGGCCTAGTCAAAGTCCTTACCTTTATCCAATTAAGATGCTGTGTCATGAACTGAAAAAGGCGGTTCATGCTCGAAAACCCTCCAATGTTGCTGAAGTACAACAATTCTGCAAAGATGAGTGAGCCAAAATTCCACCAGAGCGTTGTAAAAGACTTATTGCCAGGTATCGCAAATGCTTGGTTGTAGTACTTTCTGCTAAGCGTGGCCAAACCAATTATTAGGTTTAGGGGGCAATCGCTTTTTCACACAGGGCCCTGTAGGTTTGGATTTCTTTTTCCCTTAATAATAAAGACATTCATTTAAAAACTGTATTTTGTGTTTACTAGTGTTTTTGTTGTTTAGTATTTAAATTTGTTTGATGATCTGAAACATTTAAGTGACACAAACATACAAAGGAATAGGAAATCAGGAAGGGACAAACACTTTTTCACACAATTGTATATACAGAGATTATACACACGCACACATATTTATACACATATCACATGCAGACACATATGTACTGTATATACACAGCACATAGATACTTAGATATTTTTTGCTCAATGTCCCGTCATTACTTATAGTGTTTTTGTGAGCTTGTGCTCAATGAAAGTAGAATTTAGGCTGGGCAGACTACTGTTATTTTGCTCTGTATGCTGCCCATATGAAAAACAGATGGTACATTAACCTCTGCTATTTTTTGAAGAAACTCGCCCATTACAGAGGACCTGTTATAAAACTAATGCTTTTTATAAAGCATTTAACTAAAAATATGTAGCTAAATACTTTGTACAAATCTGTTCACTTTCACATGTTCATACTAGATACTGACACGCACAGTTCAGTCGCCAGCCTACCAGTCTCAAATACTGCTGAGCTTTGATTGACAGCATCTGGGAGGGTGGGGTGAAAGACCATGCACCCAGAGAAGAGTTGGAAGAAACGCTTAGTTGGAGTGCAAACAAAAATTTCACATAGTGGCCTCCAGAAGAACAAATGTGCATATCTCGAGAATGGAGCAATACAGGTCCTTCTCAAAAAATTAGCATATAGTGTTAAATTTCATTATTTACCATAATGTAATGATTACAATTAAACTTTCATATATTATAGATTCATTGTCCACCAACTGAAATTTGTCAGGTCTTTTATTGTTTTAATACTGATGATTTTGGCATACAACTCCTGATAACCCAAAAAACCTGTCTCAATAAATTAGCATATCAAGAAAAGGTTCTCTAAACGACCTATTACCCTAATCTTATGAATCAACTAATTAACTCTAAACACATGCAAAAGATACCTGAGGCTTTTAAAAACTCCCTGCCTGGTTCATTACTCAAAACCCCCATCATGGGTAAGACTAGCGACCTGACAGATGTCAAGAAGGCCATCATTGACACCCTCAAGCAAGAGGGTAAGACCCAGAAAGAAATTTCTCAACAAATAGGCTGTTCCCAGAGTGCTGTATCAAGGCACCTCAATGGTAAGTCTGTTGGAAGGAAACAATGTGGCAGAAAACGCTGTACAACGAGAAGAGGTGACCGGACCCTGAGGAAGATTGTGGAGAAGGACCGATTCCAGACCTTGGGGAACCTGAGGAAGCAGTGGACTGAGTCTGGTGTGGAAACATCCAGAGCCACCGTGCACAGGCGTGTGCAGGAAATGGGCTACAGGTGCCGCATTCCCCAGGTAAAGCCACTTTTGAACCATAAACAGCGGCAGAAGCGCCTGACCTGGGCTACAGAGAAGCAGCACTGGACTGTTGCTAAGTGGTCCCAAGTACTTTTTTCTGATGAAAGCAAATTTTGCATGTCATTCGGAAATCAAGGTGCCAGAGTCTGGAGGAAGACTGGGGAGAAGGAAATGCCAAAATGCCTGAAGTCCAGTGTCAAGTACCCACAGTCAGTGATGGTGTGGGGTGCCATGTCAGCTGCTGGTGTTGGTCCACTGTGTTTCATCAAGGGCAGGGTCAATGCAGCTAGCTATCAGGAGATTTTGGAGCACTTCATGCTTCCATCGGCTGAAATGCTTTATGGAGATGAAGATTTCATTTTTCAGCACGACCTGGCACCTGCTCACAGTGCCAAAACCACTGGTAAATGGTTTACTGACCATTGTATTACTGTGCTCAATTGGCCTGCCAACTCTCTTGACCTGAACCCCATAGAGAATCTGTGGGATATTGTGAAGAGAAAGTTGAGAGACGCAAGACCCAACACTCTGGATGAGCTTAAGGCCGCTATTGAAGCATCCTGGGCCTCCATAACTAGTGTTGAGCGATACCTTCCGATATCGGAAAGTATCGGTATCAGAAAGTATCGGCCGATACCGTCAAAGTATCGGATCTAATCCGATACCGATACCCGATCCCAATGCAAGTCAATGGGACGAAAATATCGGAATTAAAATAAACCCTTTCTTTCCTTGTAGGTTAATTCTACATGAAGGAAAACAACTAAGAATAATGTAGGCTGTATTGGGGGACGTGGCGGAGACATTAAAGGCACAGAGGTTTAGCCCAATGTAATAGAATAGCAGGATTTTGTTTTTTTTTATGACGTTCGGCGGTAGAAAGATTTTGACTATGTTAATTTTTTTTTTTTTTTGTCAGATATTGATGTTTCACTACTTCCACGCCCTTCACCTTCTTTTTTACTTCTCCCACACTTTCTTCTTCATTATCCTCATCATCAGCTTCTTTGACATCAACTTCTTCACCTTATTCATCTTCTTCTTCATCTTCTACCTATTATTTTTTTGGTTACATTGTTCATATTCTTTTTATTTTACTATTATCTTCATCATATTCTACTTCTTCATCATATTCTTATTTGTGACAGGCATTCCCGTAGTTGTTATCTATAAAAGTTTGAAGATTACACCTTCCGTTCTGCCTGTCACAAAACAGTTACATTTGTCCGCGTTCAGTTTGGCCTGCAGCATCAGGCTTTATCCAGGGGCACCACGAGGAGGAACGGACTCACCCCCATACACTGCTTAGTCTTCTTCTGCTTATAATTTAGATAATATTTTTTGCTCTGATATTTAGTGTTATGCTTAATGTTCTTCTGCTCTTTGTTCTGCAGCCTCTTGTTCTTCTGCTTCTCGGTCTTCCAGGTCGTCGTCGTCTCCAGGGTCGTCGTCTCCGGGGTCGTCGTCATCGGGGTGGTCTTCAGGGTCATCGTCTCCAGGGTCGTCGTCATCACGGTGGTTGTCGTCTCTGGTGTCGTCGTCATCTTAGGGGTGGTCTTCCGGGTCATCGTGTTTAGTCTCTTGAACTTGGAAATGTAGCAGAAGGTACAAGAAGGCTGAGAAAATGCCGAGAACCAGCTGATGGAACTGGAACTCGGATGGCTACCCGAAGGTCCAAGAGCCAATGGAACTACCGAGGACCAGCTGACGTTACTGGAACCCGGTTACTAAGCAGGAGGTACCCGTGCCTGAAAGCACTACCAAGGACCACCTGACGTTGGTGGAACTCGGATACCCAGAGGGAGGCACCTAAGCCAAAGGCTCTGCCCGGAACCAGCTGACGGTACTGGAACCAGGATGGGGAGCAGAAGGTACAAGAGCAAAAGACACTGCCGAGAACCAGCTGACGGTGCTGGAACCCGGATGGGTAGCCGAAGGTCCAAGAGCCAATGGAACTACCGAGGACCAGCTGACGTTACTGGAACCCGGTTACTAAGCAGGAGGTACCCGTGCCTGAAAGCACTACCAAGGACCACCTGACGTTGGTGGAACTCGGATACCCAGAGGGAGGCACCTAAGCCAAAGGCTCTGCCCAGAACCAGCTGACAGTACTGGAACCAGGATGGGGAGCAGAAGGTACAAGAGCAAGTGTCTGCGTGGCTTTTGCAGGACACAATGCCGGCTGCACAGCAGGGGAACAGCTGGCGGTGCTGAACCCCACTGACACATTGGCTGGTGTTTTTCTCTGTGCAGCTAGCAGTACCGGGCCCCAACTGGCGGTGTTAGAGCCCGGGGTCAGCAGGAGGAGGAGCAGGAGGAGGAGCAAGGGGGAGGGGAGTGTAGGCCGAAGCCTGCAGTGGCGGCAGCTTTGGGTCTGTTGTGCCTGCGTGGCGGTCGCAGGACACGTTGCCGGCTACACAGCAGGGGAACAGCTGGCGGTGCTGAACCCCACTGACACATTGGCGAGGTGTTTGGCTCTGTGCAGCCAGCACTTCCGGACAGCAACTAGCATTGTTGGAGCCCGGGCTCTGCCGGTGGAGCAGAGTGTAGGCCGAAGCCTAATTGAACCGATTTCAAAGGTAACCTTTAACCCCCCCTCAGGGGTTACAAACTAGAAGAGCCACAGCTTATGCAGCAGTAGTGCCGCACAAGTCAAAGGTTGCTCTTTTAATTTTGCTCCTTGCACACGCCGAATGAAACACGTATAACATTTAGCCCTTTATACAGTCAAACTGTGTTGGAGGCGCGAGTTCCCTTTGTAATGAGACGCAGCACAGATGTCAAGAATCCCACCTTGGTGCTGGGTGCAGCCTCCTGAGCATTGTTATTTGCTGTACAGGAGTCTGCGCTGTCGTGTTATCCCCCGGCCTAGCGCTGTTAGCGCTGCCCATCTTCTGACCTCATTTAATGTCGGCCGGTGCGGTTCGCGATGACCATGAATCCCAGCCCCGCAGTGTCTTAACATTGTTAAAACACTGCGGGGCTGGGATTCATGGCCTGGCGCAGCACATATGTTGGCCTCTCGCACTCGGGTCCTTACACCCGCTTCAGACTGTGCGGCGTCAGCTGATCCCTTATCGCATGCCACGGCCATGAAGCCGCACAGTCTGAAGAAGGCGGAAGGAGATGAGTGACAACAGGCGAAGATATGCACTGCTCATGCCCATCAATCACACCCTCGCAGTCCCAATAAATAAGACACCGAGGGGCGTTGTGTGGGTCAGGGCGGCCGCAGAGGCGCAGGCAGCCAAAGAATGATGCCAGAAGACGGGCAGCGCTACCAAGGGGGTTGCAGCGTGTCATTACAAAGGAAAGTCACACCACCGGGACGGTTAAATGGTCACACAGAGGACACATTTTAGACGTGTTTTCAGTTCCACATGTGCGAAGAGAATACGTTTATGAGCCACCTTGCACACATGCAGCATTACCGCAGTACGAGGTGGCTGTAAAACGTACAAACGCCTGGGGGAGGGGGGACAGGTTCCCTTCAATTTCAGTTCTTGTGTCTGCGTGGCTTTTGCAGGACACGATGCCGGCTGCACAGCAGGGGAACAGCTGGCGGTGCTGGACCCCACTGACACATTGGCTGGTGTTTTTCTCTGTGCAGCTAGCAGTACCGGGCCCCAACTGGCGGTGTTAGAGCCCGGGGTCAGCAGGAGGAGGAGCAGGAGGAGGAGCAAGGGGGAGGGGAGTGTAGGCCGAAGCCTGCAGTGGCGGCAGCTTTGGGTCTGTTGTGCCTGCGTGGCGGTCGCAGGACACGTTGCCGGCTACACAGCAGGGGAACAGCTGGCGGTGCTGAACCCCACTGACACATTGGCGAGGTGTTTGGCTCTGTGCAGCCAGCACTTCCGGACAGCAACTAGCATTGTTGGAGCCCGGGCTCTGCCGGTGGAGCAGAGTGTAGGCCGAAGCCTAATTGAACCGATTTCAAAGGTAACCTTTAACCCCCCCTCAGGGGTTACAAACTAGAAGAGCCACAGCTTATGCAGCAGTAGTGCCGCACAAGTCAAAGGTTGCTCTTTTAATTTTGCTCCTTGCACACGCCGAATGAAACACGTATAACATTTAGCCCTTTATACAGTCAAACTGTGTTGGAGGCGCGAGTTCCCTTTGTAATGAGACGCAGCACAGATGTCAAGAATCCCACCTTGGTGCTGGGTGCAGCCTCCTGAGCGTTGTTATTTGCTGTACAGGAGTCTGCGCTGTCGTGTTATCCCCCGGCCTAGCGCTGTTAGCGCTGCCCATCTTCTGACCTCATTTAATGTCGGCCAGTGCGGTTCGCGATGACCATGAATCCCAGCCCCGCAGTGTCTTAACATTGTTAAAACACTGCGGGGCTGGGATTCATGGCCTGGCGCAGCACATATGTTGGCCTCTCGCACTCGGGTCCTTACACCCGCTTCAGACTGTGCGGCGTCAGCTGATCCCTTATCGCATGCCACGGCCATGAAGCCGCACAGTCTGAAGAAGGCGGAAGGAGATGAGTGACAACAGGCGAAGATATGCACTGCTCATGCCCATCAATCACACCCTCGCAGTCCCAATAAATAAGACACCGAGGGGTGTTGTGTGGGTCAGGGCGGCCGCAGAGGCGCAGGCAGCCAAAGAATGATGCCAGAAGACGGGCAGCGCTACCAAGGGGGTTGCAGCGTGTCATTACAAAGGAAAGTCACACCACCGGGACGGTTAAATGGTCACACAGAGGACACATTTTAGACGTGTTTTCAGTTCCACATGTGCGAGGAGAATACGTTTATGAGCCACCTTGCACACATGCAGCATTACCGCTGTACGAGGTGGCTGTAAAATGTACAAACGCCTGGGGGAGGGGGGACAGGTTCCCTTCAATTTCAGTTCTTGTGTCTGCGTGGCTTTTGCAGGACACGATGCCGGCTGCACAGCAGGGGAACAGCTGGCGGTGCTGGACCCCACTGACACATTGGCTGGTGTTTTTCTCTGTGCAGCTAGCAGTACCGGGCCCCAACTGGCGGTGTTAGAGCCCGGGGTCAGCAGGAGGAGGAGCAGGAGGAGGAGCAAGGGGGAGGGGAGTGTAGGCCGAAGCCTGCAGTGGCGGCAGCTTTGGGTCTGTTTTGCCTGCGTGGCGGTCGCAGGACACGTTGCCGGCTACACAGCAGGGGAACAGCTGGCGGTGCTGAACCCCACTGACACATTGGCGAGGTGTTTGGCTCTGTGCAGCCAGCACTTCCGGACAGCAACTAGCGTTGTTGGAGCCCGGGCTCTGCCGGTGGAGCAGAGTGTAGGCCGAAGCCTAATTGAACCGATTTCAAAGGTAACCTTTAACCCCCCCTCAGGGGTTACAAACTAGAAGAGCCACAGCTTATGCAGCAGTAGTGCCGCACAAGTCAAAGGTTGCTCTTTTAATTTTGCTCCTTGCACACGCCGAATGAAACACGTATAACATTTAGCCCTTTATACAGTCAAACTGTGTTGGAGGCGCGAGTTCCCTTTGTAATGAGACGCAGCACAGATGTCAAGAATCCCACCTTGGTGCTGGGTGCAGCCTCCTGAGCGTTGTTATTTGCTGTACAGGAGTCTGCGCTGTCGTGTTATCCCCCGGCCTAGCGCTGTTAGCGCTGCCCATCTTCTGACCTCATTTAATGTCGGCCGGTGCGGTTTGCGATGACCATGAATCCCAGCCCCGCAGTGTCTTAACATTGTTAAAACACTGCGGGGCTGGGATTCATGGCCTGGTGCAGTACATATGTTCGCCTCTCGCTTGGTTTCTTACACCCGCTTCAGACTATGCGGCGTCAGCTGATCCCTTATCGCATGCCACGGCCATGAAGCCGCACAGTCCGAAGAAGGCGGAAGGAGATGAGGGACAGGCGAAGAAATGCACCGTTCATGCCCATCAATCACACCCTCGCAGTCCAAATTAATAAGACACCGAGGGGCGTTGTGTGGGGCAAGGCGGCCGCAGAGGCGCAGGCAGCCAAACAATGATGCCAGAAGACGGGCAGCGCTACCAAGGAGCTTGTTGCGTGTCAATACAAAGGAAAATCACACCTGAGGGACGTTTTAATGGTCGAAGAGGACTCATTTTAGACGTGTTCAGTTCCCCATGGGCAAGGAGACTAAGTTTCTGAGCCACCTTGCACACATGCAGCATTACTGTCGTACAAGGTGGCTGTAAGACGTAGAAACACCTGGGGGAGGGGGGACAGGTTTCCTTCAATTTCAGTTCTTGTGTCTGCGTGGCTTTTGCAGGACACGATGCCGGCTACACAGCAGGGGAACAGCTGGCGGTGCTGAACCCCACTGACACATTGGCTGGTGTTTTTCTCTGTGCAGCTAGCAGTACCGGGCCCTAACTGGCGGTGTTGGAGCCCAGGGTCAGCAGGAGGAGGAGAGGGAGCAGAGTGTAGGCCGAAGCCTGCACTGGAGCAAGTTGAAAGGGAAACTTTAAACCCCCCCCAGGCGTTTGTAGCTGAAAGAGCCATCGTGTACAGCACTAATGCTGGAAAAGGTAAACTTAGCTCTTTTAATTATGGTCCTTGCACATGCTGAACCTAACACTTATGAAAAGTGTCCCCTCCTACCGTGATACCGTCCGGTAGGTGGAACTTTCCTTTGTGATGTGACGCAGCACAGCCGTCATTCTTACCCCCTTGGTGCCGTGCGCCGCCTCCTCAGCGTTGTTTGAATCAGTCCCGGAGCCTGCGCTGTTAGGTTAGCCCTTGGCCATGCACAAATTTTGCGCTGCCCGTCTTCTGACATCATTTGGTGTCAGGCTGGCTGCGCCTGTGCGGCCGCGCTGGCCGAGATCCCGCCTCGTACTGTCTTCTGATTTCATCCCACTGGGGGCCTGAGATCCGTGGCCATGCGCAGTGCATATCCTCGCCTCTCACTCCCCTCCCTACGGCTTCTTCAGACTGTGCGGTGTCACGGCCGTGGCATGCTATTAGGGACCAGCTGACACCGCACAGTTTGAAGAAGCCGTAGGGAGATGAGTGAGAGGTGGAGGTTCAGATATGCACTGCGCATGTCCATGGATCTCAGGCCCCCAGTGGGATGAAATCAGAAGACAGTACGAGGCGGGATCTCGGCCAGCGCGGCCGCACAGGCGCAGCCAGCCTGACACCAAATGATGTCAGAAGACGGGCAGCGCAAAATGTGTGCATGGCCAAGGGCTAACCTAACAGCGCAGGCTCTGGGACTGATTCAAACAACGCTGAGGAGGCGGCGCACGGCGCCAAGGGGGTAAGAATGACGGCTGTGCTGCGTCACATCACAAAGGAAAGTTCCACCTACCGGACGGTATCACGGTAGGAGGGGACACTTTTCATAAGTGTTAGGTTCAGCATGTGCAAGGAGCACCACGAAAAGAGGCACTTTTTCCCTTTGCATCATTACTGCTGCACAAGGTGGCTCCTTCAGTAACAAACGCCTGGGGGGGGGGGACAGGTTCCCTTAAATTTAACTTGTTGTGCCTGCGTGGCGGTCGCAGTACACGTTGCCGTATACACAGCAGGGGAACAGCTGGCGGTGCTGAACCCCACTAACACATTGGCGAGGTGTTTGGCTCTGTGCGTACAGCACTTCTGGACGGCAACTAGCGGTGTTGTAGCCCAGGGACAGGTGGAGGAGGAGGAGGTGGAGGAGGTAGGAGGAGGTAGGAGGGATTGCCACACACACAGCAGGGGAACAGCTGACGTTACTGAACCCCAATAACAGAGGAGGGACTGTTGGGACTGTGCGTACAGCACTACCAGGCAACAACTAGCGGTGTTGGAGCCCAGGGACAGGTGGAGGAGGAGGAGGTGGAGGAGGGATTGCCACACACACAGCAGGGGAACAGCTGACGTTACTGAACCCCAATAACAGAGGAGGGACTGTTGGGACTGTGCGTACAGCACTACCAGACAACAACTAGCGGTGTTGTAGCCCAGGGACAGGTGGAGGAGGAGGAGGTGGAGGAGGTAGGAGGAGGTAGGAGGGATTGCCACACACACAGCAGGGGAACAGCTGACGTTACTGAACCCCAATAACAGAGGAGGGACTGTTGGGACTGTGCGTACAGCACTACCAGGCAACAACTAGCGGTGTTGGAGCCCAGGGACAGGTGGAGGAGGAGGAGGTGGAGGAGGGATTGCCACACACACAGCAGGGGAACAGCTGACGTTACTGAACCCCAATAACAGAGGAGGGACTGTTGGGACTGTGCGTACAGCACTACCAGGCAACAACTAGCGGTGTTGGAGCCCAGGGACAGGTGGAGGAGGAGGAGGTGGAGGAGGTAGGAGGAGGTAGGAGGGATTGCCACACACACAGCAGGGGAACAGCTGACGTTACTGAACCCCAATAACAGAGGAGGGACTGTTGGGACTGTGCGTACAGCACTACCAGGCAACAACTAGCGGTGTTGGAGCCCAGGGATAGGTGGAGGAGGAGGAGGTGGAGGAGGGGTTGCCACACACACAGCAGGGGAACAGCTGATGTTACTGAACCCCAATAACAGAGGAGGGACTGTTGGGACTGTGCGTACAGCACTACCAGGCAACAACTAGCGGTGTTGGAGCCCAGGGACAGGTGGAGGAGGAGGAGGTGGAGGAGGTAGGAGGGATTGCCACACACACAGCAGGGGAACAGCTGACGTTACTGAACCCCAATAACAGAGGAGGGACTGTTGACTGTGCGTACAGCACTACCAGGCAACAACTAGCGGTGTTGGAGCCCAGGGACAGGTGGAGGAGGAGGAGGTGGAGGAGGTAGGAGGGATTGCCACACACACAGCAGGGGAACAGCTGACGTTACTGAACCCCAATAACAGAGGAGGGACTGTTGACTGTGCGTACAGCACTACCAGGCAACAACTAGCGGTGTTGGAGCCCAGGGACAGGTGGAGGAGGAGGAGGTGGAGGAGGTAGGAGGGATTGCCACACACACAGCAGGGGAACAGCTGACGTTACTGAACCCCAATAACAGAGGAGGGACTGTTGACTGTGCGTACAGCACTACCAGGCAACAACTAGCGGTGTTGGAGCCCAGGGACAGGTGGAGGAGGAGGAGGTGGAGGAGGTAGGAGGGATTGCCACACACACAGCAGGGGAACAGCTGACGTTACTGAACCCCAATAACAGAGGAGGGACTGTTGACTGTGCGTACAGCACTACCAGGCAACAACTAGCGGTGTTGGAGCCCAGGGACAGGTGGAGGAGGAGGAGGTGGAGGAGGGATTGCCACACACACAGCAGGGGAACAGCTGACATTACTGAACCCCAATAACAGAGGAGGGACTGTTGGGACTGTGCGTACAGCACTACCAGGCAACAACTAGCGGTGTTGGAGCCCAGGGACAGGTGGAGGAGGAGGAGGTGGAGGAGGTAGGAGGGATTGCCACACACACAGCAGGGGAACAGCTGACGTTACTGAACCCCAATAACAGAGGAGGGACTGTTGACTGTGCGTACAGCACTACCATGCAACAGCTAGCGGTGTTGGAGCCCAGGGACAGGTGGAGGAGGAGGAGGTGGAGGAGGTAGGAGGGATTGCCACACACACAGCAGGGGAACAGCTGACGTTACTGAACCCCAATAACAGAGGAGGGACTGTTGACTGTGCGTACAGCACTACAAGGCAACAACTAGCGGTGTTGGAGCCCAGGGACAGGTGGAGGAGGAGGAGGTGGAGGAGGTAGGAGGGATTGCCACACACACAGCAGGGGAACAGCTGACGTTACTGAACCCCAATAACAGAGGAGGGACTGTTGACTGTGCGTACAGCACTACCAGGCAACAACTAGCGGTGTTGGAGCCCAGGGACAGGTGGAGGAGGAGGAGGTGAAGGAGGTAGGAGGGATTGCCACACACACAGCAGGGGAACAGCTGACGTTACTGAACCCCAATAACAGAGGAGGGACTGTTGGGACTGTGCGTACAGCACTACCAGGCAACAACTAGCGGTGTTGGAGCCCAGGGACAGGTGGAGGAGGAGGAGGTGGAGGAGGTAGGAGGGATTGCCACACACACAGCAGGGGAACAGCTGACGTTACTGAACCCCAATAACAGAGGAGGGACTGTTGGGACTGTGCGTACAGCACTACCAGGCAACAACTAGCGGTGTTGGAGCCCAGGGACAGGTGGAGGAGGAGGAGGTGGAGGAGGTAGGAGGGATTGCCACACACACAGCAGGGGAACAGCTGACGTTACTGAACCCCAATAACAGAGGAGGGACTGTTGACTGTGCGTACAGCACTACCAGGCAACAACTAGCGGTGTTGGAGCCCAGGGACAGGTGGAGGAGGAGGAGGTGGAGGAGGTAGGAGGGATTGCCACACACACAGCAGGGGAACAGCTGACGTTACTGAACCCTAATAACAGAGGAGGGACTGTTGACTGTGCGTACAGCACTACCAGGCAACAACTAGCGGTGTTGGAGCCCAGGGACAGGTGGAAAAGCAGAGGAACACAATGTAGGCCGAAGCCTGAGAAAGTCGAAAGGGAACCTTTAACCCCCCCCCAAGGCGTTTGTAGCTGAAAGAGCCAGCTTGTGCAGCACAAAAGATGCAAAAGGAAAAGGTGGCTCTTTTCATCATGCTCCTTGCAAACACAGAACTAAACACTTATAAAATGTGTCCCCTGAAACCGTGAAACCGTCCCGGAGGTGGGACTTTCCTTCGTAATATGACGCAGCACAGCCGTCATTCCTCCCCCCCGGGCGCCGCGCCCCGGCTCCTCAGCGTAGTTTGATTCCGTCCCGGAGCCTGCGCTGTTATGTTATCCCTTGGCCAGGCACACTTAGCGCTGCCCATCTTCTGACATCATTTGGTGTCAGGCTGGCTGCGCCTGTGCGGCCGCACTGGCCGAGAGCCCGCCTCGCAGTGTCTTCTGATTTTATCCCACTGGGGGCCTGGGATCCATGGCCATGCGCAGTGCATATCCTCGCCTCTCACTCCCCTCCCTACGGCTTCTTAAGACTGTGCGGTGTCACGGCCGTGGCATGCTATTAGGGACCAGCTGACACCGAACAGTCTGAAGAAGCCGTAGGGAGATGAGTGAGAGGTGGAGGTTCAGATATGCACTGAGCATGTCCATGGATCCCAGGCCCCCAGTGGGATTAAATCAGAAGACACTGCGAGGCGGGCCCTCGGCCAGTGCGGCCGCACAGGCGCAGCCATCCTGACACCAAATGATGCCAGAAGACGGGCAGCGCTAAGTGTGCCTGGCCACGGGATAACATAACAGCGCAGGCTCCGGGACGGAATCAAACAACGCTGAGGAGCCGGGGCGCGGCGCCGGGGGGGGAGGAATGACGGCTGTGCTGCGTCATATTACGAAGGAAAGTCCCACCTCCGGGATGGTTTTACGGTATCAGTGGACACATTTTATAAGTGTTAAGTTCTGCGTGTGCAAGGAGCTAAACCAAAATAGCTACCTTTTCCTTGTGCAGCATTACTGCTGCACAAGGAGGCTCTTTCAGTAACAAACGCCTTGGGGGGGGGACAGATTCCCTTACATTTCAGTTGTTGTGTCAGCGTGGCGGTTGCATGACACATTGCCAGCTACACAGCTGGGGATCAGCTGACGTTACTGAAACCCAAGAACACTGGGTCGTATGTTTTGACTGTGCAGACGGCCCTTCTGAGCCTCAACTGGCGGTGTTGGAGCCCAGGAATTTAAGTTCAGGTGGTAGAAAGATGAACACAACAGGAGACCTGGATAACGTATACAGTGACCTAATTATTTAATCAGGAGGAGGAGTGGCAAATTCCTGCGAGATCCAGGCCTTGTTCATTTTCAGGAAAGTAAGCCGGTCAACGTTATCGGAGGATAGTCGCATGCGACGGCCAGTTAGTACACCACCTGCAGCACTAAAGACACGTTCCGATAATACACTGGCCGCAGGGCAAGACAGCACCTCCAATGCATACTGGCTTAGCTCTGGCCATGTATCCAGCTTTGAGACCCAAAACTTGAAAGGGGAAGAGCCGTCTGGGAGTACAGCAAGAGGGCAAGACATGTAGTCTGTCACCATCTGACGGAACCGTTGCCTCCTGCTGACTGGAGCCGTCTGTGATGGTGTAGACTTTTGTGGGGGGCACAGAAAACTGTGCCACAGTTGGGCCATACTGGTCTTGCCTTGGGCAGAGGCACTGCTTCTGCTCCCTCTTTGTGCAGAGCCTCCACCACTGCCTGGACGCACTGAGCTGCTTTGGAATGCACTAGCAGCACTTCTCTCAGTTGGAATGGAGAAGATGATGGAATTGACCAGTGTGTCTTGGTACTCCCGCATTTTTCGCTCCCGGTTCAACGGTGTGATGAGGCTTTCTACGTTGTCCCGGTAGCGAGGATCGAGGAGGGTGAACACCCAATAATCAGACATGTTGAGAATGTGGGCGATGCGGCGGTCGTTTCTCAGGCACTGCAGCATGTAATCCACCATGTGCTGCAGACTGCCAACTGCCCAAGAAACGCTGTCCCCTGCTGGAGGCGTGATCTCTGCCCGCTCGTCATCACCCCACCCTCGCTGTACACACTGAGTACTGGACAATTCGGTAACTCCCTCCTCTGGACGGATGTCTTCCTCCTCCATTGACTCCTCCTCATCCTCCTCACAAACTGTCCCCTGCCTACGCGTTTGTGAGGAACCACGTGGCGCTGACTGTCCAGAAGATGATGGAAATGGTGAATCCTCATCCTCCACCTCTTCCACAACATCATCCCTTAGCGCTTGCAGTGATTTTTCAAGCAGGCAGATAAGGGGGACAGTCATGCTGACTAGTGCATCATCTGCACTCTCCATCCGCGTGGAATAATCAATGGGACGCAAAACCTGGCAGACGTCATTCATAGTGGCCCACTCTGTGGTTGTGAAGTCTGTACGGCGCTGAGTGCGACTTCTTTGCGCCTGAAACAGCTGGTACTCCATTACAGCTTGCTGCTGCTCACACAACCGCTCCAACATATGTAACGTGGAATTCCACCTGGTAGGTAGGTCACATATGATGCGATGTTCCGGCAGGCGGTGTCGGCGCTGCAGAGCCGCAATGCGCGCTTTTGCCGTGCTGGAACGCCGCAAGTGAGCACACTCTAGGCGGACCTTGTGCAGCAGTGCATCAAGATCCGGATAGTCCCTCAAAAAGCTCTGCACGACCAAATTGAGCACATGTGCCAGACATGGGATGTGAGTGAGGTTGCCGAGGCCCAGAGCTGCCACCAGATTTCGGCCATTATCACACACTACCATGCCTGGCTGGAGATTCGCTGGCACAAACCACACATCGCTCTCCTGCTTGATGGCATTCCAGAGCTCCTGCGCTGTGTGGCTACGATTCCCCAAATAAATTAATTTCAAGACGGCCTGTTGACGTTTGGCCACGGCTGTGCTCATGTCGGTCGTAACAGGTACACGTTCATCACGGGTCCATGTGGAGGTGGACTGTGATGGCTCCTGCAGTGATGATTCTGAGGAACTGGTGTAAGAGGAGGAGTCAATGCGTACAGAATGGATTCCTGCAATCCTTGGAGTGGGCAGGACACGTCCTGCGCCACTCGCACGGTCTGTACCCGGCTCAACGACATTAACCCAATGGGCAGTGAGGGAAAGGTATCGCCCCTGTCCATGTTGACTGGTCCACGCATCGGTGGTGAGGTGGACCTTGCTACTGACGGCGTTCAGTAGCGCGTGTTTTATGTGTCCCTCCACATGCTTGTGCAGGGCAGGGACGGCTTGCCTGCTGAAGTAAAAGCGGCTGGGCACATTGTACTGTGGGACTGCCAATGACATCAAGTCACGGAAGCTGTCAGTCTCCACCAGCCTGAATGACAGCATTTCCAGTGACAGAAGTTTGGCAATGCCTGCAGTCAGAGCCTGTGCTCGTGGGTGGTTTGACGAGAAAGGCCGCCTTTTCTACCATGCCTGTACTACCGATGGCTGTAGACTGGGCTGGGAGTGTGTGGATGACTGGGAAAGTGGTGCTGCGGGTGGAATTACAGCGGGTCTCTGGACAACAGGGCCAGAGGTTCTTCCACGGCGATCCTGGGAGGAAGCCGAACCAGCTGCGTGTGAGCTGGAGGAAGAGGCAACACGAGCTGAAGAGGTGGTAGCTGCCGCTGTTGGTTGGCCTAGCTCTTCAGTGTGTTTTTCTAACAACGCCGGGTGCCTGGTGCGCACATGTTTCCACATGTTGGAGGTATTGAGGCTGCTGACATTTTTCCCTCTTTTGACTTTTTGATGACACACCTTGCATCTGACATAGCAAATGTCATCTGCAACTGTGTCAAAAAAGGACCAGGCACTGCAAGTCTTGGGAGCGCCCTTTTTGGCTTTTGGAAGAGACATGCTCCTAACGGGTGCCAAAGCGGAGGCTGCAGGATCCGCAGTCTTCCCCCTCCCTCTCCCTCTTTGGGCCGTACGGGGAATCTCTTCCTCAGAGCTGCTCCCACCACCTTCCTGTCCCTCACGCCAAGATGGGTCAAGGACCTCATCATCTACACTACCCTCTGCCCCCAACTGCTCCTCCTGGGTAGTCTCAGCAGCAGAGCACGCACCAGTAAGTGGCACCTGAGTGTCATCATCAGCTGATGCGGCCTGCGATGTGGTGACCGGAGCCACTGGCCCACCCGCCTCTTCAGAGGAAGAGAGAAAAAGCTGTTGGGCATCACTGCACCCTGCCTCTTCTTCCATTTCTCCAATGCTGCTTGGCTGGCCCCCTGTTTCCAAGCCAAGAGATTCAGAAAACAGAAGTAGAGACGGCTCCTGTCCTGGGTTCTCTGTCTGCCTGGGCAATTTGGCAGGTGGTGAAGAGACAGATGGCTGCTCTCCAGTGCTCTGTGTCTGAGAGGATGTGGCACTAATTGAAGTTGATGCATTAGCTGCCATCCATCCGACAACGGCTTCAATTTGGTCTTCACGCAGCAGCGGTGTACGGCGCTCTGACACAAAGCTGCGCATGAATGACTGTTGCCTGGTGAAAGTGGGTGCTGATGAGTCACCGGTGCCCGCAGCAGGCACAGAATCCCCACGTCCCCTCCCTGCTCCGCGCCCACGCCCACGTGCCTTACTCACTGCCTTCTTCATCTTGGTTGACTGATAAAGATAAGCAGAAAAGTACTAACGGCTTTGTGTGCTTATTCCTGAGCAACTCCTCCTAACAGGTATAAGAAACACTAATTTTCTAAAGTGTGGACTAGACTTTAATATGAGCTAATGTGGCCTACACAAATGTAAAGTGGTGTAACTGGTGTGTTTGGTGAACTTTATTATTTATTTATTTTTTGGGGGCTGAACTGACAACGGATAGAGCTGCAGTCACACGGAGACCGTGCAGACAGACGTAAACGGCGCTGCAAGGCCCAAAAACCCTCCTCTACGTTATCCTATGTAGTGTTTTTCCACAAGTTAGCTGGAGACGAGTGGAAAGACACTAATAGGATTTTTTGGAAAAAATGTGCAGCAGCCTGCACTACTTAAAACAAAATGAAAATTGATTTGGCGGTATGACGCAGTGAAGAACCCTGAGCTGGAGACAACCAGGCTATGGCTGCTCACAGACTACAGGGCGAGCTGCAGTCACACGGAGACCGTGCAGACAGCCGTAAACGGCGCTGCAAGGCCCAAAAACCCTCCTCTACGTTATCCTATGTAGTGTTTTTCCACAAATTAGCTGGAGACGGGTGGAAAGACACTAATAGGAATTTTTTGAAAAAATGTGCAGCAGCCTGCACTACTTAAAACAAAATGAAAATTGATTTGGCGGTATGACGCAGTGAACAACCCTGAGCTTGAGACAACCAGGCTATGGCTGCTCACAGACTACAGGGCGAGCTGCAGTCACACGGAGACCGTGCAGACAGCCGTAAACGGCGCTGCAAGGCCCAAAAACCCTCCTCTACGTTATCCTATGTAGTGTTTTTCCACAAATTAGCTGGAGACGGGTGGAAAGACACTAATAGGATTTTTTTGAATAAATTAGCAGCAAACTACACTACTTGAAAAAAAAAAAAAAAAGAACAGTATGAGGCAATGAACCACCCTCCCTGAACTGAATACAACCAGCTATGGATGGCCTATGTGGCTGCACTCAGACTAGAGAGTGGGCTGCACTCACACACACACACACACAGACCTTGCAGATCGCTGTGAAAACAGCGCTACAAGGCAAAAGCAAGGTGAATAGTAGGTGAACACAGCGGTTGCTAAATTAGCCTTTGGAAAGCACAAAGAAGCAAATCGCTATCTCTAAACTGGCCCTCAGTCAGCAAACAGCGTCCTGTCACTAACTGAATTCACAGCAGAGTGATCGCAAAATGGCACCAGCGACTTTTAAACTGCATCATGACATCATTTCAGCAGCCAATCACAGCCTTGCCAGTAGTTTCATGCCCTCCATGCTAAACAGGATGTGCCCACACTTGGAATCATTCTCATTGGCTGAATTTCTGCATTTTGAATCTTGGAACTTCCGATTCCGGTATCCGATACGCGGCAAGTATCGGAATCCCGGTATCGGAATTCCGATACCGCAAGTATCGGCCGATACCCGATACTTGCGGTATCGGAATGCTCAACACTATCCATAACATCTCAGCAGTGTCACAGGCTGATTGCCTCCATGCCATGCCGCATTGAAGCAGTCATTTCTGCCAAAGGATTCCCGACCAAGTATTGAGCGCATAACTGAACATTATTATTTGATGGTTTTTTTGTTTGTTATTAAAAAACACTTTTATTTGATTGGCCGGGTGAAATATGCTAATTTATTGAGACAGGTTTTTTGGGTTATCAGGAGTTGTATGCCAAAATCATCAGTATTAAAACAATAAAAGACCTGACAAATTTCAGTTGGTGGATAATGAATCTATAATATATGAAAGTTTAATTGTAATCATTACATTATGGTAAATAATGAAATTTAACACTATATGCTAATTTTTTGAGAAGGACCTGTATGTAAATGAAAAGAGCAGCAGAATCAGGTGAAATCAGGGATTTTTATGAGGTATTTAAAAAATGTTTTGAGCTAGTGTCACATCTTTAAATAAAAAAAAAAAATAGATGCCATATGAACACCATCCTTATAGTATTTGTTTTTAAAGGCTTAGTTGCAAAGATTACTTAGAAAACATCTTTTTTTTTTAGCATTTTTAAATTATTACTTTAAGAAACGGATGGGAAAATGGACATCAGAAATGGACATAAGAACGAAATTGACATGTAGAATTTATTTACTCAGCACTATACAGAAGAAAAATCTTCATTATAAAAACAGATTTTTCATACATTCATCTTAACTCTCCTGTAAAGATTCTTGATTGTGATAGAACATCATTTAATTTGCTAGTAAAATACAAAAATGTCTTTTATATTGGGGAAACAAAATTAATTCTGTTCATGGTAAACTTTAATTGTTCTAAGGTGTTATTAATTATTCTGCCACCAATTTGTGTGGGATAGATCTCTGCGTAACAATATCTCGTACAAGAAATAGTGAACTCACTATACTCACTTCTTAGGAAAAGGCAATGCAAAAGCTTTTAGGTAACTTATTGAATGCATGTTAAGAAATTACATGATAAAGGTCAAAGCCAAGTCCTCTCTCCATCTCTGAAATGCATATCCTAACAATATAAAAAGGTTCAAGAGGAAAAAGCATATGGCAGTCCAAGCACAACAAACATAGACCATGATTAGTCAAGATCTGCATTCTTCGTACAAGTCTTGATAAGGCACTTGACACAAACACTAACACTAGGATATCACCATAGGTAAAAAATTAAGTACATGTGAACTTACCAGTCTGATCTGGATGGACTCCATTTGTCATCTACTTCCTCTTTTCTACCTATTTTGATTAATGGTTGGGATCATCTATTACGAACTTTATTAACCTATCCTCTCTTTTTACCTAAGGTGGTCACTAGTGATGAGCGAACGTGCTTGCCACTACTCATTACTCGCCCGAGTATCACTATGCTCGGTGTACTCGGCGAGCACCGAGCATTTCCGGGATTATTCGGCGGTCCACCCAGCATTTTTAGATACCCAATCATGCTGCAGGGATTGTCCGGCAGGCCATGAAACGCCGAAGCCATCTTTGTTGTGGTCGTGCAGTGATTGGCTTGGCTGCACAGCATCATCCCGAGTATAAGAGACCTGGCGCCGCCCTTTTTTTTATAGTTAGTGTAGGTCTGCAACTGTTAAATCCACAACAACCTGAGAAACCAACAGTCCTTTTTAGGGCTAATTCGTGGGTCCTGATATTGCAGCACTAGGTAGGCAATGCACAGCATATCCACATCAGTGCAAGGCCTGCAGGCACTGTATGTGCGTACATAGCTTCCACTGCATCTCTCCCAAAGCTCCATAACTGTCTGCTGCTGCAGCTTCTTTACTATATGCCTAGTTGCAATTTTTTTTCCCCAAAAAAATTAATCCCCCCAAAAAAAATATACAGTCTGTTCTGTCAGACAGAGGCCTGTTTAAAAATCATAGTTTTTCAGGCATTCGTAACATAGTTGTGTGTGCTAGCCTTGTTCTACTAATTTTTTTTGAGTGTTTTAAATTCACCAAAAAAGGCCTCATATATCTGCGTGCTGCAAGTTTGGGCATTTTAGGCTGTTTTGCCACTGTTTTTGCTGTCTGTTACTTTAATTATATACAGCACAATTTGGCATTTAACAAACAAACAGGCCACATATTTGCCTGTGTGGTATTTCCGTGACAGCCCTCATATATCTGAGTGCTCCAAGTTTGGGCATTGTAGGCCGGTGGACCACTTTTTTGCTGTCTGTTACTCTAATTATACGCAGCACTATTTAGCATAAAAAAATATAAAAAAGCCACATATTTGCCAGTGTGGTATTTCCGTGATAGCCCTCATATATCTGCGTGCTCAAAGTTTGGGCATTTTAGGCCATTTTGTCACTGTTTTTGCTGTCTGTTACTCTAATTATATACAGCAATATTTGGCATTTAAAAAAAAACAGGCCACATATTTGCCAGTGTTGTTTTTCCGTGACGGCCCTCATATATCTGCGAGCTTCAAGTTTGGGCATTCTAGGCCGGTGGACAATGTTTTTTGCTGTCTGTTACTGTATTATATACAGCTCTATTTTGCATAAATTAACTTCACAAAAAAGCCCCTGAAAATTGAATACAGTCTGTTATGTCAGGCTGAGGCCTGCCTGATGTTTGGGTTTGAAAAATCGTAGATTTGCACGCATACTGATCACATATTATTTTGCTACTAATAAATACATTTGTGTTGAGCATTTGAAATAGTGTAGTAGTCCATTTACAATGGGCAAGGCAAGGGGCAAGGGATGGGGAAGTGGACATAGTGATGATGATGCATGCAGAAAATGAGGCCGTGGCCAAGGTGAAAGTGGGCAACAACAAAGACCATCCAGAACCACTAGATGACCAGGGTGAACGTGCTCTGTTCTGTTATAGGCCGGTACATTTTGGGCAAGGCGGCTGTGATGGCACTATTTTATTTAGTTAAAAAAAGGACCCCACATTGGGGAATTGGGCATTACATTACATTGGGCCTAGTTCTTATCTCTGTCTCCTGCAATATGTCCTTTACCTGCCACTAGATCACCAGGGTGAACTTGCTCTGTACGGTGAATTTTGGGCAAGGGGGCTGTGATGGCACTATTTTATTTACTAAAAAAGGACCCCACATTGGGGAATTGGGCATTACATTACATTGGGCCTACTTCTTATCTCTGTCTCCTGCAATATGTCCTTTACCTGCCACTTGATCACAAGGGTGAACGTGCTCTGTACGGTGAATTTTGGGCAAGGGGGTTGTGATGGCACTATTTTATTTAGTAAAAACAGGACCCCACATTGAGGAATTGTTTGACAGCTCATGCCCTCCATTACAAGTCTCAGAGACCCACACCCCTACATTGGGCCTACTTCTTAACTCTGTTTCCTGCAATGTCTCTTCCTTATCTCTGATGACATGACCTGGGTGAACATGTTCTGTACTTTTATAGGCCACAGAATTTTGAGCAAGGGGGGCTGTGATGGCAATACTATATTTTTAAGAAAGGTACCCCCCTTGGTGAAACCACATCCTTGTTGGCAAACATTTCATAACATTTGTGTGCCTTAAAGAGCTCACTTGAAAAGCTCCTTTTTGTGTTGTCTGGTTGCTCACACTGGACACAATACACTTCATATAAATTTGATAAAGCAATGCTGTTAGTTTGGCTCAGTAGTTCATTACAAATATTTCTTTGTCGACTATAGTGTTGAGCGATACCTTCCGATATTTGAAAGTATCGGTATCGGATGGTATCGACCGATATCCGAAAAATATCGGATATCGCCGATACCGATACCCGATACCAATACAAGTCAATGGGACACAAGTATCGGAAGGTATCCTGGATGGTTCCCAGGGTCTGAAGGAGAAGAAACTCTCCTTCAGGCCCTGGGATCCATATTCATGTGTAAAATAAAGAATAAAAATAAAAAATAGGGATATACTCACCCTCTGACACGCCCTGGTAGTAACCGCTGTAACCGGCAGCCTCCGTTCCTAAGAATGAGCGAGTGAAAGACCCGCGATGACGTCGCGGCTTGTGATTGGTCGCGTGACCGCTCATGTGACCGCTCACGCGACCAATCACAAACCGCGACGTCATCGCAGGTCCTTCACTCGCTCATTCTTAGGAACAGAGGCTGCCGGTTGCACGTCTGAGGTCCAGGCTCCATCGGAGGGGTGAGTATATCCATATTTTTTATTTTTATTATTTATTTTTTACATGAATATGGATCCCAGGGCCTGAAGGAGAGTCTCCTCTCCTCCAGACCCTGGGAACCATACACTGGGAAATTCCGATTTCCGATATCACAAAAATATCGGAACTCGGTATCGGAATTCCGATACCGCAAATATCAGCCGATACCCGATACTTGCGGTATCGGAATGCTCAACACTAGTCGACTATATTAGCTTCTCTTCTTGAAAGTGATAACTTTGGCTGCCTAAAATGTACAAATAGAGAATATACAAATGGCGATTTGGAATGCAGATTAAAATACTGCATACGGAATGCATTCAGACAATCACAAAGCTGCATTTCTTGTAAAATATTTACAAATGTGACAGACAGTGCTCTTAGTGACACAATTTTTATAAATGTTTGTTTATTCACTTCACAAACAGTTCTAAGCCTCTATATGTTTGCTGTTTGTCATTGTAAAACATTAGGGTTTACTGAAACTCTGCCTGTGGTGGTTTGAGCTAAATCCTTGTGGCTTTTATTTTCTAGGGGTTTATGGCCCCTCGGCTGATGACTCCATGATATCTCAGTTTCATACAACCTTGAAAGTTGGTCACTTGAAGGTCTGGGTGAAACTAGAGTTACTACACAGTGCAAATCACTATATAAGACCAGAGAAACATGACTAAGACAGATGCCAAAACTGGGGTACCTGTACATGTACAGTGTGCTGATACCTACATAATTGGGGACACCCATGCAGTGTAGGTAATCTCACATGAATTCTCTGTCTTGGTCTTGCTTCTCTGATATTCCAGACAGATGATGTTTAAAAGCCTCTTGTGGATGATGTAAGTATACTGTATGTAGTTAGTCTTCATATATACGTAATCACTATATGTATTTAATCCTTATGTGTACTTATTAACCTTTGCATGTTAACATAAAAGTGTACGCACTCACACTATTCAATCATACAATTCCTTAAATTTTGTAGTTTGCAATAAAATTGCATTCTATTGCAAGTATTAGCCTTATTTAAAGCCGTATCTGAACCTTAGTGTTAAAAACATGGCAAATAAAATTGCCAAATTCTCCTGTAAATAATTCTGTAAAGAGGGAACCATCATACCATTAAAAATACAAGTGGATTTTCATGGGCCCATCCAGTATATGGGTTCCAAGGCATAATGGGGTGCATATGACTGACTATTCAGCGGGGCTGACCTTGCTGCCAATGTGTAAAACAAAGGAGTACGGGAGTGCAAAATGCATATTGTGAAGTGGATTTTCATGGGCCCATCCAGTATGTGGGTTACAAGGCGTAATGGGTGCATATGACTGACTATGCAGCAGGGCTGGCTTTGCTGCCAATGTGTAAAACAAAGGAGTATGGAGTACAAAATGCATATTGTGAAGTGGATTTTCAAAGGCCCATCCAGTATGTAGGTTCAAAGGTTTATTGGGGTGTATATGAATTGGTAGCAGGGCAGGCCTTGAATTCAATGCAATACTTTTTCAGGAGTCCCCCCTAGACATCTTATGACGGGTATTGTGGTGCGTTGTGATTCTTGTGATCCACTTACAGCATAGGCTACAACAGCTTAGGAGACCTATTGTTTAATAATGGCCCTTTAAGAAGATTAATGCCACCTGATGCACCAGTAAAAATAGGCTCTGTGACTTTAAGAATCCCTCCTTCATAAATGAATCAAGATGGGTCTGCTTATGTGTCACACACCACATGGCTAGCTAGGGTTGTTAAATGTTACAATGACATTTCCCAGTGAATGCATTTGTAGTGGTTGAAAGCAATGTTAAAGTTGAAAAACTCTTCAAAAACGCAGCATCTGAACTAAGCCTAAGTGGGGGAGGAAATTTTCTGTCTGGGGTTAAATATTTGGCCTTACAGGCAAGTTATTAACCTGCAAAGGATGTACCTTGACATATTTCCCAGCAAAATCCGTTTTGGTTTTGTTTTGTATGCTTTTTATGGCACCGGGAAAAATGGCATGAATCTCGGAAAAAAAAGTTTATAGCTGTGAACTAGGAGTCAGGAATGCTTCCAGGGGCGATCCCCATGATGTCCCTGTGTCATTTGAGCAGTGTTTCCATCATTTTCAGACATTTTTAGACCTTAAAAGGACTCCCGGGGGATCATGGTAAAAATATTCGGGTCTCCCATAGACTTACATTGGGCTCGTTGTTCTGGCCGAGTACCCGAGTATTCCAATCTTCTCGACCCGAGCAACGAGCACCCGAGCATTTTAGTGCTCGCTCATCACTAGTGGCCACTTTTGAAAGTACCTATAAATTAATACAATAATGGTTGCATTTGACCACCTTTATTTGTTTCTTGGTGGTTATATACACTCTAATAATTGGGAATATAATGAGGGAATTCTATTTCAGTATGTAGATTGATTAGTCACAAATATATATTCTACTTTTGAACTATCATTCTTCATTTGGATGATGTTTTTAAGGTGGTGGTCATTTATTTTTCTTATTATTTTTATTTTGTTTGTTTTTTGTCATTTATTTTCTTTATAATTTTTTATTTATTTTTTCCATTGCACGTTAGTACCTGAATTTTCTCCATTTCTTACTTTTTTCATTTCAGTGATTTACTGCTTTTATTTTTTGTTATTAATGTCCCTTCCTCTTCACTCTTTTCATTTCACGTCACTTCACCACATTAGTTCTCCATACAAATTCACTTCCTTCTTTTTTCACATGTATGATAGCATGTTAATATACATTTTCTTACATTGAGTAAACAAATATAGTTTACATTTTTGTGTTTCTTTAACTATTTGAACACCCTTTAGTTTTTTCCACGTTGTCACTCATTTGAGAAAATGAAACACTGCTATTTGTAGTAGTAATATACTTACATGTTTCCTTTCTTTTACTTTGTTAATTTACATATCTTTTATCTCTATGATACTCATTAATATCTATTCATTCTCAAGAATGTCACACTCATTAATGTCTATTCACTCACCTGTATATTTTAGTTCTTATTGGTTTAATATAGTGTATTAAACCTAGGTTAATTTACATATTTTCAATTTATTTTTATTTATTTATTTTACTTTTTAAATTACATTTATTATTATCTATTCACTTACGGACATATATTTGATCATTTATTGGTTTCAATTCTAAATACTGTGTCATTATCATTATGGTCTTATCTCTTGCCACATTTCCTAATCCTCATGATATTCTCTTTTCATAAAGCAGTCTATTTCTTTAACCTCAAGCAAAACAGAGTACGTATAATTTACATGATTTTTCCTCTTCCCTGGCAATTCATCTTCATTCTTCATCACGTGTATGTGAGACTAATGAGGAACAGTGCTCGTGCGCTTGCCGGGAGCCCGTTCTGAACTTTAGCTGCAGTCTTTGAGGGGGCGGTGCATGGACGTCGCGACTTATATGTCCGCTCACGTGTCTGATGCTCTTGGATCAGCATTGGCAACATGGGTCTCCGTGGCGGGCGCATGCGCCGCAATTGATTCTCCACTTATGTCATGCGTTCCAAGTGTCTCTATCGCTTTCTGGGCTGGCGCATACGCCAAGATTATTTTTCCACTTAATAACATATTTCATCGAGTTTCTGATTGGCCGTCAAAGGGTTTTATACCCACACACCCCCCTGCCCTGACACGCTTCCCGAAGAAGCAGTGCGAGATGCACGTCGGGGCAGAGGGACCTCACCGCATCCATTGGGTTCAGTGCATTACAAGTATAGGCTTTACTTACCTTGTCTTATCAATCTTATATTTGATTTCTGAGGGCCGGGCTATTTGTGCATTAAGTTACAACATCATTCTTCACCCACGCTGACACTTCAGCCTTACCATTTGATTTTCAGGTTGACCATTTTATATATTAAGATTGCTAAAGTGAATGTGATACCCATCAGATGTTTATACTATTTCATAAGGTAAGCTTTTAAAGCAGTCATTGGTAACGGGTTATTTGTACATCAGCTGGCTATTATAATAGTCCACATGCTTATAAAGTAACTATTGGTAGTTGACTATTTTTGATTATTAATTTGGATATATATGGTGTTTTTTTGTGTTTTGCACTTCACGCAGTGACCCCTTTTACCGCTTTAATTGTTCATTTTTTCCCATTAATTTTGGACCCTATTTATTTGTTGCTGTGGCCTGGAGATATATTGGAAATAAAATATTTATTGAAACTTTTTTTGGACAATTAATGATTAGTGGAAATTGATGTCATTGTATGTGAGACCCCTTTGAGATATATTGAATATAGTCCCTCTTTTATTCCAGCACCTTCTTTAGTAATTGTGTGTCTTTTTGACAAAAATACATTTTTAATATTATTATTAGTGTTGAGCGATACCGTCCGATACTTGAAAGTATCGGTATCGGAAAGTATCGGCCGATACCGGCAAAGTATCGGATCTAATCCGATACCGATACCCGATACCAATACAAGTCAATGGGACACCAAGTATCGGACGGTATCCTGTATGGTTCCCAGGGTCTGAAGGAGAGGAAACTCTCCTTCAGGCCCTGTGATCCATATCAATGTGTAAAAGAAAGAATTAAAATAAAAAATAGGGATATACTCACCCTCCGACGCAGCCTGGACTTTACCGCCGTAACCAGGAGCCGTTGTACCTAAGAATGCGCGCTTGAAGGGCCTTAGATGATGTCACGGCGCTCTGATTGGTCCGTAGCGGTCGCCTGATCACTACGCGACCAATCACAAAGCAGTGACGTCACCTAAGGTCTTTCAAGCGCTTGAAATACCTTAGAAAACGTCCGCAGCTTCTTATTGGTCGCGTAGCGGTCGCGTGACCGCTACGCGACCAATCACAAAGCAGTGACGTCACCTAAGGTCTTTCAAGCGCTTGAAAGACCTTAGGTGACGTCACTGCTTTGTGATTGGTCGTGTAGCGGTCATGTGACCGCTACGGACCAATCAGAGCGCCGTGATGTCATCTAAGGCGCTTCAAGCACGCATTTTTAGGTACAACGGCTCCCGGTTACGGCGGTAAAGTCCAGGCTGCGTCGGAGAGGTGAGTATATCCCTATTTTTTATTTTAATTCTTTCTTTTACACATTGATATTAATCCCGATACCGATTCCCGATACCACAAAAGTATCGGATCTCGGTATCGGAATTCCGATACCCGCAAGTATCGGCCGATACCCGATACTTGCGGTATCGGAATGCTCAACACTAATTATTATTAATAAAATATTCACATTTTATCTTTTATTCATGTACATCCTTTTTTTACCAATGGTTATATCCTATTGGTAATTTTTGTGTGTATTTCTTGAAGTCCTAAAACCCAACTGTTGGTTACGGGTACGTTATTTGTGAGATATAAAAGTCTTGATAAGGGAGCATGTCGGTATCACACTCCTGATTCATTAAGAGGCACATTCCTCTTAATGAATACGGGCACATCAGAAAAGTAGTATGCACCTGGAGGCAAATCTTACCCCAGTCATGCACTTGAGTAAGGTTTCCGGCATAAGGTAAATTTGACAAGCCATGGCATCATGCCCCTGTCCCATTCTACAGTATCCATTTAGCAATAATGTCGTGAAAACGGCATATTTCTGGTGAAAACACCTTGATGAATCAGGTCCATAGTATACAAATAGTAACTGTTAATTAGATTGCAGCAAACTCTGGTAGAGAGATGAGATGACCCTGATATCAGCTGGAACAGCACATCTGTAGCAACCAATTAGGTAACTGTAATATTTCAAATTTGCTATGAAAATTTAGATCTACAATGTAAGATTTTGCTGTGGGTAACAGTTTTAATATGCATGAAAGCAACTATTATATTGTTAGGGCTAGCGGAACGCACCAAATAATTATAAGGATGATATAAGGTGTGTTTGCAGCCTGGGGTCCACTGTGCAGAGATGGAATCTGGTGCTGAGTAATTGCGGAGGGACACTTGCTCACACGTGGGTTAGATCTCACCCAGTGTGAATGGAAGCGAACTCTGTTGCTTCACAGAGTCACCAAATAAATGCTGCGCCCTGTTAGCAGTCACAGGGTGCAGCTGAAAGACGCTGGTGGGATCCCTAAGAATCACCTCCACTAAACTGGTGATTGGACTCGCTCTGACCCTCGGTGGCTTTTGAGCCCACGCCTGAGGACGCCCTGAGTCAGATGCAGAGTCCAAGCGGGAATTTCCACCCTACACTGACCGGATGTCAGGACAGAACTAAACTTTAAATAGATTTAGCACACTGGGTGCATGCAGCGCCGCTCTGGTGGACACCACTAACTGCCCTAACTAGGGACAGATAAATGCACTGGTTGCGCACGGTGCCGCACTGGCTAATGCTGCTGATAGACGCTATAGATTGTGCCTGGTGCTGGATGGCACTAACTGGCACTAGACAGCTCCAACATTCGCGAGCATTCATCAACACTAGGGATGGATATGATTCGGAGCTTTAACCAGAACAGGCATACATCCACACACACACAATAACTGATTTATACTAGCGCATGGCCGTGCTGCCATGTGAACCTGTTATAGCTGTAGCTCTCCAGGACCTTCCTAGTGATCCAATAGGAGCCGCTACAGGACCTGAGCATGGGACCCTGGACCTCCAATGAGAAGTCGACCCGTAGGCATGCTCAGTAGGGGAAAAGCAGGAAATAGTCCCTGGAATGTCTGCTCCCCACTGATCAGTGCTGGCTACAAGGGCTGAGCCTGGAAAAGCAGCAGTAACCAAGTGCACAGTATCAGCTTGAGCCAGACGCTGGGATCGATGTCTCTGTTGAGCAGGTTCCACTGTGACTGGAGGAGAATGGGAGACTGCAGCGGATATGGTTTGAGATTCCCTGTGCAGAGGCGGGAACTTGACACCTCACATATATGACAAATTATAAATGAAATGCTTATAACTATAAATGAATAACCAAATAAGTAAAAGAGTTATTTTATATATTCTGCAAAAAAATGAAAGATTGAAAAAAATTAAATAAGCAAGCTAGCAAAAAATTGGAACTAATTCGGGGTTAACACCTTTCATATAGACCAGTGTTTCTCAACACCAGTCCTCAAGACCCCACAACAGGTCATGTTTTCAGGATTTCCTTAGTATTGCACTGGTGATAATTTCATCACGTGCTCAAGCATTAATTCCATCGCCTATGCAATACTAAGGAAATCCTGAAAGCATGGACCTGTTGTGGGGTCTTGAGGACTGGAGTTGAGAAACACTGATCTAGACAGATTCACAAATGTTGTACCTTAGTACCTTTATTCCTAAAAAGATAAAAACACAATGTATGCCCACTTAAATTGAGCATGCCAAAATGGAAATAAATATATTCTTTCTGTGTACAACATTAAAAGGTGAAGTCATAGTGCCACAATAATGATGAAGCAATGATAGGTTTAAACTTTTATTTCAGATTACAATTACCATCATCCTGTGCCAATGAGCCTATTGTAGTAAAAAAAGGAGCTTTTCTGTTTATCTCACATAAAAGAATGAATTCCCTGTTCACCCATTCAACCATTTATTTGAAGCATATGTAATAGAAAGCTCCGTTGGGTACACCAGAAAACGCTTGTTCTTTCTCATTTTCATATTATTTATCCTAACTATTACAAATGGCATCTCTAATTGGCTTTTGAAGACTTTTTGGACTTGCTAATTAACTCCATGAGGTACTTTTTAAAATTGTTGACTTTGACCTGCTGTCGTCTCCTCGTCTGTGATAATTCATACAGAATACGCTCTTTCTGTATAGAATATCTTTTAATGGGATACATTTTAGCTTGAAAATCTTATTGTTTTCTCTCAGTTCGGTTTTAGGCTACATTTATTCTAAATATATGTTTCTGTGGAAGTTTAAAGGAAGTTGAAAGAAGGCAAGTCAATATAAATTAATGCAGTAAGTTATGGTTGGAAACTGAGTCAATTTCACACAGACATCTGGTTTTCATTTACAATGCTCATTATTCTCTTAGCAGTGATTAAAGATGAGCACAAGTATTTGGACATGGACAACATGTCAATATTTCTTGGAATCTTTATAAGAATGAAACAAGGTGTATTTTATTTGACAAACATTGATGCAAACATAAGTTTGGTTGGGTCTATATTGACAATTTTGAGTGCTTTTTTATTGGGACTAAGTATGATTGTTGAAACTGCTGATTATTTTACTTTTAAGTTAAGTTTCCATAAACAATGCAATTTAGTTTTATTAGGACTGAGCTTAATCACTGATCAATAGCATCTTATCAGTTGGTTTACTGGGTAATTAGATGGGCAGTAACTAGTAATGAGCGAATACATTCGGCACTATTCGTTACTTGAATGAATAATACACTATTCGGGCTATTCAGTACTCGGCGAGAAATTTGGTATTCACTTCGGCATATTCGAGTGACCCGACCAGCATGTTTGGGCTTCATTTGCGCTATATTTGCAGCCAATGAACATGCTTGACTGGCTTGCCAATCACAGTAATGCTGGCACCATCTTTGGTGTGGCATTACTGTGATTGGCTGGCTTTACAACATCATATGGGATGTTTAATCCCTTCTGGCGCCATCTTGCGCACATTACAGCCGGAAACAGCACAATGAGAGCGTAGTGTGAGCATAGGGAGAGTGAAAGGAGCATATAGGCAGAGTTTGTGATTCCAAAAAGCTCTTTTAAGAGCTCAGGAGGGTGAAGATTAGATCTCTGTTAGGTAGAGATAGCATAGGGAGAGATTTAATAAGGGGGAGGGAAAGTCAGGCAGGGTGTTATCACATCATCATTGCAAGTACATGCTGCAGATCTCAGCTAGTTTGCATTGTGTTGTATAGTTTGGAAACAGACTGAGGGATTAGGGAGAGATAGGCAGAGTTTCATCCACTACAACAATATACAAAGCAGCTTTTTAGAGCCAAATAATATTAGCACCAGCATATACTAAACCAATTTTTTTTAAGCTACATAATATTCCTGCATCCCAGCATATGCAAAACTTTTTTCCAGCTAAATAATATTCCTCAGTGCCAGCATATGCATATACTAGCATCCTTTTTAAAAGCTAATTGCTAAATATTATTCCTCATCTATTGCTGAAATAGCTAATATTTATCTAGCAGTTGTACAACTCTCCAAAACCTGCTGAGCTACAGAAATGTCACTATTTGCCATTAATTTCCCTGAGTCTGCTGTTGTCGTGTCTCAAAAGGCGATATAAAAAATAAAAAAATGTCTATTGGTTAAATAAATAGTGTCTCTTTATCTAGCATTTATGCGACTGTGGCAAACAATGCAGAGATAAGCAAACGTCACAATTTAGCAGAGGCAATAATTTTCCTTAGTCTGCTGTTGCTGTGTGTCAGCAAGATGATATAAAAAACTAATTTTTTATTAGTTAATAAATTGCGTACCTTTATCTAGCAGTAGTGTGACAAGCGCAATCCGTACTGAGTTATGCGAACATCACAATTTACAAATGGCAATCATTTTCCTTAGTCTGCTGTTGCTATGTGTCAGCAATGAGATATAAAGAATTCATAATTTTCTATTGGCTAAATAAATAGGGTATCTTTATCTAGCAGTTGTGCGACTGACGTAAAGCCTGCTGAGATACTCAAATGTGACTATTTACCTGTAATTTTCCTGAGTCTACTGTTACTATGTGTAATAAAGCTGATATCTGAAAAAATAGCCACACATTGCTAGATACAGGGAATTTGTACATAACATCTATGTGAGGGTAATTGTGAAAAATAAAGCCAGGATTTTTTTTTCATAAGTAGTGTTGAGCTATACCGTCCGATACTTGAAAGTATCGGTATCGGAAAGTATCGGCCGATACCGGCAAAGTGTCGGATCTAATCCGATACCGATACCCGATACCAATACAAGTCAATGGGACACCAAGTATCGGACGGTATCCTGTATGGTTCCCAGGGTCTGAAGGAGAGGAAACTCTCCTTCAGGCCCTGGGATCCATATTAATGTGTAAAAGAAAGAATTAAAATAAAAAATATTGCTATACTCACCTCTCCGACGCAGCCTGGACCTCACCGAGGGAACTGGCAGCGTTCTTTGCTTAAAATGCGCGCGTTTACTTCCTTCCGTGATGTCACGGCTTGTGATTAGTCGCGTGCCGCCCATGTGGCCGCGACGCGACCAATCACAGCAAGCCGTGACGTAATTTTCAGGTCCTGAATGCCTAATTCTAGGCATTCAGGATTTGAAAATTACGTTACGGCTTGTGATTGGTCGCGTCGCGGTCACATGGGCGACGCGACCAATCACAAGCCGTGACGTCACGGGAGGCAGGAAACGCGCGCATTTTAAAATTATGTCACGGCTTGTGATTGGTTGCGTGCCGCCCATGTGACCGCGACGCGACCAATCACAGCAAGCCGTGACGTAATTTCAGGTCCTGAATGCCTAATTCTGCATTCAGCACCTGAAAATTACGTCACGGCTTGCTGTGATTGGTCGCGTCGCGGTCACATGGGCGGCACGCAACCAATCACAAGCCGTGACGTAATTTTAAAATGCGCGCGTTTCCTGCCTCCCGTGACGTCACGGCTTGTGATTGGTCGTGTCGCCCATGTGACCGTGACGCGACCAATCACAAGCCGGAACGTAATTTTAAAATCCTGAATGCCTAGAATTAGGCATTCAGGACCTGAAAATTACATCACGGCTTGCTGTGATTGGTCGCGTCGCAGCCACATAGGCGGCACGCCACCAATCACAAGCCGTGACATCACAGGAGGCAGGAAACGCGCGCATTTTAAGCAAAGAACGCTGCCGGTTCCCTCGGTGAGGTCCAGGCTGCGTCGGAGAGGTGAGTATAGCAATATTTTTTATTTTAATTCTTTATTTTACACATTAATGTTGTTTCGATACCGATACCCGATACCACAAAAGTATCGGATCTCGGTATCAGAATTCCGATACCCGCAAGTATCGGCCGATACCCGATACTTGCGGTATCGGAATGCTCAACACTATTCATAAGGCATTCAATATGAGAAACGGTGGCATTAAGAGATGTGGTGCCCACTAAGGCCGTGTAACAGATCAGAGGGTGGCTAGATCTCATTCTATGTTCCTGTCAAAATGTGGTCAGCGCTACACCACTGACGAATCCATACAAGTACGAGGATCTTGTGAGTTGGATGGCAGACAAATGCTCCAGTGTGTTGACAAGCAGCACCACAAAGTATTCCACAAGGTTCAGTCTCAGTAGCCAAGAGGCTGGGGCTCTGAATCCTCAACCTGGTCCTCCTTCCTCCCCCATCAAGAGTTCTAGGAATATATGACCCCAACGCTGGTCACTCTGAGGAACTGTTTACGTTCCCTTGTAATTATTCAGGCCTTTCAGCATGCACCATTAAAGAGGGTTATGAGGGGGTGGAGTGTAGTGATGCCCAAACATTTGAGCACCCATGGCCAGGAGAAAGCCAAGTTGGGAAGGTCAATTCATGTCTGAAGAGATGGAGGATAATCATGTTGCACAGTTGCCATCAGGTCAGCCTAAAATCGCAAATAAGAAGGATGATCAGATTAATGAATTGGAAGATGACGTGATCAATGATGAGGCCACTGATCCAACCTGGCATGGTGGCATGCCTAGCGAGCACAGCAGTGCAGAGAGGGTTGGATCCTTAACACAAAAAAAGCAAGAAGAGGTAGTGGTTGGACCAGAGGGAGAACTCGGTCAACTGTTCTACAAAGCCCCCCACTCGGCTAGATAACGGGCCAAGGGTGCATTCCTCCTCTGTATGGCAGTTTTTTCCTGAAAGTCCTTCAGACCAAACAACTGTCATTTGCAGAATCTGCCAAACAAAGCTAAGAAGAGGCAAGAACACTGCCAACCTGAGCACCACCATCATGCAAAAGCACATGTCAGCCAAGCACCCCAGTAGGTACAAAATCTGTGTCTGAGGGTGAGAATACTGCCCCCTCCCCTGTGCTATGGAATTCCCAATCAACTGTCCAGGAATCAGATGCAGATGCCTACTGCCCACTACCAGTGGTTGCACAGACACAGCAATCATCCAGTTTGTTGTCCCAGCCCAGTGTTCAGTTATCCCTGCACATTTTGGCTTGTGGGAACTGAGTCTTTACGTGACCTTTTGGCAGTGGCAGCCCTATGGTACTCGATTCCCAGCAGCCACTATTTTTCCAGTTGTGCCGACCCCATGTTACATAAGCATGAATTACACAATATCAGCCATACTCTGGCCAACACAGTCACAGGGAAGGTCGATCTAACCACAGACACGTGGACAAGTTCTTGTGGACATGGACACCACAGTTCCCTGATGGCACACTGGGTAAACCTGGTGGAGTCTGGGACAGAGTCAGACGGTGAGACATCACACATCTTAACCACACTAGGAATAACGGGCCCAGCTTTCATCAGGGTTTCAGTCTACTAGTTTTCCAGTTCCTGTCTATCCTCTTCAGTGAAACTAGCCTCCCCAGCTGTGAGGTCTGCAGCACTGCTTTGGCGAAGCAGCAGCACGCTGTGCTAAAGCTCATCTGTTTTGGTTATAAAGCTCACAAAACAGCTGAGCTGTTGAAGGGGATATAAGAACAGACAGGTCTGTTTGTGTGTTTTAATGAGTGTAACTTGGTGGTGGATTTAAAGCTTGCCAAGCTGGTACATGTTCCACGCAAGGCCCACGTTAAAAACATACCCTGACTTGCTGAATCTAGTTACCAAGGGTCGCTGTGTGAGCGCACATTTACAAAAGACATCTGTTGTGAATTTGGATTCTGGGCTCCCCCGGTGGCCGCTTGTGGAATTGGACTTGTCATCCTCTTTCCTGTTTCACCTGGTTCCATCAGTAGTGGGTGTCGCTATTTAAGCTCATTTCTCTGGTGGTTTCTTGCCGGTCAACAATGTTATCTGATGCCTCTCAGTGCTTGTTCCTGCTTCTAGACAACTACTAGATAAGTTGGACTTTTGTCCATGTTTTGTTTTGCCTATTTGTTCCAGTTCACAGCTGAAGTTTTGTTACTGTGTCTGGAAAGCTCTCGTTGATCAGGGATTGCTACTCTGGCGTTATGAGTTAATGCCAGAGTTTAAGGTAATCTCTGGATGGTGTTTTGTTAGTGTTTTTCTGCTGACCATGAAAGTATACTATCTGTCTTCTGCTATCTAGTAAGCGGACCTCAAATTTGCTAAGACTATTTTCCTGCTGCGTTTGTTGTTTCATCTGAACTCACCGTCATTATATGTGGGGGGCTACTGTCTTCTTTGGAATATTTCTCTAGAGGTGAGCCAGGTCTTATATTTCCCTCTGCTAGCTATTTAGGTCTTAGGCCAGAGCTGGGCATCTAGCGATAAATAGGAAATGCTACCTGGCTATTTCTAGTTGCGCGGCAGGCTTAGTTCATGGTCAGTATAGTTCCATCTTCCGAGAGCTTGTCCCTCTATAGGCTTGCTATGATCTCTGCCTGCAGAGATCATGACAGTTTGACCGGACCATAAAGTGTTAAAGACCCAGGTTGAGAAAGGAGAGTTATAAGAAGTCTGCTGGAATTTTTTTTTTTTTTTTTTTTTTTTTCTTCCTCCAGTCTGCCTTGCTGCAGTCTTTTTTCTCTCTCTCCTCCTAATCTCTGTATGCTCTGTGTGCACCTGACAATAATGGATCTCCTGAGTGTAACTGCGGGTTTGAATAGTCTCATCACGAAAGTACAAAATTTACAAGATTTTGTGGTACATGCTCCGGTATCTGAGCCGAGAATTCCTTTGCCGGAGTTCTTCACAGGGAATAGAGCTAGCTTCCAGAATTTCCGAAATAATTGTAAGCTTTATTTGTCCCTGAAGTCTCGTTCAGCTGGAGACCCTGCTCAGCAGGTTAGGATTGTGATTTCCTTGCTCAGGGGTGACCCTCAAGATTGGGCCTTCTCATTGCCAGCAGGGGATCCTGCGTTACGCGATGTGGATGCGTTTTTTCTGGCCTTGGGCTTGCTTTATGAGGAACCTCATTTGGAACTTCAGGCAGAAAAAACTTTGATGGCACTATCTCAGGGGCAAGACGAAGCTGAAGTTTTCTGCCAAAAATTCCGTAAATGGTCTGTGCTTACTCAGTGGAATGAGTGCGCCTTGGCGGCAACTTTCAGAGAAGGTCTCTCTGATGCCGTTAAGGATGTTATGGTGGGGTTCCCTTTGCCTGCAGGTCTGAATGAGTCCATGACAATGGCTATTCAGATTGATAGGCGTCTGCGGGAGCGCAAACCGGTGCACCATCTGGCGGTGTCTATGGAAAAGACGCCAGAAAGTATGCAGTGTGATAGAATTCTGTCCAGGAGCGAGCGACAGAATTTTAGACGGAAGAATGGATTGTGTTTCTATTGTGGGGATTCTACTCATGTTATATCAGCATGCTCTAGGCGTACAAAGAAGCTTGATAAGTCTGTTTCCATTGGCACCATTCAGTCTAAGTTTATTTTGTCTGTAACCCTGATTTGCTCTTTGTCATCTATTGTCACGGACGCCTATGTTGACTCTGGCGCCGCTCTGAGTCTTATGGATTGGTCCTTTGCCAATCGTTGTGGTTTTGATTTAGAGCCTTTGGAGACTCTTATTCCTCTGAAGGGGATTGACTCCACCCCATTGGCTAATAATAAACCACAATACTGGACACAAGTAACCATGCGTATCAATCCGGATCACCAGGAGATTATTCGTTTCCTGGTGCTGTATAATTTACATGACGATTTGGTACTGGGATTGCCATGGTTGCAGTCTCACAACCCAGTCTTGGACTGGAGAGCAATGTCTGTGTTGAGCTGGGGATGTAAGGGTATTCATGGGGACGTACCTTTGGTTTCTATTTCGTCGTCCATTCCCTCTGAAGTCCCTGAGTTCCTCTCTGATTATCAAGACGTCTTTGACGAACCCAAGCTTGGGTCGTTACCTCCGCACCGTGAGTGCGATTGTGCCATAGATTTGATACCGGGTTGTAAATATCCAAAGGGTCGTTTGTTTAATTTGTCTGTGCCGGAACATGCTGCTATGCGGGAATATATAAAGGAGTCTTTGGAAAAGGGACATATTCGTCCATCTTCTTCTCCCTTGGGAGCTGGGTTTTTCTTTGTCTCAAAAAAAGACGGCTCTTTGAGACCATGTATTGATTATCGGCTTCTGAATAAGATCACTGTTAAGTATCAATACCCATTGCCATTGCTTACTGATTTGTTTGCTCGTATAGAGGGTGCTAAGTGGTTCTCTAAAATTGATCTTCGTGGGGCGTATAATTTGGTGCGGATCAGGCAGGGGGATGAGTGGAAGACCGCATTTAATACGCCCGAGGGCCACTTTGAGTATTTGGTCATGCCTTTTGGTCTTTCTAATGCCCCTTCAGTTTTCCAGTCTTTTATGCATGATATTTTCCGCGATTTTCTGGATAAATTTATGATAATATATCTGGATGATATTCTGATTTTTTCTGATGACTGGGACTCTCATGTCCAGCAGGTCAGGAGAGTTTTTCAGGTTCTGCGGTCTAATTCTTTATGTGTGAAGGGGTCTAAGTGCGTTTTTGGGGTCCAGAAAATTTCCTTTTTGGGGTATATTTTTTCTCCCTCTTCCATTGAGATGGATCCCGTCAAGGTGCAAGCTATTTGTGACTGGACTCAGCCCTCCTCTCTTAAGGGTCTTCAGAGATTTTTGGGCTTTGCCAACTTTTACCGCCGATTTATTGCTGGTTTTTCGGATGTCGTTAAACCACTGACTGATTTGACCAGACAAGGCGCTGATGTTGCTAATTGGTCCCCTCATGCTGTAGAGGCCTTTCAGGAGCTTAAGCGCCGTTTTGCCTCTGCCCCTGTGTTGCGTCAGCCTGATGTGAATCTGCCTTTTCAGGTTGAGGTTGACGCTTCGGAGATCGGAGCTGGGGCAGTGTTGTCGCAGAAAGGTTCCGACTGCTCCGTCATTAGGCCTTGTGCCTTCTTTTCTCGCAAATTTTCGCCCGCAGAGCGGAATTATGATGTTGGGAATCGGGAGCTTTTGGCCATGAAGTGGGCGTTTGAGGAGTGGCGCCATTGGCTCGAGGGGGCTAGGCATCAGGTGGTGGTATTGACTGACCACAAAAATTTGATTTATCTTGAGACTGCCAGACGCCTGAATCCTAGACAGGCGCGCTGGTCTTTATTTTTTTCTCGCTTTAATTTTGTGGTGTCATACCTACCGGGTTCTAAGAATGTTAAGGCAGATGCCCTTTCTAGGAGTTTTGACCCGGACTCTCCTGGTAATTCTGAACCCACAGGTATCCTTAGGGAGGGAGTAATTTTGTCGGCCGTTTCTCCTGATCTGCGGCGGTCCTTGCAAGAGTTTCAGGCGGATAGACCGGATCGTTGTCCGCCTGATAGACTGTTTGTTCCGGATGATTGGACCAGCAGAGTCATCTCTGAGGTACATTCTTCTGCATTGGCAGGTCATCCCGGAATTTTTGGTACCAGGGATTTGGTGGCAAGATCCTTCTGGTGGCCTTCCCTGTCACGAGATGTGCGAGTCTTTGTGCAGTCATGTGACGTTTGTGCTCGGGCCAAGTCTTGTAGTTCTCGGGCTAGCGGACTGCTGTTGCCCTTGCCTATTCCTAAGAGGCCTTGGACACACATCTCGATGGATTTTATTTCAGATCTGCCTGTTTCCCAGAAGATGTCTGTCATCTGGGTGGTCTGTGACCGTTTCTCTAAAATGGTCCATTTGGTTCCTCTGCCCAAGTTGCCTTCTTCTTCTGAGTTGGTTCCTCTGTTTTTTCAGAATGTTGTCCGATTGCACGGTATTCCTGAGAATATTGTTTCTGACAGAGGTACCCAATTTGTGTCTAGATTTTGGCGGGCATTCTGTGCTAGGATGGGCATAGATTTGTCTTTTTCATCTGCTTTTCACCCTCAGACTAATGGCCAGACCGAGCGGACTAATCAGACCCTTGAGACATATCTGAGGTGTTTTGTCTCTGCTGACCAGGATGATTGGGTTGCTTTTTTGCCATTGGCAGAGTTCGCCCTCAATAATCGGGCCAGTTCTTCCACCTTGGTGTCCCCGTTTTTCTGTAATTCGGGGTTTCACCCTCGATTTTCCTCCGGTCAGGTGGAATCCTCGGATTGTCCTGGAGTGGATGCGGTGGTGGAGAGATTGCATCACATCTGGGGGCAGGTTATGGACAATTTGAAGTTGTCCCAGGAGAAGACTCAGCGTTTTGCCAACCGTCATCGTCGTGTTGGTTCTCGGCTTTGTGTTGGAGATTTAGTGTGGTTGTCTTCTCGTTTTGTCCCTATGAGGGTCTCTTCTCCTAAGTTTAAACCTCGGTTCATCGGCCCTTATAGAATATTGGAGATTCTTAATCCTGTTTCTTTCCGTTTGGACCTCCCTGCGTCCTTTTCCATTCATAACGTTTTTCATCGGTCGTTGTTGCGCAGGTATGAGGTACCTGTTGTACCTTCAGTTGAGCCTCCTGCTCCGGTGTTGGTTGAGGGTGAGTTGGAGTACGTTGTGGAGAAAATTTTGGACTCTCGTGTTTCCAGACGGAAACTCCAGTATCTGGTCAACTGGAAGGGTTACGGCCAGGAGGATAATTCTTGGGTCAATGCATCTGATGTTCATGCTTCTGATCTTGTTCGTGCCTTCCATAGGGCTCATCCTGGTCGCCCTGGTGGATCTGGTGAGGGTTCGGTGCCCCCTCCTTGAGGGGGGGGTACTGTTGTGAATTTGGATTCTGGGCTCCCCCGGTGGCCGCTTGTGGAATTGGACTTGTCATCCTCTTTCCTGTTTCACCTGGTTCCATCAGTAGTGGGTGTCGCTATTTAAGCTCATTTCTCTGGTGGTTTCTTGCCGGTCAACAATGTTATCTGATGCCTCTCAGTGCTTGTTCCTGCTTCTAGACAACTACTAGATAAGTTGGACTTTTGTCCATGTTTTGTTTTGCCTATTTGTTCCAGTTCACAGCTGAAGTTTTGTTACTGTGTCTGGAAAGCTCTCGTTGATCAGGGATTGCTACTCTGGCGTTATGAGTTAATGCCAGAGTTTAAGGTAATCTCTGGATGGTGTTTTGTTAGTGTTTTTCTGCTGACCATGAAAGTATACTATCTGTCTTCTGCTATCTAGTAAGCGGACCTCAAATTTGCTAAGACTATTTTCCTGCTGCGTTTGTTGTTTCATCTGAACTCACCGTCATTATATGTGGGGGGCTACTGTCTTCTTTGGAATATTTCTCTAGAGGTGAGCCAGGTCTTATATTTCCCTCTGCTAGCTATTTAGGTCTTAGGCCAGAGCTGGGCATCTAGCGATAAATAGGAAATGCTACCTGGCTATTTCTAGTTGCGCGGCAGGCTTAGTTCATGGTCAGTATAGTTCCATCTTCCGAGAGCTTGTCCCTCTATAGGCTTGCTATGATCTCTGCCTGCAGAGATCATGACAGACATCTCAGGCTTTCGCCAATCTCGCTTCGCTGCAGCAGAGCTTTATTTTGCCTCATCACTGACTGATTTGTAACCTGCCCACATGCTGGAATTCAAACTTTCATATGTTGGCATCGCTTATTGAGCAGCAGAGAGCATTATCTGAATTCCAACTTCTCAATGCCCATCAGAGGAACTCTCAGCCCCCACACAAAACTGCTGAGTGGCTGTGAATCGCAGACATATGTGAGGTCCTTTAAAACTTTGAGAACTGCACCAAGATGGTGAGCACTGATGAAGTTATTATCAGCATAACCATTACACTGCTCTGTCTATTAAAAAGTTTTCTGCAGAATCTCAAAGAGGAAGCTTTGAATGTGAAGCACGTGGCTATGGATTTTACAGTGGCTGTTACCACACAGCCCCGCCTTACACAATATTCTCAGGCCACATTGGCTGATGATGAAGAACAGGAAGATGAGGAGGAACAGGAGTTTTTAGCCTGCGCTACAGATGGAACTGCCAATCCCAGCTTCATATTTGTCCAGCATTGATGGCCTGAAGAGGAGGAGGCGGAGGTGATGCATCATGAGGAGGAGAGGATAGTTAGTGTTCTTCCTTGTGAGAAACACTAAACGTTTGACTCTTTGTAGTTTGGCACAGGTGGCACAATTCATGTCCAGATGCCTTTCCCAAGACTCTCACCTGAAGCATATTTTGTCCAACAAGAAATACTGGCTGTGCACCTTTCTTGACCCACAGTACAAAGAGAAATTTCCTTCTCTCATGCTGGAGACAGACGTGCCATTTTCAGTGCATGCATGCCAGAGGGCCGTTGTGAAAGACTTGCTAAAAAGATTACCCTCAGACAACGCTGCTGGCAGAGGTACGATCTCTTTTCACCCACAAGGATTACAGAGGAGATCCATGCACACCAGGTATAACTCAATGTGGGGATCCACAACTCTATCATTTTCATTAAACTGTCAAATCAGGAATGGCTATCTGTTGGTGTAAGTATGACGAGGAGGGAGAAGTTGATCAAGATGATGAAGTACTACTTAAGTGACCATACCAGCGCCCTTCCTGATTTTTTAATGCCCTTTAAATATTGGTTGTCCAAGCTGCAGACTTGGCTCGACCTTTCCTTGTGCACCTTGGAGGTGCTACCATGCCCTGCCGCAAGTGTGTTGTCTGAGCGGGTTTTTAGTTCAATAATAACAGATAGGTGCACACACTCCTGCCAACAGAAAATACAGACAGGCTGACTCTTCTAAAATTTGACAAGAGCTGGATTTCCTCTTAATTTGTAAGCCCTACGAATGACAGCAACATAACTTAAAAGCATCCAAAATGTTTATTTTGGTATTTGTCTTAATGTCCATGCCTTACTATCCACACACCTGGACCTGGAAGAGCAAACATGGGCAGGGGTGATACATCTCTCTGACTGTGCACTTGGTGACTCTGGAGGCTGTGGGGTCAGGCGGTCAAGGGACTGCTCCTCAAGGCTTTGAATCCCCAAGGCTTGCTTGACAAACCTCTGTATCTAACAGTTCTTCCACTGCTTCTGCCTCCTCCACCTCCTCTAGGGCCTTCATCTATGCCACAAACTCTCCATTAATCCAATACGCATTCCAACAGTGCAGATAGAATCTCCCCCACCTTCGTACTGCACAGCCATGGCTCTCCGCAATCAGGCAGTGTTCAAATTAATATGCCTAGGAGATTGCAGTCACACAGCTCAAGTGTTCCGGACAGGTATCCAGGCCAAGTTAGAGCAATGGCTGTCTTCGCTAAACCTGGAGCCAGAGAAGGCCGTGTGCAGTAACGGTACAAACCTGGTGGATGGCCTTACACCATGGCAACCTCACACACGTGCCTTGCATGGTCTACATCATCAACCTGGTGGTACAGTAATTTATCCATCACTATCCCGGCCTGGATGCACTGCTGCAGAAAGCACTGTCGCGGTGTGCTCACTTCCGCATGGCAGGTCATCGACTTGCATCGCTGCAGAGTTCTTTGGGCCTACTGGTTAACCGTTTGATTAGCGATGTTCCAACACAGTGGAATTCCACCCCGGCACATGTTACAGCGGCTGTGGCAGCAGCACCGAGCCTAGTGCAGTATGTCCTTTTGCATACTGCTTTCAGTGTGGATGCAGTTGAAGGACCTCTGCACCCTTCTGCAAAGTTTTGAAATGTTTTCTAAAATGGTTAGCGCTGACGATCATTAGCATCACTATTCCGGTCATCTACATGCTGGAGCACACTTTGAATAGTCTGCGTGAGGAGGTGATGGTTTCAGAGGCAGAGTTGGATGCAGAGGAGAATGAGGAAGGGATAACAATATCTCAAATGTCCATCGCACAGGTGGTTGCCATGGAATGGTGGCTTACTGTGATGATGGTACAAGACAAATGGTTAGTGAACATGCAGGAGCCAAGGAACAAATGGAGGAGGATGAGGTGAGGGACTTGCAACAGTCAGGAGATGAAGAGGATACTGATATGCTCTCTGTTGTGCATGGATGCTGGTAGGGGATGGAGGATGCAACATTAGGCCTTACCCCACCATCAACACAGCATGGAAGCGCCTGACACATGAGCGCCTTCTTGCTGCACTATCTTCAACACGATGCCCATATTATTATGGTTAGAAATATTGCTGACTATTAGGTTGCCACTCTGTTAGATCCACGGTACAAGAGTAAATTTAGTCAGATGCTTCCCCCCTGGAAAGGGATGCGTGCATGTTGGAGTATCGAAATATGCTTGTAGACAATCTTAAGAGTGGTTTTCCCCAAGAAAGCAGTGAGGCACTCAGTGTGCATCCCAGTTGTATACGTCCATCCCTGGGAACATCAAGGTATCATCGCCAAAACATTAGCAGCAGTGCAAGTGGCATAAGTAATTTCTGTTAGTGGTTTAACAAATTTTTTAGACCAGCCTGTGCATCACCAAAACAGAGTACAAATCTGTCACGTTGTGAACGACTGGAAAGGATGGTGCAGGAGTATCTGGAGCTCAATATCAATGCTATCGGGGGTGGTTTGGACCCTTTTACATTTGGTCTTCAAAAAAGAAAGAGTAGCCTAAACTTGCCTGTCACGCTTTTGAGGTTTTATCTTGCCCGACAACCAGCATTCTCTCACAACATGTCTTCAGCACTCCAGGTGATAGTGTGGACCACCTAACTTTCATTAAAATGAACAATATGGATCTCCGATTACTTTTGCACCCCAGTCCCAGACTCAACAACAATTCACTGAACATCAGACTGACCTGGAAATACAGCCAAAGTTCAATAGATTTTTTAGATCTCCAAATTCTTAAATCCAGCGATGGTACAGTATGTACAGACATTTTTAGGAAGACTACTGCAACAAATGCATTACTGCATTTTTCATCTTCACATCAACCTAAATTACAGAGCTCCATCCCCATAGGGCAATTTCTGAGAGCCCGGCGCATCTGCTCAACTGATGCTAGCTTCCATAAACAAGCAAAGGACCTGCACCAAAGATTCAAAAATAGGGGTTATCCACTCAGAGATATCGCTAAAGGCTACTCACGTGCCAGAAACATAGATAGAGCCAACCTACTATCTAAGCCATCTAAAAAGAAAGGCACATTTACAAACACAAAACCCATATTCATCACTAGATTTAATTCCAACTGGGCCGAAATCAACCAAATCTTTAGGAGGCACTGGCCTATATTATTAACCGACAGAGATCTGCAAGGCCAAATAACTTCATACCCCTCGATCACTTGGCGCAGGTCCCAGACCCTGGGGGATGTGTTATGCAGGAGTCATTATATTCCCCCTAAAAAAATAGTTCTTTTTTGAACAGTGGCAAAGGACCCCCATGGGGCAGCTACCCATGTGGGAATTGCTCGGTATTTCGTTATATCATCAGGGCAAAATAATTTTCAAATTCCAAGGGTGATGCGGTGTACAAGATAGTTCACCACATCACTTGCAACACAGAGGCAGTTGTTTATCATATCACCTGTCCCTGTGGATACATATATATTGGAATGACAACTAGACCCCTGAAGATACGAATCCAAGAGCATATCAGGGATATAAAAATGCAGTGGACTGCTCAGAACCACATCTTTTGAAAACCATCCCGAGACATTTTCTCTAGCATCATAGATGCAATCCAAAGGGCCTTATAGTCCGAGGTATAGATCACGTTTATATGGGCATCCGAGGGGGTAATCTTAAACAGAAACTGCTGCAAAAAGAAACACGCTGGATTATTACCCTAAATACCATAGTGCCCAATGGCCCTAATGAAACAGTCAGCTTCAAGTCCTTTCTTTAATTTTAATTTAGAGTGCGCTATTTTAAGAGGGTCATGGAATTTTTTCTTTGGTTTTATTCTTCGTTTCTATATTCTAATTTATGTTTTGCAATTACAGATTTATATTCTTTTTGGTATGGTCCTGATGAATCACCTGTGTGCTGCGTCTCTGACTGAATATCTGTCTGAACTAGCACCTATGGACATTTTGGTAAAGAAATAAATAATGAAGGGGAGAAAAATCTAGGACGATCTTAATATGGATACACGATAAAGCAAGAAACATTACCTGGATCAAGATATCATTACTGAGACCTTTATTAACTCGATATTTTCAGGTTATGTCCTTACCATCAGGAATCGCCTGATAATCTAGATCTATACGCTTTCATGTGTGTCTAGATATAGTCTATATGCCTGCATAATAATAGAGGGCTGATTTACTGACTGTCGATATATAATGATATTTGGATAAACACATTGACAACAGCGTTTTCCCTCCGTATGTGGGGATGCTGATATGTATAGAATATATACGTCTTCTAAGGTGATGGTTTATATCGCTCGTGTTCACTCACCCATATGTCAATTGCTAATTATTGTATAGTTCACATATATTTCACCATTTTTTGATTATTTGGAATGACCCTAGCATAAAATAATACCTAAGCCAGGGATGCTATTGACTCTTATGAACCTTGATTCATTTCTGTGGACAGTTATATCTTATATTAATAATTTTCTTTTATCCGATTTCCCATAAGACATTATCCATATTCACCCATGCGTGAGCGCACATCGCGCATGCGCTGTTCCTCCCCTTGTGGTGTGACGGGTCGGCTGCGCTGCCATGGTGATGTGAAGTGATGACGTGAGTCCTCCTTCCCATCATGCGTGTCGCGCGCCGGCCCACCCCGCCGGGGGCGGAGTATCGTGGGTGAAGGTGCGACAACCTGCTGGGGATCCCTTAGATTCTGGCACTGCTGACGTACACTATGCGTTCTTCCTCTTTTCGGTGCGACGGGCTAGACGCGTCGCCAGGACAACGGCGGGTTATGACGCATATCTGTTATGAACCTTAGTGGCTGAGGATCACAGAACTGACCAGCTAAGTAACTGAACATAGGACGAGCTCTAGGGAGGTGGTAACTGGACTGACCGCAATCCTGATCCTAACCGCACACACTAAAGGTAGCCAGTAAACGTGCCTATAATTCCTAGACGTCTCGACACAGCCTGAGAAACTAGCTACCCCTAGAGAGAAAGTAAAGACCTCACTTGCCTCAGAGAAATAACCCCAAAGATATAGAAAGCCCCCCACAAATAATAACGGTGAGGTAAGGGGAAAATACTAACATAGAAATGAAACAGATTTAGCAAATGAGGCCCGCTAATCACTAGATAGCAGAAGATAGATAGGAAGCTGTGCGGTCAGTAGAAAATCTGTCATGATCTCCATGGCCAGAGAACTAGCATAAGCCTCTATAGGAACAAGCTCTTGGAAGATGTAACTATACTGACCATGAACTAAACCTACCGCATCATCTAGAAGTAGCCAGGTAGCATGTCCTACTTTTTATCCCTATATGCCCAGCGCCGGCCGGAGAACTAAATAATGCTAGCAGAGGGAAATATAAGACCTGACTCACCTCTAGAGAAATGCCCAAAAAGGAGACAGAGGCCCCCCACATATATTGGCGGTGATATGAGATGAAACAACAAACGCAGCAGGAAAATAGTTTTAGCAAATTTGAGGTCCGCTTTCTAGATAGCAGAAGACAGAAAGCATACTTTCATGGTCAGTAGAAAACCCTAACAAAACACATCCAGAAATTACTTTAGGACTCTGGCATTAACTCATAATACCAGAGTGGCAATTCCTGATCAACAAGAGCTTTCCAGACACAGTAACGAAACTGCAGCTGTGAACTGGAACCAAAATACAAAAACAAAACATGGACGAATGTCCAACTTATCTAGTAGATGTCTGGGAGCAGGAACAAGCACAGAGAGGCTTCTGATAACATTGTTGACCGGCAAGCATCTAACAGAGAAGCCAGGTTATATAGCGACACCCAGATCTAATCAGAACAGGTGAACAGGGAAGATGATGTCACAAGTTCAATTCCACCAGTAGCCACCGGGGGAGCCCAGAATCCAAATTCACAACAGTACCCCCCCCTCAAGGAGGGGGCACCGAACCCTCACCAGAACCACCAGGGCGATCAGGATGGGCCCTATGAAAGGCACGAACCAGATCAGAGGCATGAACATCAGATGCAGTGACCCAAGAATTATCCTCCTGGCCATATCCCTTCCACTTGACCAGATACTGGAGTCTCCGTCTGGAAACACGGGAGTCTAGGATTTTTTCCACAACGTACTCCAACTCACCCTCAACCAACACCGGAGCAGGAGGCTCAACAGAAGGCACAACCGGTGCCTCATACCTGCGCAATAACGACCGATGAAAAACGTTATGAATAGAAAAGGATGCAGGGAGGTCCAAACGGAAGGAAACAGGGTTAAGAATCTCCAATATTTTATACGGACCGATGAACCGAGGCTTAAACTTAGGAGATGAGACCCTCATAGGGACAAAACGAGAAGACAACCACACCAAATCTCCAACACAAAGCCGAGGACCAACACGACGGTGACGGTTGGCAAAAAGCTGAGTCTTCTCCTGGGACAACTTTAAATTGTCCATCACCTGCCCCCAGATATGATGCAATCTCTCCACCACCGCATCCACTCCAGGACAATCCGAGGATTCCATCTGACCGGAGGAAAATCGAGGATGGAACCCCGAATTACAGAAAAACGGGGAAACCAAGGTGGCAGAGCTGGCCCGATTATTGAGGGCGAACTCCGCCAATGGCAAAAAAGCAACCCAATCATCCTGGTCAGCAGACACAAAACACCTCAGATATGTCTCCAGGGTCTGATTAGTCCGCTCGGTCTGGCCATTAGTCTGAGGGTGAAAAGCAGACGAAAAAGACAAATCTATGCCCATCCTAGCACAAAATGCCCGCCAAAATCTAGACACAAATTGGGTTCCTCTGTCAGAAACGATATTCTCAGGAATACCATGCAAACGAACAACATTTTGAAAAAACAGGGGCACCAACTCGGAAGAAGAAGGCAATTTGGGCAGGGGAACCAAATGAACCATCTTAGAAAAACGGTCACACACCACCCAGATGACAGACATCTTCTGAGAAACAGGCAGATCTGAAATAAAATCCATCGAGATGTGTGTCCAAGGCCTCTTAGGAATAGGCAAGGGCAACAATAATCCACTAGCCCGAGAACAACAAGGCTTGGCCCGAGCACAAACGTCACAAGACTGCACAAAGCCTCGCACATCTCGTGACAGGGAAGGCCACCAGAAGGATCTTGCCACCAAATCCCTGGTACCAAAAATTCCAGGATGACCTGCCAACGCAGAAGAATGCACCTCAGAGATGACTTTACTGGTCCAATCATCAGGAACAAACAGCCTATCAGGCGGACAACGATCCGGTCTATCCGCCTGAAACTCCTGCAAGGCCCGCCGCAGGTCTGGAGAAACGGCTGACAAGATAACTCCCTCCTTAAGAATACCTGTGGGGTCAGAGTTGCCAGGTGAATCAGGCTCAAAACTCCTAGAAAGGGCATCCGCCTTAACATTCTTAGAACCTGGTAGGTACGATACCACAAAATTAAACCGAGAAAAAAATAATGACCAGCGCGCCTGTCTAGGATTCAGGCGCCTGGCGGTCTCAAGATAAATCAAATTTTTGTGGTCAGTCAATACCACCACCTGATGTCTGGCCCCCTCGAGCCAATGGCGCCACTCCTCAAACGCCCACTTCATGGCCAAAAGCTCCCGATTCCCAACATCATAATTCCGCTCAGCGGGCGAAAATTTACGGGAAAAGAAGGCACAAGGCCTCATCACGGCGCAGTCAGAACTTTTCTGCGACAACACTGCCCCAGCTCCGATCTCAGAAGCGTCGACCTCAACCTGAAAAGGAAGAGTCACATCAGGCTGACGCAACACAGGGGCAGAAGAAAAACAGCGCTTAAGCTCCTGAAAGGCCTCCACAGCATCAGGGGACCAATTAGCAACATCAGCACCCTGTCTAGTCAAATCGGTCAATGGCTTAACGACATCCGAAAAACCAGAAATAAATCGACGATAAAAGTTGGCAAAGCCCAAAAATTTCTGAAGACTTTTAAGAGAAGAGGGCTGCGTCCAATCACAAATAGCTTGAACCTTGACAGGATCCATCTCAATGGAAGAGGGAGAAAAAATATATCCCAAAAAGGAAATTCTCTGAACCCCAAAAACGCACTTAGAACCCTTGACACACAGAGAATTAGACCGCAAAACCTGAAAAACCCTCTTAACTTGCCGGACATGAGAGTCCCAGTCATCCGAAAAAATCAGAATATCATCCAGATACACTATCATAAATTTATCCAAAAAATCGCGGAAAATATCATGCATAAAGGACTGGAAGACTGAAGGGGCATTAGAAAGACCAAAAGGCATCACCAAATACTCAAAGTGGCCCTCGGGCGTATTAAATGCGGTTTTCCACTCATCCCCCTGCCTGATCCGCACCAAATTATACGCCCCACGGAGATCAATCTTAGAGAACCACTTGGCCCCCTTTATGCGAGCAAACAAATCAGTCAGCAACGGCAATGGGTATTGATATTTAACCGTGATTTTATTCAAAAGCCGATAATCAATACATGGTCTCAAAGAGCCGTCTTTTTTTGACACAAAGAAAAAACCGGCTCCTAAGGGAGATGACGATGGACGAATATGTCCCTTTTCCAAGGACTCCTTTATATATTCTCGCATAGCAGTATGTTCAGGCACAGACAGATTAAATAAACGACCCTTTGGGTATTTACTACCCGGAATTAAATCTATAGCACAATCGCACTCACGGTGCGGAGGTAGTGAACCAAGCTTGGGTTCTTCAAAGACGTCACGATAGTCAGACAGGAACTCAGGGATTTCAGAGGGGATAGATGATGAAATGGACACCAAAGGTACGTCCCCATGAGTCCCCCTACATCCCCAGCTCAACACAGACATAGCTCTCCAGTCAAGGACTGGGTTGTGAGACTGCAGCCATGGCAATCCCAGCACCAAATCCTCATGTAGATTATACAGCACTAGAAAACGAATAGTCTCCTGGTGATCCGGATTAATACACATAGTCACTTGTGTCCAGTATTGTGGTTTATTATTAGCCAATGGGGTGGAGTCAATCCCCTTCAGAGGAATAAGAGTTTCCAAAGGCTCTAAATCATACCCACAACGATTGGCAAAGGACCAATCCATAAGACTCAAAGCGGCGCCAGAGTCGATATAGGCGTCAGTAGTAATAGATGACAAAGAGCAAATCAGGGTCACAGACAAAATAAATTTAGACTGTAAAGTGCCAATGGAAACGGATTTATCAAGCTTTTTAGTACGCTTAGAGCATGCTGATATAACATGAGTAGAATCCCCACAATAGAAACACAACCCATTTTTCCGTCTAAAATTCTGCCGCTCGCTTCTGGACAGAATTCTATCACACTGCATGCTTTCTGGCGTCTTCTCAGTGGACACCGCCAGATGGTGCACTGGTTTGCGCTCCCGCAGACGCCTATCGATCTGAATGGCCATTGTCATGGACTCATTCAGACCCGCAGGCACAGGGAACCCCACCATAACATCCTTAATGGCATCAGAGAGACCCTCTCTGAAAGTAGCCGCCAAGGCACACTCATTCCACTGAGTAAGCACAGACCATTTACGGAATCTTTGGCAGTAAATTTCAGCTTCATCTTGCCCCTGCGATAGGGACATCAAAGTTTTTTCTGCCTGAAGTTCCAAATGAGGTTCCTCATACAGCAAGCCCAAGGCCAAAAAAAACGCATCCACATTGCGCAACGCAGGATCCCCTGGTGCCAATGCAAAAGCCCAGTCTTGAGGGTCGCCGCGGAGCAAGGAAATCACAATCCCAACCTGCTGTGCAGGGTCTCCAGCAGAACGAGATTTCAGGGACAAAAATAGCTTACAATTATTTCTAAAATTCTGAAAGCTAGATCTATTCCCTGAGAAGAATTCCGGCAAAGGAATTCTCGGCTCAGATACCGGAGCATGAATAATAAAATCTTGCAAATTTTGTACTTTCGTGGTGAGATTATTCAAACCTGCAGTTACACTCTGAAGATCCATTATTAACAGGTGAACACAAAGCCATTCAAAGATTATAAGGAGAGAGAAAAAAAAGAAAGACTGCAGCATAGACAGACTGGCAAGTGATCCAATTAAGAGCACAGAGAAAAAAAAAAAAAAAAAAACTCTCAGCAGACTTCTTATTTCTCTCCTTTCTCAGCCAAGGATTTTAACCCTTTAGTTGGCCGGTCAAACTGTCATGATCTCCATGGCCAGAGAACTAGCATAAGCCTCTATAGGAACAAGCTCTTGGAAGATGTAACTATACTGACCATGAACTAAACCTACCGCATCATCTAGAAGTAGCCAGGTAGCATGTCCTACTTTTTATCCCTATATGCCCAGCGCCGGCCGGAGAACTAAATAATGCTAGCAGAGGGAAATATAAGACCTGACTCACCTCTAGAGAAATGCCCAAAAAGGAGACAGAGGCCCCCCACATATATTGGCGGTGATATGAGATGAAACAACAAACGCAGCAGGAAAATAGTTTTAGCAAATTTGAGGTCCGCTTTCTAGATAGCAGAAGACAGAAAGCATACTTTCATGGTCAGTAGAAAACCCTAACAAAACACATCCAGAAATTACTTTAGGACTCTGGCATTAACTCATAATACCAGAGTGGCAATTCCTGATCAACAAGAGCTTTCCAGACACAGTAACGAAACTGCAGCTGTGAACTGGAACCAAAATACAAAAACAAAACATGGACGAATGTCCAACTTATCTAGTAGATGTCTGGGAGCAGGAACAAGCACAGAGAGGCTTCTGATAACATTGTTGACCGGCAAGCATCTAACAGAGAAGCCAGGTTATATAGCGACACCCAGATCTAATCAGAACAGGTGAACAGGGAAGATGATGTCACAAGTTCAATTCCACCAGTAGCCACCGGGGGAGCCCAGAATCCAAATTCACAACAAAAATCCTATACAAAATATCCACGCTGAGAGTTCAAGAACCCCCACACCAACTAACGGTGTGAGGGGAGAAACCCAGCCTCCTAGAGCGACGAGCAAGCGAGGAAATCACATATTAGCAAGCTGGACCAAACTCATCATAAACAAGAAACATATTGAACACTGATGAGCAAAAAATGAACAAACAGAAACGTAGCTTCTCTTGAAGAGACTGATAACGAATGTAGTCAGGAGAGATCAGAATAGCACTGAATACATCGACAGCAGGCAACAACTGAAGGTCCAGGTGAGCAAAATAGAAAACCAACTAGCAGATAACGAGACAACTGATCCCAGCCACAGACCCGCAGAATGACAAAAAGAGCCACCAGAGGGAGCCCAAAGATAGCACTCACACAGTACCACTTGTGACCACAAGAGGGAGCCCAAGAACAGAGTTCACAACAGTACGCCCCCCTTGAGGAGGGGTCACCGAACCCTCATCAAAACCCCCAGGGCGATCAGGATGAGCCACATGGAAGGCATGAACCAAATCGGCCGCCTGAACATCAGAGGCGACAACCCAGGAATTATCCTCCTGACCATAGCCCTTCCACTTAACCAAATACTGAAGCCTCCGTCTAGAAATACGAGAATCCAAGATCTTCTCCACCACATACTCCAATTCGCCCTCAACCAGCACCGGAGCAGGAGGCTCAACAGAAGGGACCACAGGCACCACATACCTCCGCAACAAAGACCTATGGAACACATTATGAATGGCAAACGACGCTGGGAGGTCCAAACGAAATGACACAGGGTTAAGGATTTCCAAAATCTTATAAGGACCGATGAAGCGAGGCTTGAACTTAGGAGAGGAGACCTTCATAGGAACATAACGAGAAGACAGCCATACCAAATCCCCAACACAAAGTCGGGGACCCACACCGCGACGGCGGTTGGCAAAGCTCTGAGCCTTCTCCTGTGACAACTTCAAATTGTCCACCACATGGTTCCAAATCTGCTGCAACCTATCCACCACAGAATCCACCCCAGGACAGTCAGAAGGCTCCACCTGACCCGAGGAAAAACGAGGATGAAAACCAGAATTACAAAAAAAAGGCAAAACCAAAGTAGCAGAACTAGCCCGATTATTAAGGGCAAACTCGGCCAAAGGTAAAAAAGTAACCCAATCATCCTGATCAGCAGAAACAAAACATCTCAAATAAGTTACCAAAGTCTGATTAGTTCGCTCGGTTTGGCCATTCATCTGAGGATGGAAGGCCGACGAAAAAGACAAATCAATGCCCATCTTAGCACAAAAAATCCACCAAAATCTGGACACAAACTGGGATCCTCTGTCAGACACAATGTTTTCAGGGATGCCGTGCAAACGAACCACATTCTGAAAAAACAGAGGAACCAAATCGGAGAAGGAAGGCAACTTAGGCAAGGGCACCAAATGGACCATTTTAGAAAAACGATCACACACCACCCAGATGACAGACATTCTCTGAGAGACTGGAAGATCCGAAATAAAATCCATGGAAATGTGCGTCCAAGGCCTCTACGGGACAGGCAAAGGCAAAAGCAATCCACTGGCACGAGAACAGCAAGGCTTAGCCCGAGCACAAATCCCACAGGACTGCACAAAGGAACGCACATCCCGCGACAAGGAAGGCCACCAGAAGGACCTAGCCACCAAATCTCTGGTACCAAAAATCCCAGGATGACCTGCTAACACCGAAGAATGAACCTCGGAAATAACTCTGCTGGTCCATTTATCTGGGACAAACAGTCTCTCTGGTGGACAACGGTCAGGTCTATCCGCCTGAAATTCCTGCAGCACTCGTCGCAAATCTGGGGAAATGGTAGACAAAATCACCCCCTCTCTGAGGATACCAGCCGGCTCTGAAACTCCAGGAGAGTCAGGCACAAAACTCCTAGAAAGAGCATCAGCCTTCACGTTCTTTGAACCAGGCAGGTACGAGACCACGAAATCGAAACAGGAGAAAAACAACGACCAACGAGCCTGTCTAGGATTCAGCCGCTTGGCAGACTCGAGATAAATCAGATTTTTGTGATCAGTCAAGACCACCACACGATGCTTAGCTCCCTCGAGCCAATGTCGCCACTCCTCAAATGCCCACTTCATGGCCAACAACTCCCGATTATCAACATCATAATTCCGCTCGGCAGGCGAAAACTTTCTTGAAAAGAAAGCACAAGGCTTCATCACAGAGCCATCAGAGCTTCTCTGCGACAAAACAGCCCCTTCTCCAAACTCAGAAGCATCAACCTCGACCTGAAAAGGAAGAGAGATATCTGGCTGACATAAGACTGGAGCCGAAGAAAACCGGCGCTTCAACTCCCGAAAGGCTTCCACGGCCGCAGGAGACCAATTAGTCACATCAGAACCCTTCTTGGTCAAATCTGTCAAGGGTTTAACCATGCCAGAAAAATTAGCGATGAAGCGACGGTAAAAATTAGCAAAACCCAAGAACTTCTGAAGACTCTTAACAGATGTAGGCTGAGTCCAGTCATGAATAGCCTGGACCTTGACTGGGTCCATCTCAATAGTAGAAGGAGAAAAAATAAAACCCAAAAAGGAAACCTTCTGTACTCCGAAGAGACATTTTGAGCCCTTCACAAATAAGGCATTGGCACGCAGGACCTGAAATACCATCCTGACCTGCTTCACATGGGACTCCCAATCATCAGAAAAGACCAAAATGTCATCCAGATACACAATCATAAATTTATCCAGATATTCTCGGAAGATGTCATGCATGAAGGACTGAAACACAGAAGGAGCATTAGAAAGTCCAAAAGGCATCACCAAGTACTCAAAATGGCCTTCTGGCGTATTAAATGCTGTTTTCCATTCATCACCCTGCTTAATACGCACAAGGTTATACGCACCACGAAGATCTATCTTGGTGAACCAACTGGACCCCTTAATCCGAGCAAACAGATCAGACACTAATGGCAAAGGATACTGAAATTTGACCGTGATTTTATTTAGAAGACAATAATCTATACAAGGTCTCAGAGAACCATCCTTCTTGGCCACAAAAAAGAATCCTGCACCAAGAGGGGAGGAAGACGGGCGAATATGTCCCTTCTCCAAAGACTCCTTTATATAACTCCGCATAGCGGCATGTTCTGGTACAGACAAATTAAAAAGTCGTCCCTTAGGGAACTTACTACCAGGAATCAAATTTATAGCACAATCACAATCCCTATGAGGAGGTAGGGCACTGGATCTGGGCTCATCAAATACATCCTGGTAGTCCGACAAAAACTCAGGGATTTTAGAAGGAGTGGAAGAAGCAATCGACACCAAAGGAACGTCGCCATGAACTCCCTGGCAACCCCAACTTGACACAGACATAGCTTTCCAATCCAGGACTGGATTGTGAGTCTGCAACCATGGCAGACTCAACACGACAACATCATGCAAATTATGTAGCACAAGAAAGCGAATCACCTCCTGATGTACAGGAGTCATGCACATGGTCACTTGAGTCCAATACTGAGGCTTATTCTCAGCCAATGGCGTAGCATCAATTCCCCTCAGTGGAATAGGGAATTTTAAAGGCTCCAAGATAAAACCACAGCGCCTGGCAAATGACAAATCCATCAGATTCAGGGCAGCACCTGAATCCACAAAAGCCATAACCGAGTAGGATGACAGAGAGCAAATTAAAGTAACAGACAAAATGAATTTAGGCTGCATAGTACCAACGGTGACAGATTTAGCGATTTTTTTAAAGCTCTTAGAGCATGCTGAGATAACATGAGCAGAATCACCACAGTAAAAGCACAACCCATTTTGACGTCTATGATTTTGCCGTTCAATTCTGGTCAGAATTCTGTCACATTGCATAGACTCAGGTTTCTGTTCAGAAAACACCGCCAGATGGTGCGCAAGTTTGCGCTCCCGCAAACGCCGATCAATCTGAATGGCCAAAGCCATTGAGTCATTCAGACTTGCAGGCGTGGGGAACCCCACCATAACATTCTTAATGGCTTCAGAAAGACCTTCTCTGAAATTTGCAGCCAGGGCACACTCATTCCATTGAGTAAGCACCGACCATTTCCAAAATTTTTGACAATACACCTCTGCTTCATCCTGACCCTGAGATAGGGCCAGCAAAGCCTTTTCTGCCTGGTTCTCAAGATTAGGTTCCTCATAAAGCAGTCCAAGCGCCAGAAAAAACGCATCCACATTCAGCAATGCAGGATCTCCTGGCGTCAGGGAGAAGGCCCAATCCTGAGGGTTACCACGTAACAAGGAGATAACAATTTTAACTTGCTGAGCGGAATCACCAGAGGAACGAGGTCTCAAAGAAAGAAACAATTTACAATTATTCTTAAAATTCAGAAACCTAGATCTATCTCCAGAAAACAACTCAGGAATAGGTATTTTTGGCTCTGACATAGGACTGTGAACAACAAAATCCTGAATGCTTTGTACCCTTACAGCAAGATGATCCATACTAGAAGTCAGACTCTGAATATCCATGTCTGCAGCTCAACTCAAAGCCACCCAGAGATTAAGGGGAGGAGAGAAGCTGGACAGACTGCGGCAAAGGAAGAAAAAAATAAAAATTGCACTCAGGACTTCTCTTATCCCACTTCTGCGATGTATTAAACACTTTGTGGCCTGCTGTACTGTTATGAACCTTAGTGGCTGAGGATCACAGAACTGACCAGCTAAGTAACTGAACATAGGACGAGCTCTAGGGAGGTGGTAACTGGACTGACCGCAATCCTGATCCTAACCGCACACACTAAAGGTAGCCAGTAAACGTGCCTATAATTCCTAGACGTCTCGACACAGCCTGAGAAACTAGCTACCCCTAGAGAGAAAGTAAAGACCTCACTTGCCTCAGAGAAATAACCCCAAAGATATAGAAAGCCCCCCACAAATAATAACGGTGAGGTAAGGGGAAAATACTAACGTAGAAATGAAACAGATTTAGCAAATGAGGCCCGCTAATCACTAGATAGCAGAAGATAGATAGGAAGCTGTGCGGCCAGTAGAAAATCCTATACAAAATATCCACGCTGAGAGTTCAAGAACCCCCACACCAACTAACGGTGTGAGGGGAGAAACCCAGCCTCCTAGAGCGACGAGCAAGCGAGGAAATCACATATTAGCAAGCTGGACCAAACTCATCATAAACAAGAAACATATTGAACACTGATGAGCAAAAAATGAACAAACAGAAACGTAGCTTCTCTTGAAGAGACTGATAAAAAATGTAGTCAGGAGAGATCAGAATAGCACTGAATACATCGACAGCAGGCAACAACTGAAGGTCCAGGTGAGCTAAATAGGAAACCAACTAGCAGATAACGAGACAGCTGATCCCAGCCACAGACCCGCAGAATGACAAAAAGAGCCACCAGAGGGAGCCCAAAGATAGCACTCACACAGTACCACTTGTGACCACAAGAGGGAGCCCAAAAACAGAGTTCACAGCACATATCCTCTTTCCCAGCCGCACGCATTGCATGCTGGCTTGGTAATCTAACCCTCCCTTCCTATTTCGGAAGACACGCTGATTCGTTAATGACCATCTAGTCACATACCCTTTACACGTATATACCCCTGACCCTACCCCTTTTAACTACGTCTCCTGATGAAGCCGTGGGCGGTGAAACGCGCGTCGGGGCTTTCCGGCGTGTCCCACCAACATCACTGCGCTGTGGTGATCATCATGTCGCAAGGTAAATACCTATCACATATTTAAACTATGGCCCCTCCTTATGATTTTATGGATGGCTCTTACTCATTTATTACTAACCATTCTATGGAGAGAACCATATGCGATAGGCTCTAATTACCTCCGATAGGGCTTCTAGCCGATACAATACGCGTTTTATCTAGTCTATTGTAGATTGCTCAATATTTACAACCTGTATCATTTGGTATTATATGACATAGATTCCGTGGAGTGATTACTCCACCTAATGGTGCACAGTGTTGTTTGGTGGGACATGATCTTTCTCTCCCATTCCTGGCGTCAGACTATCCATCTCTGGTTACGGCAGGAAATCATTTTAGCTGTCTCTTATATATAAACACCGTTTGTCTATATAGATGTCTGTTGTATTTGATATGTTTAATAAAGATTTATATTGTTAAACTCTGAAATCCCCTTATCTTTTCAGCGAACTCCTCTAACTGTATGATTATTGTCATATAATACATTGAGAATATATATACAATTTTTCTGGGGTTCTACAGTATATAAATAAGTTCGTGTTCTAGGTTTAAAGTGTTTAGCCTAAGGGGTGCTTTCCGGTCTGGCTACGGGAATTCAATTGTAGGTTCTATATATAGGCAGACTTGGTGATTTTGTTGTTTTTAGTGTCATGTATTTATTTTGCATTATTGCAGTCTGTACCATCTTTGTGGTGTCTTCTGTGCCTGCTGTTGCTACTGCTGCTGATGTTACAAACATTTTTTGAAATGTGGAGACTTCAAGTTGGGTCTCCATAAGGTGGCTTGCCTGTGGTGGAAGGTGTGTCAGAGGTCTATTATACTGTTTCCATCCTGTGAAAATTCATGCCACATTTGTTCTGTGTGACAATAATGCTGTGCTAGAGGCCTATGCATTCTACATCTACTACTTCCGGTTATATACCCTACCTACCTCTGACAGTAAAACGCACATGCGTTCCACCAGGGACATAATTTCTGGAGACGCGAAGGCCCTGTCCCTTGCTGATCAGAGACTGCTTGAGGGCACATTGCATTCCAGCATCAGAATTCAGCAACATAATACAGGCTGTACCCTGGATACATACCATTTCCGGTGACGGAAGTGTCCGTCGGTCACAAGTTTGCTGAAGCACACATTGCATTCCAGAAGATGGTAACAAGCAGTATAAAGAAGAACCCGTGTCTGTTGGAACGCATGCAGCATTCCATTCACATATGCTGCCCATGTCTTATAAAACCATTTCCCATGATGAAGCCCATTTGGACAGACAAACACGTTGGAATGGGGCACTTTCCCCTTGAGATAAGTGTTTTATTTTACTTATATTTTTGCCCAATTGGGCTTAATTACTGTACCTAGTGTACAACCTCTTTATCATGGGCAGTCTTGCACATTTATTTATGCCTGACATTTTATAGATATGCTGTGTCTCTAGGCTCATGCACATATACCATGCTAGTTGCGTTCATTTCATCACCTCCTTACCCACTTGATTGCCTTTAAACTCTTCTCTATTGGACCTATAAGGTTTGTTGTCTCCCCATATACAGACAAAATTTTTTATCTGTTGAGGCTACAACTATTGCCGGTGTCACACTTGTGAGTGTAATGCGAGAAACTCATGTGAATCTCTCGCATCAATTCCTGGCACTGTCGCTGGCACTCGGGACTAGAGTGTGCAGCTGCATGTATTTCTATGCAGCTGAATGACCTGAGTGTCGGCGGCAGTGCCAAGAATTGATGTGAGAGACTCGAGCAAGTTTCTCGCATTTACGCTCACAAGTGTGACCCCGGCCTATAAGCCGTTCTCTTTGTATATTCTATAGAGATATCAATTATCCTATGAAAAGGTGCTTACAACTTATCCACATAGAGATAACTTGTTTGGAACATTTAGCCATATTCCTGCATGGCTCTGTGTTGTTTAGACACATAGCATTGTATATATCTATTCTTTGCACTTTAGCACTTTATTTGGGTGTTGGTGGTGGCTTGTTTAGGGAGTCCTTTTTGAGGGTGAGCGAGGGCCTGTTGACATGGCGCAAGGGCACCATTTTGAAATAATAATAATAATCTTTGTCACATACCCGCTTCTCAGCACATAACTTAGGGTTGTGCCTGCAAGGGTTGAGGTACCGTTACACTAATCGACTTACCAATGATCACGACCAGTGATACGACCTGGCCGTGATCGTTGGTAAGTCATTGTGTGGTTGCTGGGGAGCTGTCACACAGACAGCTCTCTCCAGCAACCAACGATCAGGGGAACAACTTCGGCATCGTTGAAACTGTCTTCAACGATGCCGAAGTCCCCCTGCAGCACCCGGGTAACCAGGGTAAACATCAGGTTACTAAGTGCAGGGCCGCGCTTAGTAACCCGATATTTACCCTGGTTACCATTGTAAAAGTTAAAAAAAAAACACTACATACTCACATTCTGATGTCTGTCACGTCCCCTGCCGGCGGCTTCCCTGCACTGAATGTGTCAGCGCCCGCAGTAACAGCGGTGATGTCACCGCTGTGCTCTGCTTTACTGCCGGCGCTGACTTCAGTGCAGGGAAGCTCTCGGCAGCAGCGCGTGCATATTAGTAGCGCTCTTGCCGAAAGCAGTTTTAACCCTGTGGAATCCGACGGGGGACGTGACAGACATCAGAAGTGATGCTTTTTGTGACGTAGCAATGATCCCGCTAACGATCTCGTTATAGTGTGACAGCAACCAACGATCAGGCCCCTGCTGGGAGATCGTTGGTAGAAGGGAATGATCAGGAGTCAGACCTGTTGTGAATTTGGATTCTGGGCTCCCCCGGTGGCCGCTTGTGGAATTGGACTTGTCATCCTCTTTCCTGTTTCACCTGGTTCCATCAGTAGTGGGTGTCGCTATTTAAGCTCATTTCTCTGGTGGTTTCTTGCCGGTCAACAATGTTATCTGATGCCTCTCAGTGCTTGTTCCTGCTTCTAGACAACTACTAGTTAAGTTGGACTTTTGTCCATGTTTTGTTTTGCCTATTTGTTCCAGTTCACAGCTGAAGTTTTGTTACTGTGTCTGGAAAGCTCTCGTTGATCAGGGATTGCTACTCTGGCGTTATGAGTTAATGCCAGAGTTTAAGGTAATCTCTGGATGGTGTTTTGTTAGTGTTTTTCTGCTGACCATGAAAGTATACTATCTGTCTTCTGCTGTCTAGTAAGCGGACCTCAAATTTGCTAAGACTATTTTCCTGCTGCGTTTGTAGTTTCATCTGAACTCACCGTCATTATATGTGGGGGGCTACTGTCTTCTTTGGAATATTTCTCTAGAGGTGAGCCAGGTCTTATATTTCCCTCTGCTAGCTATTTAGGTCTTAGGCCAGAGCTGGGCATCTAGCGATAAATAGGAAATGCTACCTGGCTATTTCTAGTTGCGCGGCAGGCTTAGTTCATGGTCAGTATAGTTCCATCTTCCGAGAGCTTGTCCCTCTATAGGCTTGCTATGATCTCTGCCTGCAGAGATCATGACAGTTTGACCGGCCAATAAAGTGTTAAAGACCCAGGTTGAGAAAGGAGAGTTATAAGAAGTCTGCTGGTATTTTTTTTTTTTTTTTTTTTTCCTCCAGTCTGCCTTGCTGCAGTCTTTTTTCTCTCTCTCCTCCTAATCTCTGTATGCTCTGTGTGCACCTGACACTAATGGATCTCCAGAGTGTAACTGCGGGTTTGAATAATCTCATCACGAAAGTACAAAATTTACAAGATTTTGTGGTACATGCTCCGGTATCTGAGCCGAGAATTCCTTTGCCGGAGTTCTTCACAGGGAATAGAGCTAGCTTCCAGAATTTCCGAAATAATTGTAAGCTTTATTTGTCTCTGAAGTCTCGTTCAGCTGGAGACCCTGCTCAGCAGGTTAGGATTGTGATTTCCTTGCTCAGGGGTGACCCTCAAGATTGGGCCTTCTCATTGCCAGCAGGGGATCCTGCGTTACGCGATGTGGATGCGTTTTTTCTGGCCTTGGGCTTGCTTTATGAGGAACCTCATTTGGAACTTCAGGCAGAAAAAACTTTGATGGCACTATCTCAGGGGCAAGACGAAGCTGAAGTTTTCTGCCAAAAATTCCGTAAATGGTCTGTGCTTACTCAGTGGGATGAGTGGAAGACCGCATTTAATACGCCCGAGGGCCACTTTGAGTATTTGGTCATGCCTTTTGGTCTTTCTAATGCCCCTTCAGTTTTCCAGTCTTTTATGCATGATATTTTCCGCGATTTTCTGGATAAATTTATGATAATATATCTGGATGATATTCTGATTTTTTCTGATGACTGGGACTCTCATGTCCAGCAGGTCAGGAGAGTTTTTCAGGTTCTGCGGTCTAATTCTTTATGTGTGAAGGGGTCTAAGTGCGTTTTTGGGGTCCAGAAAATTTCCTTTTTGGGGTATATTTTTTCTCCCTCTTCCATTGAGATGGATCCCGTCAAGGTGCAAGCTATTTGTGACTGGACTCAGCCCTCCTCTCTTAAGGGTCTTCAGAGATTTTTGGGCTTTGCCAACTTTTACCGCCGATTTATTGCTGGTTTTTCGGATGTCGTTAAACCACTGACTGATTTGACCAGACAAGGCGCTGATGTTGCTAATTGGTCCCCTCATGCTGTAGAGGCCTTTCAGGAGCTTAAGCGCCGTTTTGCCTCTGCCCCTGTGTTGCGTCAGCCTGATGTGAATCTGCCTTTTCAGGTTGAGGTTGACGCTTCGGAGATCGGAGCTGGGGCAGTGTTGTCGCAGAAAGGTTCCGACTGCTCCGTCATTAGGCCTTGTGCCTTCTTTTCTCGCAAATTTTCGCCCGCAGAGCGGAATTATGATGTTGGGAATCGGGAGCTTTTGGCCATGAAGTGGGCGTTTGAGGAGTGGCGCCATTGGCTCGAGGGGGCTAGGCATCAGGTGGTGGTATTGACTGACCACAAAAATTTGATTTATCTTGAGACTGCCAGACGCCTGAATCCTAGACAGGCGCGCTGGTCTTTATTTTTTTCTCGCTTTAATTTTGTGGTGTCATACCTACCGGGTTCTAAGAATGTTAAGGCAGATGCCCTTTCTAGGAGTTTTGACCCGGACTCTCCTGGTAATTCTGAACCCACAGGTATCCTTAGGGAGGGAGTAATTTTGTCGGCCGTTTCTCCTGATCTGCGGCGGTCCTTGCAAGAGTTTCAGGCGGATAGACCGGATCGTTGTCCGCCTGATAGACTGTTTGTTCCGGATGATTGGACCAGCAGAGTCATCTCTGAGGTACATTCTTCTGCATTGGCAGGTCATCCCGGAATTTTTGGTACCAGGGATTTGGTGGCAAGATCCTTCTGGTGGCCTTCCCTGTCACGAGATGTGCGAGTCTTTGTGCAGTCATGTGACGTTTGTGCTCGGGCCAAGTCTTGTAGTTCTCGGGCTAGCGGACTGCTGTTGCCCTTGCCTATTCCTAAGAGGCCTTGGACACACATCTCGATGGATTTTATTTCAGATCTGCCTGTTTCCCAGAAGATGTCTGTCATCTGGGTGGTCTGTGACCGTTTCTCTAAAATGGTCCATTTGGTTCCTCTGCCCAAGTTGCCTTCTTCTTCTGAGTTGGTTCCTCTGTTTTTTCAGAATGTTGTCCGATTGCACGGTATTCCTGAGAATATTGTTTCTGACAGAGGTACCCAATTTGTGTCTAGATTTTGGCGGGCATTCTGTGCTAGGATGGGCATAGATTTGTCTTTTTCATCTGCTTTTCACCCTCAGACTAATGGCCAGACCGAGCGGACTAATCAGACCCTTGAGACATATCTGAGGTGTTTTGTCTCTGCTGACCAGGATGATTGGGTTGCTTTTTTGCCATTGGCAGAGTTCGCCCTCAATAATCGGGCCAGTTCTTCCACCTTGGTGTCCCCGTTTTTCTGTAATTCGGGGTTTCACCCTCGATTTTCCTCCGGTCAGGTGGAATCCTCGGATTGTCCTGGAGTGGATGCGGTGGTGGAGAGATTGCATCACATCTGGGGGCAGGTTATGGACAATTTGAAGTTGTCCCAGGAGAAGACTCAGCGTTTTGCCAACCGTCATCGTCGTGTTGGTTCTCGGCTTTGTGTTGGAGATTTAGTGTGGTTGTCTTCTCGTTTTGTCCCTATGAGGGTCTCTTCTCCTAAGTTTAAACCTCGGTTCATCGGCCCTTATAGAATATTGGAGATTCTTAATCCTGTTTCTTTCCGTTTGGACCTCCCTGCGTCCTTTTCCATTCATAACGTTTTTCATCGGTCGTTATTGCGCAGGTATGAGGTACCTGTTGTACCTTCAGTTGAGCCTCCTGCTCCGGTGTTGGTTGAGGGTGAGTTGGAGTACGTTGTGGAGAAAATTTTGGACTCTCGTGTTTCCAGACGGAAACTCCAGTATCTGGTCAACTGGAAGGGTTACGGCCAGGAGGATAATTCTTGGGTCAATGCATCTGATGTTCATGCTTCTGATCTTGTTCGTGCCTTCCATAGGGCTCATCCTGGTCGCCCTGGTGGATCTGGTGAGGGTTCGGTGCCCCCTCCTTGAGGGGGGGGTACTGTTGTGAATTTGGATTCTGGGCTCCCCCGGTGGCCGCTTGTGGAATTGGACTTGTCATCCTCTTTCCTGTTTCACCTGGTTCCATCAGTAGTGGGTGTCGCTATTTAAGCTCATTTCTCTGGTGGTTTCTTGCCGGTCAACAATGTTATCTGATGCCTCTCAGTGCTTGTTCCTGCTTCTAGACAACTACTAGTTAAGTTGGACTTTTGTCCATGTTTTGTTTTGCCTATTTGTTCCAGTTCACAGCTGAAGTTTTGTTACTGTGTCTGGAAAGCTCTCGTTGATCAGGGATTGCTACTCTGGCGTTATGAGTTAATGCCAGAGTTTAAGGTAATCTCTGGATGGTGTTTTGTTAGTGTTTTTCTGCTGACCATGAAAGTATACTATCTGTCTTCTGCTGTCTAGTAAGCGGACCTCAAATTTGCTAAGACTATTTTCCTGCTGCGTTTGTAGTTTCATCTGAACTCACCGTCATTATATGTGGGGGGCTACTGTCTTCTTTGGAATATTTCTCTAGAGGTGAGCCAGGTCTTATATTTCCCTCTGCTAGCTATTTAGGTCTTAGGCCAGAGCTGGGCATCTAGCGATAAATAGGAAATGCTACCTGGCTATTTCTAGTTGCGCGGCAGGCTTAGTTCATGGTCAGTATAGTTCCATCTTCCGAGAGCTTGTCCCTCTATAGGCTTGCTATGATCTCTGCCTGCAGAGATCATGACACAGACCTTTATTTGGTCGCTGATCACCCGCTGTCATCGCTGGATCGGCGTGTGTGACGCCAAATTAGCGATGTGTTCACTTGTAACCAGGGTAAACATTGGGTTACTAAGCGCAGAGCCGCGCTTAGTAACCCGATATTTACCCTGGTTACCATTGTAAAAGTTAAAAAAAAAAACACTACATACTCACATTCCAATGTCTGTTATGTCCCCTGGCGTCTACTGACTGTGTTAGCGCCGGCCGTAAAGCAGAGCACAGCGGTGACGTCACCACTGTGCTCTGCTTTACGGCCGGCGCGCCGCTGACACAGTCAGTGCGGGAAGCTGATGGCGGGGGACGTGACAGACATCAGAATGTGAGTATGTAGTGTTTTTTTTTTTAACTTTTACAATGGTAACCAGGGTAAATATCGGGTTACTAAGCGCGGCCCTGCACTTAGTAACCCGATGTTTACCCTGGTTACCTGGGTGCTGCAGGGGGACTTCGGCATCATTGAAGACAGTTTCAACGATGTCGAAGTCGTTCCCCTGATCGTTGGTCGCTGGTCTGTGTGACAGCTCCCCAGCGACCATACAACGACTTACCAACGATCACGGCCAGATCGTATCGCTGGTCGTGATCGTTGGTAAGTCGTTTAGTGTAACGGTACCTTGACTCTTCTTTCCCATAGTAAATAGAAAGTGTCAGGCAGCAACTAGGACACATTTGGTATCTCTCTTCAGAGGTGTGAAATGGTTCCAATTCTGTGTGTGCTCATGAAGGCACCCTGGGGTCTGAGACATTGAGACAATGAAAGCTAAAGGTACCGTCACATTAAGCGATGCAGCGATGCTGCAGCGATATAGACAACGATGCTGATCGCTGCAGCATCGCTGTTTCGTCGTTGTGTGGTCGCTGGAGAGCTGTAACACAGACAGCTCTCCAGCGACCAACGATGCCGAAGTCCCCGGGTAACCAGGGTAAACATCGGGTTACTAAGCGCAGGGCCGCGCTTAGTAACCCGATGTTTACCCTGGTTACCAGTGTAAATGTAAAAAGAAACAAACACTACATACTTACATTCTGCTGTCTGTCTGTCGGTGTCCCCCGGCGTCCGCTTCCCTGCACTGTGTAAGCGCCGTCACGGATCGCTATCGTTATCGTTGTTAAGTTGTTCAGTGTGAAGGTACCTTAACTTTGCAATAGATAACATAGACTGTAACCTTTGTTAATAGCTGCAGCCTAAGAACAGATGCTAATTTACTGCCTGTCATACATTGCCTACAAATACATTTTTTCACTACAATCTTTATTTTTATATAGCGCTAACATATTCCGCAGCGCTTTACAGTTTGCACACATTATTATTACTGTCCTCGATGGGGCTCACAATCTAAATTCCCTATCAGTATGTCTTTGGAATATGGGAGGCAACCGGAGAACCCAGAGGAAACCCATACAAACATACAAAGAACATACAAACACTTGCAGATGTTGTCCTTGTTGGGATTTGAACCAAGGACCCTAGGGCTGCAATGTTGCATTGCTAACCACTGAGCCACCGCTCTGCCATTTTGCATATCCAGGGTGTCAAACTCTGCAGTTAGGAAAGGTCATTTAGGGTAATACACACTCTATCTTCCCTAGATCTTTCCTAAACCCTAGACATACATGGTAAACTTTACTTTTTTATCCCAGACTGCATCTTCTGGGCTAACCCATTCCTGACCCTCCTTACGCCCATTTTTTTTATATATAAATTTTTTTAATCTATACCATCTCATTCTCATATTAAGACCCTGTCTTTTGTTGCATCCACTGCTGACTGCAATGTGCATAGATACATTGTCCAAAGGCAGGAAAAAAAATAGATATTGTACAGGGAAATACTAGTTAGAGCATGGAGATTGTTCAAAATGCATATCATTGTTTCAATTGATGATATCATCAATCATCAGCAAGGAAGCTACTTACAATGGTATTGATCTACATACCATACATCTGTGACCTCGTCTCCCCGTACTTACCTACACGCAACCTCCGATCCTCACAAGATCTCATTCTCTACTCCCCTCTTATCACCTCTTCCCACAATCGTATACAAGATTTCTCTCGCGTATCACCCCTACTCTGGAACCCTCTACCACAACACATCAGACTCTCGCCTACCATTGAAACCTTCAAAAAGAGCCTGAAGACCCACCTCTTCCGACAAGCATATAACCTGCAGTAATCACCGATCGACCAAACCGCTGCATGACCAGCTCTACCCTCACCTACTGTATTCTCACCCATCCCTTGTAGATTGTGAGCCTTCGCGGGCAGGGTCCTCTCTCCTCCTGTACCAGTTATGACTTGTATTGTTTAAGATTATTGTACTTGTTTTTATTATGTATACCCCTCCTCACATGTAAAGCGCCATGGAATAAATGGCGCTATAACAATAACAAATAATAATAATAACATATGGACCTCACAGCTTGTTTGATACATGAAAGTCAGCAACTAAAACAATGGAAAAGTTCTGAAACTTGTGAGAATTTTGGGAGACTAAAAAAATATTTCAGCAAAGTGAAAGTCAGAAGTAAGCCCTCAGGAGGCCTCCTAAAAGCAATGAAGCACATTGAGTATTAAAAGTAACATTCCATATTGCCACTTTATGGTTTGTATTAGTAAAACCTAGCTATAAATATCAAAAGAAACATCAGAACTCAAGTTGTAGTTTGCTTAAGTTATTAATGTCTGGTGGCTTTCAGTACATGTATGGCATTCAGTCAAGAGCTTTGCTTTATCATGCTAACTGAAATTTCAGTTTCACCAAAACAATATCAGGCCAACCAAGGAAAGATTTCTCTTTCTGTTAAAATGTACAAAATCTTTGAAAGATTTGCTGTGCTCCACATATTATGTTGGTTGATTTATTCCAATAGACATTTGCTGAAAAGAAAATGGACTTCATATGCAAAATGAGACAGAGTAATCCATTTTCTGAAAAGACAAACATGATTAAATAATATGGCTGTATTTATTCAGTGGGAAATGGTTATGATCAGCTTCTTTCTGTCCAGATCAACTTTGGCAACATAGCGAATACCATTAATATATTTAATTTATTATACATGGAAAAACGTATCTTATAAGAGATGTTGTCGTTTTAAAACTTTTTCCACTCACCTCAGGTCTATATTATTTTTTCTGACACTGATTCTCAAAGGGAATCAAACGGGAGTGCTGCCGTCACTCAGGAGTGGAGCGTGCGGCTGCATGTATTGCTATGCAGCCGCACGCTCCGCTTCTGAGTGACGGCGGCAATGCCGGGTATTAAAATGCGAGACTTGGCCATATTTCTCGCATATGTGATCACGGTCTACCACTGAGCACCGAAGCCAGTTAACCGTCAAATGATTACCATATTATCCCCTCACTTGATTCTGTGCAGGCATGGTCTGCTATTCACTAGCGGTCTAGACTTAAACTAGTTCAATATCGGAGATGGCATCAGTATGGAGGCTCTGACTCAAAGTCGTATTTTACCATGTGCAGAAATTTTTTTTTCACTGTCATGCCCCTTATGGGCATTGTCTCCAAATAATGCCATCATTAGTGTTGAGCGATACCGTCCGATACTTGAAAGTATCGGTATCGGAAAGTATCGGCCGATACCGGCAAAGTATCGGATCTAATCCGATACCGATACCCGATACCAATACAAGTCAATGGGACTCAAGTATCGGACGGTATCCCTGATGGTTCCCAGGGTCTGATGGAGAGGAAACTCTCCTTCAGGCCCTGGGATCCATATTAATGTGTAAAAGAAAGAATTAAAATGAAAAAATATTGATATACTCACCTCTCTGACGCAGCCTGCACCTTACCAAGGGAACCGGCAGCCTTCTTTGCTTAAAATGCACGCGTTTACTGCCTTCCGTGATGTCACGGCTTGTGATTGGTCGCGTGCCGCCCATGTGGCCGCGACGCGACCAATCACAGCAAGCCGTGACGTAATTTTCAGGTCCTGAATGCCTAATTCTAGGCATTCAGGTTTTGAAAATTACGTTTCGGCTTGTGATTGGTCGCGTCGCGGTCACATGGGCGACGCGACCAATCACAAGCCGTGACGTCACGGGAGGCAGGAAACGTGCGCATTTTAAAATTACGTCACGGCTTGTGATTGGTTGCGTGCCGCCCATGTGACCGCGACGCGACCAATCACAGCAAGCCGTGACGTAATTTCAGGTCCTGAATGCCTAATTCTGCGTTCCATTTAAAGAATTAGTTCATATAAATGATGTATAAAAATTGTGTAAAGTTCATTTGAATGAGATGAGATAGAAAAGACACCTCATATTATTTAATACATTGTAGTGAGAGTTAATGAATAAATTAATTCTACATACGGTAGATAAATATTCATTTAAATTTACAAAAAAGATATTTATATTGACATATATATTGTTCAGTTCATTCAGATGAATTGAGATGAATTCACAATCCATTGAAATCTTCCTCATCCTATATATATAAGTTTCCCATTTGAGCATTCCGATACTGCAAATATCGTGTATCGGCCGATATTTGCTGTATCAGAATTCCGATACCGAGTTCCGATACTTTTGCGATATTGGATACCGGAATCGGAAGTTCCTATAGTGCAATTATGCACTATAATGGAGTGTGGGCGGAGACTGCGTGTGTGTGTGCGCGTGGGCGGGGTCTGTGCGTGACCGTGGGGGGTCTGTATGTGCCTGCCGGGGCTCTGTGCGGGCTGCTGAGGGTCTGTTCAGGCACGCACAGAGCCCCGGCAACCCCGCAGAGAGCCCCGGCAGCCCACGCAGAGCCCCGACAGGCACGCACAGAGCCCCAGCAGCCCGCACAGAGCCCCCGGCAGCCCCGCACAGAGCCCCCGGCAGCCTGTGCAGAGCCCCAGCAGGCACGCACAGAGCCCCGGCAGCCCGCACAGAGCCCCGGCAGGCACGCACGGAGCTTCGGCAGGCACACACAGACCCCGCCCCCACACACAGACACGCAGTGTCCGCCCACACTCTTCCCCCCTCCAGAACAGGAAGGACAAGGACAGAAAGGGCTTATTACATTCCAATATTTGTGTCCCATTGACTTGCATCGGCGATAGCTGATATTTTTTGGATATCGGCAGATCCAATCCAATACCGATACTTCTGGATATCGGAAGGTATCGCTCAACATTAGTCATTAATGATAAAGGAGAAGATAGGTACGGTGTATGAGATACATCCAAAATGTGGAAAAAGCCATGTTAGGTTCAATTGAACCCGTGGTGCCATGACAAAGAGCACTCAGAAACAAGAAGAAAAGAAAGAAGGAGGGATTGATACCTGAAGTGGTTATTTCAAATAGTTTGACACTATTTACCCTAAATTAAATTGTACTATAAATGTATTTGATAATCAATCATTATATCCACAGGGTTATCGAATAATAGTTATGCGGATCATACAGTCAGGCAAAGTGGATAATGCAAAGACAAAAAGTGTTCAGAAACAAGAAGAAAAAAAGGAAGGAGGGATCGATAACCACAATGGTTGTTTCATATGTTTTGATTTAACCTAGGGTAAATAGTGTCAAAACATATGAAATAACCATTGCATTTCAGTAATATGAAAACGCGTTGAATAAAACCAAATTTTATACAGTATACCCGGATCTTCAGTTATTTAGCAGCGCAGAATAAGTCCACGTTTTTTCCCAATTTCTATTTATATAGTAACCTTTTTAAAAGACTCCTGTCCACAGACTCAATTAATCAGTCAGACTCTAACCTCTACAACATGGACAAGACCAAAGAGCTTTCTAAGGATGTCAGGGACAAGATCATAGATCTGCACAAAGCTGGAACCAGCTACAAAACCATAAGTAAGGTGCTGGTTGAGAAGGAGACAACTGTTGGTGCAATGATAAGAAAATTGAGGAAATACAAGATGACTGTCAGTCGACATTGTTCTGCCCATTAGTGTGCTGCAAGTTAATTCACAATGTGGTACCAGTTCTCACCATTAGAGGTCATTAGGTACACATTTATCCTGTTCTGTATCCAGGAGCTTATTGCCTTAAGTCTGTGTTCTGACTAAACCCCCCCCCCCCCGGTTTCCCAGGCAAATGTAGCCATTTCCCCCCGGACCTTGAGTCTTACACACATGGTCCTGGCTCTCTCTTCCTGCAGATCATTGCTCTTGAAGTGGATTCCGATGAGGCACAAATGTACTTACATGTGTGTGTTATGTTAGAATAGTTATGCAGCCACTGTGTAGCAGAGTGTGTAGTTAGGCATGTTGTGCTTTATTTCATATTGCTGTTTCTCTGTATGCCGATAGATGCTTGCCTGTATAAAGTAATTCAATGCTGACAGCCTGAACCTGGCCTAAGATAGCCATGATAACTTTGTATCTGCCTTATCCTGTGTTCAGTGTTAGCTCTCTAATCTCTCTGTTATTCATGTTATTGCATCTTGTAACATGCTGTAATGTGCCAAGTACTGATGCACTGTTATTTCCTTTGTAGTTTTTACCAGATCATTCATTATATCAAATATCTCACAATTTCATCTACTATTGTTGTTCTTCGTTCACCATCTCAATAAATATAGACTTAAGAACCTATACAGTCTGTTTACTGAGGCAATGGATGAAGGTTTAGCCGTATGCTAGAATCCACACAGCATCATGGAGGAAGGCAGAACAGACATCGATTTGGGGCACCATGTAAACTCTCACCTGTGGGGTATTCTTAATCATGAGGAATGTGAGCAATCAGCCTAAAACTACATGGGGGGGAACTTCTTAATGATCTCAAGGCAGCTGTGAACACAGTCACCTAGAAAACCATTGGTAACACATTACGCTGAAAAGGTTTAAAATCCTGCAGTGCCTGCAAGGTCCCCCTGCTCAAGAAGGCACATGTGCAGGCCTGTCTGAAGTTTGCTAATGAACACTTGGATGATTCTGTGAGTAATTGGGAGATGGTGCTGTGGTCAGATGAGACAAAAATTGAGAACTTTGGCATTAACTTAACTCGCCATGTTTGGAGGAAGAGAAATGCTGCCTATGACCAAAAGAACGCTGTCCCCACTGTCAAGCATGGAGGTAGAAACATTATGTTTTGGGGGTGTTTCTCTGCTAAGGGCAAAGGACTACTTCACCGCATCAATGGGAGAATGGATGGAGCTATGTACTGTAAAATCCTGAGTGACAATCTCCTTCCCTCCGCCAGGACATTAAAAATGGGTCGGGCTAGGTCTTCCAGCAAGACAATGACCCAAAACATACAGCCAAGGCAACAAAGGAGTGGCTCAAAAAGAAGCACATTAAGGTCATGGAGTGGCCTAGCCTTTCTCCAATTCTTAATCCGATAGAATACTTATGGAGGGAGTTGAAGCTCCGAGTTGTCAAGCAACAGACTCAAAATCTTAATGATTTAGAGATGATCTGCAAAGAGAAGTAGACCAAAATTCCTCCTGACATGTGCGCAAACCTCATCATCAACTACAAAAAAGTCTGACTGATGAGCTTGCCAGCAAGGGTTTTGCCACCAAGTATTAAGTCTTGTTTGCCAGAGGAATCTAAATACTTCTTTCTCACTGCAGAATTTTAATAAATTTTTACAGTATAATTTATACAATGTGATTTTCTGTATTTTATTTTTGGTATTCTATCCCTCACTGTTAAAATTAACCTACCCTTAAAATTATAATCTGTTCCTATCTTTGTTTGTCAGTGACTAGTGTTGAGCGATACTTTCCGATATCGGAAAGTATCGGTATCGGAAAGTATCGGCCGATACCGTCAAAATATCGGATCCAATCCGATACCGATACCCGATCCCAATGCAAGTCAATGGAACGAAAATATCGGAATTAAAATAAACCCTTTATAAACTTGTAGGTTCATTCTACATGAAGGAAAACAACTAAGAATAATGTAGGATGTATTGGGGGACGTGGCGGAGACATTAAAGGCACAGAGGTTTAGCCCAATGTAATAGAATAGCAGGATTTTGGGGGTTTTTTATGACGTTCGGCGGTAGAAAGATTTTGACTATGTTAATTTTTTTTTTTATTTTGTCAGATATTGATGTTTCACTACTTCCACGCCCTTCACCTTCTTTTTTACTTCTCCCACACTTTCTTCTTCATTATCCTCATCATCAGCTTCTTTGACATCAACTTCTTCACCTTATTCATCTTCTTCTTCATCTTCTACCTATTATTTTTTTGGTTACATTGTTCATATTCTTTTTATTTTACTATTATCTTCATCATATTCTACTTCTTCATCATATTCTTATTTGTGACAGGCATTCCCGTAGTTGTTATCTATAAAAGTTTGAAGATTACACCTTCCATTCTGCCTGTCACAAAAGAGTTACATTTGTCCGCGTTCAGTTTGGCCTGCAGCATCAGGCTTTATCCAGGGGCACCACGAGGAGGAACGGACTCACCCCCATACACTGCTTAGTCTTCTTCTGCTTATAATTTAGATAATATTTTTTGCTCTGATATTTAGTGTTATGCTTAATGTTCTTCTGCTCTTTGTTCTGCAGCCTCTTGTTCTTCTGCTTCTCGGTCTTCCAGGTCGTCGTCGTCTCCAGGGTCGTCGTCTCCGGGGTCGTCGTCATCGGGGTGGTCTTCAGGGTCGTCGTCTCCGGGGTCGTCGTCATCGGGGTGGTCTTCGGGGTCATCGTCTCCAGGGTCGTCGTCATCACGGTGGTTGTCGTCTCTGGTGTCGTCGTCATCTTAGGGGTGGTCTTCCGGGTCATCGTGTTTAGTCTCTTGAACTTGGAAATGTAGCAGAAGGTACAAGAAGGCTGAGAAAATGCCGAGAACCAGCTGATGGAACTGGAACTCGGATGGCTACCCGAAGGTCCAAGAGCCAATGGAACGACCGAGGACCAGCTGACGTTACTGGAACCCGGTTACTAAGCAGGAGGTACCCGTGCCTGAAAGCACTACCAAGGACCACCTGACGTTGGTGGAACTCGGATACCCAGAGGGAGGCACCTAAGCCAAAGGCTCTGCCCGGAACCAGCTGACGGTACTGGAACCAGGATGGGGAGCAGAAGGTACAAGAGCAAAAGACACTGCCGAGAACCAGCTGACGGTGCTGGAACCCGGATGGGTAGCCGAAGGTCCAAGAGCCAATGGAACTACCGAGGACCAGCTGACGTTACTGGAACCCGGTTACTAAGCAGGAGGTACCCGTGCCTGAAAGCACTACCAAGGACCACCTGACGTTGGTGGAACTCGGATACCCAGAGGGAGGCACCTAAGCCAAAGGCTCTGCCCGGAACCAGCTGACGGTACTGGAACCAGGATGGGGAGCAGAAGGTACAAGAGCAAGTGTCTGCGTGGCTTTTGCAGGACACGATGCCGGCTGCACAGCAGGGGAACAGCTGGCGGTGCTGAACCCCACTGACACATTGGCTGGTGTTTTTCTCTGTGCAGCTAGCAGTACCGGGCCCCAACTGGCGGTGTTGGAGCCCGGGGTCAGCAGGAGGAGGAGATGGAGCAGAGTGTAGGCCGAAGCCTGCACTGGCGGCAGCTTTTGGGTCTGTTGTGCCTGCGTGGCAGTTGCAGGACACGTTGCCGGCTGCACAGCAGGGGAACAGCTGGCGGTGCTGAACCCCACTGACACATTGGCTGGTGTTTTTCTCTGTGCAGCTAGCAGTACCGGGCCCCAACTGGCGGTGTTGGAGCCCAGGGCTCTGCAGGGGGAGCAGAGTGTAGGCCGAAGCCTAATTGAACCAATTTCAAAGGTAACCTTTAACCCCCCCTCAGGGGTTACAAAGTAGAAGAGCCACAGCTTATGCAGCAGTAGTGCTGCACAAGTCAAAGGTTGCTCTTTTAATTTCGCTCCTTGCACACGCTGAATGAAACACGTATAGCATTTAGCCCTTTAAACAGTCAAACTGTGTTGGAGGCGCGAGTTCCCTTTGTAATGAGATGCAGCACAGATGTCAAGAATCCCACCTTGGTGCTGGGTGCAGCCTCCTGAGCGTTGTTATTTGCTGTACAGGAGTCTGCGCTGTCGTGTTATCCCCTGGCCTAGCGCTGTTAGTGCTGCCCATGTTCTGGCATCATTTAATGTCGGCCGGTGCGGTTCGCAATGACCATGAATCCCAGCCCCGCAGTGTCTTAACATTGTTAAAACACTGCGGGGCTGGGATGCAGGGCCTGGCGCAGCACATATGTTCGCCTCTCACACTCGGGTCCTTACACCCGCTTCAGACTGTGCGGCGTCATCTGATCCCTTATCGCATGCCACGGCCATGAAGCCGCACAGTCCGCAGAAGGCAGAAGGAGATGAGGGACAGGCGAACTGATGCACTGATCATGCCCGTCAATCACACCCTCGCAGTCCCAATAAATAAGACACCGAGGGGCGTTGTGTGGGTCAGGGCGGCCGCAGAGGCGCAGGCAGCCAAACAATGATGCCAGAAGACGGGCAGCGCTACCAAGGGGGTTGCAGCGTGTCATTACAAAGGAAAGTCACACCACCGGGACGGTTAAATGGTCACACAGAGGACACATTTTAGACGTGTTTTCAGTTCCACATGTGCGAGGAGAATACGTTTATGAGCCACCTTGCACACATGCAGCATTACCGCTGTACAAGGTGGCCTTTAAAACGTACAAACGCCTGGGGGAGGGGGGACAGGTTCCCTTCAATTTCAGTTCTTGTGTCTGCGTGGCTTTTGCAGGACACGATGCCGGCTGCACAGCAGGGGAACAGCTGGCGGTGCTGAACCCCACTGACACATTGGCTGGTGTTTTTCTCTGTGCAGCTAGCAGTACCGGGCCCCAACTGGCGGTGTTGGAGCCCGGGGTCAGCAGGAGGAGGAGATGGAGCAGAGTGTAGGCCGAAGCCTGCACTGGCGGCAGCTTTTGGGTCTGTTGTGCCTGCGTGGCAGTTGCAGGACACGTTGCCGGCTGCACAGCAGGGGAACAGCTGGCGGTGCTGAACCCCACTGACACATTGGCTGGTGTTTTTCTCTGTGCAGCTAGCAGTACCGGGCCCCAACTGGCGGTGTTGGAGCCCAGGGCTCTGCAGGGGGAGCAGAGTGTAGGCCGAAGCCTAATTGAACCAATTTCAAAGGTAACCTTTAACCCCCCCTCAGGGGTTACAAAGTAGAAGAGCCACAGCTTATGCAGCAGTAGTGCTGCACAAGTCAAAGGTTGCTCTTTTAATTTCGCTCCTTGCACACGCTGAATGAAACACGTATAACATTTAGCCCTTTAAACAGTCAAACTGTGTTGGAGGCGCGAGTTCCCTTTGTAATGAGACGCAGCACAGATGTCAAGAATCCCACCTTGGTGCTGGGTGCAGCCTCCTGAGCGTTGTTATTTGCTGTACAGGAGTCTGCGCTGTCGTGTTATCCCCTGGCCTAGCGCTGTTAGCGCTGCCCATGTTCTGGCATCATTTAATGTCGGCCGGTGCGGTTCGCGATGACCATGAATCCCAGCCCCGCAGTGTCTTAACATTGTTAAAACACTGCGGGGCTGGGATGCAGGGCCTGGCGCAGCACATATGTTCGCCTCTCACACTCGGGTCCTTACACCCGCTTCAGACTGTGCGGCGTCATCTGATCCCTTATCGCATGCCACGGCCATGAAGCCGCACAGTCCGCAGAAGGCGGAAGGAGATGAGGGACAGGCGAACTGATGCACTGATCATGCCCGTCAATCACACCCTCGCAGTCCCAATAAATAAGACACCGAGGGGCGTTGTGTGGGTCAGGGCGGCCGCAGAGGCGCAGGCAGCCAAACAATGATGCCAGAAGACGGGCAGCGCTACCAAGGGGGTTGCAGCGTGCCATTACAAAGGAAAGTCACACCACCGGGACGGTTAAATGGTCACACAGAGGACACATTTTAGACGTGTTTTCAGTTCCACATGTGCGAGGAGAATACGTTTATGAGCCACCTTGCACACATGCAGCATTACCGCTGTACAAGGTGGCCTTTAAAACGTACAAACGCCTGGGGGAGGGGGGACAGGTTCCCTTCAATTTCAGTTCTTGTGTCTGCGTGGCTTTTGCAGGACACGATGCCGGCTGCACAGCAGGGGAACAGCTGGCGGTGCTGAACCCCACTGACACATTGGCTGGTGTTTTTCTCTGTGCAGCTAGCAGTACCGGGCCCCAACTGGCGGTGTTGGAGCCCGGGGTCAGCAGGAGGAGGAGATGGAGCAGAGTGTAGGCCGAAGCCTGCACTGGCGGCAGCTTTTGTGTCTGTTGTGCCTGCGTGGCAGTTGCAGGACACGTTGCCGGCTGCACAGCAGGGGAACAGCTGGCGGTGCTGAACCCCACTGACACATTGGCTGGTGTTTTTCTCTGTGCAGCTAGCAGTACCGGGCCCCAACTGGCGGTGTTGGAGCCCAGGGCTCTGCAGGGGGAGCAGAGTGTAGGCCGAAGCCTAATTGAACCAATTTCAAAGGTAACCTTTAACCCCCCCTCAGGGGTTACAAAGTAGAAGAGCCACAGCTTATGCAGCAGTAGTGCTGCACAAGTCAAAGGTTGCTCTTTTAATTTCGCTCCTTGCACACGCTGAATGAAACACGTATAACATTTAGCCCTTTAAACAGTCAAACTGTGTTGGAGGCGCGAGTTCCCTTTGTAATGAGACGCAGCACAGATGTCAAGAATCCCACCTTGGTGCTGGGTGCAGCCTCCTGAGCGTTGTTATTTGCTGTACAGGAGTCTGCGCTGTCGTGTTATCCCCTGGCCTAGCGCTGTTAGCGCTGCCCATGTTCTGGCATCATTTAATGTCGGCCGGTGCGGTTCGCGATGACCATGAATCCCAGCCCCGCAGTGTCTTAACATTGTTAAAACACTGCGGGGCTGGGATGCAGGGCCTGGCGCAGCACATATGTTCGCCTCTCACACTCGGGTCCTTACACCCGCTTCAGACTGTGCGGCGTCATCTGATCCCTTATCGCATGCCACGGCCATGAAGCCGCACAGTCCGCAGAAGGCGGAAGGAGATGAGGGACAGGCGAACTGATGCACTGATCATGCCCGTCAATCACACCCTCGCAGTCCCAATAAATAAGACACCGAGGGGCGTTGTGTGGGTCAGGGCGGCCGCAGAGGCGCAGGCAGCCAAACAATGATGCCAGAAGACGGGCAGCGCTACCAAGGGGGTTGCAGCGTGTCATTACAAAGGAAAGTCACACCACCGGGACGGTTAAATGGTCACACAGAGGACACATTTTAGACGTGTTTTCAGTTCCACATGTGCGAGGAGAATACGTTTATGAGCCACCTTGCACACATGCAGCATTACCGCTGTACAAGGTGGCCTTTAAAACGTACAAACGCCTGGGGGAGGGGGGACAGGTTCCCTTCAATTTCAGTTCTTGTGTCTGCGTGGCTTTTGCAGGACACGATGCCGGCTGCACAGCAGGGGAACAGCTGGCGGTGCTGAACCCCACTGACACATTGGCTGGTGTTTTTCTCTGTGCAGCTAGCAGTACCGGGCCCCAACTGGCGGTGTTGGAGCCCGGGGTCAGCAGGAGGAGGAGATGGAGCAGAGTGTAGGCCGAAGCCTGCACTGGCGGCAGCTTTTGGGTCTGTTGTGCCTGCGTGGCAGTTGCAGGACACGTTGCCGGCTGCACAGCAGGGGAACAGCTGGCAGTGCTGAACCCCACTGACACATTGGCTGGTGTTTTTCTCTGTGCAGCTAGCAGTACCGGGCCCCAACTGGCGGTGTTGGAGCCCAGGGCTCTGCAGGGGGAGCAGAGTGTAGGCCGAAGCCTAATTGAACCAATTTCAAAGGTAACCTTTAACCCCCCCTCAGGGGTTACAAAGTAGAAGAGCCACAGCTTATGCAGCAGTAGTGCTGCACAAGTCAAAGGTTGCTCTTTTAATTTCGCTCCTTGCACACGCTGAATGAAACACGTATAACATTTAGCCCTTTAAACAGTCAAACTGTGTTGGAGGCGCGAGTTCCCTTTGTAATGAGACGCAGCACAGATGTCAAGAATCCCACCTTGGTGCTGGGTGCAGCCTCCTGAGCGTTGTTATTTGCTGTACAGGAGTCTGCGCTGTCGTGTTATCCCCTGGCCTAGCGCTGTTAGCGCTGCCCATGTTCTGGCATCATTTAATGTCGGCTGGTGCGGTTCGCGATGACCATGAATCCCAGCCCCGCAGTGTCTTAACATTGTTAAAACACTGCGGGGCTGGGATGCAGGGCCTGGCGCAGCACATATGTTCGCCTCTCACACTCGGGTCCTTACACCCGCTTCAGACTGTGCGGCGTCATCTGATCCCTTATCGCATGCCACGGCCATGAAGCCGCACAGTCCGCAGAAGGCGGAAGGAGATGAGGGACAGGCGAACTGATGCACTGATCATGCCCGTCAATCACACCCTCGCAGTCCCAATAAATAAGACACCGAGGGGCGTTGTGTGGGTCAGGGCGGCCGCAGAGGCGCAGGCAGCCAAACAATGATGCCAGAAGACGGGCAGCGCTACCAAGGGGGTTGCAGCGTGTCATTACAAAGGAAAGTCACACCACCGGGACGGTTAAATGGTCACACAGAGGACACATTTTAGACGTGTTTTCAGTTCCACATGTGCGAGGAGAATACGTTTATGAGCCACCTTGCACACATGCAGCATTACCGCTGTACAAGGTGGCCTTTAAAACGTACAAACGCCTGGGGGAGGGGGGACAGGTTCCCTTCAATTTCAGTTCTTGTGTCTGCGTGGCTTTTGCAGGACACGATGCCGGCTGCACAGCAGGGGAACAGCTGGCGGTGCTGAACCCCACTGACACATTGGCTGGTGTTTTTCTCTGTGCAGCTAGCAGTACCGGGCCCCAACTGGCGGTGTTGGAGCCCGGGGTCAGCAGGAGGAGGAGATGGAGCAGAGTGTAGGCCGAAGCCTGCACTGGCGGCAGCTTTTGGGTCTGTTGTGCCTGCGTGGCAGTTGCAGGACACGTTGCCGGCTGCACAGCAGGGGAACAGCTGGCGGTGCTGAACCCCACTGACACATTGGCTGGTGTTTTTCTCTGTGCAGCTAGCACATCTGGGCCCCAACTGGCGGTGTTAGAGCCCAGGGTCAGCAGGAGGAGCAGGGGGAGCGGAGTGTAGGCCGAAGCCTGCACTGGAGCAAGTTGAAAGGAAACCTTTAACCCCCCCCCCAGGCGTTTGTAGCTGGAAGAGCCATCGTGTACACCACTAATGCTGGAAAAGGTAAACTTAGCCCTTTTAATTATGGTCCTTGCAGATGCTGAACCTAACACTTATGAAATGTGTCCCCTCACAGCGTTCAACCGTCCGGTAGGTGGAACTTTCCTTTGTCATGTGACGCAGCACAGCCGTCATTTTTACCCCCTTGGCGCCGTGCGCCGCCTCCTCAGCGTTGTTTGAATCTGTCCCGGAGCCTGCGCTGTTAGGTTACCCCTTGGACATGCACACATTTTGCGCTGCCCGTCTTCTGACATCATTTGCTGTCAGGCTGGCTGCGCCTGTGTGGGTGCGCTGTCCGAGATTCAGCCTCACGGTGTCGTCTAATGTAATCCCACCGCGGGCCTGGGATCCGTGGCCATGCGCAGTGCATATCCTCACCTCTCACTCCCCTCCCTACGGCTTCTTCAGACTGTGCGGTGTCACGGCCGTGGCATGCTATTAGGGATCAGCTGACACCGAACAGTCTTTAGAAGCCGTAGGGAGGGGAGTGAGAGGCGAGGATATGCACTGCGCATGGCCACGGATCCCAGGCCCGCGGTGGGATAACATTACACGACACTGCGAGGCTGAATCTCGGACAGCGCACCCACACAGGCGCAGCCAGCCTGACACCAAATGATGTCAGAAGACGGGCAGCGCAAAATGTGTGCATGGCCAAGGGGTAACCTAACAGTGCAGGCTCCGGGACAGATTCAAACAACGCTGAGGAGGCGGCGCACGGCGCCAAGGGGGTAAAATTGACGGCTGTGCTGCGTCACATGACAAAGGAAAGTTCCACCTACCGGACGGTTGAACGCTGTGAGGGGACACATTTCATAAGTGTTAGGTTCAGCATCTGCAAGGAGCACCACGAAAAGAGGCACTTTTTCCCTTTGCATCATTACTGCTGCACAAGGTGGCTCCTTCAGTAACAAACACCTGGGGGGGGGGGACAGGTTCCCTTAAATTTAACTTGTTGTGCCTGCGTGGCGGTCGCAGTACACGTTGCCGTATACACAGCAGGGGAACAGCTGGCGGTGCTGAACCCCACTAACACATTGGCGAGGTGTTTGGCTCTGTGCGTACAGCACTTCTGGACGGCAACTGGCGGTGTTGGAGCCCAGGGACAGGTGGAGGAGGAGGAGGTTGGAGGAGGTAGGAGGGATTGCCACACACACAGCAGGGGAACAGCTGACGTTACTGAACCCCAATAACAGAGGAGCGACTGTTGACTGTGCGTACAGCACTTCTGGATGGCAACTGGCGGTGTTGGAGCCCAGGGACAGGTGGAGGAGGAGGAGGTTGGAGGAGGTAGGAGGGATTGCCACACACACAGCAGGGGAACAGCTGACGTTACTGAACCCCAATAACAGAGGAGGGACTGTTGACTGTGCGTACAGCACTTCTGGACGGCAACTGGCGGTGTTGGAGCCCAGGGACAGGTGGAGGAGGAGGAGGTTGGAGGAGGTAGGAGGGATTGCCACACACACAGCAGGGGAACAGCTGACGTTACTGAACCCCAATAACAGAGGAGCGACTGTTGACTGTGCGTACAGCACTTCTGGACGGCAACTGGCGGTGTTGGAGCCCAGGGACAGGTGGAGGAGGAGGAGGTTGGAGGAGGTAGGAGGGATTGCCACACACACAGCAGGGGAACAGCTGACGTTACTGAACCCCAATAACAGAGGAGGGACTGTTGACTGTGCGTACAGCACTTCTGGACGGCAACTGGCGGTGTTGGAGCCCAGGGACAGGTGGAGGAGGAGGAGGTTGGAGGAGGTAGGAGGGATTGCCACACACACAGCAGGGGAACAGCTGACGTTACTGAACCCCAATAACAGAGGAGGGACTGTTGACTGTGCGTACAGCACTTCTGGACGGCAACTGGCGGTGTTGGAGCCCAGGGACAGGTGGAGGAGGAGGAGGTTGGAGGAGGTAGGAGGGATTGCCACACACACAGCAGGGGAACAGCTGACGTTACTGAACCCCAATAACAGAGGAGGGACTGTTGACTGTGCGTACAGCACTTCTGGACGGCAACTGGCGGTGTTGGAGCCCAGGGACAGGTGGAGGAGGAGGAGGTTGGAGGAGGTAGGAGGGATTGCCACACACACAGCAGGGGAACAGCTGACGTTACTGAACCCCAATAACAGAGGAGGGACTGTTGACTGTGCGTACAGCACTTCTGGACGGCAACTGGCAGTGTTAGAGCCCAGGGACAGGTGGAGGAGGAGGAGGTTGGAGGAGGTAGGAGGGATTGCCACACACACAGCAGGGGAACAGCTGACGTTACTGAACCCCAATAACAGAGAAGCGACTGTTGACTGTGCGTACAGCACTTCTGGACGGCAACTGGCGGTGTTGGAGCCCAGGGACAGGTGGAGGAGGAGGAGGTTGGAGGAGGTAGGAGGGATTGCCACACACACAGCAGGGGAACAGCTGACGTTACTGAACCCCAATAACAGAGGAGCGACTGTTGACTGTGCGTACAGCACTTCTGGACGGCAACTGGCGGTGTTGGAGCCCAGGGACAGGTGGAGGAGGAGGAGGTTGGAGGAGGTAGGAGGGATTGCCACACACACAGCAGGGGAACAGCTGACGTTACTGAACCCCAATAACAGAGGAGCGACTGTTGACTGTGCGTACAGCACTTCTGGACGGCAACTGGCGGTGTTGGAGCCCAGGGACAGGTGGAGGAGGAGGAGGTTGGAGGAGGTAGGAGGGATTGCCACACACACAGCAGGGGAACAGCTGACGTTACTGAACCCCAATAACAGAGGAGCGACTGTTGACTGTGCGTACAGCACTTCTGGACGGCAACTGGCGGTGTTGGAGCCCAGGGACAGGTGGAAAAGCAGAGGAACACAATGTAGGCCGAAGCCTGAGAAAGTCGAAAGGGAACCTTTAACCCCCCCCCAAGGCGTTTGTAGCTGAAAGAGCCAGCTTGTGCAGCACAAAAGATGCAAAAGGAAAAGGTGGCTCTTTTCATCATGCTCCTTGCAAACACAGAACTAAACACTTATAAAATGTGTCCCCTGCAACCGTAAAACCGTCCTGGAGGTGGGACTTTCCTTCGTAATGTGACGCAGCACAGCCGTCATTCCTACCCCCCCGGCGCCGCGCACCGGCTCCTCAGCGTTGTTTGATTCCGTCCCGGAGCCTGCGCTGTTATGTTATCCCGTGGCCAGGCACACTTAGCGCTGCCCGTCTTCTGGCATCATTTGGTGTCAGGATGGCTGCGCCTGTGCGGCCGCGCTGGCCGAGAGCCCGCCTCGCAGTGTCTTCTGATTTAATCCCACTGGGGGCCTGGGATCCATGGACATGCGCAGTGCATATCCTCGCCTCTCACTCCCCTCCCTACGGCTTCTTAAGACTGTGCGGTGTCACGGCCGTGGCATGCTATTAGGGACCAGCTGACACCGAACAGTCTGAAGAAGCCATAGGGAGATGAGTGAGAGGTGGAGGTTCAGATATGCACTGCGCATGTCCATGGATCCCAGGCCCCCAGTGGGATTAAATCAGAAGACACTGCGAGGCGGGCTCTCTGCCAGCGCGGCCGCACAGGCGCAGCCATCCTGACACCAAATGATGCCAGAAGACGGGCAGCGCTAAGTGTGCCTGGCCACGGGATAACATAACAGCGCAGGCTCCGGGACGGAATCAAACAACGCTGAGGAGCCGGTGCGCGGCGCCGGGGGGTAGGAATGACGGCTGTGCTGCGTCACATTACGAAGGAAAGTCCCACCTCCGGGACGGTGTTACGGTATCAGTGGACACATTTTATAAGTGTTAAGTTCTGCGTGTGCAAGGTGCTAAACAAAAATAGCTACCTTTTCCTTGTGCAGCATTACTGCTGCACAAGGTGGCTCTTTCAGTAACAAACGCCTTGGGGGGGGGGACAGATTCCCTTACATTTCAGTTGTTGTGTCAGCGTGGCGGTCGCATGACACATTGCCGGCTACACAGCTGGGGATCAGCTGACGTTACTGAAACCCAATAACACTGGGTCGTATGTTTTGACTGTGCAGACGGCACTTCTGAGCCTCAACTGGCGGTGTTGGAGCCCAGGAATTTAAGTTCAGGTGGTAGAAAGATGAACACAACAGGAGACCTGGATAACGTATACAGTGACCTAATTATTTAATCAGGAGGAGGAGTGGCAAATTCCTGCGAGATCCAGGCCTTGTTCATTTTCAGGAAAGTAAGCCGGTCAACGTTATCGGAGGATAGTCGCATGCGACGGTCAGTTAGTACACCACCTGCAGCACTAAAGACACGTTCCGATAATACACTGGCCGCAGGGCAAGACAGCACCTCCAATGCATACTGGCTTAGCTCTGGCCATGTATCCAGCTTTGAGACCCAAAACTTGAAAGGGGAAGAGCCGTCTGGGAGTACAGCAAGAGGGCAAGACATGTAGTCTGTCACCATCTGACGGAACCGTTGCCTCCTGCTGACTGGAGCCGTCTGTGATGGTGTAGACTTTTGTGGGGGGCACAGAAAACTGTGCCACAGTTGGGCCATACTGGTCTTGCCTTGGGCAGAGGCACTGCTTCTGCTCCCTCTTTGTGCAGAGCCTCCACCACTGCCTGGACGCACTGAGCTGCTTTGGAATGCACTAGCAGAACTTCTCTCAGTTGGAATGGAGAAGATGATGGAATTGACCAGTGTGTCTTGGTACTCCCGCATTTTTCGCTCCCGGTTCAACGGTGTGATGAGGCTTTCTACGTTGTCCCGGTAGCGAGGATCGAGGAGGGTGAACACCCAATAATCAGACATGTTGAGAATGTGGGCGATGCGGCGGTCGTTTCTCAGGCACTGCAGCATGTAATCCACCATGTGCTGCAGACTGCCAACTGCCCAAGAAACGCTGTCCCCTGCTGGAGGCGTGATCTCTGCCTGCTCGTCATCACCCCACCCTCGCTGTACACACTGAGTACTGGACAATTCGGTAACTCCCTCCTCTGGACGGACGTCTTCCTCCTCCATTGACTCCTCCTCATCCTCCTCACAAACTGTCCCCTGCCTACGCGTTTGTGAGGAACCACGTGGCGCTGACTGTCCAGAAGATGATGGAAATGGTGAATCCTCATCCTCCACCTCTTCCACAACATCATCCCTTAGCGCTTGCAGTGATTTTTCAAGCAGGCAGATAAGGGGGACAGTCATGCTGACTAGTGCATCATCTGCACTCGCCATCCGCGTGGAATAATCAAAGGGACGCAAAACCTGGCAGACGTCATTCATAGGGTTGAGCGAAACGGGTCGATCATTTTCAAAAGTCGCCGACTTTTGGCTAAGTCGGCGTCTCATGAAACCCGATCCGACCCCTGTGCTTGTCGGCCATGCGGTACGCGACTTTCGCGCCAAAGTCGCGTTTCAATGACGCGAAAAGCGCCATTTCTCAGCCAATGAAGGTGAACGCAGAGTGTGGGCAGCGTGATGACATAGATCCTGGTCCCCACCATCTTAGAGAAGGGCATTGCAGTGATTGGCTTGCTGTCTGCGGCGTCACAGGGGCTATAAAGGGGCGTTCCCGCCGACCGCCATCTTACTGCTGCTGATCTGAGCTTAGGGACAGGTTGCTGCCGCTTCATCAGAAGCAGGGAGAGCGTTAGGCAGGGTCCACTAACCACCAAACCGCTTGTGCTGCAGCGATTTCCACTGTCCAACACCACCTTCGGTGTGCAGGAACAGTGGAAGCTATTTTTTTTTTTTTTTCCCCTCAGCGCTGTAGCTCATTGGGCTGCCCTAGAAGGCTCCGTGATAGCTGTATTGCTGTGTGTACGCCACTGTGGAAACCAACTGCTTTTTTCAAAGCACATATCCTCTTGTTCCTTCCTTTCTGCACAGCTATCTTTTTTGTTTGTCCACACTTTTTATTTAATTTGTGCATCAGTCCACTCCTATTGCTGCCTGCCATACCTGGCTTACATTACTGCAGGGAGATAGTAATTGTAGGACAGTTTTTTTTTTTTTTTTTTTTTTTTTTTGTGGGAGATTAAGATTGGCATTTCTGCTACAGTGCCATCCCTGTGTGTGCCATCTCTCACTGAGTGGGCCATAGAAAGCCTATTTATTTTTTCCGTGATTTGTGTTCTAAAATCTACCTCAACACAGAAACACTACATCAATCAGTGGGAGAAAAATATTGGCCTCAGTCAGGGCTTGTGTGCCACTGCTGTGTGTGCGCTATCTCTCATTCAGTGGGCTATAGCAAGCCTATATTTTTTTTTTTTTTTTTTTTTTAATATTATTTGGTTTCAAAAGTCTCCCTGAAAAAAAAAAAAAACCTAAAAAAACAGTGGGAGAGTAATATTGCCCTTTCAGCTTGTGTGCCAGTCTTGACTCCTGGGTGTGCCACCTCTCTCCCTCTCATTCAGTGGGCCATAGAAAGCCTATTTATTTTTTTTTTTAAATATTATTGGGTTTCTAAAGTCTCCCTGAAAAAAACAAAAAATACATAAAAAAACAGTGGGAGAGTAATATTGCCCTTTCAGCTTGTGTGCCAGTCTTGACTCCTGGGTGTGCCACCTCTCTCCCTCTCATTCAGTGGGCCATAGAAAGCCTTTTTTTTTTTTGGTTTTTTTAATATTATTTGGTTTCTAAAGTCTCCCTGAAAAAAACAAAAAAAACATAAAAAACAGTGGGAGAGTAATATTGCCCTTTCAGCTTGTGCGCCAGTCTTGACTCCTGGTTGTGCCACCTCTCTCTCTCTAATTGTGGGCCATAGAAAGCCTTTTTTTTTTTTTAAAATATTATTGGGTTTCTAAAGTCTCCCTGAAAAAACAAAAAATACATAAAAAAACAGTGGGAGAGTAATATTGCCCTTTCAGCTTGTGTGCCAGTCTTGACTCCTGGGTGTGCCACCTCTCTCCCTTTCATTCAGTGGGCCATAGAAAGCCTATTTATTTTTTCCGTGATTTGTGTTCTAAATTCTACCTCAACACAAAAACACTACATCAATCAGTGGGAGAAAAATATTGGCCTCAGTCAGGGCTTGTGTGCCACTGCTGTGTGTGCTATCTCTCATTCAGTGGGCTATAGCAAGCCTATTTTTTTTTTTTTTTTTTTTTTTTTAATATTATTTGGTTTCTAAAGTCTCCCTGAAAAAAAAAAAAAACCTAAAAAAACAGTGGGAGAGTAATATTGCCCTTTCAGCTTGTGTGCCAGTCTTGACTCCTGGGTGTGCCACCTCTCTCCCTCTCATTCAGTGGGCCATAGAAAGCCTATTTATTTTTTTTTTTAAATATTATTGGGTTTCTAAAGTCTCCCTGAAAAAACAAAAAATACATAAAAAAACAGTGGGAGAGTAATATTGCCCTTTCAGCTTGTGTGCCAGTCTTGACTCCTGGGTGTGCCACCTCTCTCCCTTTCATTCAGTGGGCCATAGAAAGCCTATTTTTTTTTTTTTTAATATTATTTGGTTTCTAATTCTCCCTGAAAAAAAAAAAAAAACCTAAAAAAACAGTGGGAGAGTAATATTGCCCTTTCAGCTTGTGTGCCAGTCTTGACTCCTGGGTGTGCCACCTCTCTCCCTCTCATTCAGTGGGCCATAGAAAGCCTATTTATTTTTTTTTTTAAATATTATTGGGTTTCTAAAGTCTCCCTGAAAAAAACAAAAAATACATAAAAAAACAGTGGGAGAGTAATATTGCCCTTTCAGCTTGTGTGCCAGTCTTGACTCCTGGGTGTGCCACCTCTCTCCCTTTCATTCAGTGGGCCATAGAAAGCCTATTTATTTTTTTTTTTAAATATTATTGGGTTTCTAAAGTCTCCCTGAAAAAAAAAAAAAAACCTAAAAAAACAGTGGGAGAGTAATATTGCCCTTTCAGCTTGTGTGCCAGTCTTGACTCCTGGGTGTGTCACCTCTCTCCCTCTCATTCAGTGGGCCATAGAAAGCCTATTTATTTTTTTTTTTAAATATTATTGGGTTTCTAAAGTCTCCCTGAAAAAACAAAAAATACATAAAAAAACAGTGGGAGAGTAATATTGCCCTTTCAGCTTGTGTGCCAGTCTTGACTCCTGGGTGTGCCACCTCTCTCCCTCTCATTCAGTGGGCCATAGAAAGCCTTTTTTTTTTTTGGTTTTTTTAATATTATTTGGTTTCTAAAGTCTCCCTGAAAAAAACAAAAAAAACATAAAAAACAGTGGGAGAGTAATATTGCCCTTTCAGCTTGTGCGCCAGTCTTGACTCCTGGTTGTGCCACCTCTCTCTCTCTAATTGTGGGCCATAGAAAGCCTTTTTTTTTTTTTTTTTTAATATTATTTGGTTTCTAAAGTCTCCCTGAGAAAAAAAAATAAATAAATTAGGTGGGAGATTAATATTGACATTAGTGCTTGAGTGACAGTCCTGCGTGTGTGTCATCTCTGTGATTTTGTGCCACAGAAAACAGAGTGTGTAACATTGTGCCTGATTTTCCTTGTGGTCTCACCAACCTGTTAAGGGATATTGAAATCATACTGAAGTTATAGCTCACCGTGTAAGTTGTTTGATAGCAACAAATAAAGTTACTTTGGTTAAGATTTTAAAACAATGAGGAAGTCTGGTGCAAGAGGTCGTCGTGGGCGTTCATTGTCAGCTGGTAATGATGGTAGTGGTAGTGGAGCATCAGGTGGTCGTGGGGATAAAAATATTCCACCTAAGTCTGGAGCTGTGGAGCCAGTTTCGTCGTCAGGCTACACAAGGCCTCGAACGCTCTCTTTTCTGGGAGTAGGAAAACCGCTTTTAAAGGCGGAGCAGCAACAGCAAGTTTTGGCTTACATTGCAGACTCAGCCTCTAGCTCTTTTGCCTCCTCTTCCGAAACTGGTAAATGTAAAAGCAGCGCGTCGCTTGTGGATGTTCACGGTCAGGGACAAGTCGCTTCCTTGTCCTCCTCAGCAAAAACTACAACAAGAGAGAAGGATGCAGCAGGCGACACAACGGGTCACTCCATGGAGCTCTTTACACATACCGTCCCTGGCTTAGAAAGTGAAACATTTAACAGGCCATGCCCATTACAAGTATATTCTGACATGGAGTGCACTGATGCACAGCCACAGCCAGAGTACTATGCTGCTCCTTTGACTCAGACCACCACATTGCCCTCTCAGGGTACAGATCCACAATCAGACCCTGATGAGACTATGTTGCCCCGCCACGAACGCTATACCACCGACCGACACAGTGACACAGACGAAGTTGCACACGAGCTCGAAGAGGAGGTAATAGATGACCCAGTTATTGACCCCGATTGGCAGCCATTGGGGGAACAGGGTGCAGGCGGCAGTAGTTCAGAAGCGGAGGTGGAGGAGGGGCCGCAGCAGGCATCAACATCGCAACAGGTTCCATCTGCCGGGCCCGTATCTGGACCAAAACGCGTGTCAAAGCCAAAACCTGTTGGAGCACAGCGTTGCCATCCGGTTAAAGCTCAGTCTGCAATCCCTGAAAAGGGATCAGAGTCTAGGAAGAGTGCAGTCTGGCATTTTTTTAAACAACATCCAACTGATCAGCGCAAAGTCATCTGTCAAAAATGTTCAACTAGCTTAAGCAGAGGTCAGAATCTGAAAAGTCTAAATACTAGTTGCATGCATAGACACTTAACCACCATGCATTCTCAAGCCTGGACTAACTACCAAACGTCCCTCAAGGTTGTAGCACCCTCGGCCAATGAAGCTAGTCAGCAACGCAACATCCCTTCCGTCACTGTAAGGCCACCATTTTCCGCACCACCGGCAGTATCTGTGCAGGTTTCTTTGCCAGCCAAAAGCAGTCAGGGTCAGGGAATCACCAGTTTTGTAGGAGGAAATATTGCATGTAGGGCACCGGCGGAAACAATACCGTCTCCAACCGTCTCTCAGTCTGCCATGTCCACCGGCACACCCGAAAGTTCCACGATCTACAGCTCTCCAGTCCAGCTCACCCTACATGAGACTCTGGTTAGAAAAAGGAAGTACTTATCCTCGCATCCGCGTACACAGGGTTTTAACGCCCACATAGCTAGACTAATCTCGTTAGAGATGATGCCCTACCGGTTAGTTGAAAGCGAAGCTTTCAAAGCCCTGATGGAGTACGCTGAACCACGATACGAGCTACCCAGTCGACACTTTTTTTCCAGAAAAGCCATCCCAGCCCTGCACCAGCATGTTAAACAGCGCATCGTCCATGCACTCAGGCAATCTGTGAGTACAAAGGTGCACCTGACTACAGATGCATGGACCAGTAGGCATGGCCAGGGACGTTATGTGTCCATCACGGCACACTGGGTGAATGTGGTGGATGCAGGGTCCACAGGCGACATCAATTTAGGGACAGTTGTGCCTAGCCCACGGTCTAGGAAACAGTTGGCTGTAGGCGTTCGCACCCCCTCCTCCTCCTCCTCGTCCTCCTGCAGAAGCTACAGCTCTTCCACAGAACGCAGTCGGCCAACCACTCCATCGGCAGATGACACTGTTGCACACCAGTTGTCCCATTATGGGCCAGCTACTGCCAAGCGTCAGCAGGCTGTATTGGCTATGAAGTGTTTGGGCGACAACAGACACACCGCGGAAGTTCTGTCCGAGTTCTTGCAACAAGAAACGCAGTCGTGGCTGGGCACAGTAGATCTTGAGGCAGGCAAGGTAGTGAGTGATAACGGAAGGAATTTCATGGCTGCCATCTCCCTTTCCCAACTGAAACACATTCCTTGCCTGGCTCACACCTTAAACCTGGTGGTGCAGTGCTTATTGAAAACTTATCCTGGGTTCTCCGACCTGCTCCTCAAAGTGCGTGCACTTTGCTCACATATCCGACGTTCGCCTGTACACGCCAGCCGTATGCAAACCTATCAGCGGTCTTTGAACCTTCCCCAGCATCGCCTAATCATAGACGTTGCAACAAGGTGGAACTCAACACTGCACATGCTTCAGAGACTGTGCGAACAGAGGCGTGCTGTTATTTATTTGTGGGAGGATACACGGGCAGGCAGTAGGATGGCAGACATGGAGTTGTCAGGTGTGCAGTGGTCGAAGATACAAGACATGTGTCAAGTCCTTCAGTGTTTTGAGGAATGCACACGGCTGGTTAGTGCAGACAACGCCGTAATAAGCATGAGCATCCCCCTAATGCGTCTGCTGATGCAAAGTTTGACGCACATAAAGGAGCAGGCGTCTGCACCAGAGGAAGAGGGAAGCCTTGATGACAGTCAGCCATTGTCTGGTCAGGGCAGTGTACAGGACGAGGTAGCGGGCGAAGAGGAGGTGGAGGACGAGGAGGATGATGGGGATGAGTATATTTTTAATGCCGAACCTTTCCCGGGGGCACAGGAAATTGGTTGCGTGTCACGGCCGGGTTCTGGTTTTTTGAGGGACACAAGTGACGTAGATTTGCCTGCAACTGCCCCTCAACCAATCACAACCGGAGATTTGACAACTGGAACTTTGGCCCACATGGCGGATTATGCCTTACGTATCCTAAAAAGGGACACACGCATTACGAAAATGATGAACGATGACGATTACTGGTTGGCCTGCCTCCTTGATCCACGCTATAAAGGCAAATTGCAAAATATTATGCCACATGAGAACTTGGAACTAATATTAGCAACCAAACAATCAACTCTTGTTGACCGTTTGCTTCAGGCATTCCCAGCACACAGCGCACGTGATCGTTCTCACACGAGCTCCAGGGGGCAGCAGACTAGGAGTGTTAGGGGTGCACACATCAGAAGTGGCGTTGGACAGAGGGGTTTTCTGACCAGGTTGTGGAGTGATTTTGCTATGACCGCAGACAGGACAGGTACTGCTGCATCAATTGAAAGTGACAGGAGACAACATTTGTCCAGTATGGTTACTAACTATTTTTCATCCCTTATCGATGTTCTCCCTCAACCGTCATTCCCATTTGATTACTGGGCCTCCAAATTAGACACCTGGCCAGAATTGGCAGAATATGCATTGCAGGAGCTTGCTTGCCCGGCAGCAAGTGTCCTATCAGAAAGAGTATTCAGTGCTGCAGGTTCAATATTAACCGAAAAAAGGACTCGTCTGGCTACCCAAAATGTTGACGATCTAACATTCATTAAAATGAACCACAACTGGATTTCGAAATCTTTTGCCCCACCTTGCCCGGCCGACACCGAGCTTTCCTATGAAAGGCTCTTGCCTGTGAATTACTTTTCTAATGTCTAATTTGCTGCAGCTGATTGTACAGCATACGACATGTTTACACCTCCCTAAATGGCCAAACTCCCCACACGGGGCCGTGGTATCGCGACTTGGCGCAAGCACCCGTGAGACTGCTGTTTGTCTGAAGAGGTGGGTGTGCTCGCTTTTGGTTGACGGCATTGCTACTGGGTCCCTCATAGTACAATGTAGTGTCTCTGGCGGTGGTGGTGCGCACCCAACGTCAGACACACCGTTGTAACATGAGGGGCCCTGGGGCGGTCCCGCCGGCCTCTAGAGAGTTCCCCCCTACCCCAGCTCAAAATGTGCTCTACCACATGCAAAATTATGTCGCACAGCTCCACCAATCTTTAGTCTATTCGCTGACATCATTCAATGTCTGGCACTGACAATACACATTTGTAGACATCTATGATGCAACTTAAAGTAGTCTGTGTCTGTGTCCTATATTGGCACCATTAAATAGTTACTGCCAAATTACTATGTCAGAAACTCAGCAGATGAGCCCACCCCTGTACCTAAGTATGCCACCTTTTTTTTTGTTTTGGTTGTTTTGCGAGACATTAACATCTATTTATATTTTGGGAGTACTGGGACAGACACTCCTTGCACTACTCCTCCACTCACCACCAAGCTGCCCGTGTATCCATGTAACCGCTGTAAAACTGCCATGAGCCTATTGTTTGTTATTTTAGGCCTTTGAAGCCTGTCTGCGGTCCCTCCTTCCACTAGTCCTCCACTGACCAGACCACTGCTGCCCGTGTACCCCTGGAACCAATTATAAAGTGCCTACAGCCAGCCCATTTTTTTATGTTAGGCCTTTGAAGCCTGTCTGCGGTCCCTCCTTCCACTAGTCCTCCACTGACCAGACCACTGCTGCCCGTGTACCCCTGGAACCAATTATAAAGTGCCTACAGCCAGCCCATTTTTTTATGTTAGGCCTTTGAAGCCTGTCTGCGGTCCCTCCTTCCACTAGTCCTCCACTGACCAGACCACTGCTGCCCGTGTACCCCTGGAACCAATTATAAAGTGCCTACAGCCAGCCCATTTTTTTATGTTAGGCCTTTGAAGCCTGTCTGCGGTCCCTCCTTCCACTAGTCCTCCACTGACCAGACCACTGCTGCCCGTGTACCCCTGGAACCAATTATAAAGTGCCTACAGCCAGCCCATTTTTTTATGTTAGGCCTTTGAAGCCTGTCTGCGGTCCCTCCTTCCACTAGTCCTCCACTGACCAGACCACTGCTGCCCGTGTACCCCTGGAACCAATTATAAAGTGCCTACAGCCAGCCCATTTTTTTATGTTAGGCCTTTGAAGCCTGTCTGCGGTCCCTCCTTCCACTAGTCCTCCACTGGCCAGACCACTGCTGCCCGTGTACCCCTGGAACCAATTATAAAGTGCCTACAGCCAGCCCATTTTTTTATGTTAGGCCTTTGAAGCCTGTCTGCGGTCCCTCCTTCCACTAGTCCTCCACTGGCCAGACCACTGCTGCCCGTGTACCCCTGGAACCAATTATAAAGTGCCTACAGCCAGCCCATTTTTTTATGTTAGGCCTTTGAAGCCTGTCTGCGGTCCCTCCTTCCACTAGTCCTCCACTGACCAGACCACTGCTGCCCGTGTACCCCTGGAACCAATTATAAAGTGCCTACAGCCAGCCCATTTTTTTATGTTAGGCCTTTGAAGCCTGTCTGCGGTCCCTCCTTCCACTAGTCCTCCACTGACCAGACCACTGCTGCCCGTGTACCCCTGGAACCAATTATAAAGTGCCTACAGCCAGCCCATTTTTTTATGTTAGGCCTTTGAAGCCTGTCTGCGGTCCCTCCTTCCACTAGTCCTCCACTGGCCAGACCACTGCTGCCCGTGTACCCCTGGAACCAATTATAAAGTGCCTACAGCCAGCCCATTTTCTTATGTTAGGCCTTTGAAGCCTGTCTGCGGTCCCTACTTTAAATACTCCTCCACTCACCACCAAGCTGCCTGCCCGTCTATCCATGTAACCGCTGTAAAACTGCAATGAGCCTATTGTTTGTTATTTTAGGCCTTTGATAGCCTGTCTGCGGCCCCTACTTGCAATACTCCTCCACTGACCACAATGCTGCCTGGAGTGCCTGCCTGTGTATCCATGTAACCGATGTAAAACTGCCATGACTGCCTACTGTTTGTTATTTTAGGCCTTTGATAGCCTGTCTGCGGCCCCTACTTGCAATACTCCTCCACTGACCACAATGCTGCCTGAATTGCCTGCCTGTGTATCCATGTAACCGATGTAAAACTGCCATGACTGCCTACTGTTTGTTATTTTAGGCCTTTGATAGCCTGTCTGCGGCCCCTACTTGCAATACTCCTCCACTGACCACAATGCTGCCTGGAGTGCCTGCCTGTGTATCCATGTAACCGATGTAAAACTGCCATGACTGCCTACTGTTTGTTATTTTAGGCCTTTGATAGCCTGTCTGCGGCCCCTACTTGCAATACTCCTCCACTGACCACAATGCTGCCTGGATTGCCTGCCTGTGTATCCATGTAACCGATGTAAAACTGCCATGACTGCCTACTGTTTGTTATTTTAGGCCTTTGATAGCCTGTCTGCGGCCCCTACTTGCAATACTCCTCCACTGACCACAATGCTGCCTGGAGTGCCTGCCTGTGTATCCATGTAACCGATGTAAAACTGCCATGAGTGCCTACTGTTTGGTATTTTAGGCCTTTGGTAGCCTGTCTGCAGCCCCTACTTGCAATACTCCTCCACTGACCACACCAATGCTGCCCGTGTACCCCTGGAACCTATTTAAAAGTTCATAGAGCCTAGTTATATATTTTATTTACTATTAATAAGGCCATGATGGACTACGCTGTACCACGCTACAAGCTAACCAGTCGACACTTCTTTTGCGAGAAAAGCCATCCCAACCCTCCACCAGCATGTAGAAGACCGCATTGTCCATGCACTCTGGCAATCTGTGAGTACAAAGGTGCACCTGACAACAGACGCATGGACCTGTAGGCATGGCCACGGAAGATTACGTGTCCATTACGGCGCAATGGGTTAATGTGTTGGATGCATGGTCCACAGGGGACAGCCTACTAAGTCTGTCTGCAGTCCCTAATTCAATTTGTCCTCCACTGTCTAAATCGGAGCTTCCACCTTCTGGCTTTCGGCCTATAGTATCAGAAATTAAACTGCATTTGGCCTTCAACTTTGGTTAGGGCCTACTAACGGCTTCTGCCCCTCCCTGGTGTTGCCCTCAACTAAATAAAGCTGAGCTTCAACCTTCTGCTCCAAATTACCATTTTAAAAAATGCAATAGGCTTTTCCGGCCTACTAAAGGTGTCTGTCTGTGTGCCCCTGCCTGGTGTTGTCCTCAACTAAATAAAGCTGAGCTTCAACCTTCTGCTCCAAATTACCATTTTAAAAAATGCAATAGGCTTTTCCGGCCTACTAAAGGTGTCTGTCTGTGTGCCCCTGCCTGGTGTTGCCCTCAACTAAATAAAGCTGAGCTTCAACCTTCTGCTCCAAATTACCATTTTAAAAAATGCAATAGGCTTTTCCGGCCTACTAAAGGTGTCTGTCTGTGTGCCCCTGCCTGGTGTTGTCCTCAACTAAATAAAGCTGAGCTTCAACCTTCTGCTCCAAATTACCATTTTAAAAAATGCAATAGGCTTTTCCGGCCTACTAAAGGTGTCTGTCTGTGTGCCCCTGCCTGGTGTTGTCCTCAACTGAATAAAGCTGAGCTTCAACCTTCCGGCTCTCATTAAGTGGTTTTTAAAAAACAAAATGGTGGTTAGGGCCTACTAACGGCTTCTGCCCCTCCCTGGTGTTGCCCTCAACTAAATAAAGCTGAGCTTCAACCTTCTGCTCCAAATTACCATTTTAAAAAATGCAATAGGCTTTTCCGGCCTACTAAAGGTGTCTGTCTGTGTGCCCCTGCCTGGTGTTGTCCTCAACTGAATAAAGCTGAGCTTCAACCTTCCGGCTCTCATTAAGTGGTTTTTAAAAAACAAAATGGTGGTTAGGGCCTACTAACGGCTTCTGCCCCTCCCTGGTGTTGCCCTCAACTAAATAAAGCTGAGCTTCAACCTTCTGCTCCAAATTACCATTTTAAAAAATGCAATAGGCTTTTCCGGCCTACTAAAGGTGTCTGTCTGTGTGCCCCTGCCTGGTGTTGTCCTCAACTGAATAAAGCTGAGCTTCAACCTTCCGGCTCTCATTAAGTGGTTTTTAAAAAACAAAATGGTGGTTAGGGCCTACTAACGGCTTCTGCCCCTCCCTGGTGTTGCCCTCAACTAAATAAAGCTGAGCTTCAACCTTCTGCTCCAAATTACCATTTTAAAAAATGCAATAGGCTTTTCCGGCCTACTAAAGGTGTCTGTCTGTGTGCCCCTGCCTGGTGTTGTCCTCAACTAAATAAAGCTGAGCTTCAACCTTCTGCTCCAAATTACCATTTTAAAAAATGCAATAGGCTTTTCCGGCCTACTAAAGGTGTCTGTCTGTGTGCCCCTGCCTGGTGTTGTCCTCAACTGAATAAAGCTGAGCTTCAACCTTCCGGCTCTCATTAAGTGGTTTTTAAAAAACAAAATGGTGGTTAGGGCCTACTAACGGCTTCTGCCCCTCCCTGGTGTTGCCCTCAACTAAATAAAGCTGAGCTGCAACCTTCTGCTCCAAATTACCATTTTAAAAAATGCAATAGGCTTTTCCGGCCTACTAAAGGTGTCTGTCTGTGTGCCCCTGCCTGGTGTTGTCCTCAACTAAATAAAGCTGAGCTTCAACCTTCTGCTCCAAATTACCATTTTAAAAAATGCAATAGGCTTTTCCGGCCTACTAAAGGTGTCTGTCTGTGTGCCCCTGCCTGGTGTTGTCCTCAACTAAATAAAGCTGAGCTTCAACCTTCTGCTCCAAATTACCATTTTAAAAAATGCAATAGGCTTTTCCGGCCTACTAAAGGTGTCTGCCCCTCCCTGGTGTTGTCCTCAACTGAACAAAGCTGAGCTTCCACATTCTGGCTTTCGCCCTATACTATCAGATATTAAACTGCATTTGGCCTACTAGTGTGGTTAGGCCCTTGAAACAGTGTCTGCTGCTCTTGGGTTTGCTACTCCACTGAACAAAGCAATGCCGCCTGTTTAGTCCTGTTACCAATTTTGAACTGCATTTAGCCTACTTTATTCTTTGGCCCTATATCTGTTTCCTCCTCATCCTGCCCATTGCCCAGCCACTGCTAAATGAGTCTGCTGGTACATTGACCTAGACCACTACATTCCCCTTGTACTCTACACAGCCAGAATCTGACCCTGCTGAAAGTAAGGTTCCCCTTCCCGCATGTTATACCACCTTACACACGGACAAAGAGGAAGGTGCAGATGAAAGTGCAGGTTCCTTCATCAGGTGGGGGGGCATACTCGTTGGCGACGTCACTGGCACAGGGCCCCTCAGAGTACGCAAAAGTGTCGCTGCTGGTGGGAGGCGCCCCCGCCATGCAAACACACCGCCGTACTTTGAGGGGCCCTGTGCCAGTGCCAATGCGAACGAGTGGGCCCCCCCCTGCTTGCTCAGGATCACAGCACTTGCAACGTTTAAATACTTACCTTTCCCTGCAACACCGCCGTGACGTAGTCCGCATTTCCTGGGCCCACGAAAAACTTGAGCCAGCCCTACTCCCCCCACAACTTTCCCCCAATTCCCTATGCCCAACTATTATTATACAGTTAATTAAGATTGGCAAGCTTCAGAAACAAGAATGGATGTTTTTGGCATTAAAATGGGCACTGTAGGTGTTTTCCTGGCCTCCACTCACTGCCGACTATGCTTCCCCATTGACTTGCATTGGGTTTCGTGTTTCGGTCGATCCCCGACTTTTAGCGATAATCGGCCGACTGCACTCGACTCGACTCTGGACAAAATCGGGTTTCCCAGAACCCTACTCGATCTTAAAAAAATGAAAGTCGCTCAACCCTACACACGTTGCATCTGACATAGCAAATGTCATCTGCAACTGTGTCAAAAAAGGACCAGGCACTGCAAGTCTTGGGAGCGCCCTATTTGGCTTTTGGAAGAGACATGCTCCTAACGGGTGCCAAAGCGGAGGCTGCAGGATCCGCAGTCTTCCCCCTCCCTCTCCCTCTTTGGGCCGTACGGGGAATCTCTTCCTCAGAGCTGCTCCCACCACCTTCCTGTCCCTCACGCCAAGATGGGTCGAGGACCTCATCATCTACACTACCCTCTGCCCCCAACTGCTCCTCCTGGGTAGTCTCAGCAGCAGAGCACGCACCAGTAAGTGGCACCTGAGTGTCATCATCAGCTGATGCGGCCTGCGATGTGGTGACCGGAGCCACTGGCCCACCCGCCTCTTCAGAGGAAGACAGAAAAAGCTGTTGGGCATCACTGCACCCTGCCTCTTCTTCCATTTCTCCAATGCTGCTTGGCTGGCCCCCTGTTTCCAAGCCAAGAGATTCAGAGAACAGAAGTAGAGACGGCTCCTGTCCTGGGCTCTCTGTCTGCCTGGGCAATTTGGCAGGTGGTGAAGAGACAGATGGCTGCTCTCCAGTGCTCTGTGTCTGAGAGGATGTGGCACTAATGGAAGTTGATGCATTAGCTGCCATCCATCCGACAACAGCTTCAATTTGTTCTTGACGCAGCAGCGGTGTACGGCGCTCTGACACAAAGCTGCGCATGAACGACTGTTGCCTGGTGAAAGTGGGTGCTGATGAGTCACCGGTGCCCGCAGCAGGCACAGAATCCCCACGTCCCCTCCCTGCTCCGCGCCCACGCCCACGCCCACGTGCCTTACTCACTGCCTTCTTCATCTTGGTTGACTGATAAAGATAAGCAGAAAAGTACTAACGGATTTGTGTGCTTATTCCTGAGCAACTCCTCCTAACAGGTATAAGAAACACTAATTTTCTAAAGTGTGGACTAGACTTTAATATGAGCTAATGTGGCCTACACAAATGTAAAGTGGTGTAACTGGTGTGTTTGGTGAACTTTATTATTTATTTCTTTTTTGGGGGCTGAACTGACAACAGATAGAGCTGCAGTCACACGGAGACCGTGCAGACAGACGTAAACGGCGCTGCAAGGCCCAAAAACCCTCCTCTACATTATCCTATGTAGTGTTTTTCCACAAGTTAGCTGGAGACGGGTGGAAAGACACTAATAGGATTTTTTAAAATAAATTAGCAGCAACCTACACTACTTGAAAAAAAAAGAAAATTGATTTGGCGGTATGACGCAGTGAACAACCCTGAGCAGGAAACAACCAGGCTATGGCTGCTCACAGACTACAGGGCGAGCTGCAATCACACGGAGACCGTGCAGACAGCCATAAACGGCGCTGCAAGGCCCAAAAACCCTCCTCTACTTTATCCTATGTAGTGTTTTTCCACAAATTAGCTGGAGACGGGTGGAAAGACACTAATAGGATTTTTTTAAATAAATTAGCAGCAGACTACACTACTTGAAAAAAAATTAAAATTGATTTGGCGGTATGACGCAGTGAACAACCCTGAGCTGGAGACAACCAGGCTATGGCTGCTCACAGACTACAGGGCGAGCTGCAATCACACGGAGACCGTGCAGACAGCCGTAAACGGCGCTGCAAGGCCCAAAAACCCTCCTCTACGTTATCCTATGTAGTGTTTTTCCACAAATTAGCTGGAGACGGGTGGAAAGACACTAATAGGATTTTTTTAAATAAATTAGCAGCAGACTACACTACTTGAAAAAAAATTAAAATTGATTTGGCGGTATGACGCAGTGAACAACCCTGAGCTGGAGACAACCAGGCTATGGCTGCTCACAGACTACAGGGCGAGCTGCAGTCACACGGAGACCGTGCAGACAGCCGTAAACGGCGCTGCAAGGCCCAAAAACCCTCCTCTACTTTATCCTATGTAGTGTTTTTCCACAAATTAGCTGGAGACGGGTGGAAAGACACTAATAGGATTTTTTTGAATAAATTAGCAGCAGACTACACTACTTGAAAAAAAAAAAAAAAAAAAAGAACAGTATGAGGCAATGAACCACCCTCCCTGAACTGAATACAACCAGCTATGGATGGCCTATGTGGCTGCACTCAGACTAGAGAGTGGGCTGCACTCACACACACACACACACAGACCTTGCAGATCGCTGTGAAAACAGCGCTACAAGGCAAAAGCAAGGTGAATAGTAGGTGAACACAGCGGTTGCTAAATTAGCCTTTGGAAAGCACAAAGAAGCAAATCGCTATCTCTAAACTGTCCCTCAGTCAGCAAACAGCGTCCTGTCACTAACTGAATTCACAGCAGAGTGATCGCAAAATGGCGCCAGCGACTTTTAAACTGCAGCATGACATCATTTCAGCAGCCAATCACAGCCTTGCCAGTAGTTTCATGCCCTCCATGCTAAACAGGATGTGCCCACACTTGGAATCATTCTCATTGGCTGAATTTCTGCATTTTGAATCTTGGAACTTCCGATTCCGGTATCCGATACGCGGCAAGTATCGGAATCCCGGTATCGGAATTCCGATACCGCAAGTATCGGCCGATACCCGATACTTGCGGTATCGGAATGCTCAACACTATCAGTGACCAAACTTACAAAATCAGCAAGGGATCAAATAATTGTTTCCTTCACTGTATGTAGGGGTATAATAAGAACTTGGGACTCCAATTGGAGAAGAAAACTTCCATCCAAGCTCTTTTGAATTTGACATTCACAGTTAGAGGGGGAAGCTGTATTATACACACATGGTCAAAATTGTTGGTACCCCTCGTTTAATGACAGAAAAACCCACAATGGTCACAGAAATAACTTGAATCTGACAAAAGTAATAATAACTAAAAAAATATATGAAAATGAACAAATGAAAGTTAGACATTGCTTTTCAGCCATGCTTCCACAGAATAAAAAAAACAAACTCATGAAATAGGCCTGGACAGAAATGATGGTACCCTTCACTTAATATTTTGTTGTGCAACCTTTTGAGACAATCACTGCAATGAAACAATTCCTGTAACTGTCAATGAGACATCTGCACCTCTTGACAGGTATTTTGGCCTACTCCTCATGAGCAAACTGCTCCAGTTGACTTGTGTTTAAAGGCTGCCTTTTCCAGACGACATGTTTCAGCTCTTTCCAAAGATGCTCAATAGGATTTAGGTCAGGGCTCATAGAAGGTCACTTCAGAATAGTCCAATGTTTTCCTCTTAGCTATTCTTGGGTGTTTTAGCTGTGTGTTTTTGGTCATTATCCTGTTGCAAGACCCATGACCTGCCACTGAGACCAAGCTTTGTGACACTGGGCAGCATATTTCTCTCTAGAATCCCTTGATAGTCTTGAGATTGTATTGTGTCCTGCACATATTCTAGACACCCTCTGCCAGATGCAGCAAAACAGCCCCAGAATATAACAGAGCCTCCTCCATGATTCACAGTAGGGCCAGTGTTCTTTTCTTGATAGGCTTCATTTTTCCATCTGTGAACATAGAGCTGATGTGCCTTGCCAAAAAGTTCTATTTTTGTCTCATCTGTCCATTCTTCATTCTCCCAGAAGCTTTGTGGCTTGTCAACATGTGGTTTGGCAAATTCCAGTCTGGCTTTTTTACGATTTTTTTCAACAATGATGTCCTCCTTGGTCATCTCCCATGAAGTCCACTTTGGCTCATGCAACAATGGATGGTGCAATCTGACACTGATGTTCCTTGAGCTTGAAGTTCACCTTTAATCTGTTTAGAAAATGTTCTGGTCTCTTTTGTTACCATTCATATTATCCGTCTCTTTGATTTGTCATCAGTTTTCCTCCTGAGGCCATGTCCTGGAAGGTTGGCTACAGTCCCATGGATCTTACATTTCTGAATAATATGTTCAACTGTAGTCACATGAACATCAAGCTGCTTGGAGATGGTCTTATAAGTTTTACCTTTAACATGTTTGTCTATAAATTTCTTTCTAATCTCCTAAGCAACTCTTTCCTTCGCTTCCTCTGGTCCATGTTGAGTGTGATACACACAAGGTCACCAAACAGCACAGTGAGTATCTGTAGCCCTATATACAGGCCTACTCACTGATTCCAAGATTGTAGACCTCTGTGATGATAGTTAGTGGACACACCTTGATTTAATAAGTCCCTTTTGTCACATTATTTTCAGGCGTACCATCATTTCTGTCCAGGCCTATTTCATGAGTTTTATTTAATTTTTTAAAGGGAACCTGTCACCTGAATTTGGCGGGACCAGTTTGGGGTCATATGGGCGGGGTTTTTGGGTGTTTGATTCACCCTTTCCTTACCTGCTGGCTGCATGCTGGCCGCAATATTGGATTGAAATTCATTCTTTGTCTTCCGGAGTACACGCCTGCGCAAGGCAATATTGCAAAATTTCCAAAAGCTAAAAATCCCGTTTTTATTTACAATAAAGAAGCCTGCCAACCTCAAATTTGGCATCAGACAAAGAATTACAATATGATGGTCTGATGCCATTTTCCTGAATTCTAATAAAGGGAATCACATAAAATTCAAATTCCGGATGATCCAAACATTTTGTAAAATTTGAGGCATACCAATTTGTTCAACCGCATTCAAAAGTAATACATGGTTTCTAAGTGATCTTTGAAGTTTTGTGATTTTTCATGTATGATGATAATTTGTCACAATTGACAGTGGCCCACATTTATTATTCAGTTGCATATAATAAAAAGTTACATTTAATATTGAGCACAAATTCTAAGCTGAAAATCAAATTTTAGACTCATTTATGAAAGGCTAATGTCTTATGGTCCACAAAAAGTGGTGCAAATGTACAGCTAGTCATAACAGATGAAAACATAATGTCAATCACTAGAGTTCCCCGTACCTAATCTTTAATATGAGTGGAATTATTATTTTTAATAAATGTGGGTTACTACTAGCTATCCAATTAAGTGATGTGTGAAGTGTATTATGTTTTATTACTAACTATAAAAATGGATTTGATCGCTTTGATAGAGCCTTCTTAATTAGCTATTACTGTATGGTTAACACAATTATAATAATGCTAAAGTTGTCCAGTTTGTTAGTGTTGAAGAATAATTCTTAAATAAGAAAAATGATTGTGTCGTCATTTTTTAGACCCTTTAATTTTCTTCATTTTTGAAAGAGGAAAAATAGGGTTTAAAGATATGCAGTATATGGAGAAACTTCAGTTATAGTATGGAACCCAACTTGTGGCTGTGTGGCTGAACTTAACAGGGGGACCAAGATGGCAGTTATGGAGGCGTTTATCAGGCAACCAGCTGCCATGATTACCCATCAGTGCCTTGCAACCGCCTTGTAGGGGGCTACTGTGAGCTGGCAACAATGGCATCATTTGAACGCCGGTGTCAGGGAGTGAAGGTGGCACTTAAGTGCTAAAACTAGAGCAATCATCACACAATCCAGTTGATGTAGTTTTAGGCTCATGATGGTTATGAAACACAGCAATCATCTGCCTGCTATGAAGCAAACTCAGCCAGCCAGAGTGAGTCAGATTTCTACTTTTCCTATTGATATATGGCAAATATCTTAGGTTGTTTACAAGTTAATGTGGTAACTTTTGGATGTGTCCAAAAGAGAATTGTTATGACCCCAATGGCGAGGGTCTCAGAGGAACGTGGAAGTCTGCAGAATACAAAAATCCAGCTCATAGGGCAGTGGTAACTGGGTTGACCATATATCTACTCCTAACGCCAACACTAGAAGTAGCCGGGGATCATTCCTACGTTGATTCTAGATGACACGCGCCAGCCGGAGAATCTAGCTACCCCTAGTAGAGGAAAACAAAGACCTTTCTTGCCTCCAGAGAAGGGGACCCCAAAGCTGGATAGAAGCCCCCCACAAATAATGACGGTGAGGTAAGAGGAAATGACAAACACAGAAATGAACCAGGTTTAGCACAGAGAGGCCCGCTTACTGATAGCAGAATAAAGAAAGGTAACTTATATGGTCAACAAAAACCCTATCAAAATCCACACTGGAAATTCAAGAACCCCCGAACCGTCTAACGGTCCGGGGGGAGAACACCAGCCCCCTAGAGCTTCCAGCAAAGGTCAGGATATAGATTTGGAACAAGCTGGACAAAAATACAAAACCAAAACAAATAGCAAAAAGCAAAAGGCAGACTTAGCTGATATAACTGGAACCAGGATCAGTAGACAAGAGCACAGCAGACTAGCTCTGATAACTACGTTGCCAGGCATAGAACTGAAGGTCCAGGGAGCTTATATAGCAACACCCCTAACTAACGACCCAGGTGCGGATAAAAGGAATGACAGAAAAACCAGAGTCAAAAAACTAGTAACCACTAGAAGGAGCAAAAAGCAAATTCACAACAGTACCCCCCCCTTAGTGAGGGGTCACCGAACCCTCACCACGACCACCAGGGCGATCAGGATGAGCGGCATGAAAGGCACGAACTAAATCGGCCGCATGAACATCAGAGGCGACCACCCAGGAATTATCCTCCTGACCATAGCCCTTCCACTTGACCAGGTACTGAAGCCTCCGCCTGGAGAGGCGAGAATCCAAGATCTTCTCCACCACGTACTCCAACTCGCCCTCAACCAACACCGGAGCAGGAGGCTCAGCAGAAGGAACTACAGGCACAATGTACCGCCGCAACAAGGACCTATGAAATACATTGTGAATAGCAAACGACACAGGAAGATCCAGACGAAAAGATACAGGATTAAGGATTTCCAATATCTTGTAAGGCCCAATAAAACGAGGTTTAAATTTGGGAGAGGAGACCTTCATAGGAACAAAGCGGGAAGAAAGCCACACCAAATCCCCAATGCGTAGTCGGGGACCCACACCGCGGCGGCGGTTGGCAAAGCGCTGAGCCTTCTCCTGTGACAACTTCAAGCTGTCCACCACATGATTCCAGATCTGCTGCAACCTATCCACCACAGAATCCACCCCAGGACAGTCAGAAGGCTCCACATGACCCGAAGAAAAGCGAGGATGGAAACCAGAGTTGCAGAAAAAAGGCGAAACCAAGGTGGCGGAACTAGCCCGATTATTAAGGGCAAACTCAGCCAACGGCAAGAATGTCACCCAATCGTCCTGATCAGCAGAGACAAAACACCTCAAATAAGCCTCCAAAGTCTGATTGGTTCGCTCCGTCTGTCCATTAGTCTGAGGATGGAAAGCAGACGAAAACGACAAATCAATGCCCATCCTACTACAAAAGGATCGCCAGAACCTGGAAACGAACTGGGATCCTCTGTCTGACACAATATTCTCAGGGATGCCGTGCAAACGAACCACGTTCTGGAAAAACACAGGAACCAGATCGGAAGAGGAAGGCAGCTTAGGCAAAGGAACCAAATGGACCATCTTGGAGAAGCGATCACATATCACCCAGATAACGGACATGCCCTGAGATAGCGGAAGATCAGAAATGAAATCCATGGAGATATGTGTCCAAGGTCTCTTCGGGACAGGCAAGGGCAAGAGCAAACCGCTGGCACGAGAACAGCAAGGCTTAGCTCGAGCACAAGTCCCACAGGACTGCACAAATGACCGCACATCCCTTGACAAGGAAGGCCACCAAAAGGACCTGGCCACCAGATCTCTGGTGCCAAAAATTCCCGGGTGACCTGCCAACACCGAGGAATGAACCTCGGAAATGACTCTGCTGGTCCACTTATCCGGGACAAACAGTCTGTCAGGTGGACAAGACTCAGGCCTATCAGCCTGAAATCTCTGCAACACACGTCGCAGATCCGGAGAAATAGCTGACAAGATAACTCCATCTTTAAGAATACCAACAGGATCAGCGACTCCAGGAGCATCAGGCACAAAGCTCCTAGAAAGAGCATCGGCCTTCACATTCTTTGAACCTGGTAAATACGAGACAACAAAATCAAAGCGGGAGAAAAACAATGACCAGCGGGCCTGTCTCGGATTAAGGCGTTTAGCAGACTCGAGATACATCAGATTTTTGTGATCAGTCAAGACCACCACACGATGCTTAGCACCCTCGAGCCAATGACGCCACTCCTCAAATGCCCATTTCATGGCCAACAACTCCCGATTGCCCACATCATAATTTCGCTCGGCAGGCGAAAATTTCCTAGAGAAAAAGGCACAAGGCTTCATAACAGAGCAACCAGGGCCTCTCTGCGACAAAACGGCCCCTGCCCCAATCTCCGAAGCATCCACCTCAACCTGAAAGGGAAGTGAGACGTCAGGCTGGCACAAAACAGGCGCCGAAGTAAACCGGCGTTTCAACTCTTGGAAAGCCTCCACGGCAGCAGGAGCCCAGTTAGCTACATCGGAGCCCTTCTTGGTCATATCCGTCAAAGGTTTCACAATGCTAGAAAAATTAGCGATAAAACGACGGTAGAAGTTAGCGAAGCCCAAGAACTTCTGAAGACTCTTAACTGACGAGGGCTGAGTCCAATCAAGAATAGCTCGGACCTTGACTGGGTCCATCTCCACAGCAGAAGGGGAAAAAATGAACCCCAAAAAGGGAACCTTCTGTACACCAAAGAGACACTTTGAGCCCTTGACAAACAAAGAATTTTCACGCAAAATTTTAAAGACCAACCTGACCTGCTCCACATGCGAATCCCAATTATCAGAAAAAACCAAAATATCATCCAGATAAACAATCAAAAATTTATCCAGATACTTCCGGAAAATGTCATGCATAAAGGACTGAAAAACTGAAGGCGCATTGGAGAGCCCAAAAGGCATCACCAAGTACTCAAAATGACCTTCGGGCGTATTGAATGCGGTTTTCCATTCATCACCTTGCTTAATGCGCACAAGGTTGTACGCACCACGAAGGTCTATCTTGGTGAACCACTTGGCACCCTTAATCCGGGCAAACAAGTCAGACAACAGCGGTAAAGGATACTGAAATTTGACAGTGATCTTATTTAAAAGCCGATAATCAATACAAGGTCTCAAAGATCCGTCCTTTTTTGCCACAAAAAAGAATCCCGCACCAAGAGGGGAAGAAGACGGATGAATATGTCCTTTTTCCAGAGACTCCTTGATATATGAACGCATAGCGGTATGTTCAGGTACCGACAGATTAAACAGTCTTCCCTTAGGAAATTTACTGCCTGGGATCAAATCTATAGCACAGTCACAGTCCCTATGAGGAGGCAGTGCACTGGACTCAGACTCACTGAAGACTGTCATGATCTCCATGGCCAGAGAACTAGCATAAGCCTCAATAGGAACAAGCTCTTGGAAGATGTAACTGTACTGACCATGAACTAAACCTACCGCATCATCTAGAAGTAGCCAGGTAGCATGTCCTACTTTTTATCCCTATATGCCCAGCGCCGGCCGGAGAACTAAATAATGCTAGCAGAGGGAAATATAAGACCTGACTCACCTCTAGAGAAATGCCCAAAAAAGGAGACAGAAGCCCCCCACATATATTGGCGGTGATATGAGATGAAACAACAAACGCAGTAGGAAAATAGTTTTAGCAAATTTGAGGTCCGCTTTCTAGATAGCAGAAGACAGAAAGCATACTTTCATGGTCAGTAGAAAACCCTAACAAAACACATCCAGAAATTACTTTAGGACTCTGGCATTAACTCATAATACCAGAGTGGCAATTCCTGATCCACAAGAGCTTTCCAGACACAGTAACGAAACTGCAGCTGTGAACTGGAACCAAAATACAAAAACAAAACATGGACGAATGTCCAACTTATCTAGTAGATGTCTGGGAGCAGGAACAAGCACAGAGAGGCTTCTGATAACATTGTTGACCGGCAAGCATCTAACAGAGAAGCCAGGTTATATAGCGACACCCAGATCTAATCAGAACAGGTGAACAGGGAAGATGATGTCACAAGTTCAATTCCACCAGTAGCCACCGGGGGAGCCCAGAATCCAAATTCACAACAGTACCCCCCCCTCAAGGAGGGGGCACCGAACCCTCACCAGAACCACCAGGGCGATCAGGATGGGCCCTATGAAAGGCACGAACCAGATCAGAGGCATGAACATCAGATGCAGTGACCCAAGAATTATCCTCCTGGCCGTATCCCTTCCACTTAACCAGATACTGGAGTCTCCGTCTGGAAACACGGGAGTCTAGGATTTTTTCCACAACGTACTCCAACTCACCCTCAACCAACACCGGAGCAGGAGGCTCAACGGAAGGCACAACCGGTGCCTCATACCTGCGCAATAACGACCGATGAAAAACGTTATGAATAGAAAAGGATGCAGGGAGGTCCAAACGGAAGGAAACAGGGTTAAGAATCTCCAATATTTTATACGGACCGATGAACCGAGGCTTAAACTTAGGAGATGAGACCCTCATAGGGACAAAACGAGAAGACAACCACACCAAATCTCCAACACAAAGCCGAGGACCAACACGACGGTGACGGTTGGCAAAAAGCTGAGTCTTCTCCTGGGACAACTTTAAATTGTCCATCACCTGCCCCCAGATATGATGCAATCTCTCCACCACCGCATCCACTCCAGGACAATCCGAGGATTCCATCTGACCGGAGGAAAATCGAGGGTGGAACCCCGAATTACAGAAAAACGGGGACACCAAAGTGGCAGAGCTGGCCCGATTATTGAGGGCGAACTCCGCCAATGGCAAAAAAGCAACCCAATCATCCTGGTCAGCAGACACAAAACACCTCAGATATGTCTCCAGGGTCTGATTAGTCCGCTCGGTCTGGCCATTAGTCTGAGGGTGAAAAGCAGACGAAAAAGACAAATCTATGCCCATCCTAGCACAGAATGCCCGCCAAAATCTAGACACAAATTGGGTTCCTCTGTCAGAAACGATATTCTCAGGAATACCATGCAAACGAACAACATTTTGAAAAAACAGGGGCACCAACTCGGAAGAAGAAGGCAATTTGGGCAGGGGAACCAAATGGACCATCTTAGAAAAACGGTCACACACCACCCAGATGACAGACATCTTCTGAGAAACAGGCAGATCTGAAATAAAATCCATCGAGATGTGTGTCCAAGGCCTCTTAGGAATAGGCAAGGGCAACAATAATCCACTAGCCCGAGAACAACAAGGCTTGGCCCGAGCACAAACGTCACAAGACTGCACAAAGCCTCGCACATCTCGTGACAGGGAAGGCCACCAGAAGGATCTTGCCACCAAATCCCTGGTACCAAAAATTCCAGGATGACCTGCCAATGCAGAAGAATGTACCTCAGAGATGACTCTACTGGTCCAATCATCAGGAACAAACAACCTATCAGGCGGACAACGATCCGGTCTATCCGCCTGAAACTCCTGCAAGGCCCGCCGCAGGTCTGGAGAAACGGCTGACAAGATAACTCCCTCCTTAAGAATACCTGTGGGGTCAGAGTTGCCGGGTGAATCAGGCTCAAAACTCCTAGAAAGGGCATCCGCCTTAACATTCTTAGAACCCGGTAGGTACGATACCACAAAATTAAACCGAGAGAAAAATAATGACCAGCGCGCCTGTCTAGGATTCAGGCGCCTGGCGGTCTCAAGATAGATCAAATTTTTGTGGTCAGTCAATACCACCACCTGATGTCTGGCCCCCTCGAGCCAATGGCGCCACTCCTCAAACGCCCACTTCATGGCCAAAAGCTCCCGATTCCCAACATCATAATTCCGCTCAGCGGGCGAAAATTTACGGGAAAAGAAGGCACAAGGCCTCATCACGGCGCAGTCAGAACTTTTCTGCGACAACACTGCCCCAGCCCCGATCTCAGAAGCGTCGACCTCAACCTGAAAAGGAAGAGTCACATCAGGCTGACGCAACACAGGGGCAGAAGAAAAACGGCGCTTAAGCTCCTGAAAGGCCTCCACAGCATCAGGGGACCAATTAGCAACATCAGCACCCTGTCTAGTCAAATCGGTCAATGGCTTAACGACATCCGAAAAACCAGAAATAAATCGACGATAAAAGTTGGCAAAGCCCAAAAATTTCTGAAGACTTTTAAGAGAAGAGGGCTGCGTCCAATCACAAATAGCTTGAACCTTGACAGGATCCATCTCAATGGAAGAGGGAGAAAAAATATATCCCAAAAAGGAAATTCTCTGAACCCCAAAAACGCACTTAGAACCCTTGACACACAGAGAATTAGACCGCAAAACCTGAAAAACCCTCTTAACTTGCCGGACATGAGAGTCCCAATCATCCAAAAAATCAGAATATCATCCAGATACACTATCATAAATTTATCCAAAAAATCGCGGAAAATATCATGCATAAAGGACTGGAAGACTGAAGGGGCATTAGAAAGACCAAAAGGCATCACCAAATACTCAAAGTGGCCCTCGGGCGTATTAAATGCGGTTTTCCACTCATCCCCCTGCCTGATCCGCACCAAATTATACGCCCCACGGAGATCAATCTTAGAGAACCACTTGGCCCCCTTTATGCGAGCAAACAAATCAGTCAGCAACGGCAATGGGTATTGATATTTAACCGTGATTTTATTCAAAAGCCGATAATCAATACATGGTCTCAAAGAGCCGTCTTTTTTTGACACAAAGAAAAAACCGGCTCCTAAGGGAGATGACGATGGACGAATATGTCCCTTTTCCAAGGACTCCTTTATATATTCTCGCATAGCAGTATGTTCAGGCACAGACAGATTAAATAAACGACCCTTTGGGTATTTACTACCCGGAATTAAATCTATAGCACAATCGCACTCACGGTGCGGAGGTAGCGAACCCAGCTTGGGTTCTTCAAAGACGTCACGATAATCAGACAGGAACTCAGGGATTTCAGAGGGAATAGATGATGAAATGGACACCAAAGGTACGTCCCCATGAGTCCCCTTACATCCCCAGCTCAACACAGACATAGCTCTCCAGTCAAGGACTGGGTTGTGAGACTGCAGCCATGGCAATCCTAGCACCAAATCATCATGTAGATTATACAGCACCAGAAAACGAATAGTCTCCTGGTGATCCGGATTAATACACATAGTCACTTGTGTCCAGTATTGTGGTTTATTATTAGCCAATGGGGTGGAGTCAATCCCCTCCAGAGGAATAAGAGTCTCCAAAGGCTCTAAATCATACCCACAACGATTGGCAAAGGACCAATCCATAAGACTCAAAGCGGCGCCAGAGTCGATATAGGCGTCCGTAGTAATAGATGACAAAGAGCAAATCAGGGTCACAGACAAAATAAATTTAGACTGTAAAGTGCCAATGGGAACGGATTTATCAAGCTTTTTAGTACGCTTAGAGCATGCTGATATAACATGAGTAGAATCCCCACAATAGAAACACAACCCATTTTTCCGTCTAAAATTCTGCCGCTCGCTTCTGGACAGAATTCTATCACACTGCATGTTTTCTGGCGTCTTCTCAGTGGACACCGCCAGATGGTGCACTGGTTTGCGCTCCCGCAGACGCCTATCGATCTGAATGGCCATTGTCATGGACTCATTCAGACTTGCAGGCACAGGGAACCCCACCATAACATCCTTAATGGCATCAGAGAGACCCTCTCTGAAAGTAGCCGCCAAGGCACACTCATTCCACTGAGTAAGCACAGACCATTTACGGAATCTTTGGCAGTAAATTTCAGCTTCATCTTGCCCCTGCGATAGGGACATCAAAGTTTTTTCTGCCTGAAGTTCCAAATGAGGTTCCTCATAAAGCAAGCCCAAGGCCAAAAAAAACGCATCCACATTGCGCAACGCAGGATCCCCTGGTGCCAATGCAAAAGCCCAATCTTGAGGGTCGCCGCGGAGCAAGGAAATCACAATCCCAACCTGCTGTGCAGGGTCTCCAGCAGAACGAGATTTCAGGGACAAAAATAACTTACAATTATTTCTAAAATTCTGAAAGCTAGATCTATTCCCTGAGAAGAATTCCGGCAAAGGAATTCTCGGCTCTGATACCGGAGCATGAACAACAAAATCTTGCAAACTTTGTACTTTCGTGGCGAGATTATTCAAACCTGCAGTTACACTCTGTAGATCCATTATAGACAGGTGAACATAGAGCCATTCAAAGATTAGAAGGAGAGAGAAAAAAAAGAAAGACTGCAGCATAGACAGACTGGCAAGTGATCCAATTAAGAGCACACTAACTACTAGAGAAAAAAAAAAAAAAATTTTCAGCAGACTTCTTATTTCTCTCCTTTCTCAGCCAAGGATTTTAACCCTTTAGTGGGCCGGTCAAACTGTCATGATCTCCATGGCCAGAGAACTAGCATAAGCCTCAATAGGAACAAGCTCTTGGAAGATGTAACTGTACTGACCATGAACTAAACCTACCGCATCATCTAGAAGTAGCCAGGTAGCATGTCCTACTTTTTATCCCTATATGCCCAGCGCCGGCCGGAGAACTAAATAATGCTAGCAGAGGGAAATATAAGACCTGACTCACCTCTAGAGAAATGCCCAAAAAAGGAGACAGAAGCCCCCCACATATATTGGCGGTGATATGAGATGAAACAACAAACGCAGTAGGAAAATAGTTTTAGCAAATTTGAGGTCCGCTTTCTAGATAGCAGAAGACAGAAAGCATACTTTCATGGTCAGTAGAAAACCCTAACAAAACACATCCAGAAATTACTTTAGGACTCTGGCATTAACTCATAATACCAGAGTGGCAATTCCTGATCCACAAGAGCTTTCCAGACACAGTAACGAAACTGCAGCTGTGAACTGGAACCAAAATACAAAAACAAAACATGGACGAATGTCCAACTTATCTAGTAGATGTCTGGGAGCAGGAACAAGCACAGAGAGGCTTCTGATAACATTGTTGACCGGCAAGCATCTAACAGAGAAGCCAGGTTATATAGCGACACCCAGATCTAATCAGAACAGGTGAACAGGGAAGATGATGTCACAAGTTCAATTCCACCAGTAGCCACCGGGGGAGCCCAGAATCCAAATTCACAACAGAAGACATCCTGATAATCAGACAAATACTCCGGAACTTCCGAAGGCGTAGAAGAAGCAATAGACACAGGCAGGGAATCCTCATGAATACCACGACAGCCCCAACTTGAGACTGACATAGCCTTCCAGTCCAGGACTGGATTATGGGTCTGTAACCATGGCAGCCCTAAAACGACCAAATCATGCATTTTATGTAAAACCAGGAAACGTATCACCTCGCGGTGTTCAGGAGTCATGCACATGGTAACCTGAGTCCAATACTGCGGTTTATTTGCTGCCAATGGTGTAGCATCAATACCCCTAAGAGGAATAGGATTTTCTAATGGTTCAAGAGTAAATCCACAGCGCTTAGCAAATGAGAGATCCATGAGACTCAGGGCAGCACCTGAATCTACAAACGCCATGACAGGATAAGATGACAGTGAGCAAATCAAAGTTACAGACAGAATAAATTTAGGTTGCAAATTACCAACGGTGACAGGACTAACAACCTTAGCTATACGTTTAGAGCATGCTGAGATAACATGTGTAGAATCACCACAGTAGTAGCACAAGCCATTCCGGCGTCTATGAATTTTCCGCTCATTTCTAGTCAGGATTCTATCACATTGCATTAAATCAGGTGTCTGTTCAGACAACACCATGAGGGAATTTGCGGTTTTGCGCTCCCGCAACCGCCGGTCAATTTGAATAGCCAGTGCCATAGTATCATTCAGACCTGTGGGAATGGGAAAACCCACCATAACATTCTTAATGGCTTCAGAAAGGCCATTTCTAAAATTAGCGGCCAGTGCATACTCGTTCCAATGTGTCAGCACGGACCATTTCCGAAATTTTTGGCAATACACTTCAGCCTCGTCCTGCCCCTGAGACATAGACAGCAAGGCCTTTTCTGCCTGAATCTCAAGATTGGGTTCCTCATAAAGTAAACCGAGCGCCAGAAAAAACGCATCAAGATCAGCCAATGCCGGATCTCCTGGCGCCAGCGAAAAAGCCCAATCCTGAGGGTCGCCCCGTAAGAACGAAATAACAATTTTTACTTGCTGAGCAGAATCTCCTGATGAACAGGGTCTCAGGGACAAAAACAATTTACAATTATTCACGAAATTCCTAAACTTAAACCTGTCTCCGGAAAACAGTTCAGGAATCGGTATTTTAGGTTCTGACCTAGGATTTCTGATAACATAGTCTTGTATGCCCTGCACACGAGTAGCCAGCTGGTCCACACTTGTAATCAAGGTCTGGACATTCATGTCTGCAGCAAGCATAGCCACTCTGAGGTAAAGGGGAAGGAGAAAAAAAAAAAAAAACCTCAGAATCTTCTTTCTTATAATCCCTCTTCTGCAATGCATTAAACATTTAATACTGGCCTGGCAAACTATTATGACCCCAATGGCGAGGGTCTCAGAGGAACGTGGAAGTCTGCAGAATACAAAAATCCAGCTCATAGGGCAGTGGTAACTGGGTTGACCATATATCTACTCCTAACGCCAACACTAGAAGTAGCCGGGGATCATTCCTACGTTGATTCTAGATGACACGCGCCAGCCGGAGAATCTAGCTACCCCTAGTAGAGGAAAACAAAGACCTTTCTTGCCTCCAGAGAAGGGGACCCCAAAGCTGGATAGAAGCCCCCCACAAATAATGACGGTGAGGTAAGAGGAAATGACAAACACAGAAATGAACCAGGTTTAGCACAGAGAGGCCCGCTTACTGATAGCAGAATAAAGAAAGGTAACTTATATGGTCAACAAAAACCCTATCAAAATCCACACTGGAAATTCAAGAACCCCCGAACCGTCTAACGGTCCGGGGGGAGAACACCAGCCCCCTAGAGCTTCCAGCAAAGGTCAGGATATAGATTTGGAACAAGCTGGACAAAAATACAAAACCAAAACAAATAGCAAAAAGCAAAAGGCAGACTTAGCTGATATAACTGGAACCAGGATCAGTAGACAAGAGCACAGCAGACTAGCTCTGATAACTACGTTGCCAGGCATAGAACTGAAGGTCCAGGGAGCTTATATAGCAACACCCCTAACTAACGACCCAGGTGCGGATAAAAGGAATGACAGAAAAACCAGAGTCAAAAAACTAGTAACCACTAGAGGGAGCAAAAAGCAAATTCACAACAGAGAATACCTCATAAAGGAAGCTGACATTTTTGAGTTTGACTTATTCAGCAAAAATTCTAGGTTCATACATATATTAGTGCTTAATAAAATGTAAAATTGCTCTAAATTAATACACAAGTTGAAATATTTTAAGCAAAAGGTACCAGCATGCACAAAAGTGGAGTAAATTATATGTGTCAAATGTACTTTATGTTTTTAGACATTTTAAACTCCTTTTGCAATGAGTTTTAAAAAAATTTGGCCAAGGGGAGTATTATAAAAAAAAAATTAAGGATATCCAAAAAACATTTGACACAAAATATTTATATAGACCAGTAGTAAGTGGCATAAGTAAATTGCTGATCACTCTCCCCAGTCCCACAAGCTCGGTGCCTTGATGTAATCTCTCTGATCTCTCCTTCAAACCACTTATCCAGGCCATTTCCACCTCCTGCTGACTTCAACTCAAAAACATCTCCCGCATCTGTACATTCCTCAACCTAAAATCTGCAAAAATTATAGTGCATGCCCTCATCATCTCCCGTCTTGACTACTTAAACCTCCTGTTCTGTGGCCTTTCCTCTAACACTCTCGCACCCCTCCAATCTATCTTAAACTCTACAGCCAGACTAATCCAACTGTCCAACCCCGCTATTCCCCGGCCTCTCTTCTCTGTCAATCCCTTCATTGGCTCCCCATTACCCAGAGACTCCAGTTCAAAACCCTAACCATGGCATACAAATCCATCAACAACCTGTCTCCTCCATACATCTGTGACCTCGTCTCCTGGTATCTACCAGTACGTAACCTCCAATCCTCACAAGATCTCCTTCTCTACTCCCCTCTTATCTCTTCTTCTCACAATCGCATACAAGATTTCTCCCACGTATCCCCCCTCCTCTGGAACTCTCTACCCCAACATATCAGACTCTCGCCTACTGTGGGAACCTTCAAAAGGAACCTAAAGAAATACCTCTTCCGGCAAGCCTACAACCTGCAGTAACCACCAATCCACCACGACCAGCTCTGCCCTCACCAATTGTATCCTCACCCATCCCTTGTAGATTGTGAGCCCTCGCAGGCAGGGTCCTCTCTCCTCCTGTACCAGTTGTGACTTGCATTGATTAAGATTATTGTACTTGTTTTTTATTAAGTATACCCCTCCTCACATGTAAAGCGCCATGGAATAAATTACCCTATAATAATAAATAATAATAATAAGAGTCTAACAGATTGTAGAACATTTTCATTCTCGATATTTTTTCCCTACTTGTAAACTCCACTGCAATGTATCAATTTATCAACTATATAATATACTGTAACAGTTTGAAACCTTTTTTTTAATGGTAGGAACAGAAGTGGCTTTCCCATTGCGGTTACGATGTGATCGAGAACTGCAGTTGCAATATGCTGCCGTGGTTTTTAAAATTACATTTTTAAATTGTTATTATATTTTGCCAGGATGATCAGCTGTTTCACTGCAAAATCTAACAATTGTTTAACAGCTAATTTGAAAAGCACAGCGGCATCTGGTACCCACCACACAGCCGTGAACTGACCACCAAGCCTGGATTTATCCCTGGAACATGAGCTGTTGAAGTTCATTGAAATCTAGTGTCAAAAATTATTGATGTAGATTACCTAATAATTAAAGTGAAACTGGATGACAACTTTTACCACAAATTGATTTTTCATAGGATCACACCATTGTTTTTTCTATGTAAAATAAGATACTGTTTATTCAAATAGGCAGTTTTCTTTTACGAAGTTATCCTGGACACCTTTAATTATAGTTGAATTTCTTGACAATGATATTTCTTAGGCTTTTCCTAAGGCCACATGCACACGTTCAGTATTTGGTCTGTATTTTACATCAGTATTTATAAGCCAAAACCAGGAGTGGGTGATAAATGCAGAAGTGGTGCATATGTTTCTATTATACTTTTCCTCTGATTGGAACTACCCTTATTTTGGCTTACAAATACAGATACAAAATACTGACCAAATACTGAACATGTGAACATGGCCTAATGGTATGTGCAGATGTTCAGCAATTGGCAGCGCTTTGGACGCAGCACATGTCTTCACAGGAAGCATAGTGGACATGGGATTTCTTGAAATCCTTTCCACTATGCTGTAACATCTGGATGCAGTGGGTTGGATGCTGCACAAGTAGCAGCGTGAAACTCGCAGAGTTTACTGATCGCGGGTACATATCCTAAAAGATACATACTGATTTCCTCATCCTGGTAAGTATACAATATTTTGATAAGAAAGTGTTAGGAAATAGTTACTTCCAAGATTCATATTATGCTTTTTGTACTAGCATGGACTGACAAGTTGAAAAACATGTGACTTACATTATAGACTTTACCAGTAGAGATGAGCGAACCTGAACAGTTAAGTTCAGTGTTCGGACCAGTCATCCTGTGTCCAGGGCTGATCTCCAAACATGAATTTTTTGCCCAGAAGTACATTTTAGTGTTTCGAGTTCTGAGAGAACAGAGAGAGAAAGAGAAAAAGAAAGCCAAAGTTCAGATCCCCATTGACTTCTATGAGGTTCAAGTTCAAGTTCTGGTAGAATTCTGGTACCCTAACTGAACTTTGGACTAAAGTTGGGTCGAACCCGAATATCCACGGGTCCGATTATCCCTATTTACCAACAGTGCTAAAAGTTTATTATATAGGCATAAATGAGCAGCACAAAAAAGCAAAAATGGGCATTTTATGTGTAAGCAAAGTCAACAATTGACACAATTACCCTTCCTCTATTGTTAGCTTTCTGTTACTCTTTCTTATGTTAACGGGTCGGTTTTGACCCGTGTCTAAAATCACCCCTAGGATACCCTAAAAACAGTTATTTATGATCCAATTTGTTTCTTACCTCTTAGTTACCTTGTTAGGGTTTCTCATCCATGGAAGGATTGATTTTAATATTTTTGTTGTGGCCCCCTGGGCCTTTCATTTGAGAGCATACCCTTCATTTTCAATATAAAAATATTGTCAAATGAACCTCAAGAGAATAATATAAACTTAAAAAAGTTTGTTATATTACCTGACTATTACTGAAGGGTTTTAGAACACATTTCTTAAATGTAAAAAAATATACATATATATATTTTATATTATTAACTCTAGTAACATCTATGGTATTACGGGTCAATTTTGACCCATATAACTACTTTATGAAAAAGGCAAAAAACAGATTTTTTTTTTTATAGAACTTTAATACAAATAAAAGATGAAAATTATATTAACATTAATAGCAATAATAATAAAAAGTAGCTTTTCTAGGTCAAACAAACAAACAACTATCAATCAAGCAAATCAAATCAACAGAAATCAAGTTCTAGTTTTTAGATGCATTAGTATTTAGATGCATGTGTGGCAAAAAGTGACACTTTTTGTGTGTTCTTTGCAGAGGTATTTTTTGCAGGTGAAGCACGATGTGTTTGTCTTTCTGTCCTTATTGCTAGGGAAGACCTGACACCTCTTTCTTTTAGAATCAGGTGGTCTCACTGGGGTTGTGGCTGTTGTGGTTGATGTTGAGGCAGGGCTGGTTAAGGAGGATGTGGTGATGATGCTCTTTGTGTTGCTGTGGGTGTGGACGAAGCACTTGTTGAGCTCTGGAGTTGTCGGACCAAGGCTGCAGCGGCTGGGTCTCGGGGCACTCGTTCCCTTTGGTCAATGTGCGCCTTGACAAGGGATCTTCCTAGTTCCTCAAGAAACATTCTCCACTTGTTTTTTTCTTTGAATTTCATCCTTGGTGAATGTGGGTCCACAACGCAAATGAATTGCATGCTGACACATCAAGGATGTTGTAAAATACAACCATTGGCCATCTCCTAGTCATTCGCTGGCAAGTGTAGGTGGCAGTCAGCTTGTCCAGGTGTCCACTCCTCCTTTGTTTTTGTTATAGTCCAGGATGATTCTGGGCTTTTTGTCACTTCCTGATGACACAGCTGCATCTTTTTGAAGTGCGGACATCAGTACCACATTCCGTCATTTTTTTGGGCAGTATGAAACAGCAGTGGTGGTGTCTATAAAAACAAACTTTGAGGAAAGTGGAGCCCTGTCCTTCATCTGCAACAATTGAGCGGACAGCTCAGGTTTGTTTTTTTTCACTGTGCCCACCATGGTGATTTTCCTCCTGAGAAGTTCTTGTCCAAGGTCATAGCTGGTAAAAAAAATTGTCACAAGTAATGTTGTGACCCTGCAGTCCAGTAGTCATATCGAGGACTACACGTTTTCCTTGGTGTTTTTCAGGGATGCCACTTGCAGACTTGCCTGTGTAAATCTGTAGATTCCATGCATAGCTAGTTTTTGCATCACAGGCTGCCCAGATTGTTATGCTGTATTTGCCTGGCTTACTTGGCATGTATTGCTGGAAGGGGCATTTTCTACGGAAAGGTAGAAAACATTCGTCTACTGTCACCTCTGGCCCTGGGTTGAACATCAGTGGAAGGAGCTGCACCCATTTCTCCCAAACATCCCTGATGGGAGCAAGTTTGTCAGATTTTGTTCTGGTGTCTCTGTTGTCAAATCTGAGGACTCTTGATATCATTTGAAACTTTTGAAGTGACATTGTTGCCCGGAAAATATTCCTGCCTGTCGATGCATCCCAGAGACGATCAGTGGCCTCATTGCAGGATGTGTACACTCCAGCAAGGAGAAGAACACCAATGTAGGCATCAGGACATCATCATGAAGGTCATTCCTCATGTTGCCGTGGACTTTCTTTCCTTCAAGGTTTGTCATAGCAATAATGACTAGGGTTGAGCGACTTTCATTTTTTTAAGATCGAGTAGGGTTTTGGGAAACCCGATTTTGTCCAGAGTCGAGTCGAGTGCAGTCGGCCGATTATCGCTAAAAGTCGGGGATCGACCGAAACACGAAACCCAATGCAAGTCAATGGGGAAGCATAGTCGGCAGTGAGTGGAGGCCAGGAAAACACCTACAGTGCCCATTTTAATGCCAAAAACATCCATTCTTGTTTCTGAAGCTTGCCAATCTTAATTAACTGTATAATAATAGTTGGGCATAGGGAATTGGGGGAAAGTTGTGGGGGGAGTAGGGCTGGCTCAAGTTTTTCGTGGGCCCAGGAAATGCGGACTACGTCACGGCGGTGTTGCAGGGAAAGGTAAGTATTTAAACGTTGCAAGTGCTGTGATCCTGAGCAAGCAGGGGGGGGCCCACTCGTTCGCATTGGCACTGGCACAGGGCCCCTCAAAGTACGGCGGTGTGTTTGCATGGCGGGGGCGCCTCCCACCAGCAGCGACACTTTTGCGTACTCTGAGGGGCCCTGTGCCAGTGACGTCGCCAACGAGTATGCCCCCCCACCTGATGAAGGAACCTGCACTTTCATCTGCACCTTCCTCTTTGTCCCTGTGTAAGGTGGTATAACATGCGGGAAGGGGAACCTTACTTTCAGCAGGGTCAGATTCTGGCTGTGTAGAGTACAAGGGGAATGTAGTGGTCTAGGTCAATGTACCAGCAGACTCATTTAGCAGTGGCTGGGCAATGGGCAGGATGAGGAGGAAACAGATATAGGGCCAAAGAATAAAGTAGGCTAAATGCAGTTCAAAATTGGTAACAGGACTAAACAGGCGGCATTGCTTTGTTCAGTGGAGTAGCAAACCCAAGAGCAGCAGACACTGTTTCAAGGGCCTAACCACACTAGTAGGCCAAATGCAGTTTAATATCTGATAGTATAGGGCGAAAGCCAGAATGTGGAAGCTCAGCTTTGTTCAGTTGAGGACAACACCAGGGAGGGGCAGACACCTTTAGTAGGCCGGAAAAGCCTATTGCATTTTTTAAAATGGTAATTTGGAGCAGAAGGTTGAAGCTCAGCTTTATTTAGTTGAGGACAACACCAGGCAGGGGCACACAGACAGACACCTTTAGTAGGCCGGAAAAGCCTATTGCATTTTTTAAAATGGTAATTTGGAGCAGAAGGTTGAAGCTCAGCTTTATTTAGTTGAGGACAACACCAGGCAGGGGCACACAGACAGACACCTTTAGTAGGCCGGAAAAGCCTATTGCATTTTTTAAAATGGTAATTTGGAGCAGAAGGTTGCAGCTCAGCTTTATTTAGTTGAGGGCAACACCAGGGAGGGGCAGAAGCCGTTAGTAGGCCCTAACCACCATTTTGTTTTTTAAAAACCACTTAATGAGAGCCGGAAGGTTGAAGCTCAGCTTTATTCAGTTGAGGACAACACCAGGCAGGGGCACACAGACAGACACCTTTAGTAGGCCGGAAAAGCCTATTGCATTTTTTAAAATGGTAATTTGGAGCAGAAGGTTGAAGCTCAGCTTTATTTAGTTGAGGGCAACACCAGGGAGGGGCAGAAGCCGTTAGTAGGCCCTAACCACCATTTTGTTTTTTAAAAACCACTTAATGAGAGCCGGAAGGTTGAAGCTCAGCTTTATTCAGTTGAGGACAACACCAGGCAGGGGCACACAGACAGACACCTTTAGTAGGCCGGAAAAGCCTATTGCATTTTTTAAAATGGTAATTTGGAGCAGAAGGATGAAGCTCAGCTTTATTTAGTTGAGGGCAACACCAGGGAGGGGCAGAAGCCGTTAGTAGGCCCTAACCACCATTTTGTTTTTTAAAAACCACTTAATGAGAGCCGGAAGGTTGAAGCTCAGCTTTATTCAGTTGAGGACAACACCAGGCAGGGGCACACAGACAGACACCTTTAGTAGGCCGGAAAAGCCTATTGCATTTTTTAAAATGGTAATTTGGAGCAGAAGGTTGAAGCTCAGCTTTATTTAGTTGAGGGCAACACCAGGGAGGGGCAGAAGCCGTTAGTAGGCCCTAACCACCATTTTGTTTTTTAAAAACCACTTAATGAGAGCCGGAAGGTTGAAGCTCAGCTTTATTCAGTTGAGGACAACACCAGGCAGGGGCACACAGACAGACACCTTTAGTAGGCCGGAAAAGCCTATTGCATTTTTTAAAATGGTAATTTGGAGCAGAAGGTTGAAGCTCAGCTTTATTTAGTTGAGGGCAACACCAGGGAGGGGCAGAAGCCGTTAGTAGGCCCTAACCACCATTTTGTTTTTTAAAAACCACTTAATGAGAGCCGGAAGGTTGAAGCTCAGCTTTATTCAGTTGAGGACAACACCAGGCAGGGGCACACAGACAGACACCTTTAGTAGGCCGGAAAAGCCTATTGCATTTTTTAAAATGGTAATTTGGAGCAGAAGGTTGAAGCTCAGCTTTATTTAGTTGAGGACAACACCAGGCAGGGGCACACAGACAGACACCTTTAGTAGGCCGGAAAAGCCTATTGCATTTTTTAAAATGGTAATTTGGAGCAGAAGGTTGAAGCTCAGCTTTATTTAGTTGAGGGCAACACCAGGCAGGGGCACACAGACAGACACCTTTAGTAGGCCGGAAAAGCCTATTGCATTTTTTAAAATGGTAATTTGGAGCAGAAGGTTGAAGCTCAGCTTTATTTAGTTGAGGACAACACCAGGCAGGGGCACACAGACAGACACCTTTAGTAGGCCGGAAAAGCCTATTGCATTTTTTAAAATGGTAATTTGGAGCAGAAGGTTGAAGCTCAGCTTTATTTAGTTGAGGGCAACACCAGGGAGGGGCAGAAGCCGTTAGTAGGCCCTAACCAAAGTTGAAGGCCAAATGCAGTTTAATTTCTGATACTATAGGCCGAAAGCCAGAAGGTGGAAGCTCCGATTTAGACAGTGGAGGACAATTTGAATTAGGGACTGCAGACAGACTTAGTAGGCTGTCCCCTGTGGACCATGCATCCAACACATTAACCCATTGCGCCGTAATGGACACGTAATCTTCCGTGGCCATGCCTACAGGTCCATGCGTCTGTTGTCAGGTGCACCTTTGTACTCACAGATTGCCAGAGTGCATGGACAATGCGGTCTTCTACATGCTGGTGGAGGGTTGGGATGGCTTTTCTCGCAAAAGAAGTGTCGACTGGTTAGCTTGTAGCGTGGTACAGCGTAGTCCATCATGGCCTTATTAATAGTAAATAAAATATATAACTAGGCTCTATGAACTTTTAAATAGGTTCCAGGGGTACACGGGCAGCATTGGTGTGGTCAGTGGAGGAGTATTGCAAGTAGGGGCTGCAGACAGGCTATCAAAGGCCTAAAATACCAAACAGTAGGCACTCATGGCAGTTTTACATCGGTTACATGGATACACAGGCAGGCACTCCAGGCAGCATTGTGGTCAGTGGAGGAGTATTGCAAGTAGGGGCCGCAGACAGGCTATCAAAGGCCTAAAATAACAAACAGTAGGCAGTCATGGCAGTTTTACATCGGTTACATGGATACACAGGCAGGCACTCCAGGCAGCATTGTGGTCAGTGGAGGAGTATTGCAAGTAGGGGCCGCAGACAGGCTATCAAAGGCCTAAAATAACAAACAATAGGCTCATTGCAGTTTTACAGCGGTTACATGGATAGACGGGCAGGCAGCTTGGTGGTGAGTGGAGGAGTATTTAAAGTAGGGACCGCAGACAGGCTTCAAAGGCCTAACATAAAAAAATGGGCTGGCTGTAGGCACTTTATAATTGGTTCCAGGGGTACACGGGCAGCAGTGGTCTGGTCAGTGGAGGACTAGTGGAAGGAGGGACCGCAGACAGGCTTCAAAGGCCTAACATAAAAAAATGGGCTGGCTGTAGGCACTTTATAATTGGTTCCAGGGGTACACGGGCAGCAGTGGTCTGGCCAGTGGAGGACTAGTGGAAGGAGGGACCGCAGACAGGCTTCAAAGGCCTAACATAAAAAAATGGGCTGGCTGTAGGCACTTTATAATTGGTTCCAGGGGTACACGGGCAGCAGTGGTCTGGCCAGTGGAGGACTAGTGGAAGGAGGGACCGCAGACAGGCTTCAAAGGCCTAACATAAAAAAATGGGCTGGCTGTAGGCACTTTATAATTGGTTCCAGGGGTACACGGGCAGCAGTGGTCTGGCCAGTGGAGGACTAGTGGAAGGAGGGACCGCAGACAGGCTTCAAAGGCCTAACATAAAAAAATGGGCTGGCTGTAGGCACTTTATAATTGGTTCCAGGGGTACACGGGCAGCAGTGGTCTGGTCAGTGGAGGACTAGTGGAAGGAGGGACCGCAGACAGGCTTCAAAGGCCTAACATAAAAAAATGGGCTGGCTGTAGGCACTTTATAATTGGTTCCAGGGGTACACGGGCAGCAGTGGTCTGGCCAGTGGAGGACTAGTGGAAGGAGGGACCGCAGACAGGCTTCAAAGGCCTAACATAAAAAAATGGGCTGGCTGTAGGCACTTTATAATTGGTTCCAGGGGTACACGGGCAGCAGTGGTCTGGCCAGTGGAGGACTAGTGGAAGGAGGGACCGCAGACAGGCTTCAAAGGCCTAACATAAAAAAATGGGCTGGCTGTAGGCACTTTATAATTGGTTCCAGGGGTACACGGGCAGCAGTGGTCTGGCCAGTGGAGGACTAGTGGAAGGAGGGACCGCAGACAGGCTTCAAAGGCCTAACATAAAAAAATGGGCTGGCTGTAGGCACTTTATAATTGGTTCCAGGGGTACACGGGCAGCAGTGGTCTGGTCAGTGGAGGACTAGTGGAAGGAGGGACCGCAGACAGGCTTCAAAGGCCTAACATAAAAAAATGGGCTGGCTGTAGGCACTTTATAATTGGTTCCAGGGGTACACGGGCAGCAGTGGTCTGGCCAGTGGAGGACTAGTGGAAGGAGGGACCGCAGACAGGCTTCAAAGGCCTAACATAAAAAAATGGGCTGGCTGTAGGCACTTTATAATTGGTTCCAGGGGTACACGGGCAGCAGTGGTCTGGCCAGTGGAGCACTAGTGGAAGGAGGGACCGCAGACAGGCTTCAAAGGCCTAACATAAAAAAATGGGCTGGCTGTAGGCACTTTATAATTGGTTCCAGGGGTACACGGGCAGCAGTGGTCTGGCCAGTGGAGGACTAGTGGAAGGAGGGACCGCAGACAGGCTTCAAAGGCCTAACATAAAAAAATGGGCTGGCTGTAGGCACTTTATAATTGGTTCCAGGGGTACACGGGCAGCAGTGGTCTGGCCAGTGGAGGACTAGTGGAAGGAGGGACCGCAGACAGGCTTCAAAGGCCTAACATAAAAAAATGGGCTGGCTGTAGGCACTTTATAATTGGTTCCAGGGGTACACGGGCAGCAGTGGTCTGGTCAGTGGAGGACTAGTGGAAGGAGGGACCGCAGACAGGCTTCAAAGGCCTAACATAAAAAAATGGGCTGGCTGTAGGCACTTTATAATTGGTTCCAGGGGTACACGGGCAGCAGTGGTCTGGCCAGTGGAGGACTAGTGGAAGGAGGGACCGCAGACAGGCTTCAAAGGCCTAACATAAAAAAATGGGCTGGCTGTAGGCACTTTATAATTGGTTCCAGGGGTACACGGGCAGCAGTGGTCTGGTCAGTGGAGGACTAGTGGAAGGAGGGACCGCAGACAGGCTTCAAAGGCCTAACATAAAAAAATGGGCTGGCTGTAGGCACTTTATAATTGGTTCCAGGGGTACACGGGCAGCAGTGGTCTGTTCAGTGGAGGACTAGTGGAAGGAGGGACCGCAGACAGGCTTCAAAGGCCTAACATAAAAAAATGGGCTGGCTGTAGGCACTTTATAATTGGTTCCAGGGGTACACGGGCAGCAGTGGTCTGGCCAGTGGAGGACTAGTGGAAGGAGGGACCGCAGACAGGCTTCAAAGGCCTAACATAAAAAAATGGGCTGGCTGTAGGCACTTTATAATTGGTTCCAGGGGTACACGGGCAGCAGTGGTCTGGTCAGTGGAGGACTAGTGGAAGGAGGGACCGCAGACAGGCTTCAAAGGCCTAACATAAAAAAATGGGCTGGCTGTAGGCACTTTATAATTGGTTCCAGGGGTACACGGGCAGCAGTGGTCTGGCCAGTGGAGGACTAGTGGAAGGAGGGACCGCAGACAGGCTTCAAAGGCCTAACATAAAAAAATGGGCTGGCTGTAGGCACTTTATAATTGGTTCCAGGGGTACACGGGCAGCAGTGGTCTGGTCAGTGGAGGACTAGTGGAAGGAGGGACCGCAGACAGGCTTCAAAGGCCTAAAATAACAAACAATAGGCTCATGGCAGTTTTACAGCGGTTACATGGATACACGGGCAGCTTGGTGGTGAGTGGAGGAGTAGTGCAAGGAGTGTCTGTCCCAGTACTCCCAAAATATAAATAGATGTTAATGTCTCGCAAAACAACCAAAACAAAAAAAAAGGTGGCATACTTAGGTACAGGGGTGGGCTCATCTGCTGAGTTTCTGACATAGTAATTTGGCAGTAACTATTTAATGGTGCCAATATAGGACACAGACACAGACTACTTTAAGTTGCATCATAGATGTCTACAAATGTGTATTGTCAGTGTCAGACATTGAATGATGTCAGCGAATAGACTAAAGATTGGTGGAGCTGTGCGACATAATTTTGCATGTGGTAGAGCACATTTTGAGCTGGGGTAGGGGGGAACTCTCTAGAGGCCGGCGGGACCGCCCCAGGGCCCCTCATGTTACAACGGTGTGTCTGACGTTGGGTGCGCACCACCACCGCCAGAGACACTACATTGTACTATGAGGGACCCAGTAGCAATGCCGTCAACCAAAAGCGAGCACACCCACCTCTTCAGACAAACAGCAGTCTCACGGGTGCTTGCGCCAAGTCGCGATACCACGGCCCCGTGTGGGGAGTTTGGCCATTTAGGGAGGTGTAAACATGTCGTATGCTGTACAATCAGCTGCAGCAAATTAGACATTAGAAAAGTAATTCACAGGCAAGAGCCTTTCATAGGAAAGCTAGGTGTCGGCCGGGCAAGGTGGGGCAAAAGATTTCGAAATCCAGTTGTGGTTCATTTTAATGAATGTTAGATCGTCAACATTTTGGGTAGCCAGACGAGTCCTTTTTTCGGTTAATATTGAACCTGCAGCACTGAATACTCTTTCTGATAGGACACTTGCTGCCGGGCAAGCAAGCTCCTGCAATGCATATTCTGCCAATTCTGGCCAGGTGTCTAATTTGGAGGCCCAGTAATCAAATGGGAATGACGGTTGAGGGAGAACATCGATAAGGGATGAAAAATAGTTAGTAACCATACTGGACAAATGTTGTCTCCTGTCACTTTCAATTGATGCAGCAGTACCTGTCCTGTCTGCGGTCATAGCAAAATCACTCCACAACCTGGTCAGAAAACCCCTCTGTCCAACGCCACTTCTGATGTGTGCACCCCTAACACTCCTAGTCTGCTGCCCCCTGGAGCTCGTGTGAGAACGATCACGTGCGCTGTGTGCTGGGAATGCCTGAAGCAAACGGTCAACAAGAGTTGATTGTTTGGTTGCTAATATTAGTTCCAAGTTCTCATGTGGCATAATATTTTGCAATTTGCCTTTATAGCGTGGATCAAGGAGGCAGGCCAACCAGTAATCGTCATCGTTCATCATTTTCGTAATGCGTGTGTCCCTTTTTAGGATACGTAAGGCATAATCCGCCATGTGGGCCAAAGTTCCAGTTGTCAAATCTCCGGTTGTGATTGGTTGAGGGGCAGTTGCAGGCAAATCTACGTCACTTGTGTCCCTCAAAAAACCAGAACCCGGCCGTGACACGCAACCAATTTCCTGTGCCCCCGGGAAAGGTTCGGCATTAAAAATATACTCATCCCCATCATCCTCCTCGTCCTCCACCTCCTCTTCGCCCGCTACCTCGTCCTGTACACTGCCCTGACCAGACAATGGCTGACTGTCATCAAGGCTTTCCTCTTCCTCTGGTGCAGACGCCTGCTCCTTTATGTGCGTCAAACTTTGCATCAGCAGACGCATTAGGGGGATGCTCATGCTTATTACGGCGTTGTCTGCACTAACCAGCCGTGTGCATTCCTCAAAACACTGAAGGACTTGACACATGTCTTGTATCTTAGACCACTGCACACCTGACAACTCCATGTCTGCCATCCTACTGCCTGCCCGTGTATCCTCCCACAAATAAATAACAGCACGCCTCTGTTCGCACAGTCTCTGAAGCATGTGCAGTGTTGAGTTCCACCTTGTTGCAACGTCTATGATTAGGCGATGCTGGGGAAGGTTCAAAGACCGCTGATAGGTCTGCATACGGCTGGCGTGTACAGGCGAACGTCGGATATGTGAGCAAAGTGCACGCACTTTGAGGAGCAGGTCGGAGAACCCAGGATAAGTTTTCAATAAGCACTGCACCACCAGGTTTAAGGTGTGAGCCAGGCAAGGAATGTGTTTCAGTTGGGAAAGGGAGATGGCAGCCATGAAATTCCTTCCGTTATCACTCACTTCTTTGCCTGCCTCAAGATCTACTGTGCCCAGCCACGACTGCGTTTCTTGTTGCAAGAACTCGGACAGAACTTCCGCGGTGTGTCTGTTGTCGCCCAAACACTTCATAGCCAATACAGCCTGCTGACGCTTGGCAGTAGCTGGCCCATAATGGGACAACTGGTGTGCAACAGTGTCATCTGCCGATGGAGTGGTTGGCAGACTGCGTTCTGTGGAAGAGCTGTAGCTTCTGCAGGAGGACGAGGAGGAGGAGGAGGAGGGGGTGCGAACGCCTACAGCCAACTGTTTCCTAGACCGTGGGCTAGGCACAACTGTCCCTAAATTGATGTCGCCTGTGGACCCTGCATCCACCACATTCACCCAGTGTGCCGTGATGGACACATAACGTCCCTGGCCATGCCTACTGGTCCATGCATCTGTAGTCAGGTGCACCTTTGTACTCACAGATTGCCTGAGTGCATGGACGATGCGCTGTTTAACATGCTGGTGCAGGGCTGGGATGGCTTTTCTGGAAAAAAAGTGTCGACTGGGTAGCTCGTATCGTGGTTCAGCGTACTCCATCAGGGCTTTGAAAGCTTCGCTTTCAACTAACCGGTAGGGCATCATCTCTAACGAGATTAGTCTAGCTATGTGGGCGTTAAAACCCTGTGTACGCGGATGCGAGGATAAGTACTTCCTTTTTCTAACCAGAGTCTCATGTAGGGTGAGCTGGACTGGAGAGCTGGAGATCGTGGAACTTTCGGGTGTGCCGGTGTACATGGCAGACTGAGAGACGGTTGGAGACGGTATTGTTTCCGCCGGTGCCCTAGATGCAATATTTCCTCCTACAAAACTGGTGGTTCCCTGACCCTGACTGCTTTTGGCTGGCAAAGAAACCTGCACAGATACTGCCGGTGGTGCAGAAAATGGTGGCCTTACAGTGACGGAAGGGATGTTGTGTTGCTGACTAGCTTCATTGGCCGAGGGTGCTACAACCTTGAGGGACGTTTGGTAGTTAGTCCAGGCTTGAAAATGCATGGTGGTTAAGTGTCTATGCATGCAACTAGTATTTAGACTTTTCAGATTCTGACCTCTGCTTAAGCTAGTTGAACATTTTTGACAAATGACTTTGCGCTGATCTGTTGGATGTTGTTTAAAAAAATGCCAGACTGCACTCTTCCTAGACTCGGATCCCTTTTCAGGGATTGCAGACTGAGCTTTAACCGGATGGCAACGCTGTGCTCCAACAGGTTTTGGCTTTGACACGCGTTTTGGGCCAGATACGGGCCCGGCAGATGGAACCTGTTGCGATGTTGATGCCTGCTGCGGCCCCTCCTCCACCTCCGCTTCTGAACTACTGCCGCCTGCACCCTGTTCCCCCAATGGCTGCCAATCGGGGTCAATAACTGGGTCATCTATTACCTCCTCTTCGAGCTCGTGTGCAACTTCGTCTGTGTCACTGTGTCGGTCGGTGGTATAGCGTTCGTGGCGGGGCAACATAGTCTCATCAGGGTCTGATTGTGGATCTGTACCCTGAGAGGGCAATGTGGTGGTCTGAGTCAAAGGAGCAGCATAGTACTCTGGCTGTGGCTGTGCATCAGTGCACTCCATGTCAGAATATACTTGTAATGGGCATGGCCTGTTAAATGTTTCACTTTCTAAGCCAGGTATGTGTAAAGAGCTCCATGGAGTGACCCGTTGTGTCGCCTGCTGCATCCTTCGATCTTGTTGTAGTTTTTGCTGAGGAGGACAAGGAAGCGACTTGTCCCTGACCGTGAACATCCACAAGCGACACGCTGCTTTTACATTTACCAGTTTCGGAAGAGGAGGCAAAAGAGCTAGAGGCTGAGTCTGCAATGTAAGCCAAAACTTGCTGTTGCTGCTCCGCCTTTAAAAGCGGTTTTCCTACTCCCAGAAAAGAGAGCGTTCGAGGCCTTGTGTAGCCTGACGACGAAACTGGCTCCACAGCTCCAGACTTAGGTGGAATATTTTTATCCCCACGACCACCTGATGCTCCACTACCACTACCATCATTACCAGCTGACAATGAACGCCCACGACGACCTCTTGCACCAGACTTCCTCATTGTTTTAAAATCTTAACCAAAGTAACTTTATTTGTTGCTGTCAAACAACTTACACGGTGAGCTATAACTTCAGTATGATTTCAATATCCCTTAACAGGTTGGTGAGACCACAAGGAAAATCAGGCACAATGTTACACACTCTGTTTTCTGTGGCACAAAATCACAGAGATGACACACACGCAGGACTGTCACTCAAGCACTAATGTCAATATTAATCTCCCACCTAATTTATTTATTTTTTTTTCTCAGGGAGACTTTAGAAACCAAATAATATTAAAAAAAAAAAAAAAAAAGGCTTTCTATGGCCCACAATTAGAGAGAGAGAGGTGGCACACCCAGGAGTCAAGACTGGCGCACAAGCTGAAAGGGCAATATTACTCTCCCACTGTTTTTTTATGTTTTTTTTGTTTTTTTCAGGGAGACTTTAGAAACCAAATAATATTAAAAAAACCAAAAAAAAAAATAGCCTTTCTATGGCCCACTGAATGAGAGAGAGAGGTGGCACACCCAGGAGTCAAGACTGGCACACAAGCTGAAAGGGCAATATTACTCTCCCACTGTTTTTTTATGTTTTTTTTTTTTTTTTCAGGGAGACTTTAGAAACCAAATAATATTAAAAAAACCAAAAAAAAAAATAGCCTTTCTATGGCCCACTGAATGAGAGAGAGAGGTGGCACACCCAGGAGTCAAGACTGGCACACAAGCTGAAAGGGCAATATTACTCTCCCACTGTTTTTTTATGTATTTTTTGTTTTTTAAGGGAGACTTTAGAAACCCAATAATATTTAAAAAAAAAAATAAATAGGCTTTCTATGGCCCACTGAATGAGAGGGAGAGAGGTGGCACACCCAGGAGTCAAGACTGGCACACAAGCTGAAAGGGCAATATTACTCTCCCACTGTTTTTTTATGTATTTTTTGTTTTTTAAGGGAGACTTTAGAAACCCAATAATATTTTTTTAAAAAAAATAAATAGGCTTTCTATGGCCCACTGAATGAGAGGGAGAGAGGTGGCACACCCAGGAGTCAAGACTGGCACACAAGCTGAAAGGGCAATATTACTCTCCCACTGTTTTTTTATGTATTTTTTGTTTTTTAAGGGAGACTTTAGAAACCCAATAATATTTTAAAAAAAAAATAAATAGGCTTTCTATGGCCCACTGAATGAGAGGGAGAGAGGTGGCACACCCAGGAGTCAAGACTGGCACACAAGCTGAAAGGGCAATATTACTCTCCCACTGTTTTTTTATGTTTTTTTTTTTTTTTTCAGGGAGACTTTAGAAACCAAATAATATTAAAAAAACCAAAAAAAAAAATAGCCTTTCTATGGCCCACTGAATGAGAGAGAGAGGTGGCACACCCAGGAGTCAAGACTGGCACACAAGCTGAAAGGGCAATATTACTCTCCCACTGTTTTTTTATGTATTTTTTGTTTTTTTAAGGGAGACTTTAGAAACCCAATAATATTTAAAAAAAAAAAAAAATAGGCTTTCTATGGCCCACTGAATGAGAGGGAGAGAGGTGGCACACCCAGGAGTCAAGACTGGCACACAAGCTGAAAGGGCAATATTACTCTCCCACTGTTTTTTTATGTTTTGTTTTTTTTTTCAGGGAGACTTTAGAAACCAAATAATATTAAAAAAAACAAAAAAAAAAATAGCCTTTCTATGGCCCACTGAATGAGAGAGAGAGGTGGCACACCCAGGAGTCAAGACTGGCACACAAGCTGAAAGGGCAATATTACTCTCCCACTGTTTTTTTATGTATTTTTTGTTTTTTAAGGGAGACTTTAGAAACCCAATAATATTTAAAAAAAAAAATAAATAGGCTTTCTATGGCCCACTGAATGAGAGGGAGAGAGGTGGCACACCCAGGAGTCAAGACTGGCACACAAGCTGAAAGGGCAATATTACTCTCCCACTGTTTTTTTATGTATTTTTTGTTTTTTAAGGGAGACTTTAGAAACCCAATAATATTTTTTAAAAAAAATAAATAGGCTTTCTATGGCCCACTGAATGAGAGGGAGAGAGGTGGCACACCCAGGAGTCAAGACTGGCACACAAGCTGAAAGGGCAATATTACTCTCCCACTGTTTTTTTATGTTTTTTTTTTTTTTCAGGGAGACTTTAGAAACCAAATAATATTAAAAAAACAAAAAAAAAAAATAGCCTTTCTATGGCCCACTGAATGAGAGAGAGAGGTGGCACACCCAGGAGTCAAGACTGGCACACAAGCTGAAAGGGCAATATTACTCTCCCACTGTTTTTTTATGTATTTTTTGTTTTTTAAGGGAGACTTTAGAAACCCAATAATATTTTAAAAAAAAAATAAATAGGCTTTCTATGGCCCACTGAATGAGAGGGAGAGAGGTGGCACACCCAGGAGTCAAGACTGGCACACAAGCTGAAAGGGCAATATTACTCTCCCACTGTTTTTTTTATGTATTTTTTGTTTTTTAAGGGAGACTTTAGAAACCCAATAATATTTAAAAAAAAAAATAAATAGGCTTTCTATGGCCCACTGAATGAGAGGGAGAGAGGTGGCACACCCAGGAGTCAAGACTGGCACACAAGCTGAAAGGGCAATATTACTCTCCCACTGTTTTTTTATGTATTTTTTGTTTTTTAAGGGAGACTTTAGAAACCCAATAATATTTAAAAAAAAAAATAAATAGGCTTTCTATGGCCCACTGAATGAGAGGGAGAGAGGTGGCACACCCAGGAGTCAAGACTGGCACACAAGCTGAAAGGGCAATATTACTCTCCCACTGTTTTTTTATGTTTTTTTTTTTTTTTTCAGGGAGACTTTAGAAACCAAATAATATTAAAAAAACCAAAAAAAAAAATAGCCTTTCTATGGCCCACTGAATGAGAGAGAGAGGTGGCACACCCAGGAGTCAAGACTGGCACACAAGCTGAAAGGGCAATATTACTCTCCCACTGTTTTTTTAGGTATTTTTTTTTTTTCAGGGAGACTTTCGAAACCACATAATATTAAAAAAAAAAATAAAATAAATAGGCTTGCTATAGCCCACTGAATGAGAGATAGCACACACAGCAGTGACACACAAGCCCTGACTGAGGCCAATATTTTTCTCCCACTGATTGATGTAGTGTTTTTGTGTTGAGGTAGAATTTAGAACACAAATCACGGAAAAAATAAATAGGCTTTCTATGGCCCACTCAGTGAGAGATGGCACACACAGGGATGGCACTGTAGCAGAAATGCCAATCTTAATCTCCCACAAAAAAAACAAAAAAAAAACAGGGACTGTCCTACAATTACTATCTCCCTGCAGTAATCTAAGCCAGGTATGGCAGGCAGCAATAGGAGTGGACTGATGCACAAATTAAATAAAAAGTGTGGACAAACAAAAAAGATAGCTGTGCAGAAAGGAAGGAACAAGAGGATATGTGCTTTGAAAAAAGCAGTTGGTTTGCACAGTGGCGTACACACAGCAATACAGCTATCACGGAGCCTTCTAGGGCAGCCCAATGAGCTACAGCGCTGAGGGGAAAAAAAAAAAAAAATAGCTTCCACAGTCCCTGCACACCGAAGGTGGTGTTGGACAGTGCAAATCGCTGCAGCACAAGCGGTTTGGTGGTTAGTGGACCCTGCCTAACGCTCTCCCTGCTTCTGACGAAGCGGCAGCAACCTGTCCCTAAGCTCAGATCAGCAGCAGTAAGATGGCGGTCGGCGGGAACGCCCCTTTATAGCCCCTGTGACGCCGCAGACAGCAAGCCAATCACTGCAATGCTCTTCTCTAAGATGGTGGGGACCAGGATCTATGTCATCACGCTGCCCACACTCTGCGTTCACCTTCATTGGCTGAGAAATGGCGCTTTTCGCGTCATTGAAACGCGACTTTGGCGCGAAAGTCGCGTACCGCATGGCCGACAAGCACAGGGGTCGGATCGGGTTTCATGAGACGCCGACTTAGCCAAAAGTCGGCGACTTTTGAAAATGATCGACCCGTTTCGCTCAACCCTAATAATGACTTTTTTTATTGATAATGGCATAAACAGATCAAAACATGTCTTGATGTCACTTACTCTTGTCACAGCAAACCTTGTGATCCCAGGGGTCATTTTTATGACATTTGCAGCATCTGCCCAGCCATGTACATCTGGAGGTACTGAGCTCCAACTGATCTTGCCACTTTTGGATTTGAATCTTTCAGCGGGAGCAGCTTCAGCACCAGTGACCTCCTCATCAGACTGATCAGAACTGTCTGTGTCTTCCGGTTGATACTCCACATCATCTTCCTCCTCAGAAACCTGTTCATCTGTATCAGTTTGCTGCTGTGTGTCCTCTGATTCATTATCATCTAAGATATAATCCAGAATTTGGCTTACATCAAATCTTCTCCTCATTGTTGCATGTGTAAACTAGAGATGTATACTCTGCAAAGTACCAACTCTAAGCTGATTTGGCCATATATGCCTGGACATGTCCCTAACTCAAGTTGTTGGAGGTAGAGCTGGCTGTGGGCTGTTGGTTTATATTGTGTTTATGAGTTCAGTTTTGGGACTTATAATTTTTTTCTACTCTTATATTAGACCTGAGTCGATATTGACCCCAACAACACAAATGTTATAATTTTAATAAGAGCATTTTACAATTTAGTAAAATAGTTTTATTTTATTGTCTTTTGTTTTAAAATAAGTTCCTGAAAAAGTCAAAAAGTCTTGATGCAATAAACAAATGTATGTAGAATTTGTATGCATTTAAAACCTAAAACGGTTTGGTCACGACCCTAACACTAGAGGAAGGTTTAATTATCAGTAGGAGAAATGTATAAATACTCAATCTGTGAATCATTTTTAAAAATAATGTTATTTCACAACAAAAAAGTCACACCAATGTGCCAGCACTAAGAGTCTTCATCAGCTTAAGGACTTGTTCACAAGTCAGTTTTTCTTGTACCAGTGCTAACTATATTTTTCATGGATAGCATTCGTACCTGTGATCGTCTATGGATCTGTTCATATTTCTGTGATTTTTTGGGATACTATAGGAAGGAAAAACGGGAGCTTAATTTCTGTGCTGCAACGATGCTCAAATGTTCTCTGCACTCGGTGAGCATTAGCCGGTGCTCGAATTTGAAACACGAATCCCCACCCCACATGTTTGGTGCCTGTTACAAAGCCAATAAGTATGTGTGGATTGCCCAAGAGTCACTGTAATGCCATAGCCATCTTAGTTGTGGCATTACTGTGATAGATTTGCCACATTACCTCATCATTTGAAAAGAAACGGCACAGTCATGCTCGGCTCACTGACACCATTGCACAACTCAGAAACAGTTCTTATTGGAGGGAAAGAGTGTTTGCCTAGGTCTGTGTGTGCACAGTTTCATGAATCAGAGTCCTCTGTTGTTGATACTAGTAAGATGGTTTAGCATCAGCACCAACATTCCTTCTAGGAGCTACTCTTTTGCTTTGCTGTATAGTATACATTCTGCATTGAGCCTAGGGATGGACAGTTGCAGGAGCAGAAATAGTGTCTGAATACAGTCTCTAGGCAGGGAATATGGCCTGGCATTCCAATGCTAAATATATAGCTGGGGCAGCTGACCACATTTTTGGGGGGATGGTGGTGTGAAAACATTTACTATGTTGTCATCCATAGAGTATTACGTGCTTTGCAGTACATTGCAGTGTTACATTACACTCCCAAAAAGCGATGATACATTTTTATATATTTGACTACTCATCCATGGAGTATTATGTGCTCTGTAGTACATTTATGTGCTATATAACACTCCAAAAAAAGGGATGACATGTTTTTCTGGATTCAATCACGCATCCATAGAGTATTATGTGCTTTTCGGTACATTTTGGTGTTATGCAACAATCAAAAAGAAGTGTTGAATTTTTTTTCTAGATTCAATTACTCATCCATAAAGTACTAGGTGCTTTCTGTTACATTTAAATGGTATTTAATATGCCAGGCTGCATGTTGCCTGTGCAACTGTGAGCATTCTGCATTGCCCAAACTTTCCACTGTGGCCTTCAGCTTTCCAGACTTGTCTTCTATCAGGCAAATCTGGGAAGTCATTAGCTGGCAATTGCAAAGGGAACTGCCAGCAGTGAATCTTGATGATTTGCGTTCTTGAGTGAATTCAAAATGTCAGAAAAATTTTCAAGCAACCATGAATAACATCATTAATAGCACGCCAAGGCATGTACAAGCGTACATTTCTGAGCATGGTGATCATACTCAATACTGAACAAATCAAGAAGATTTCAAGATTTTGTTTGCTTTTTTCATCACTTGCATATCATTAGCATACATGTCAATCCTTATGTTGATCCATCTATAATAATCACATCATCTTATGGATGCACAAAATATATATGGAACCAAACAACTGAGATCCTATGGAAGATAACTATCTCCATGAGCTCCAGAGAAGTGTGATGTAACTCCAATTTAAAAATAACAGATTTTATTAAAGTATCTATTAAAATCAGCAAACATAAAAATTAGTGAATGAGATAGGAAATTCTTCTAAGCAGAAAAGGCACAACAGTATCTATAACCCAGTACAATATAGAATGAAACATGCAGTTAGAGCAATGTAAATACTCGGCAATAACCTTGATAAAAGTATGGGAAGGCTGCAGAATGGGACGGGGGAAAGTAGGACAATTATGTAAAAAGTTTCTAAATGAATAAATTTTGTGACTGTGCACAAGAGGTGACAAATCTGGCAACAAATAACAGGGGGAGTGATAGTGTTGTAAATATCAATGCAGTGAAAATATAGAAACTGGAAAAAAAAAGGTTTATGGATATCTTCCGCGCTACTGTGCAATTAGAAGTCCATGCAAAATGAAGATGAGAAGTTGTAGTTTATTCAAAATCTCAATGCGTTTCGAAGTAAAAAAATACTTCTTCAGGTGAGGGCACATACCTATGTTATCTCCTGAAGAAGTCTTTTTTTACTTCGAAACGCGTTGAGATTCTGAATAAACCACAACTTCTCATCTTCATTTTGCATGGACTTCTAATTACACAGTAGTGCGGAAAATATCCACAACATTTTTTTTTCCAGTTTCCATATTATGATTAGGACACTAAGTTTGACCTGAGGATCTGCAGCAACTGTTTGACATACATGCCCCTATCAATGATACATCAGGTGAGTGCAGTCTGATTGTATGCTCTAATATTTCCACAGGATAAGACCCTACTGGCGCTTTTCTCTCCTACAATATTGATTATTACAGTGAAAGTATGAAATTATCAATATTCTTGATAGCCAGTAAGTCCTCTGAAAAGTAACAGTGTGCAAAAAAATCCTAGTGTGTGAAAAAACTGGGAATGCAAGATGCACTGAAAGGAATGAATAGGAAAAAAGGAGATATTAAGTTTTAATTACAATTTCTATTCAACTTTAAAAGAAAAGAATAAACACCTATAAGTAGCAAATTCAATTAAGCCAAGCAGTTATAATTATACACACCAAAAGGAAATGCTAGGCAACACCAATAATTATGATATCAACTTTTATATTGGGAGGTGGTTGTTCTATGTTAGCCACTTGGTTTTCAGCCATCCCTGCCAGCTGTGTCTGCTCTCTGTTGTGTCTCATTGTTACTTTTTATGTATTTGGTTTTACCTGTTCTCTAAATAAAGTTGGTTTAAAAGAAAAGAGACAAAGTGACAAATAATGTCAAGAAAGACAATGTAAATTTTTGAATTACCATTTCTTAACAACCCTTTCAAGGCTGCGGTAATCTCGATTCCTTGTGCACCTTTTTCTACCACACTTTTTCCTTCCACTAATATGCTTGGATACAGCACTCTGTGAACAGCCAGCTTCTTTAGCAATAACCTTTTGTGGCTACCCTTCTTGTGGAGTGTGTCAATGACTGCCTTCTGGACATCTGTCATGTTAGCAGTCTTCCCTATGATTGTGGAGCCTACTGAAACAGACTAAGGGACCTTTTTAAACGCCTGGGAAGCCTTTGCAGTTTTTTTTTGTTAACTATTCTAATTTACTGAGATAATGACTTTTGGATTTTCATTGGCTGCAAGCCATAATCATCAACATTAACATAAAAAAACATTTGAAATAGATCATTCTGCTTGTAATGACTCTATAATAAATGAGTTTCACTTTTGGAATTGAAGAACTGAAATAAATTAACTTTTTGATGATATTCTAATTTTGTGAGAAGCACCTGTATTTTAAGTACCCTACTTGCATTGCAGTTGTAAATCTTGACTCACTACTATAAGAACTTCTTTGAAGTCACCTCAGGACACTAGTCCATATCAGGCATATGATTAATATTACCAATACTGTTTTGCCTGATTTCAAACTTTGACCTTTGTCTGATCTACCAGTGTTATTATACTGGTTACTGTTGAGTATTTTCATTGCTCTTTCTGAATACTTTATATCCTACTGTGTTATAGATACCCTTGTGCCCATAGGTGGATTATATTAAGGGCATTCTGGGCTACTGCCCGGGCCCGAGGCTCCAGGGGGTCCTACACCAGATTGCCAGATTATAACAAATGGCGGCGCACATATCCAGGCAGCTTTCCTGGCGCTGTGCTACCAATGAAGCAGAATGGCAGAGCAGCTCCAGGGGAGCTTCCATCGCCTCCACGGGAGCCACACCACTAATTTTCAGAGAGTCCTGTATTTAAGTTGATGTTATTGGTGGGTTTTTCTTTGCATCCCGAGCAATTTTCCTGGCAGTTGTGGCTGACATTTTTGCTCGTCTCTCTGACCGTGGTTTTGTTTTTACAGAGCCCTTGATTTTTCATTTGTTAATCACAGTTTGAATGCTGCTGACCGGCATTATCAATTCCTTGGATATCTTTTTGTATCTCTTTCCTGTTTTATTCAGCTCAACTGTGTTTTTTCGTAGATCCGTTGACAATTCTTTTGCTTTCCCAATAACTCACAATTTAGAAATGTCAGTGGCTGGATAAAAGATGCAAGAGTCTGTCTGGATCCCAGGAACTCACTCAGCTTTTATGCACACACACTGATTACAAGCAAACAGGTCACAGGTGAGGATGTTTCCTTTAGTAGCCATCCAAACCTCTTTGTGTCATCTTCTGTGCATATTATCAGGCCAAAACTACCAGGGTATGTGAATTTTTGATCAGGGTCATTTGGATGTTTTGTGCTGCTATTATTTAAAAAGAGAAAAGACAGTAGTTTGACAATAAATAGCTTCACTCACCACTAAGTGAGTGGAGGAAAAGTTTTGGTGTTATTATTTACATTCTCTGAATAAGGCTAAGGAAGCAAAAATTCTGCTGGGGTATGTAAACTTTTCAGCACAACTGTATATATATATATATATATATATATATATATATATATATATACACTCACTGGCCACTTTATTAGGTACACCTGTCCAACTTCTTGTTAACACTTAATTTCTAATCAGCCAATCACATGGCGGCAACTCAGTGCATTTAGGCATGTAGACATGGTCAAGACAATCTCCTGCAGTTCAAACCGAGCATCAGTATGGGGAAGAAAGGTGATTTGAGTGCCTTTGAACGTGGCATGGTTGTTGGTGCCAGAAGGGCTGGTCTGAGTATTTCAGAAACTGCTGATCTACTGGGATTTTCACGCACAACCATCTCTAGGGTTTACAGAGAATGGTCCGAAAAAGAAAAAAAATCCAGTGAGCGGCAGTTCTGTGGGCGGAAATGCCTTGTTGATGCCAGAGGTCAGAGGAGAATGGGCAGACTGGTTCGAGCTGATAGAAAGGCAACAGTGACTCAAATCGCCACCCGTTACAACCAAGGTAGGCCTAAGAGCATCTCTGAACGCACAGTGCGTCGAACTTTGAGGCAGATGGGCTACAGCAGCAGAAGACCACACCGGGTACCACTCCTTTCAGCTAAGAACAGGAAACTGAGGCTACAATTTGCACAAGCTCATCGAAATTGGACAGTAGAAGATTGGAAAAACGTTGCTTCGTCTGATGAGTCTCGATTTCTGCTGCGACATTCGGATGGTAGGGTCAGAATTTGGCGTAAACAACATGAAATCTTTGGGATGTGGTGGAACGGGAGATTCGCATCAGGGATGTGCAGCCGACAAATCTGCGGCAACTGTGTGATGCCATCATGTCAATATGGACCAAAATCTCTGAGGAATGCTTCCAGCACCTTGTTGAATCTATGCCACGAAGAATTGAGGCAGTTCTGAAGGCAAAAGGGGTCCAACCCGTTACTAGCATGGTGTACCTAATAAAGTGGCCAGTGAGTGTATATATATATATATATATAAGGCATCGTGATTACTCGCTAATCCCGCCCCCTGCACAGTAGCTCCGCCATCACCACACATAATCCCACCCCCACCCCATTACCACACACAATCCAGCCCCCCACATTGCCACACATAATCCCGCCCCCCACCACATTACCACACATAATCCCATCCCCCCACCACATTACCACACACAATCCTGCCTCCACCACATTACCACACATAATCCGGCCCCCCCACCACATTTCCACACACAATCCCGCCCCCACCACATTAACACTCACAATCCCGCCCTCCACCACATTGACACACACTATCCCACCCCCTCACCACATTACCACACACAATCCTGCCCCCCACCACATTACCACACATAATCCTGCCCCCCACATTACCACACACAATCCCACCCCCCACCACATTACCACACACAATCCTGCCCCCACCACATTACCACACACATTCCCGCCCCCCACCACATAACCACACACAATCCCGCCCCTCACCACATTACCACACACAATCCCGCCCCCCACCATATTACCACACATAATCCCGGCCCCCACCACATTACCACACACAATCCCGCCCCCCACCACATTACCACACACAATCCTGCCCCCACCACATTACCACACACAATCCCGCCCCCACCACATTACCACACATAATCCCGCCCCCCCACCACATTACCACACACAATCCCGCCCCCCACCCCATTACCACACACAGTACCGCCCCCCACCCCATTACCACACACAATCCCGCCTCCCACCACATTACCACACTTAATCCCGCCCCCACCACATTACCACACACAATCCTGCCCCCACCCCATTACCACACACAATCCCGCCCCCCACTACATTACCACACATAATCCCACCCCCCACCACATTACCACACACAATCCCACCCCCCACCACATTACCACGCACAATCCCGCCCCCCACCACATTACCACACACAATCCTGCCACCACCACATTACCACACATAATCCCGCCCCCCACCACATTACCACACACAATCCACACCACATCACCACATTACCACATATAATCCCACCCCCACCACATTACCACACACAATTCGCCCCCCACCACATTACCACGACCCATCCCGCCCCCCCACCCCATTACCACACACAACCCCGCCCCTCACCACATTACCATACATAATCCCCCCACCACATTACCACACACAATCCCGCCCCGCACCACATTACCACACACAATCCACACCACATTGCCAAGCACAATCCCACCCCCACCACATTACCATGCACAATCCCGCCCCCACTCCATTACCACACACAATATTGCCCCCACCACATCACCACACACAATCCCACCCCCCCACCACATTACCACACACAATCCACACCACATCAACACACAAAATCCCGCCCCCCACTACATTACCACACATAATCCTGCCCCAACACATTACCACACATAATCCCGCCCCACCACATTACCACACACAATCCTGCCCCACCACATTACCACACACAATCCCGCCCCCACCACATCACCACACATAATCCCGCCCCCACCATATTACCACACACAACCCCCCACCACATTACCACACACAATCCCGCCCCCCACCACATTACCAAATACAATCCACACCACATCAACCCATTACCACACACAATCCCGCCCCCCACCACATCACCACACATAATCCCGCCAGCCCGCCCACCAAATCACCACACATAATCCCGCCCCCACCACATCACCACACATAATGCCACCCCCCAACACATCACCACACATAATCCCGCCCCCCCACCATGTTACCACACATAATTCCGCCCCCCACCACATCACCACACAATCCCGCCCCCACCACATAACCACACATAATCCCGCCCCCCACCATATCACCACACATAATCCCACCCCCCACCACATTACCACACATAATCCCGCCCCTGCCACATTACCACACAATCCCGCCCCACCACATAACCACACATAATCTCACCCCCATCACATCACCACACATAATCCCGCCCCCACCACATCACCACACATAATCCCACCCCCACACATCATTAAGCATAATCCCGCCCCCCATCACATCATCACACATAAACTGGCCCCCCATCTTATCACCACAGTTCCCACCACCCACCACATTACCACACATAATGCCGCCCCCCACCCTATTACCACACATAATCCCGCCCCACACCATATTACCACACATAATCCTGCCCCCCACCACATTACCACAGATCATCCCGCCCCCCCACCACATTACCAAACATAATCCCCCCACCACATTGCCACACATAATCCCACCCCCTACCACATTACCACAGATAATCCCGCCCCCCCACCACATTACCGCAGATAATCCCGCCCCCCACCACATTACCAAACATAATCCCACCCCCACCACATTACCACACATAATCCCACCCCACCACATTACCACAGATAATCCCACCCCCCCACCACATTACCACACATAATCTCGCCCCCCACCACATCACCACTCATAATCCTGCCCCCCACATTACCACAGATAATCCTGCCCCCATCACATCACCACACATAATCCCACCCCCACCGCATTACCACACATAATCCCGCCCCCACCATATTACCACACATAATCCCTCCCCCACCACATTACCACACATAATCCCGCCCCCACCACAATACCACACATATTCCTGTCCCCCAACACATTACTACACATAATCCCACCCCCCCACCATATTACCACACATATTCCCGCCCCCCACCACATTACCACACACAATCCCGCCCCTCCACCAATTCATGTTTCGTAATGAAATTTGTTTAGATGCTGGAATGAATAAAAAACACATCTTACTGAATCCAGTTTGTTTTTGATATTACACTGTGAATAAAATGTATTATTAGTATTATTCAGATTTTTAATGATTATTATTGTTATTAACTTCATTTTAAGTTAATTTACCACCTGCGTAAGCGCTATTGAATATTGTCAATATTTACTTTAGGTTAATCACCAGCAGCGTTAATTAGATAATAGATAGCAATGAGCGTGCCGAGCGTTAGCTGGCTGGAAACGGCTAGTGTATATATATATATATATATATATATATATATATATATATATAGTAGTGTTGATAATGGTCGCGTAGTCGATGGAAGGTATGTGTCGAGGAGATGGCTTCTCTCTGTGATATAACCCGGAGTATTTTCTGTAGTGCATGAAAGCACTAATAGATTCGTTTGCTGCACCTGGGACTGGGTTACTGGTAGCTGTGAGAGCTCGGCAGGTCTAGCTACCCACATACCTCACCTCTGGGTGTGGTTAACAACCTATATAATGGAGGCTATTGCTTGGCACATAGTTTGTATGTTGGGAAGGGGAAGTCCTCCTGTGTGTTTTTGGCTTCAGACCGAGCCTGAATACTGGACACTACCCCAGCCTGTGTGCCCACTGGACTGGCGGAACAGAGCTCTGCTATGGACATTTGTATTCTGTTTGCCTGATCTAACAGCTGTTTGTTTTCGGTTTTGCTTCTGGGTTTATGAAGTAATAAACCCATATGAACTTTTCGTGGAACAAGCCTCCTGTCTTCCTCCTGACGCACCAAAGTGAGTACAACCCCTACAATTGGTGTTAGACATGCAGGCAGCATTCCCAGCAGAAACATACGACTGCTGCAGGAAAGAATGCTTGTCCTGAATTAGCCAACAAGCACTGCCAGAGAAATTGGAGGACCTGCTGTAAACACCTGGCGTAGCTGCAGCAGCACCAGCAAGAGACCAATAGGCTGTTGTTACAGCAGATCCAGCAGAGCCAGCAGCAGCAAAGGCAGCAGATGCAGCTTTTGGAAACTGCCATCCAAGACAGGACGAGCACTCCAACCCCAAGTCTGGCTGATGACGCCCACATCCGGAAGGCGCCAAGATGGGCTTTGTAGAAAATGACCCCCAGGGATGACGTTGTGGCCTTCCTGATGGTGTTTGAAAGGGTCACCAAGAGGGAGAAATTACCACCAGAGCAGTGGGAAGAGGTATTGGCCTCACACTTGATGGGAAATCCGCAGAAGGGGTACCATGATTTAGCTTCGCAGGACGGCAAAGAGTATGACAAGCTAAAAACTGAAATTCTCACTTGCTTGGAGGTGACAATGACTATCAAGGCACAGCGGGTTCACCTCTGGATGAATCACCAGGACAAGCCACCTTGCTCCCAAATGTTTGACCTGTTGCTCCTTGTCCAGAAGTGGCTGGAGCCAGAGTCCTCTATGCCTGCATAGATGGTAGAACGGGCTGTGATGGACTGATTTGTGCACTCCCTGTCGAGGCCCATACTGACTTGGGTTGCCCAGGGTGATCCCCGGAATGCAGATGAACTAGTCGTACAGGTTGAAAGAAACCAGGGAGTTGAAAGTTTCTTGGGAAGACAGCCCACTTCATACTGAGGATCCCATCAGGGGGCAGAGGCCCAAAAGGAGGCAGGGCCTCCAAGGTCCAAAAGGGTGGGAGAGGTGGTGCCCAAGGTCCCTATGGGTGATGTTGCTTGCTTGGAGGTGCCACGACCCAGGCTATATAGCCGCACGTTGTCCCATGACCCCTGAGCAGATGGACTGCAGCACAGTGTGCAGTTGTTCATATTCTGGGTATCCGGCCTGCAGTGTGAAATGTCCCCACAGCGAGGGGCCTCAAGCATGTCATGTGAAGGTGAGCGGGCGGGAGGTGACAGCACTGCTAGACTCCAGTAGTTTAGTGATCATTAGTGTTGAGCGATACCGTCCGATACTTGAAAGTATCGGTATCGGAAAGTATCGGCCGATACCGGCAAAGTATCGGATCTAATCCGATACCGATACCCGATACCAATACAAGTCAATGGGACTCATGTATCGGACGGTATTCCTGATGGTTCCCAGGGTCTGAAGGAGAGGAAACTCTCCTTCAGGCCCTGGGAACCATATTAATGTGTAAAATAAAGAATTAAAATAAAAAATATTGCTATACTCACCTCTCCGACGCAGCCTGGACTTCAGCGAGGGAACCGGCAGCGTTGTTTGCTTAAAATTCGCGCTTTAACTTCCTTACTTGAAGTCCCGGCTTGTGATTGGTCGCGCGCCGCCCATGTGACCGCGACGCGACCAATCACAGCAAGCCGTGACGTAATTTTAGGTCCTTCAGGATTTTAAAATTACGTTCCGGCGTTGTGATTGGTTGCGTCGCGGTCACATGGGCGACGCGACCAATCACAAGCCGTGACGTCACGGGAGGCAGGACACGCGCGCATTTTAAAATGCGCGCGTGTCCTGCCTCCCGTGACGTCACGGCTTGTGATTGGTCGCGTCGCCCATGTGACCACGACGCGACCAATCACAGCAAGCCGTGACGTAATTTTAGGTCCTTCAGGATTTTAAAATTACGTTCCGGCGTTGTGATTGGTTGCGTCGCGGTCACATGGGCGACGCGACAAATCACAAGCTGTGACGTCACGGGAGGCAGGACACTCGCGCATTTTAAAATGCGCGTGTGTCCTGCCTCCCGTGACGTCACGGCTTGTGATTGGTCGCGTCGCCCATGTGACCGCGACGCGACCAATCACAGCAAGCCGTGACGTAATTTTAGGTCCTTCAGGATTTTAAAATTACGTTCCGGCGTTGTGATTGGTTGCATACATGGTGATGGTAAGGAATACCTTATGTCCAGAGTGGACATTGAAATGGCCCATGGTACTAAGTCCCATGAGGTCAGCGTAATTCGTGACTTGTTGCATCCTGTTATTATAGGCCAGGACTGTTATTTGTTTTGGGATCTGTGGGTCAAGAGTTCTATGTTCGCTTGCATGTATAGGGAATTAGTGAACCCTAGTAAGGTGTCACCACACCCAGAGTCAGGCGGATATCTCTTTTGTGCCCTTGTGGGGGATTAGGAGGATGTGTCCCCTGAGTCTGACATTCTGGAGTTAGGGGTGACCATTGAGAATTTTGGGCCTGCCCAACTTAGGGACCTAACTCCGAAGGAAGCCTTTAATAATGTCACCATCATAAATGGGGTTGCACAGAAGCTGGGGGCTAACACAAGGTTTCCTTATTTTATGATGAGTGGGGAGTTGTTATATTGGGCCATGAAAGTGAGAGAGGAGCTGGTGGAACAGTTAATAGTGCCATGCCCCTATAAACGGAAGGTGTGGGACACAGCCCATTCACAAATGTGGGGTGGACATCTGGGAGTGGAAAAAACACAGGAACGGATTGTGCAGAGGTTCTATTGGCCCGGATGTCACTGGGAAATATTAAACTATTGCAGTTCCTGCCCTATGTGTCAGTTAATAATAGATTATGGCTGCACACATCTGTGCTAAAATAAGGAAGTTTGAAATCTAAGGAATAGGAATAGCATAACGGCTTATGAACTTTATGAACAAACATGAGATTTTAGCACAAGATTTGGCCAAATATTGTGAGCCCATTCACCAACGACAAGGTAATCTCAGATTGAATGGGTAACTACACTGCCTGCCTAGTGTGAACACTTACCTATGGTCTCTGAGCTACTGCCCAATGTGAACACATGCTTGTGGCTAATGACATGATAAAGCCTTCTTATATAGGGAGGCTCAGAACCAATAGTGTTAAGATGTAATTAAATTCAAACTTCCTTATTTTAGCACAGATGTGTGCAGCCATAATCTATTATTATGTATGTATTTTTTTGGCTATGCACCAGCATTTATAATTATTATATATATTGTTCAGTCAGTTTACTTATTTTTACTATGTACTATTTTCTGACTTGAACGTCCCGCCCTTCACCATACCTGTGATTTTTAATTACATCTTAACACTATTGGTTCTGAGCCTCCCTATATAAGAAGGCTTTATCATGTCATTAGCCACAAGCATGTGTTCACATTGGGCAGTAGCTCAGAGACCATAGGTAAGTGTTCACACTAGGCAGGCAGTGTTGGTTAAATCTGCTTGTGGGCATCAATATATATTGGTCATCCTGGATTATTCCACACGCCATACTGAAGCAATACTCCAGAGAAACTCCTCTACAAAGAGTATAAACCTTGAGTTGGTCCATGTTTTTTTCCTGGACAGGTCTACCTTCCAGAGAGCTATGGATAGAATCCTTTCACCCCATAAGGTCTACCAAAGGATATCCTGACCGACCAGGGAACACCTTTTATGAGTAAGGTGATGATGAGGGAGTTATGCAAGGTCCTGCAAATCTCGCAGTTGAGGACTTCATTGTACCATCCTCAGACAGATGGCATTACCAAAAGGTTTAATAAAATGCTGAAGAGCATGCTGAGGAAAGCCATAGAAAAGGACAGTAGACACTGGGACTGTCTCTTACCGTATCTGTTGTTCTCCATCCATGAGGTTCAACAGGCCTCTACGGGTTCTCGACATTCCAACTTCTATATGGCTGACATCCATAAGGTCTCCTGATATAGCCAAGGAAACCTGGAAAGCTGAAGTCATGCCCCACAGAAGCGTAATCGAACATGTGGCACTGATGCAGCAGAGGATTGCGAAGGTGATGCACTTTTAAAAGGACATCTCATCCAGGCACAAGAAGCTCAGGCCAGGGTCTACAACCTGTCAGCCAGAGTAAAGCAGTAGCAGTAGGAGAGTCATCTGCAAAAAGGTTCATCCTAAACTTCGCCATGATATTCTCTCCCCTGACTGACCTCCTAATAATCAAATGGTCTGAAGAGTCAGAAATGGTCTTTCAAAAAATGAAAAGGGCTCTGTGTAAGCAACCAGTTTTGGTGGCCCCCGACTTTAAGAAAGAGTTTATACTCCAAACCAACATCTCAGATGTCAGTTTAGGTGCAGTCCTATCCCAGGAGATACTCGGGGAGGTGCACCCTGTTCTCTACCTGAGTAGGTAACTATTCTCATGTGAGAGGAATTATTCAGTCATAGAGAAGGAGTGCTTGGCCATAAAGTGGGTGGTGAACACATTATGGTACTAGTTGGTAGGATGTAAATTTAGATTGGTATCTGACCATGCCCCACTCAGATGGATAAGGGAAACAAAGGGTAAAAATGCAAGGGTCACCACTGGTTCTTAGCCCTACAAGATTTCAGCTTCCATGTAGAGCATAGAGCAGGGAAGCTACATGGTAATGCTGATGCCGTCTTGAGAATCCCATGCCTGGTAGTAAAAAGTACCAAACCCCACAGCATTAGGCAGACGGGAGAGGTATGTAGTGTGGCTAAAATTCTGCCGGGGTATGTAAACTTTTGAGCACAACTGCATATACAGTATATACATATAATGTAGTGCGGATAATGGTCGCGTATTCGATGGGAGGTATGTGTCGCAGAGATGACTTGTCTCTGTGATGTAACCCAGAGTATTTTCTCTAGTGCATTAAAGCACTAAGAGGCTCCTTTATTGCACCTGGACCATGTTATGAGTAGCTGTGAGAGATGGGCGGATCTAGCTACCCACATACCATTATGGGTGTCAGGTCCGAGCATTCCTACATGAACAGTTTCCTGGAAAGTGGATTGGTCATCGTGGGCCAGTTGAATGGCCACCAATGTCTCCCAATCTGACCACCTTAGACTTTTATCTTTGGGGTCATCTGAAGGCAATTGTCTATGCTGTGAAGATACGAGATGTGCAGCATCTGAGACAATGGATACTGGAAGCCTGTGCTAGCATTTCTTCTGTGGTGTTGCTATCAGTGTGTCAAGAGTGGGAGCAGAGGGTTGCATTGACAATCCAACACAATGGGCAGCACTTTGAACACATTTTTTAAGTGGTCATAAACTTGTAAATAACTCATGAAGGAATAAAGTTACATTAAAACCAAGCACACCATTGTTTTTCCTGTGAAATTCTCAATAGGTTTGATGTGTTTGATAAGTTTCCCACTGGAAAAAATAAAGTTGATCCAAAATGGCCGACTTCAAAATGGCCGCCATGGTCACCACCCTTCTTGAAATGTTTCCCCCTTCCATGTACTAATGTACCACAAACAGGAAGTTGATATCACCAACCATTCCCATTTTATTTAGGTGTATCCATATAAATGGCCCACCCTGTATGTGTATATATATATATATATATATATATATATATATATATATATATATATATATATATATATACTATATAATTGTCTAAGGGTCACTTCCATCTGTCTGTCCTTCTGTCTGTCTGTCTGTAACGGTTATTCGTTCGCTGATTGGTCTCGGCAGCTGCCTGTCATGGCTGTCGCGACCAATCAGCGACGCGCACAGTCCGGAAGAAAATGGCCACTCCTTACTCCCCGCAATCACTGCCCGGCGCCCGCATACACCCCTCCGCTCACTGCTCACACAGGGTTAATGCCGGCGGTAATGGACAGCGTTATGCCGTGGGTAACGCACTTTGTTACCGCTGCTATTAACCCTATGTGACCAAGTTTTTTACTATTGACGCAGCCTATGCAGCACCAATAGTAAAAACATCTAATGTTAAAAATAATAAAAAAAAATAAAAAATGACTATATACTCACCTACGCCGCCTTTCCCGCTCCTCGCGATGCAACCGGCACGTTCCGGTGCACGGATGGTCTGGCAAAAGGACCTGCCATGACGTCATGGTCATGTGACCGTGACATCATCACAAGTCCTGCGCGCCTGCGCTGAAAGGACCTGCCGTGACGTCACGGTCACGTGACCGCGACACGGTCATGTGACCGCGACGTCATCACAGTCTGGGACCGGAAGTGGCCGGCTGCACCCGACGCAGGCGACACAGCTACAACGCGCAAGCGGAAGTTGAGTATGTTTATTTTTTATTTTTGTAACCTGTGTCATACGTGGCTGGGCAATATACTACTTCACTGGGCAATATACTATGTCACTGGGCAATATACTACGTGACTGGGCAATATACTACGTAACTGGGCAATATACTACGTCACTGGGCAATATACTACATAGCTGGGCAATATACTACGTCACTGGGCAATATACTATGTCACTGGGCAATATACTAGGTCACTGGGCAATATACTATGTGGCTCTGTGCTGTATACTACGTCACTGGGCAATATACAATGTAACTGGGCAATATACTACGTCACTGCGCAATATACAATGGAACTGGGCAATATACTACGTCACTGGGCAATATACTACGTGGCTCTGTGCTGTATACTACATGGACTGGGCAATATACTACGTAGCTGGGCAATATACTACGTGGATATACATATTCTAGAATACCCGATGCGTTAGAATCGGGCCACCATGTAGTATATATATAAATGAGTGTATGTATGTGTGTATGTGTATGTATCGGCCACGCCCACTCCACATAGCAACCAATCACTAAGCATCTTTCATTTAACCAGAGCTGTTTATAAGAAGCTGAGCTGTGATTGGTTGCTATGAGCAACAGTTTTCCTTGTAGACAGTTGTGATATCTGAGGCCTATTATTCTTATAATTTCCATGGTGTTATCGTCCTTCTGTAAAGCTGAAAATAACATAATTTATTACTGTGCTGACACAGAACACCCTCTGACACAGACTGCAGGGGGAGCCCAGTATCACACAAGATTGGTTTAGATACACGGCTAAGCAGACTGTATCACACAGAATAGGATTAGATACACAGCCCAGTATCACACAAGATTGGATTAGATACACAGCTCAGCAGACGGTGTCACACAGGATAGGATTAGATGCACAGCTCAGCAGACTGTATCACACAGGGGAGGATTAGATGCACAGCTCAGCAGACTGTATCACACAGGATAGGATTAGATACATGGCTCAGCAGACTATCACACAGGATAGGATTAGATGCACGGCTCAGCAGACTGTATCACACAGGAAAGGATTAGATACACGGCTCAGCAAACAGTATAACACCGGATAGGATTAGATATACAGCTCAGCAGACGGTATCACACAGGACAGAATTATATATACAGCTCAGCAGACTGTATCACACAGGATAGGATTAGCTGCACAGCTCAGCAGGCAGTAACACATAGGATAGGATAGGATGGTGTCATACAATTATTAATAATTATTTTTTTGTATTATATTAATATTGACCAGAATTATTTTCAGCCTATTCGTTCAGCCTCCACAATAGTCACGCTCAGTCATGTGGCACCTTGGGAAAATAAATCTCCCCTTCTGCTCTTTATTGTATAGCGCTATCTTATTTATAGTGCCGTACATAAGGGAAAAATGTGCGCAGCACACTTAGCTGGTACGGATGTGCCCCAGAGCACCCGAGTTTTACTCACATGACCTTTCACATGATCTATCAGGGGCATCATATGACATGATATATTGGGTACTTGTGGGGGGAGCCCATGCCTTCTAAACTGTTGGGGCCTTGGCTACTCTTAGTTCTCCCCTGCTTGGGCCCTTTCTGCTTAGAGGAACTTCCTTGCTTATTAACTAATTTTTATGTTTGTTGATTTTAATAGACACTTTAATAAAATCTGTTATTTGTAAATTGGGGTTGCATTGCACTTCTCTTGAGCTGTAAGGGAGCTAGCGAAATTCCATAGGCTCTCAGTTGTTTGGTTCCATATAATTAACATGTCTATCGATTCTGTGATTTTGATAAATCCATGATTTCTCCTTCTTGGTGATGCAATTTAAATGTTGCAGAGTGGATATTCCTTTTTGTCCATGACCTTAAAATGTCTTTAAAATTTAGTTATATTTTTACTTCTAATTCTAAATATTTTCCATAGGCCTTTTGTTAATTTTTTATTTTTTTCTAGAGTTTTGTTGGTTGTTTTTAAGCTTTGTTGTCATATGGCTATCATCTATTCTCTGGAATTAATTTAAGAATTGTTATACTTTAATGCAATCCAGAACCTGTTGTTTCCTCATTCAATAGCATACTTTCCCTTTCTATCATCAACTTCTAAATATAAACATGCAACCAACAATCTTTGCAATCAACAAATATTACTGCAGTGCCCACATATAACTTATGCTGTACAAAAATAGTTTTAAAATAAACTGAAGATTGCATCATACTTTTATATAATTGACTTAAAATGCTGAAAAGTGCGTTTTCAGAGACACACAAAGTAAATATTGTTGAGCATGGATTATATATGTAATTAATAATCAGTTCTGCAACAATTTATAATTTATAGCCAGATGGGGTCATTTTTACATCTTTATTTTAGATGTATTTTCAATGACAGAAGTTATTTTAAATAATAAAATTGTGATCAGAGATGGTGTAAAAGGACAGGGTTCCTCCACAAGTTACTAAACTTATGGTATCAAAAGGGGGAACTCTCCCTGCTCCTCTAATGAGGTCCGATATCAACTATTAATGGCAAAATTGACTACTAATAAATAATATCCACTTAATACCACAACATTATATTTTCCTTATACTATACACTAACTGTTATCTATTCCTTATACTATATACTGAGACAAAACCGTGTATCAATAAAGGGTATTTATTACACACACCCAAGTCTGCAGTCTATAACATACATATATATATTTATACTCCAGCTGGCGACTATAAATATATATATATATATATATACTGTATATATACACAATATACGGATATTAAAAGTCTAATACAGTAATACCACTACAGTATACAGTGATATCCCAACAATATCACCACAATATAAAAACACACAAATAACTGCCCGATTACCCAAATCACACATGCAATATCAGCCCTCCCATCTATAGCTTACTAACCCTAAGGCCTAAGAGGTTACAGGGCCTAGTAAGAAAAGGGGATACAGATATACTCAACCACCATATGGATCCATGATCATTCCAGCATGCAGGCACAGCAAAAGAGGTAAAGCACATGTGTCTTGTGCCTTTTATGTCCAGCTAGAAGAGGTGTGTCCAGCCCCAGGTGTGTGGGGATGAGGTCACAAGTCTATTGTCCACTGGCCTAAGTCCTAAATGAAACCTGACATACTAGCTTGAGGAGGGAGCTACTGAGCACATGTGGGGGAATTATATATCACTAAACACATCTCTACGTAAAGATATATATTTTGGAGCACTTCCCTTCTACAGATGGGCAAGGCCGGGTCGCTTCCCCCATCAAGGCTGCTCCCAGAGCATGTTTAGGGTCAGGATAGTGAAAATATACCCACTATTTAAAGTAGTGTACTATGTCTAGAAGCAGAACAAGGCTGCATGCAACAACTAGGCTGTCTGCCCAACCAACTCAAGGACGCATCATAAAATTGTGTTGGTCAGACACAAAGCACAGAATGCCCGATGCTACGAGTATGTAGCTTTTTGGCATCATGTGCAGAGCATTCTGTTGTCTATTGGCTTCCCAAGAAGCACCACCTTGGCCCTCTGTCTCTGTTTTAAGGTCTGCTGTATTAATGTACTCTTCCACCTATCCCCTGCCTAAACTGCCATAGGGCAAATCCTCAATGTTCTGTAGGTAAACAAAAGTGACAAAATATGTGTATGATTAATATGCCTAAGTGTGTGTGAAAGCATACCTGTGTACTGTATATGTGTAAAAAGTTTATCTGTGCATATGTAAACGTGTATAAAAAAAAAATATATATATATATATATATATATATATATGTGTATATATATATATATATATATATATATATATATATATATATATATATATATATATATATTATACACTGATGAGTAAAAGGGTAGCAATGTTATGAATTTTTTACTTTCATTCTCCATATCTCACTTCCACTACAGGTTTTAACGTGAGACTATCTTAATTTTATAGACAATTATCTTATTATTAAATTTCTGCTTATTATATATAAAAGTAAATTGTAGTTCTATGGCCGGTGTGTGTGTTTTTCAGGTTCCTGGAGGGTAAGTCTCTTCCCCAGGGAGTGGGGATGGGAGATCCTATTCCTGGGAACCAGTGGAAAGGTTATAGGGATATAGGAAGTAGCTAATCAGTATTGAGTAAGCAGAGTGTTGGGTAGGCGGCCGTGTGTTGGAGTGGCATCGACTGAAGGAGGATAAGTTTATCAGTTGTGGAACTACAAGGCTCAGCATTGAAAGAAGCTAGTTACAGAGGGAGCAGGACAGCTCAGGTAAGTGGTGACCCCTGCAGGAAAGGAAAGCTTACAAGTCCGGGAAAAATATGGTCCAGCGAAAAAGGGGGACCTTAGGAAAAGCTAATGCCCTGCTGTGAGTACTAAAACAGGGATCATTTTTTTTTTTTGAGATTAGTCTCAACAAGCAGCCTCTGGTACTAATATAGCTAAAGACTCCAGTTACTGGGATTACTGTTATACGAGGACCCATATGATCATCTTGCCATGAACTCCAAGATTGTGGATGGTGACATGAACCCCAAAATGGCGGATGGCAGCGTGAGTCCCAAGATGGCGGGGTGAAGGCTGATGTTTTGAAACATGGAACGTCCTACCCATCATGAGAGTGGACAGCGATTTCAGACATGATAACAATGTACCCAGCCCACTGTCCAAAAGGAGATGTGTAAAAGCCAAGTTCTGACCCAAAAGAGGTGAAACGTCACCGAGAGAGGCACAATCCAGCAAGGGAGGCAGCCCATTGGGTCAGAAACGCCGAGTGCAACAGGCTTGTCAGGAGGTGAAATAATGGGGAATGAAGGAAAAGTTGGTGGTTGCATCACTAGTAGGACCTCCGGAAGGGCAGAGCCAGTACGAGGAGGAAGAGTGTGACGAGTGACCTACCCTTAAAATTATAGACTGTTCATGTCTTTGTCAGTGGGCAAACTTACAAAATCAGCATGGGATCAAATACTTATTACCTCCACTGTATGTCAGATACTAATATCTGTTTTTTGGGAAATGCTTCTTCTCAATTGTTCCTGAGTCTGACCGTAACCAGACTGCTACAGGACATTTCTTGGCGGCTACAGTATTCTGATCACCACTGTAGGTGGGACAAGCCCCCATTACCTAAATCCTTTAAAGCCTGGAAAAGGAAGAGTTTGTGAAAGAAGTGGACATTTCCGTGCTGTTCCAGGTTTCCCTTAAGGCCATGTTAACTGGGCCTTGTTCTAATAGTTGTTCTACTGTTCTCCATTAAAAGATGATGGTCAGTCAGACTCAAGGAACTTTAATTGCCAGAGGAGGGCAAGATTTACAGTTCAGTCAGCCGTTGCTGAGTTGGGCCTAAGGCCCTCTGTTAAAAGGAACATGGACGCTGTTATCCGATGTCTCAACCTACTGGGACTGGGGTTGTGATGACCCAGAAAAAGAGAGAAAAACAAAGGCGTCAGTTCACAGGATAGGAAAAGAGTGAGAGTTAAGACAGTTAACTTATGTTTAATCTAAATGTGTGTTAACAATTTTCTTGAGGTCCAGAGGTAGGCATGGTTGGAAACAACCATCTTTAGGTATAGGGGTATGTCAAGTAGATGCTGAGGCAAGTTGTTAAAAGTTAATGGTTGTGTGATTGCATTTCTGCTTATAATATATAAAAGAGAATTTTAGCCCTTTGGCTGGTGGGTGTGTCAGGTTCCTGGAGAGTAGAACTCAAGGCCATTCCCAGGGAGTGCGGGTGGGCAGCCCTACTCTCTTGAACCCTTGGAAGGTGATAGAGATATAAGAACTAGTTAGTCTGTGTTGAGTAAGCAGATTGTTGAGTAGGCTGTGTGTTGGAGAGGAGGAGAAAGAAGGAGGACAGGTTTATCGGTTGTGGAACGGCAATGCTCAGAATGGAATGAAGCTAGTTACAGGAGCAACAGGACATCTCAGGCAAGTGGGGATCCTTGAAGGAAAGGGAAGCTTACAAGTCTGGGAAAAGAACAGTCCAGAGGAAAAGGGATACCTTAAGAGAAGTTAGCACCCTGCTGTGAGTATTAAAACATGGACCTCAGTCTCAATGAGCGGCCCCTGGTACTACAGCTAAAGACTCCGGCTATTGCTTTACATGTTGGTATGTGTGTAACACTTTAGTTCTGTTCTGGACTGGTATCTATGAATTAAACCTGGTTCTTGCTACTATTACAGTGTCTACATAGTAATTCTCAAAGATTCAGAGAAGATATATAGGGTTAATTTGAACCTGTGTAGGGATATAGACCAAACTGCGGGTACTTGCATGCTGGGTCTGGAACTGAAAAAGCTACATCCTCTGTTCCCGAGGGGAAGCCTGAGGGAGGCAGATCTTCCCCTGCTGCAGGAGGGAAGGAGGGGAGAGACAGAGTTTCCTGCTCACCCAGGAGAGCCAGGAAAGCACGAGCAGCAGCTGACAGATAAAAGGGAAAAATGCACCAAAAGAGTCAGTCTGGTGCTGGCACAGAGCAGTGCAGAGGGCAGCGCAGGAAGCAGCGTGCAGAGTGGTGAGTGGCTTGCTCTGCATCACACCACTGAAAGGAATGACTTGGCGACGGACCATATAGAAGTAGCCCCCATTGCCAGCAGAGAGAGCTGTGCCGAACAGAGCCATGCGGAGCCAAGCTGTTGAGAGCCTAGCCTTGGGGAGCTAAGCCATATGGAGCAGAGCTGTGGGTTCCAGCAGTCACAGAGAGTAGTGCTCTGGCCGAGAGCACCAGCGCTAAACAGCCCGGAGTCACCTGCCACCAACAGCGGGGACCAGGGAGAGCGGAATGAGCAGTATATGTCCAGTGACAGCCAAAGAATATCAGGTGCAGTACACGACGTGACCAAGAGTACCGCACACACGCTGCCCAAGTGAGACCACTAGGGTTGAGCGAAACGGGTCGGCCATTTTCAGAAGTCGCTGACTTTTGGCAAAGTCGGGTTTCATGAAACCCGACCTGACCCCTGTGTGGGGTCGGCCATGAGGTCGGCGATCTTCTGAACCTGGTTTCGGAATTCCGATACCGAGTTCCGATATGTTTGCGATATCGGAACTCGGTATCGGAATCCACATTTAAGTGTAAAATAAAGAATTAAAATAAAAAATATTGATATAGTCACCTCTCTGACGCAGCCTGGACATCGCCGCTGGTAACCGGCATCTTTCGTTCCTAAGAATGGCGCTTGAAAGACCTTTCGATTACGTCACGGCTTGTGATTGGTCGTGGCAGCCCACGTGACCGCTCAGCGACCAATCTCAAGCCGTGACGTAATTCTCAGGTCCTTAAATTCCTCATTCTAGGAATTTAGGCCATGAGAATTACGTCACGGCTTGTGATTGGTCGCTGAGTGGTCACGTGGGCCGCCGCGACCAATCACAATCCGTGACGTCATCGGAAGGTCCTGTACGCGCTCATTCTTAAGAAGGAAGGCTGCCGGAAAGAAGCAGGGCGTGTCCGAGGGTGAGTATATACCTAATAGGAATATACTCACCCTCGGCTTCTTTCCGGCAGCCTTCCTTCTTAAGAATGAGCGCGTACAGAACCTTTCGATGACGTCACTGCTTGTGATTGGTCGCGGCGGCCCACGTGACCGCTCAGCGACCAATCACAAGTCGTGACATAATTCTCATGGCCTAAATTCCTAGAATGAGGAATTTAAGGACCTCAGAATTACGTCACGGCTTGTGATTGATCGCTGAGCGGTCACGTGGGCCGCCGTGACCAATCACAAGCCGTGACGTAATCGAAAGGTCTTTCAAGCGCCATTCTTAGGAACGGAAGATGCCGGTTACCAGCGGCGATGTCCAGGCTGCGTTGGAGAGGTGAGTATATCAATATTTTTTATTTTAATTCTTTATTTTACACTTAAATATGGATCCCAGGGCCTGAAGGAGAGTTTCCTCTCCTTCAGACCCTGGGAACCATAGTATCCCATTGCACTGCATTGGGTTTCGTGTTTCGGCCGACCCCGACCCCGACTTTTTTATAGGATCGGCCGATTTCACTCGACCCGACTTTTGTGAAAGTCGGGTTTCGTGAAACCCGACCCGATCCTATAAAAATAAAAGTCGCTCAACCCTAGAGACCACATATAAGACTGACACACATGCACCCTGATGTGGACACACTATAGTTGTTCTGACCCTTGTGACCTTACTACGTCAGTTAAGACAGTTTTTCGGAGCCAAGTTGGGCTTGTACAGGTCTCTGGCCCATGCCTTTAATAGCCACATCTGTATATAGATGAGAGGCAGAGGAAGGTACCGGAGACCGACCACAGTCGCCAGAAGACGGACCATCGTTCCACAGTGTTTTCCTGGAAAGGACACCACGCCAGTCGTTGATGGCATTATAGAGTTCACAGCAGGAGCTGCAGTTTAGGGATTTCCTGACACAAGTGTTAACGAACTGCCTTTATTTTGAACCGTTGTTCTTCACCTCAAGAATATCCTCTGACTTAATGTACTGTTTGTCTCCCCTGTATAAACCTTTGTCTCCCGACATCCTCTTCCTTTTATGCTGTCTAACCCTTTACCTCCATGAGTGGAGTAATGCTGCTAAATTAAATCCCTCTGTTTACCCTTGCTCTGCCTCCCGTCCATCACTGCATCCCTCGTTCCTGCTAGCTTCTTACACCTGCTTGCCATTACATTTATAAAGTAGAAAATATCTCAAACTCGCTCTCTCTATATTTCTCTTTCTATCTCACCTCCCCAGACTCCAGAACTGTAAAGATGACTTCCAGGAGAAGTCCGTGTTCAGAGTTCAGCACCAAACACTAGGTGTCTGGTACGAACCCCGAACTTTACAGTTTGGGTTTGCTCATCTCTACTGGAGACCCAACCTGCAATGCTAGATTTCAGGAGAATTAATGCAGTGGCGTCAAAAAAGAATGGGCAGTCAGTAAGGTGTGATTATTTAATCTGCGATTGCAATTGCTGTTTATGTTATCCAGAAATGAAATCAACAATAGCCATCTCTCTTACTAAAGAATTGATTTGAACCTTCTATTTTTTTTGTAAGGCCAGAGACACACTGGTGCGAGATACGGCCGAGTCTCGCTGGTTAAAAGCAAGCTGTGGCACCGGCACTCCGGAGCGGAGCGTGCGGCTCCATGTATTGCTATGCAGCTGCACGCTCCGCTCCGGAGTGCCGGTGGCACAGCTTGCTTTTAACCAGCGAGACTCGGCCGTATCTCGCACCAGTGTGTCTCCGGCCTTAGGCAGAGATACATATGTTAAGGATGGACATATGCTCATCGGGCAGTGCTGTGTTTGAGCCAAGGCTGAAATTTACCAGCCAGCCCCAGCAAATGCTATGTTTTATTTAACCCCTTCTTGACATTTGAAACTGAAAGAGAGAAGCTACACATTAGATATTAGAAAAACCTTTTTGACAGTGAGTGTGATCAATGAGTGGAACAGGCTGCCATGAGAGGTGGTGAGTTCTCGTTCAATGGAAGTCTTCAAACAGAGGCTGGACAGACATCTGTCTGAGATGGTTTAGTGAATCCTGCATTGAGTGGGGAGTTGGAAACGATGATCCTGGAGGTCCCTTCCAACTCTAACATTCTATAACTCTATAATTCTATGACCTTACAATTTTACGTTTATACACTTTCATTTTTTCCCTCATTTTTTGCTTCCTTTATTTTTCCCATCCCCATAGCCATACGATGGCTTGTTTTTTGTGTGACAAGTTGTATTTTTGAATGACACCATCCATTTTATCATCCAGTGCACTGGAAAGCAGGAAAAAATTCCAACTGTGTTAAAATTGCAATACCACAATTGTTTTTTATTTATTTATTTGTTTTTTATTTATTTATTTCTGCAAAACTGACATCATAATTTGATTCTCCAGGTCTGTACGAGTACTGAGATACCAAACATGTATAGGTTTTTTTTTATTTAAATTGTAAGAAAAAAAAACAAAGAAATTTGTAAAAAAAAATGAATAAACAAATTTTGTTTACCTCTCCATTTTCTGAGACCAGTAACATTTTTATTTTTGAGGATCTGGGCTGGGTAAAAGCTTATTTTTTGCGCTCTGAGCTGACCTTTTTATTGATAAATTTTGTGGTAGATACAATGTTTTGATCACCTCTTATTGCATTTTATTGCGATGTTGCAGCAGCAAGAAAAAAAATCTAATTCTGGCATTTTGATTTATTTTCTAATTATGCCATTTCTGATCCGATAGAATTCATTTATTTTATTCTTTCATAGATCAGACTTTTAAAAATGCAGAAATGCCAATATGTGTATTTTTATTGTTTTATTCTTAATGGGGCAAAAGGGCAGTGATTTGATCTTTTGTGTTTTTTAATTTTTTTCATATTTTTAAAAACTTTGTCTTCCTTTGTTTAATAGTCCCCTTAAAAGACTTGAAGCTGCAATTGTCCGATAGCCTGTGCTACACATAGCAGGGTTTTAGCACTGCCATTTACAGCAGAAATCACAATCTCTTATGAATGCTGGCCATGGGCCAGTGTTCACAGGAGGATCGTAATGAGCCCACATCAAAGACAAGGACACGACCTTTGACATAAACATATATAAGTCAAAGGTCGCGAAGGTGTTAATCTTTGGGATTTCAGATGTGCACCAGATTGTATTAAATACCTTATTTCCAAATCGGCATAAGAAAAAAATCACAGATTGGCACTGCCCCATAGACAGTATTGGGAGAAACACTATCCGGTAAAACATCAGATAGCACTCTGCTGTGTTATATGCTTGTGTGAGTGAGCCTCATTATGAAGACTGGTAGGGTGTGTGCACACGCTGCGGAAGGGCAGTCTCACACGTCCAGATAATTCTGGTACCGGAAACAATCGGTACCGGAATTATCCGTGTCCGTGTGCCCCTACGTCTCTGGTGTACATCAGTGTGGCACATTTGCGGCACACGTGTGCCGCCCGTGTGCCCACTAGGTACCACACGCACCATGCTGGGTACCACACGTACAAGCATCTGGTGCAGAATCTGCGATTAATATCTTCCCTGCAGCAGAGTTTGCTGCATAGAAGATATGAATAATAGTGTTTAAAAGAAAGATCTATCTGTCCGCCGCCCTCCCACCCCCTGTGCGCCCCCCGCTGTTCAGAAAATACTCACCCGCTTCCCTCGTTGGCTGTCGCTGCTTCCTGTCCTGGCCGCTTCTTCTACTGTATGCGGTCACGTGGGGCAGCTCATTTACAGTCATGAATAGGCAGCTCCACCCCTATGGGAGGTGGAGCCGCATATTCATGACTCTAATCGGCGGCCCCACGTGACCGCATACAGTAGAAGGAGCGATCAGGACAGGAAGCAGCGACAGCCAACGAGGGAAGCGGGTGAGTATTTTCTGAACAGCGGGGGGGCGCACAGGGGGTGGGAGGGCGGCGGACAGATAGATCTTTCTTTTAAACACTATTATTCATATCTTCTATGCAGCAAACGCTGCTGCAGAGAAGATATGAATCGTGGCTTCAGCACCATGTGGGGGGGACAGCGCTTACTGTAGCGCTGTCTCCTGCACACCACAGGGACTGCACACGGAGAACGTCCATGTGAGGTATGTGTTTTACACGGACCCATTGACTTTAATGGGTCCGTGTAATACGTGCGCTCCCACGAACACTGACATGTCTCCGTGTTTGGCACACGGAGACACGGTCCGCAAAAAATCAATGACATCTGCACAGATGCATTGATTTTAATGTGTCTACGTGTGTCAGTGGCTCCGGTACGTGAGGAAACTGTCACCTCACGTACCGGAGCCACTGACGTGTGAAACCGGCCGAATGGTGTGAGGATTTTTCCCCACTGATTTTGGTAAATCCGCAGGGAAACCGCACTGCAAAATTACCGTGGTTTTACCGCATTTTTTTGCGGATTCCATCTGCCGTTTTACAACTGCAGATTACTATTGAGGAGCAGGTGTAAACCGCTGCGGAATCCGCACAAAGAATTGACATGCTGCAGAAAAAATGCTGCGTTTCCGCGCGTTTTTTTCCGCAGCATGTGCACTGCGGATTTTGTTTACCATAGGTTTACATGGTACTGTAAACTCATGGAAAACGGCTGCAGATCCGCAGCGTGAAATCCGCTGCGGATCCGCAGCAAAATCCGCAACATGTGCACATACCCATATAATTACCTGACCAATCAAGCTAATAAGGCTAAAAATGCCATACAAGTCAAATATAAAACTAGAAGCCTTGCCATGTTATGCTGAGACTAAATGCTTCACAAACATACATAACATATAAACAATAGCAAAACTTGTGATACTGTAAATATGTTAGAAATATGAATGTGAAATGAACATAAACAATTGGTAAAATGTTTGGACATTCTTTGCGCCAAGTAATGCAATGTAAAAATTAATTCATGTAGAAATAATACAAATCAGCAGGATCTTAATGTAAAACAAGATGCAAAAAAGCTACAATTAAAAGGCATCCATCCCATTCCATTGGCCATACTACTGAGGAATAGATTGTACAAATATTCTTCAATAATCAGTATTCTATCAACAGTTACAAAGGCTGTGGGATTGTGCAGTGAGAGAGAATAAACATTACGTTATTGATATGCGGCCTGATAAATGTGCTTGGTGAGGATAAAAGGTTATGTAAGGACGCTTCTGTATTAACAATATGTATCTGCAAATCTAATCCCTGATAAGTGGAAAATCTGCTTTATCAATGTTCACTTTAAATGTATTTAAAGGGCGCTAAAAATATAGCAAAGTCATCCACCTTTGTTTAAAGGGAACTTGTCACCAGGTTTGACCAATACGAGTTACGGCCATTGCCTTTCAGGGCTTATCTACAGCATTCTATTATAGGATACTGGGCCTGGACTGGTCATGGCCAAACACTCTGGTACATCAGTGCCCTGGCCTCTTCTGACAGAAACACATTCTCCATTTGTCAGCATACCCATACCTTCAGGTCCAGCTGCTTCAGGCTCCCCTTCCTTCTGGGGGAGATTCTCTTCAGATGAGTTAGGAGAAACTGAGACACAGTCCAAGTAAACTTCAACAATAACATCTTTACTGACTCCGTTAGATAGCACATCCATAGACTTCACATTCTTGACATCGGGTTTCACAAAATAGCATTTCTTTCCTTTCTCTGCACTTCTCTCGAGATCACAAAGCATGGGCCCAGGTCGGACCGTCCCTGGTGGTCCCTCAGCATTTTCTCTATGCAGCTCTGCAACGGGGATGTTTCCCTCGGTCTGTTTCACCCCAGACACAAGATCATTAATCACCGGAGTATAATGCCACTGAAAGTGAGTACTGCCCTTCTGTTCTGCCTTCTGCCATTGTACCATGTATTTACTGTTTGCACTCACTGTTTCCATGGGGACCCTTAAACGCTTTGCCCCGGTTCTAAGGGTTTCTGCCCAGACCATGAGTTGCCATATTCTGTGTCTTCAACTGTTCTAACCCGCTGCTTGTCTGTACTGTAGCTGGGGATGGCTGAGTTACTCTTCTCGTTAGGTTACGTGACTACTGTCTCGTCCTGGGCCTATAGCCCGTGTGGACGGTTCGGGCATCCCTAGACCTTTGACAATCTAAAGGAAATGTTCCCAGCTTACCAGACAGCAGCCCCTCCTATCGTTAACTATTTACTGTCCTAGGCACTAGGTTAGAGCTACAGTGAATTGCGAAAGTATTCGGCTCCCTGGAACTTTTCAACCTTTTCCCACATATCATGCTTCAAACATAAACATACCAAATGTAAGTTTTTGGTGAAGAATCAACAACAAGTGGAACACAATTGTGAAGTTGAATGAAATGTATTGGTTATTTTAAATTTTTGTGGAAATTCAAAAACTTAAAAGTGGGGCGTGCAATATTATTCGGCCCCTTTAACTTAATGCTTTGCTGCGCCACCTTTTGCTGCGATTACAACCGCAAGTCGCTTGGGGTATGTCTCTATCAGTTTTGTACATCGAGAGACTGAAATTCTTGCCCATTCTTCCTTAGCGAACAGCTCGAGCTCAGTGAGGTTTGATGGAGATTGTTTGTCAACAGCAGTTTTCAGCTCTTTCCATAGATTCTCTATTGGATTGTGGTCTGGACTTTGACTTGGCCATTCTAACACCTGGATACATTTATTTGTGAACCATTCCATTGTAGATTTAGCTTTATGTTTGGGATAATTGTCTTGCTGGAAGACAAGTCTCCGTCCCAGTCTCAGGTCTTTTGCAGACTCCAACAGGTTTTCTTCAAGAATGGTCCTGTATTTGGCTCCATCCATCTTCCCATCAATTTTAACCATCTTCCCTGTCCTTGCTGAAGAAAAGGAGACCCAAACCATGATTCTGCCACCAGCATGTTTGACAGTGGGGATGGTGTGTTCAGGGTGATGAGCTGTGTTGCCTTTACGCCAAACATATCGTTTGGCATTGTTGCCAAAAAGTTCGATTTTGGATTCATCTGACCAGAGCACCTTCTTCCACATGTTTGGGGTGTCTTCCAGGTGGCTTGTTGCAAACTTTAAACAACACTTTTTATGGATATCTTTAAGAAATGGCTTTCTTCTTGCCACTTTCCATAAAGGCCAGATTTGTGCAGTGTACGACTGATTGTCATCCTATGGACAGACTGTCCCACCTCAGCTGTAGATCTCTGCAGGTCATCCAGAGTGATCATGGGCCTCTTGGCTGCATCTCTGATCAGTCTTCTCCTTGTTTGAGATGAAAGTTTAGAGGGACGGCGGGTCTTGGTAGATTTGCAGTGGTATGATACGCCTTCCATTTCAATATGATCGCTTGCACAGTGCTCCTTGGGATGTTTAAGGTTTTAGAAATCCAAATCCGGCTTTAAACTTCTCCACAACTGTGTAATGGACCGGCCTGTTGTGTTCCTTGGTCTTCATGATACTCTCTGTGCTTCAAACCGAACCCTGAGACTATCACAGAGCAGGTGCATTTATACGGAGACTTGACTACACACAAGTGGATTACATTTATCATCATTAGGCATTTAGGACAACATTGGATCATTCAGAGATCCACAATGAACATCTGGAGTGAGTTTGCTGCACTGAAAGTAAAGGGGCCGAATAATATTGCACGCCCCACTATTCTGTTTATGAATTTCCACAAAAATTTAAAATAACATTTAAATTTCGTTCAACTTCACAATTGTGTTCCACTTGTTGTTGATTCTTCACCAAAAATTTACATTTGGTATCTTTATGTTTGAAGCATGATATATGGGAAAAGGTTGAAAAGTTCCAGGGGGCCGAATACTTTAGCAAGGCACTGTATGTAAAATGTTGTCCCCATATAGTGGCCAATGGGTGCACTACACTTTCCCTAATACAAATGCAACACATAATATGTATTTACAAGACATGGTAATGCTAGATCATATTAGAGAAGAGAGAAATTAATGGAAAACCAGACATTTTTTTGTGTTTTTTTTGTGATCATCGTTATTCAGTGAATATAGGTGATTACGTCACAGGGGACAGGAAAAAATACCTGAATCATGTTTTCTGTGGTCTCAGCTACCCACAGTAGCCAAGACCCCGGAGATTTTCGGATGCTAGGGTATACGATATACTTATTTCTCAGAGCCATTAAAAACCGGTGCTGCGGAATAAGGCCCCTTAACTGCCACTGTTAAAAGGTGCATTGGTGGTCAGTAAGAGGTTAAAAAAACTCCATTTGAAAAGGCAACAGTGCAAGTCAATATTATTGACAAGACCTACGCATTTCGACGTTAGTCTTATTATTGGTCAGACGATAAATAAGACCAACATCGAAACGCGTCGGTCTTGTCATTAATATTGACTTGCACTGTTGCCCTTTCAAAAGAAGTATTTTATTTTATTTGACAAGCCTCTATTTCGCTGGATCACCACCTTTTTCTTATCTGCCTTCACTAGTTTCTGTGACTTGCTTAGTGCATGGCTCTACAAGCTCCAGTTTTTCTTGTGAAATTCTCAATAAGTTTGATGTGTCACATGACCCTCTTCCCATTGGAAAAAATAAAGTTGAATCCAAAATGGCCGACTTCAAAATGGCCACCATGGTCACCACCCAGCTTGAAAAGTTTTCCCCCGTCCATATACTAATGTGCCACAAACAGTAAGTTGATATCACCAACCCTTCCCAATTTCTTTAGGTGTATCCATATAAATGGCCCACCCTGTATTATACAAGAAGAATAACCTTCGGCACTCAACAAGTCCACAAATTTTTCTCAGAAAGGATGGATTTATTGGTAGACAGCCAGCAACATAATAACAGACATCAAAATTCTAACGTTTCGGCACATTCTGCCTTTTTCAAGGAAGTCTGTATATGATTGGTAATATGTATAATATGTCCTCTGCCAATATGGCATATGGGAGAAACAGCGTTACTGTAGTAGATGTTGTACCGGCATGCGTCCAATGGCTCAGGGCGAGGTGATCCATTGGACGTCATATTGGCAGAGGACATATTATACATATTACCAATCATATACAGACTTCCTTGAAAAAGGCAGGATGTGCCGAAACGTTGGAATTTTGATGTCTGTTATTATGTTGCCGGCTGTCTACCAATAAATCCATCCTTTCTGAGAAAAATTTGTGGACTTGTTGAGTGCCGAAGGTTATTTTTCTTGTATTTTGCCTTTTTTTCCTTTGAGCACCACCTAAATTTGATGAGTGCACCACTTTTGACCTTGTTACCACTCTGTGTTATATTATTTGCAAATAATAATCTTTATTTTTTAATGATCCTTTTACTTTTGAAACATGCAAATATTCATAAACTCCCATCAGCTTTTATTTCTTTTATTTGGGCTTCAAAAGTGGGCATGAATTGCAATTAAAAAAAGTTTTGCAGTGAACATCCAAAGAGAGATTAAATTTCACAGATGTTACAAAATATAATTTGGCAATCTCTGTAAAACTAACTATAAATTGAATAGGTTGCTGTGCTACCTAGAAAAACCGGTGTTTATAGGCCAGTTAGATATAATCTTGGAATCTGGTTTCATTATTACATTCTCATTTTTCAACTCTTACCAGAAAAGTTAATTGTAATTTTCTTATCAAGGACATTTTCGCAGCCTGAATGAGTGTTAGGTTGAGCTGTCTATTTTGGCTAGTAAGTATTTGCACTTGTGTATACTTTCAGAGTTCCAAAAAGGCATAATACCAAGCATGGCATCACAGAGGGAATTCTAAACCAGTTGTTTTCTACTTCTGAATTGAAATATATTACATTTTCTGAGGTCAGGGAACATTTCAATATTTCCATTAAGGCTGCCGTCGCACTAGCAGTATTGTTCAGTATTTTACATCAGTATTTGTAAGCCAAAACCAGGAGTGGAACAAATAGAGGAAAAGTATAATAGAAACATATGCACCACTTTTGCATTTATCACCCACTCCTGGTTTTGGCTTACAAATACTGATGTAAAATACTGACCAAATACTGCTAGTGTGACGGCAGCCTAACTCATTTTTTTTCTCCTATTGTTAGATCTCTAACTTTGCTAACTAACTATGAGATATGTTTGAGGAAATATAGTCAAAATTTGTTTGAAAAACTGCTAGTGGGGGGAACTGAAATACAAAGTATTTTGGATTTTTATGCTAAAAAGAGAGTGGATGCACCTGATAAGTGTGCATGTCAGTCAGGGTTTTTACAATTAACTGAAAAATGCCAGATGAATTTCTGGTAATAATTAGTTAAACCCAGAAAACGTTGTAGGGCTTTTAGGTTCTCAGGACAGTCCCAATCAAGGACAGCACGGATTTTCTCTGGATCCATCTGAAAACTTGAAGAGGACAACAGGTACCCCAAAGCTGCACCTCCTGGATGGCGAAAACACATTTTTCCAGTTTGGCACACAATTTGTTATCCACCATTCGAAAACAAAAAAGCAGACAGCAATGCTAATATCACTGGATCTTTGTGTCGCAGGTATAATGTGCAATTTCGAGCTATACCTTAGGATTCACGGTGCTTCTCCAGGAAAGACATAATGAGGAACTCCATAGAAAAGAAAAAGGTGGATAGCACTCACTGAGCCTTAAAATTCCATTCTTTATTCAGTAACGTTAAAAACGTCATGGCCGGGAGAGTGAGGACAGGAGTGTGCAGTAGTAGGCACTGACGACGGCCGTTTCACGCTATTACAGCGCTTCTACGGGCCATTGACTAGTAAAAGTGCTGTAATAGCATGAAACGGCCATCGATAGCACCTCCTACTACACTCGCCTGTCCTCACTCTCCCGGCGGCCATGACGTTTCAATCGTTACTGAATAAAGAATAGAATTGTAAGAATCGGTGAGTGGTATCCACCTTTTTCTTTTCTATGGAGTACTCAATTTGTTATGTCTTAATATTTGTAGCACCTGTATAACATGCCCCCGATGTGTCTCCAAATCAGGCGAGTAAACCAAAATATCATCTAGATAGACCACCACAAAGCTATCCACCAAATGATGGAAAATATTGTTAATGAAATGCTGGAATACTGCAGGTGCATTGGTCAGACCTAAAGGCATGACCAGACTCTCAAAATGACCCTTCGGGGTATTGAATGCAATTTTCAATTCATCCCTTTCTCTGATTCTAGCCAGATTGTATGCCCCCTTAAATCCAACTTGGAGAGCACCTTAGCTCCCACAACCTGGCTGAACAGTTCAGGAATCAGAGGAAGAAGGTATGCATCTCGGATGATAATTTGATTTAATTCCCCAAAATCTAAACAGGGACGTAGACCACCATCTTTCTTCTTCACGAAGAACCCTGCCGCCACCGGCGAAGATGAAGTTCTGATGTGTCCCTTCTCCAGACATTCCGCAATTAAATCCTTAAGCAGTTCTCCTGGCAGTAATCCTTCCACTCAATGACCTCCTTGGCTGGCCAATCCACCAATGGATTATGTTTCACCAACCTGGAAGGCCCAATACAATTGGAGTGGGGAGACGGTCCAGGACATAGCAAGGAATTATCTCACAATGAACCGACCCCACCCTCAGTCATACATGAGGTACAATGTGAGTGAAATCTTTCTGTGCAAGTGGCGGTGAGTCAATGTCGAAGAAATGGGCTTAGCTAAAACACAGCAAACCAGCCCGTGAGTTTTGGCAAACTCAGCATCAACCAAGCTGACTCCAGCTCCACTGTCAACAAACACAGGTTTTTCTTTCCAGCACCACTTCTGCTGGTCGGACAAACCGGAAACAGCAGGTTGATGAAAAATGCACCCTGTGCTCATTTAACTCCAGACTACCAAAGGTTAAACAAGTCTCCCTATGTTTAGGCATTGAAAGACAGACCCTAATAAAATGTCCCTTTTTTCCACAAAAAAACACACGCCCTTCTTCTTGCAAATCTCCTGTGAAATGTGCAATGCAGAGGCACCACTTAACTGCATGGGTTCCTCCGCCCTCCTCAGTACTGGTTTATCACTAGACTGCTTCCCTGGCAAAGGGGCAAGACCCCGAAAAAGAGGCTGCAGAAAAGGTGGTCTTACCCACTGATCCCAAAGGCTTCTGTCAACACATATAGCCAAAGATATAGCAGCCTCCAAGGACTCAGGTGTTTCATATACCGCCAAGGTATCTTTCAACCTTTCAGTGATACACTGAAGGAATTGGCTTTTGCGAGTTGGGTCATTCCACTTAGTATCAGTTGCCCACCTGTGGAGTTTGGAGCTATATGTCTTCACTGACCGATCCCCCTGCTGAAGGCGACGCAACCTGGATTCAGCCAAGTCAACTCGGTCAGGGTCATTATAGATAAGGGTAAGAGCCCCCTAAAATCCCTCCACAGACTGGAGACAAACCAAATTCTGTGGTAACGAGAACACCCAGGACTGTGGATCTACCTGTAACAGAGAGATCACAATACCAATTTGTTGCTCTTCGTTTCCGGAGGAGTAAGGACAAAGCTTAAAATAAAGTTTGCAAGCTTCCTTAAAAACAAAAAACTTGTCCCTACCACTGGAAAATCTGTCTGAGAGATCAACCATGGGTTCAGGCTAGACCGGCCTACCTGCAGATACCCCAACATCAGCGACCTGCAGCTGCTGTCGCAGCTGCTTAACTTCATGTCGGAGGTCATTCACCTACAGAGTCAGACAGCACAGCTGGTCTATCAGCCTGCAACCGGATCCATACCAAGGGAGAGAAGAAAAAAAAATCACACCCGAAGGGAAAAAAACATACACAGATAAAACCACGTGTCAGGTTTTTTTTTCCATAAAATATACACCGCCGGTGTTAATGTCATGCACAGTGTTCGAAAGACTAAGTGCAACACAAAGGGATGAGAGGTAGGGAGCCCAACAAAAGGGAAGAGGGAGGGGAGTGGAGACCCCTAGGGAAATTTAAAGTCACCCTGCCTGACCTAAATGTCCATATATAAGTTCTGTACCTATCGCTGAGCAGGAACCTAATCCCTGCCTGACCCTGGCAATCAGCTTAGGGAAGGATGGGGTTCACTAGCCAATCCCCACTACAACTAAAGACAGCTGGGATAGACAAACAAGAGGAACACTTTTCTTGAGTAGACTCAGAGAGGTAACACAGATGTCCTCCAAATAACAGAGAGATAGATAGGCAACTGCTATAGCTCCAAGTCTCATCTGGGGGAAATGGAAATATCATTGGCGATTTCCAGAAGCAGCCAGGAAGTCTATAAACACCCATGTCCAGGTGTGTCAATTAGAGCCATGAGGAGGTTGTCTGTTGTGAATTCTGCTCTTGGGCTCCCTCCGGTGGCTATAAGTGGTAGCGCTGCTGTCTTTGGATCGCTGCATTCATCAGGTGTGTCCACTTGCAATTCTGACTGGGCTATTTAGTCTTGCTTGACCCTTTAGTCAGTGACAGTTGTCCATTGTTCCTAGAGGATTCACATCCCTGCCTGGTCTCTCCTGCTTTGCTGTTCATTTCAACAAAGATAAGTTCTGGCTTTGTTTTTTGCAGTCCACATGCTGTGGGCCTATTGTTCAGTTCTTTTCCATGTTTTGTCTTGTCCAGCTTGGTCTGTATAAGGATTTGTTCAGCCAAGCTGGTATCTCTGGAGAGGCAGATATACCCTCCATATCTTTAGTTAGATGTGGAGATTTTGTATTTTCTGTGGTGGATATTTTCTAGTGTTTTAATACTGACCGCATAGTACTCTGTCCTATCCTTTCTATTTAGCTAGAGCGGCCTCCTTTGCTAAATCCTGATTTCAGTCTGCGTATGTTATTTCCCTCTCCTCTCACAGTCAATATTTGTGGGGGGCTGTCTATCCTTTGGGGATTTTCTCTGAGGCAAGATAGTTTTCCCTTTTCTATCTCTAGGGGTATTTAGTCCTCCGGCTGTGTTGAGATGTCTAGGGAGTGTTAGGTACATTCCACGGCTACTTCTAGTTGTGGTGTTAAGTTCAGGGTCTGCGGTCAGTACAGGTGCCACCTTCTCCAGAGTACGTCTCATGCTGCTCCTAGGCCACCAGATCATAACAACAGTACAACTTACCAACAATGAGTTAATCGCATCTCAGAAGAAGGGAAGGAAAGTGCTGAGCCATTTTTTTTTCTGTAGTCTGTTGTGTCTTTTCTTCCCTCTTTACCTCTGGGTGGCTCAGGAGTTTGGCGCTGGCATGGATGTTCAGGGATTGGCTGCTCGTGTGGATCAACTTGCTGCTAGAGTATAGGGTATTTCCGATTATATCATTCAGACTCCGGTTTTGGAGCCTAAAATTCCTACTCCTGATTTGTTTTTTGGAGACAGGTCCAAATTTTTGAGCTTTAAAAATAACTGTAAACTATTTTTTGCTCCTAAACCCCGTTCTTCTGGTGATCCCATACAGCAGGTTAAAATTGTCATCTCTCTGCTGCGTGGTGATCCTCCTCAGGATTGGGCATTTTCCCTGGAATCTGGGAATCCGGCCTTGCTTAATGTAAGCACCTTTTTCAGGCGCTAGGGTTATTGTATGATGAACCTAATTCAGTGGATCATGCTGAGTAGACCTTGTTGGCCCTGTGTCAGGGTCAAGAAGCGGCAGAATCGTATTGCCAGAAATTTAGAAAATGGTCTGTGCTGACTAAATGGAATGAGGATGCCTTGGCGGCAATTTTCAGAAAGGGTCTTTCTGAATCCGTTAAAGATGTTATGGTGGGGTTCCCCACGCCTGCTGGTCTGAGTGATTCTATGTCTCTGGCCATTCAGATTGATCGGTGCTTGCGCGAGCGCAGAGTTGTGCACACTATGGCGTTGTCTTCCGAGCGGAGTCCTGAGCCTATGCAGTGTGATAGGATTGTGTCTAGAGCTGAACGACAAGGATTCAGACGTCAGAATAGGTTGCGCTTTTACTGCGGCGATTCTGCTCATGTTATTTCTGATTGCCCTAAGCGTACCAAGAGAATCGCTAGTTCCGTTACCATCAGTACTGTACAACCTAAATTTCTGTTATCTGTGACCCTGATCTGCTCATTATCGTCATTTTCTGTCATGGCATTTGTGGATTCGGGCACCACTTTAAACTTAATGGACTTAGAATTTGACAGACGTTGTGGTTTCCCCTTGCAGCCCTTGCAGAGTCCTATTCCTTTGAGGGGCATTGATGCTACACCGTTGGCTAAAAATAAACCTCAGTTTTGGACACAGCTGACCATGAGCATGACGCCAGCCCATCAGGAAGATTGTCGTTTTCTGGTGTTGCATAATTTGCATGATGCTATTGTGCTGGGTTTCCCATGGTTACAGGTGCATAATCCGGTGTTAGATTGGAAATCTATGTCTGTGACTAGTTGGGGTTGTCAGGGGGTTCATGGTGATGTTCCTTTGATGTTAATTTCCTCCTCCCCCTCTTCTGAAATTCCTGAGTTTTTGAAAGATTTCCAGGATGTATTCGATGAGCCCAAATCCAGTTCCCTTCCACCGCATAGGGACTGTGATTGTGCTATTGACTTGATTCCAGTCTGTAAGTTCTCTAAGGGCCGACTTTTCAACCTGTCTGTGCCAGAACATGCCGCCATGCGGATTTATGTTAAGGAGTCTTTGGAGAAGGGGCATATTCGGCCATCTTCTTCACCATTGGGAGCAGGTTTTTTTTTTTGTTGCCAAGAAGGATGGCTCCTTGAGACCCTGTATTGATTATCGCCTCTTGAATAAGATCACGGTCAAATTCCAATACCCTTTGCCTTTTCTTTCTGATTTGTTTGCTGGGATTAAGGGGGCTAGTTGGTTTACTAAGATTGACCTTCGAGGTGCATATAATCTTGTTCGTATTAAGCAGGGTGACGAATGGAAAACTGCGTTTAATACGCCCGAAGGCCATTTTGAATACCTTGTGATGCCATTCGGGCTCTCTAATGCTCCACCTGTGTTTCAGTCCTTCATGCATGATATATTTCGGAATTATCTTGATAAATTCATGATTGTATATTTGGACGATATTTTGATTTTTTCAGATGATTGGGAGTCTCATGTGAAACAAGTCAGGATGGTATTTCAGATCCTTCGAGATAATGCTTTGTTTGTGAAGGGGTCTAAGTGCCTCTTTGGAATACAGAAGGTTTCTTTTTTGGGCTTCATTTTTTCTCCCTCATCTATAGAAATGGATCCGGTTAAGGTTCAGGCCACTCATGATTGGATCCAGCCCACATCCGTGAAGAGCCTTCAGAAATTTTTGGGCTTTGCTAATTTTTATCGCCGTTTCATTGCCAACTTCTCCAGTGTGGTTAAACCCCTGACCGATTTGACGAAGAAAGGCGCTGATGTGACGAATTGGTCCTCTGCGGCTGTTTCTGCCTTTCAGGAGCTTAAACGTCGATTTACTTCTGCCCCTGTGTTGCGTCAGCCGGATGTTTCTCTTCCATTTCAGGTTGAGGTTGACGCTTCTGAGATTGGGGCAGGGGCCGTTTTGTCTCAGAGGAATTCTGATGGGTTCTTGATGAAACCGTGTGCCTTCTTTTCTCGATAGGTTTCGCCTGCGGAACGCAATTATGATGTCGGCAATCGTGAGTTGTTGGCTATGAAGTGGGCATTCGAGGAGTGGCGACATTGGCTTGAGGGGGCCAAGCACCGTATTGTGATCTTGACCGATCATAAGAATCTGATTTACCTCGAGTCTGCCAAACGGCTGAATCCTAGACAGGCCCGATGGTTCCTTTTTTTCCCGTTTTGATTTTGTGGTCTCGTATCTTCCGGGTTCTAAGAATGTTAAGGCTGATGCCCTCTCTAGGAGCTTTGTGCCTGATTCTCCTGGGGTCCTTGAGCCGGTCGGCATTCTGAAGGAATGGGTGATTCTTTCTGCCATCTCCCCTGATTTACGACGAGTTCTTCAGGAATTTCAGGCTGATAAACCTGACCGCTGTCCAGTGGGGAAACTGTTTGTTCCTGACAGATGGACTAGTAAAGTGATTTCTGAGGTTCATTGTTCTGTGTTGGCTGGCCATCCTGGGATTTTTGGTACCAGAGATTTGGTTGGTAGGTCCTTTTGGTGGCCTTCTTTGTCACGGGATGTGCGTTCTTTTGTGCAGTCCTGTGGGACTTGTGCGCGGGCCAAGCCTTGTTGTTCCCGCGCTAGTGGGTTGCTTTTGCCTTTGCCGGTCCCTGAGAGGCCTTGGACGCATATTTCTATGGATTTTATTTCTGATCTTCCGGTTTCCCAGAGGATGTCGGTTATCTGGGTGGTTTGTGACCGGTTTTCTAAGATGGTTCATTTGGTACCTTTGCCTAAATTGCCTTCCTCTTCTGATTTGGTTCCGTTGTTTTTTCAGCATGTGGTTCGATTGCATGGCATTCTGGAGAATATTGTGTCCGATAGAGGTTCCCAGTTTGTTTCTAGGTTTTGGCGGGCCTTTTGTGCTAGGCTGGGCATTGATTTGTCTTTTTCTTCCGCATTTCATCCTCAGACAAATGGTCAAACTGAGCGAACTAATCAGACTTTGGAAACTTATTTGAGATGCTTTGTGTCTGCTGATCAGGATGATTTGGTGGCTTTCTTGCCATTGACCGAGTTTGCCCTTAATAATCGGGCTAGTTCTGCTACCTTGGTTTCACCCTTCTTTTGTAATTCTGGTTTTCATCCTCATTTTTCTTCAGGGCAGGTTGAGCCTTCTGATTGTCCTGGGGAGGACTCTGTGGTTGACAGGTTGCAGCAAATTTGGGCTCATGTTGTGGACAATTTGGTGTTGTCTCAGGAGAAGGCTCAGCGTTTTGCTAACCGTCGTCGGTGTGTTGGTTCCCGGCTTCGGGTTGGGGATTTGGTCTGGTTGTCTTCCCGTCATGTTCCTATGAAGGTTTCTTCCCCTAAGTTCAAGCCTCGGTTTATTGGTCCTTATAGGATTTCTGAGATTATCAATCCAGTGTCTTTTCGTTTGGCCCTTCCAGCCTCTTTTTCCATCCATAATGTTTTTCATAGATCTTTGTTGCGGAAATATGTGGTGCCCATTGTTCCCTCTGTTGATCCTCCTGCCCTGGTGTTGATTGATGGGGAGTTGGAGTATGTGGTTGAGAAGATTTTGGATTCTCGTTTTTCGAGGCGGAAGCTTCAGTATCTTGTTAAATGGAAGGGTTATGGCCAGGAGGATAATTCTTGGGTTGTTGCCTCCGATGTTCATGCTGACGATTTGGTTTGTGCCTTTCATTTGGCTCGTCCTGATAGGCCTGGGGGCTCTGGTGAGGGTTCGGTGACCCCTCCTCAAGGGGGGGTACTGTTGTGAATTCAGCTCTTGGGCTCCCTCCGGTGGTTATAAGTGTTAGCGCTGCTGTCTTTGGATCGCTGCATTCATCAGGTGTGTCCACTTGCAATTCTGACTGGGCTATTTAGTCTTGCTTGACCCTTTAGTCAGTGACAGTTGTCCATTGTTCCTGGAGGATTCACATCCCTGCCTGGTCTCTCCTGCTTTGCTGTTCATTTCAACAAAGATAAGTTCTGGCTTTGTTTTTTGCAGTCCACATGCTGTGGGCCTATTGTTCAGTTCTTTTCCATGTTTTGTCTTGTCCAGCTTTGTCTGTATAAGGATTTGTTCAGCCAAGCTGGTATCTCTGGAGAGGCAGATATACCCTCCATATCTTTAGTTAGATGTGGAGATTTTGTATCTTCTGTGGTGGATATTTTCTAGTGTTTTAATACTGACCGCATAGTACTCTGTCCTATCCTTTCTACTTAGCTAGAGCGGCCTCCTTTGCTAAATCTTGATTTCAGTCTGCGTATGTTATTTCCCTCTCCTCTCACAGTCAATATTTGTGGGGGGCTGTCTATCCTTTGGGGATTTTCTCTGAGGCAAGATAGTTTTACCTTTTCTATCTCTAGGGGTATTTAGTCCTCCGGCTGTGTTGAGATGTCTAGGGAGTGTTAGGTACATTCCACGGCTACTTCTAGTTGTGGTGTTAAGTTCAGGGTCTGCGGTCAGTACAGGTACCACCTTCTCCAGAGTACGTCTCATGCTGCTCCTAGGCCACCAGATCATAACAGTTGTCACTGTGTCCTAAAGTCAGAAGGACTAGGAAAGAGTCTGCAAAGCCAGCCACTGAGACCTTCTGCAGCTACATGCAGTTCAACTGTGCAGCCTTTGACACACCCATGACAGGAACATTCGGCTAATCGAACTTTGAAAGGTTCGCTTACCTCTAAATGCAAGGACAAATACAATGATTTTAAACACCTAAAGAAGTTGTCCACTACTTAGCAACTTCTTTTTATAGCCCACACTTGGCATTGAGAAAATAAAGAAGCTTTTACTCACCTCCTGTGCCATCTCTGTTCCACCGTGTCAGCACCCACTCTCCCCAGGGCTTTCATGTGGTTGTTATGACTTGTGAGCCCAGCACCTATTCAGCGTTGGCATCACTGTCCCCACCATTTGTTGAATTGAACATGAATAAGGAGTCAGAGATCAGCTGCAACCCTGACTTCCTCTTTATGTTCAATTCAACAAAAGGTTGGGACAGTGATGCTAGCACTGATTGAGAGCCAGGCTCATGTGTCCTAACAGTAGCATGGAAGACCCGTTACTTCGAGTGCCAACATCCCTAGCATAAAGCCAGCACTGGAAGTAAAGATAAGCTTTTATATTTCATCCTGGCAAAACATTTAAATCAAGAAGGGGTTGTCCTAGTAGTGGATAACCGCTTTAATAACAGATATACTACACAATTAGTGCAAATAAGTAATGACATTGTGTATCCACATTCCTCAAAGATAAGGGTTAAGAGCAAAATAATATGGGTCCTCTCTTATGCAAGCTGTAGGATGAAAAAAAAAACTATTCTGGGATATATAAAAAATTGTGATCAAACACTTTGATTATAGGCTAGTAAAGTGAAAACCAAAGGAAATTTACAGAGCAATTCAAAAAGCAAGTGAAAATATAATAGCATATGCAATAGAATCAAACCTGTTGGTAAAGAAACCACCAGAGCAATAGGCGGAGGAGGGGCATGACTTTGGGAAGGGTAGATCTTTAACTCATGCAGTTTTGTGTGTATAGTGGTGTAAATTCTAAGCAAGATAGATGTTGCTTTATGACTGAAGGATATGTTTGTGCCTGGTGTGTCAATGTGATATTACTTTACTAGGTTGCTTGCTGCACTTTTGAAAAAAATACAGTTTTATCTGATCTACCGGTTGACTGAATTCTGAGCTTTATATAATACTAGATGGTAGCCCGATTCTAACGCATCGGGTATTCTAGAATATGTATGTAGTTTATTTATGAAGATTTTAGAATAATACATTGAATACACAGGATTCGGCCAGCTGCGACCAATTAGCGAAGCATTGTTCAAATCCCGCGCCAATTCGCGGCCGGAGTGCGTCTGTCGCTGATTGTTCGCGGCTGGCCATGTAGTATATAACAGCCCACGTAGTAAATAGCACAGCCACGTAGTATATTGCACAGCCACGTAGTGTCATGTCGGATGCTGTTCAGAAAAGGTCGTCCGACAGACAGCGGTAATTCCGCTGTTGACCAATATTTGCTCATTGGCGTCTGCTAGATTTTGTCTAGCTGTTCCGGGGTTAATTTACCTTATCCTCGGATTGGAAGCTGGGCCATTCCCATGGCCTTTAAATAGTTCTCCTGTTCATTGGGCGTCGCCGATTATAGCTTCTCTCTTGTGCGTTGTTATCTCGGTCTGGAGTGGAGAGCTGGTTTGGAGATTCGTTGCTGGTGGTGTATTTTCCTCTGTCTTATTTACTCCTTCCTATATTTGTATTTATTTTGCCCTGCACATTTATAGTGTATTCCTGAGTGACTGCAGCGTGGTGTATATTTTCCTTTATCCTTGTCTGTTCTATCTGTGGGTATTGGAATATTACCTCTTCACTGGGTGGAGGGCGGAGGTATCAGCCTAGGGTTATTACAGGAGTTAGGGTGAGGTTAGAGTCCTGGACATGCACACCATCAGTGTAAAGTCCAGGTAGAGGGTCAGTCTTGATTTCCCTAGTCTGAGGAAAACTGCAGGGGCCCGGGTATTTAGCTCTCGCTCACCTAGTCTCCCCGTGACATTATAATCGGCCCAAGAAAAAAAAAAAAAGGAGTTTCTTTTTTTTTGTCTTGTCATGGATCCCATGACTTCCAAAACCCACCAGTTGGAGGCGCTGTCCCTACAGGTCACTGAGTTGAGGGGGGCAGTGCAGAAACAGGGACTAGCAGTAGCTAATGTGCAGGCTGGAGCGACAGGAAGAGTTGCTGAGCCTAAATTTCCTTTGCTTGAAAGATTTACTGGGGAACGCAGTAAATTTGTTTCTTTTCGTGAAGCTTGCAAACTATATTTCCGCATGCGCCCGATCTCCTCGGGTAATGAGGCTCAGCAGGTGGGTCTGGTGTTGTCTTTGTTAAGCGGGGATCCCCAAGCGTGGGCGTTTTCTTTGCCATCTGATTCTGTTGCATTTGACTCTGTGGATAGTTTTTTTCTTCTCTTGGGACAGTCTACGATGAACCTGACAGAATGGCTCTAGCAGAATCTAAGATACGCACTATTCGCCAGGGGGAGCGAGTTGCAGAGGATTACTGTTCTGAATTTCATCGCTGGGCGATCGATACACAGTGGAATGATCCAGCATTGCGGAGTCAGTTTATACATGGGATTTCTGGAAGGGTTAAAAAAGCCCTTCTGATGTACGAGACTCCTGCGTCTCTAGATTCCACCAAGAGTCTGGTTGTCCGCATAGATCGTCGTTTGCGTCAGGGGGAGCATGAGACGCCACCTGTGGGAGGAGGTTTAGGTTCACGTGAGGTTGCTGCAGGTGAGCCCACGGAACCTATGCAAATCGCAGGGGTGTCACATGTCAAACGTCAAGCTCCTGAGCTCAGGAAGCAGGGAGCCTGTTTTTACTGTGGTAAAACTGGTCATTTTATTAACATCTGTCCTCTGCTGTCTAAGAAAAACGCAACGGCAGAAAACTGCTAGGCTCAGAGGGTGTGGAGGAGTCCAATCTGAGCTTATGTATATCCTCCATGGTGGTTTCTCAATGCATGCTCCCTGTTAAGGTTTTTATTGCTGGCAGTGAGCTGCCAATTACTGTTTTTGTGGATAGTGGTTCAGCCACAAATCTCATTGATGAGGAGTTTGCGCGCACAGCAGGTTTTAGGATTGAAAAACTGTCTCATCCTATCCGCGTGGTCACCATCAATGCTGCTCCTCTCTCTCAGGGGGAGATAACTGAATTTGTGGCTGAGGTGAAACTCCACATAGGAGTTCTGCATTCCGAGCGGGTTACATGTAAGATGCTCAGGAATCTTCCTGCTCAGGTGGTTTTGGGTTTTCCTTGGTTGTCTATGTACAACCCGGTATTTGACTGGAAAACTCAGGACATAATTCGGTGGAGCGAGTTCTGCCAGGAGAATTGCCTGGCCACATGTGTGGCTGCGGTGACTTCAAGCGTTCCGGAGTCACTTCTGGATTTTGTGGATGTGTTCTCTGAGAAGGGTTGTTCAGAGTTGCCGCCACATCGTCCTTATGACTGTTCTATCAGGTTTAAGCCAGGGGCCAAATTGCCTAAAGCAAGGATGTTTAACATCTCCGGTCCGTTCCAAGCGTTAAAAGATTACATTGCTGAAAGCTTGAGCAAAGGGCACATCAGGCCATCATCCTCACCGGTGGCAGCAGGGTTCTTCTTCGTGAAGAAGAAAGATGGCGGATTACGCCCGTGTTTGGATTTCAGAGAATTGAACCAGATTACGGTTCGTGATCCATACCCTATGCCTCTGATACCAGATTTGTTCAACCAGGTGGCAGGTGCTAAGTGGTTTACCAAGCTTGACCTCAGGGGGGCGTACAACCTCATAAGAGTCCGTCAAGGTGATGAGTCGAAGTTGGCTTTTAATACCCCTGAGGGTCATTTTGAAAATTTGGTGATGCCGTTTGGGTTGACTAACGCACCTGCAGTGTTCCAACATTTCATCAATGATGTGTTCTCGCATGTTTTGGGGAAATTCGTTATCGTGTATCTAGATGACATTCTCATATATTCTTGCGACCGTGATGCTCATTTAGATCATGTCAGGCAGGTGTTACAGCTTCTCAGAGAGAATAAGCTGTATGCTAAACTTGAGAAATGTGTATTTTCTGTTCAAGAGTTGTGTTATGGTTCTCAATGGCAAGAGAACATAGCCCAGCAAACATAAGAACTAGCTCTTGGAAGGATGGAAACTAAACTGACCATGAACTAAACCTGCCGCACAACTAACAGTAGCCGGGTAGCATAGCCTGCGTTTTATCCCTAGACGCCCAGCGCCGGCTGGAGGACTAACTAATCCTGGCAGAGGAAAATATAGTCCTGGCTCACCTCTAGAGAAATTTCCCCGAAAGGCAGACAAAGGCCCCCACAAATATTGGCGGTGATTTTAGATGAAATGACAAACGTAGTATGAAAATAGGTTTAGCAAAATTGAGGTCCGCTTACTAGATAGCAGGAAGACAGAAAGGGCACTTTCATGGTCAGCTGAAAACCCTATCAAAACACCATCCTGAAATTACTTTAAGACTCTAGTATTAACTCATAACATCAGAGTGGCAATTTCAGATCACAAGAGCTTTCCAGACACAGAAACGAAACTACAGCTGTGAACTGGAAAAAAATGCAAAAACAAACAAGGACTAAAGTCCAACTTAGCTGGGAGTTGTCTAGCAGCAGGAAAATGCACAGAAAGGCTTCTGATTACAATGTTGACCGGCATGGAAGTGACAGAGGAGCAAGGCTAAATAGCGACTCCCACATCCTGATGGAAACAGGTGAACAGAGAGGATGATGCACACCAGTTCAATTCCACCAGTGGCCACCGGGGGAGCCCAAAATCCAATTTCACAACAGTACCCCCCCCTCAAGGTCCAAACGGAAGGACACAGGGTTAAGAATCTCCAATATCTTGTACGGGCCGATGAACCGAGGCTTAAACTTGGGAGAAGAAACCCTCATAGGGACAAAACGAGAAGACAACCACACCAAGTCCCCAACACAAAGCCAAGGACCAACCCGACGCCGGCGGTTGGCAAAAAGCTGAGTCTTCTCCTGGGACAACTTCAAATTGTCCACTACCTGCCCCCAAATCTGATGCAACCTCTCCACCACAGCATCCACTCCAGGACAATCCGAAGATTCCACCTGACCAGAAGAAAATCGAGGATGAAACCCCGAATTACAGAAAAAGGGAGACACCAAGGTGGCAGAGCTGGCCCGATTATTGAGGGCAAACTCCGCTAAAGGCAAAAAAGCAACCCAATCATCCTGATCTGCAGACACAAAACACCTCAAATATGTCTCCAAGGTCTGATTCGTCCGCTCGGTCTGGCCATTAGTCTGAGGATGGAAAGCAGACGAGAAAGACAAATCTATGCCCATCCTAGCACAGAATGCTCGCCAAAATCTAGACACGAATTGGGTACCTCTGTCAGAAACGATATTCTCCGGAATACCATGCAAACGGACCACATTTTGAAAAAACAGAGGAACCAACTCGGAAGAAGAAGGCAACTTAGGCAGGGGAACCAAATGGACCATCTTAGAGAAACGATCACACACCACCCAGATGACAGACATCTTCTGAGAAACAGGAAGATCCGAAATAAAATCCATCGAGATGTGCGTCCAGGGCCTCTTCGGGATAGGCAAGGGCAACAACAATCCACTAGCCCGAGAACAACAAGGCTTGGCCCGAGCACAAACGTCACAAGACTGCACAAAGCCTCGCACATCTCGAGACAGGGAAGGCCACCAGAAGGACCTTGCCACCAAATCCCTGGTACCAAAGATTCCAGGATGACCTGCCAACGCAGAAGAATGAACCTCAGAAATGACTTTACTGGTCCAATCATCAGGAACAAACAGTCTACCAGGTGGGCAACGATCAGGTCTATCCGCCTGAAACTCCTGCAAGGCCCGCCGCAGGTCTGGAGAAACGGCAGACAATATCACTCCATCCTTAAGGATACCTGTAGGTTCAGAATTACCAGGGGAGTCAGGCTCAAAACTCCTAGAAAGGGCATCCGCCTTAACATTCTTAGAACCCGGCAGGTAGGACACCACAAAATTAAACCGAGAGAAAAACAACGACCAGCGCGCCTGTCTAGGATTCAGGCGTCTGGCGGACTCAAGATAAATTAGATTTTTGTGGTCAGTCAATACCACCACCTGATGTCTAGCCCCCTCAAGCCAATGACGCCACTCCTCAAAAGCCCACTTCATGGCCAAAAGCTCCCGATTCCCAACATCATAATTCCGCTCGGCGGGCGAAAATTTACGCGAGAAAAAAGCACAAGGTCTCATCACGGAGCAATCGGAACTTCTCTGCGACAAAACCGCCCCAGCTCCGATTTCAGAAGCGTCGACCTCAACCTGAAAAGGAAGAGCAACATCAGGCTGACGCAACACAGGGGCGGAAGAAAAGCGGCGCTTAAGCTCCCGAAAGGCCTCCACAGCAGCAGGGGACCAATCAGCAACATCAGCACCCTTCTTAGTCAAATCAGTCAATGGTTTAACAACATCAGAAAAACCAGCAATAAATCGACGATAAAAGTTAGCAAAGCCCAAAAATTTCTGAAGACTCTTAAGAGAAGAGGGTTGCGTCCAATCACAAATAGCCTGAACCTTGACAGGATCCATCTCGATGGAAGAGGGGGAAAAAATATATCCCAAAAAGGAAATCTTTTGAACCCCAAAAACGCACTTAGAACCCTTCACACACAAGGAATTAGACCGCAAAACCTGAAAAACCCTCCTGACCTGCTGGACATGAGAGTCCCAGTCATCCGAAAAAATCAAAATATCATCCAGATACACAATCATAAATTTATCCAAATAATCACGGAAAATGTCATGCATAAAGGACTGAAGGGGCATTTGAAAGACCAAAAGGCATCACCAAATACTCAAAGTGGCCCTCGGGCGTATTAAATGCGGTTTTCCACTCATCCCCCTGCTTAATTCGCACCAAATTATACGCCCCACGGAGATCTATCTTAGAGAACCACTTGGCCCCCTTTATGCGAGCAAACAAATCAGTCAGCAGTGGCAACGGATATTGATATTTAACCGTGATTTTATTCAAAAGCCGATAATCAATGCACGGCCTCAAAGAGCCATCTTTCTTAGCCACAAAGAAAAAACCGGCTCCTAAGGGAGATGACGAAGGACGAATATGTCCCTTTTCCAAGGACTCCTTTATATATTCTCGCATAGCAGCATGTTCAGGCACAGACAGATTAAATAAACGACCCTTAGGGTATTTACTACCCGGAATCAAATCTATGGCACAATCACACTCCCGGTGCGGAGGTAATGAACCAAGCTTAGGTTCTTCAAAAACGTCACGATATTCAGTCAAGAATTCAGGAATCTCAGAGGGAATAGATGATGAAATGGAAACCACAGGTACGTCCCCATGCGTCCCCTTACATCCCCAGCTTAACACAGACATAGCTTTCCAGTCAAGGACTGGGTTATGAGATTGCAGCCATGGCAATCCAAGCACCAACACATCATGTAGGTTATACAGCACAAGAAAGCGAATAATCTCCTGGTGATCCGGATTAATCCGCATAGTTACTTGTGTCCAGTATTGTGGTTTATTGCTAGCCAATGGGGTGGAGTCAATCCCCTTCAGGGGTATAGGAGTTTCAAGAGGCTCCAAATCATACCCACAGCGTTTGGCAAAGGACCAATCCATAAGACTCAAAGCGGCGCCAGAGTCGACATAGGCATCCGCGGTAATAGATGATAAAGAACAAATCAGGGTCACAGATAGAATAAACTTAGACTGTAAAGTGCCAATTGAAACAGACTTATCAAGCTTCTTAGTACGCTTAGAGCATGCTGATATAACATGAGTTGAATCACCGCAATAGAAGCACAACCCATTTTTTCGTCTAAAATTCTGCCGTTCACTTCTGGACAGAATTCTATCACATTGCATATTCTCTGGCGTCTTCTCAGTAGACACCGCCAAATGGTGCACAGGTTTGCGCTCCCACAGACGCCTATCGATCTGGATAGCCATTGTCATGGACTCATTCAGACCCGCAGGCACAGGGAACCCCACCATAACATCCTTAATAGCATCAGAGAGACCCTCTCTGAAATTCGCCGCCAGGGTGCACTCATTCCACTGAGTAAGCACAGCCCATTTACGGAATTTCTGGCAGTATATTTCAGCTTCGTCTTGCCCCTGAGATAGGGACATCAAGGCCTTTTCCGCCTGAAGTTCTAACTGAGGTTCCTCATAAAGCAACCCCAAGGCCAGAAAAAACGCATCCACATTGAGCAACGCAGGATCCCCTGGAGCCAATGCAAAAGCCCAATCCTGAGGGTCGCCCCGGAGCAAGGAAATCACAATCCTGACCTGCTGAGCAGGATCTCCAGCAGAGCGAGATTTCAGGGACAAAAACAACTTGCAATTATTTTTGAAATTTTGAAAGCAAGATCTATTCCCCGAGAAAAATTCAGGCAAAGGAATTCTAGGTTCAGATATAGGAACATGAACAACAAAATCTTGTAAATTTTGAACTTTCGTGGTGAGATTATTCAAACCTGCAGCTAAACTCTGAATATCCATTTTAAACAGGTGAACACAGAGCCATTCCAGGATTAGAAGGAGAGAGAGAGAGAAAGGCTGCAATATAGGCAGACTTGCAAGAGATTCAATTACAAGCACACTCAGAACTGAAGCAAAAAAAAAAAAAAAAAATCTTCAGCAGACTTCTCTTTTCTCTCCTTTCTCTGTCAATTAATTTAACCCTTTGTGGCCGGTCAAACTGTTATGGTTCTCAATGGCAAGAGAACATAGCCCAGCAAACATAAGAACTAGCTCTTGGAAGGATGGAAACTAAACTGACCATGAACTAAACCTGCCGCACAACTAACAGTAGCCGGGTAGCGTAGCCTGCGTTTTATCCCTAGACGCCCAGCGCCGGCCGGAGGACTAACTAATCCTGGCAGAGGAAAATATAGTCCTGGCTCACCTCTAGAGAAATTTCCCCGAAAGGCAGACAAAGGCCCCCACAAATATTGGCGGTGATTTTAGATGAAATGACAAACGTAGTATGAAAATAGGTTTAGCAAAATTGAGGTCCGCTTACTAGATAGCAGGAAGACAGAAAGGGCACTTTCATGGTCAGCTGAAAACCCTATCAAAACACCATCCTGAAATTACTTTAAGACTCTAGTATTAACTCATAACATCAGAGTGGCAATTTCAGATCACAAGAGCTTTCCAGACACAGAAACGAAACTACAGCTGTGAACTGGAACAAAATGCAAAAACAAACAAGGACTAAAGTCCAACTTAGCTGGGAGTTGTCTAGCAGCAGGAAAATGCACAGAAAGGCTTCTGATTACAATGTTGACCGGCATGGAAGTGACAGAGGAGCAAGGCTAAATAGCGACTCCCACATCCTGATGGAAACAGGTGAACAGAGAGGATGATGCACACCAGTTCAATTCCACCAGTGGCCACCGGGGGAGCCCAAAATCCAATTTCACAACAGTGTTGCCTTTCTTGGGTTATATTGTGTCTGCTTCTGGGTTTAAAATTGACGCCGCTAAGGTGCAGGCGGTGTTGCATTGGGAACGTCCTGATAATCTGAAAGCACTTGGGTGGAGGGCGGAGGTATCAGCCTAGAGTTATTACAGGAGTTAGGGTGAGGTTCGAGGCCTGGACATGCACACCATCAGTGTAAACTCCAGGTAGAGGGTCAGTCAGGATTTCCCTAGTCTGAGGGAAACTGCAGGGGCCCGAGTATTTAGCTCTCGCTCACCTAGTCTCCCCGTGACACATAGTATATTGCACAGCCATGTAATATGTAGCACAGCCACATAGTATATAGCACAGCCACGTAGTATACAGCACAACCCATGGAGTATATAACACAGCCCATGGAGTATTTAGCACAGCCACGTAGTATATAACACAGCCCTCGGAGTGTATTACAGCCCACATAGCATATAACACAGCCACGTAGTTTATAACAACCCACATAGCATATAACACAGCTCTCATAGTATATAACAGCCCACGCACGCAGTATATAACACAGCCCACGTAGTGTATAACACAGCCCACGTAGTGTACAACACAGCCCACGTAGTGTATAACACAGGCCACATAGTGTATAACACAGGCCACGTAGTGTATAACACAGCCCACGTAGTGTATAACACAGGCCACATAGTGTATAACACAGCCCATGTAGTGTATAACACAGCCCACATAGTATATTGCACAGCCCACGTAGTATATAGCACAGCCCACGCAGTATATTGCACAGCCCGCATAGTATATAGCACAGCCCTCGCAGTATATTGCACAGCCCACGTAGTTCATTGCACAGCCCACGTAGTACATTGCACAGCCCACATAGTATATTGCACAGCCCGCATAGTATATTGCACAGCCCACATAGTATATAGCACAGCCCACGCAGTATATTGCACAGCCCGCATAGTATATAGCACAGCCCTCGCAGTATATTGCACAGCCCACGTAGTACATTGCACAGCCCACGTAGTACATTGCACAGCCCACGTAGTATATTGCACAGCCCACGCAGTACATTGCACTGCCCACATAGTACATTGCACAGCCCACGTAGTATATTGCACAGCCCACGTATTATATTGCACAGCCCACGTATTATATTGCACAGCCCACGTAGTATATTGCACAGCCCACATATTATATTGCACAGCCCACGTATTATATTGCACAGCCCACGTATTATATTGCAAAGCCCATGTAGTACATTGCACAGCCCAAGTAGTATATTGCACAGCCCACGTAGTATATTGCACAGCCCACGTAGTATAATGCACAGCCCACGTATTATATTGCACAGCCCATGTAGTATATTGCACAGCCCACACAGTATATAGCAATGTGGACATCATATCCCTGTTAAAAAAAGAATTACATAAAAAATAGTTATATACTCACCTTTCGTTGGCCCCGGATCCAGGCAAAGCGGATACCGACGCTCCTCGCGCACTCCGGTCCCAAGAGTGCATTGCGGTCTCGAGAGATGATGACGTAGCGGTCTGATACGTCATCATCTCGCGAGACCGCAATGCATGGAGCGGTCACCAGAGCGTCGCGAGGTGCGGGAAAGGCCAGTTCTGGATTCAAGGGGCCGACGGACGGTGAGTATACAACTATTTTTTATTTTTTTATTATTTTTAACATTAGATCTTTTAACTATTGATGCCGCATAGGCAGCATCAATAGTAAAAAGTTGGTCACACAGGTTTAATAGCAGCAGTAACAGAGTGCATTACACCGCGGCATAACGCGGTCCGTTACCGCTGCCATTAACCCTGTGTGAGTTCTGACTGGAGGGGATTATGGAGTGGGCACTGACTGCGGGGAGGAAGGAGCGGCCATTTGCCGCAGGACTGTGCCCGTCCCTGATTGGTCGTGGCCATTTTGCCTAGACCAATCAGTGACTTGGATTTCAATGACAGACAGAGGCCACGACCAATGAATATCCGTGACAGACAGACAGAAAGACAGACAGAAGGAGAGACGGAAAGACGGAAGTGACCCTTAGACAATTATATAGCAGATGACCCACATCTCTAACAGTTATCTATGTACCCTGTGCGTAGGCAGAAGGCTGCCAATCAGTGGTGGGGATTTGGTATTACGGAGATGATATATATTAAGGACTATATGGAATCATCTTTACTAGGGTTGAGCGAAACGGGTCGATCATTTTCAAAAGTCGCCGACTTTTGGCTAAGTCGGCGTCTCATGAAACCCGATCCGACCCCTGTGCTTGTCGGCCATGCGGTACGCGACTTTCGCGCCAAAGTCGCGTTTCAATGACGCGAAAAGCGCCATTTCTCAGCCAATGAAGGTGAACGCAGAGTGTGGGCAGCGTGATGACATAGATCCTGGTCCCCACCATCTTAGAGAAGGGCATTGCAGTGATTGGCTTGCTGTCTGCGGCGTCACAGGGGCTATAAAGGGGCGTTCCCGCCGACCGCCATCTTACTGCTGCTGATCTGAGCTTAGGGAGAGGTTGCTGCCGCTTCGTCAGAAGCAGGGAGAGCGTTAGGCAGGGTCCACTAACCACCAAACCGCTTGTGCTGTAGCGATTTCCACTGTCCAACACCACCTTCGGTGTGCAGGAACAGTGGAAGCTATTTTTTTTTTTTTTTTTCCTCAGCGTTGTAGCTCATTGGGCTGCCCTAGAAGGCTCCGTGATAGCTGTATTGCTGTGTGTACACCACTGTGCAAACCAACTGCTTTTTTCAAAGCACATATCCTCTTGTTCCTTTCTGCACAGCTATCTTTTTTGTTTGTCCACACTTTTTATTTAATTTGTGCATCAGTCCACTCCTATTGCTGCCTGCCATACCTGGCTTAGATTACTGCAGGGAGATAGTAATTGTAGGACAGTCCCTGTTTTTTTTTTTTTTTGTGGGAGATTAAGATTGGCATTTCTGCTACAGTGCCATCCCTGTGTGTGCCATCTCTCACTGAGTGGGCCATAGAAAGCCTATTTATTTTTTCCGTGATTTGTGTTCTAAATTCTACCTCAACACAAAAACACTACATCAATCAGTGGTAGAAAAATATTGGCCTCAGTCAGGGCTTGTGTGCCACTGCTGTGTGTGCTATCTCTCATTCAGTGGGCTATAGAAAGCCTATTTATTTATTTATTTTTTTTCTTATTATTTGGTTTCTAAAGTCTCCCTGAAAAAAAAAAAAAAAAAAAAAAAACAGTGGGAGAGTAATATTGCCCTTTCAGCTTGTGTGCCAGTCTTGACTCCTGGGTGTGCCACCTCTCTCTCTAATTGTGGGCCATAGAAAGCCTTTTTTTTTTTTTGTTTTTTTTAATATTATTTGGTTTCTAAAGTCTCCCTGAAAATAAAAAATAAAAAACTTAAAAAAACAGTGGGAGAGTAATATTGCCCTTTCAGCTTGTGTGCCAGTCTTGACTCCTGGGTGTGCCACCTCTCTCATTCAGTGGGCCATAGAAAGCCTATTTATTTTTTTTCCTTGATTTGTGTTCTAAAATCTACCTCAACACAAAAACACTACATCAATCAGTGGTAGAAAAATATTGGCCTCAGTCAGGGCTTGTGTGCCACTGCTGTGTGTGCTATCTCTCATTCAGTGGGCTATAGAAAGCCTATTTATTTATTTATTTTTTTTCTTATTATTTGGTTTCTAAAGTCTCCCTGAAAAAAAACAAAAAAAAAAAAAACAGTGGGAGAGTAATATTGCCCTTTCAGCTTGTGTGCCAGTCTTGACTCCTGGGTGTGCCACCTCTCTCTCATTCAGTGGGCCATAGAAAGCCTATTTATTTTTTTGGTTTTTTTAATATTATTTGGTTTCTAAAGTCTCCCTGAAAATAATAAAAAAAAAACTTAAAAAAACAGTGGGAGAGTAATATTGCCCTTTCAGCTTGTGTGCCAGTCTTGACTCCTGGGTGTGCCACCTCTCTCATTCAGTGGGCCATAGAAAGCCTATTTATTTATTTTTTTAAATATTATTGGGTTTCTAAAGTCTCCCTTAAAAAACAAAAAATACATAAAAAAACAGTGGGAGAGTAATATTGCCCTTTCAGCTTGTGTGCCAGTCTTGACTCCTGGGTGTGCCACCTCTCTCATTCAGTGGGCCATAGAAAGCATTTTTTTTTTCCTTGATTTGTGTTCTAAAATCTACCTCAACACAAAAACACTACATCAATCAGTGGGAGAAAAATATTGGCCTCAGTCAGGGCTTGTGTGCCACTGCTGTGTGTGCTATCTCTCATTCAGTGGGCTATAGAAAGCCTATTTATTTATTTATTTTTTTTCTTATTATTTGGTTTCTAAAGTCTCCCTGAAAAAAAAAAAAAAAAAAAAAAAAAACAGCGGGAGAGTAATATTGCCCTTTCAGCTTGTGTGCCAGTCTTGACTCCTGGGTGTGCCACCTCTCTCTCATTCAGTGGGCCATAGAAAGCCTATTTATTTTTTTGGTTTTTTTAATATTATTTGGTTTCTAAAGTCTCCCTGAAAATAATACAAAAAAAACTTAAAAAAACAGTGGGAGAGTAATATTGCCCTTTCAGCTTGTGTGCCAGTCTTGACTCCTGGGTGTGCCACCTCTCTCATTCAGTGGGCCATAGAAAGCCTATTTATTTTTTTTTTTAAATATTATTGGGTTTCTAAAGTCTCCCTTAAAAAACAAAAAATACATAAAAAAACAGTGGGAGAGTAATATTGCCCTTTCAGCTTGTGTGCCAGTCTTGACTCCTGGGTGTGCCACCTCTCTCATTCAGTGGGCCATAGAAAGCCTATTTATTTATTTTTTTAAATATTATTGGGATTCTAAAGTCTCCCTTAAAAAACAAAAAATACATAAAAAAACAGTGGGAGAGTAATATTGCCCTTTCAGCTTGTGTGCCAGTCTTGACTCCTGGGTGTGCCACCTCTCTCATTCAGTGGGCCATAGAAAGCATTCTTTTTTTTCCTTGATTTGTGTTCTAAAATCTACCTCAACACAAAAACACTACATCAATCAGTGGTAGAAAAATATTGGCCTCAGTCAGGGCTTGTGTGCCACTGCTGTGTGTGCTATCTCTCATTCAGTGGGCTATAGAAAGCCTATTTATTTATTTATTTTTTTTCTTATTATTTGGTTTCTAAAGTCTCCCTGAAAAAAAACAAAAAAAAAAAAAACAGTGGGAGAGTAATATTGCCCTTTCAGCTTGTGTGCCAGTCTTGACTCCTGGGTGTGCCACCTCTCTCTCATTCAGTGGGCCATAGAAAGCCTATTTATTTTTTTGGTTTTTTTAATATTATTTGGTTTCTAAAGTCTCCCTGAAAATAATAAAAAAAAAACTTAAAAAAACAGTGGGAGAGTAATATTGCCCTTTCAGCTTGTGTGCCAGTCTTGACTCCTGGGTGTGCCACCTCTCTCATTCAGTGGGCCATAGAAAGCCTATTTATTTATTTTTTTAAATATTATTGGGTTTCTAAAGTCTCCCTTAAAAAACAAAAAATACATAAAAAAACAGTGGGAGAGTAATATTGCCCTTTCAGCTTGTGTGCCAGTCTTGACTCCTGGGTGTGCCACCTCTCTCATTCAGTGGGCCATAGAAAGCCTATTTATTTATTTTTTTAAATATTATTGGGATTCTAAAGTCTCCCTTAAAAAACAAAAAATACATAAAAAAACAGTGGGAGAGTAATATTGCCCTTTCAGCTTGTGTGCCAGTCTTGACTCCTGGGTGTGCCACCTCTCTCATTCAGTGGGCCATAGAAAGCATTCTTTTTTTTCCTTGATTTGTGTTCTAAAATCTACCTCAACACAAAAACACTACATCAATCAGTGGGAGAAAAATATTGGCCTCAGTCAGGGCTTGTGTTCCACTGCTGTGTGTGCTATCTCTCATTCAGTGGGCTATAGAAAGCCTATTTATTTATTTATTTTTTTTCTTATTATTTGGTTTCTAAAGTCTCCCTGAAAAAAAAAAAAAAAAAAAAAAACAGTGGGAGAGTAATATTGCCCTTTCAGCTTGTGTGCCAGTCTTGACTCCTGGGTGTGCCACCTCTCTCTCATTCAGTGGGCCATAGAAAGCCTATTTATTTTTTTGGTTTTTTTAATATTATTTGGTTTCTAAAGTCTCCCTGAAAATAATAAAAAAAAAACTTAAAAAAACAGTGGGAGAGTAATATTGCCCTTTCAGCTTGTGTGCCAGTCTTGACTCCTGGGTGTGCCACCTCTCTCATTCAGTGGGCCATAGAAAGCCTATTTATTTTTTTTAAAAAATATTATTGGGATTCTAAAGTCTCCCTTAAAAAACAAAAAATACATAAAAAAACAGTGGGAGAGTAATATTGCCCTTTCAGCTTGTGTGCCAGTCTTGACTCCTGGGTGTGCCACCTCTCTCATTCAGTGGGCCATAGAAAGCATTTTTTTTTTTCCTTGATTTGTGTTCTAAAATCTACCTCAACACAAAAACACTACATCAATCAGTGGGAGAAAAATATTGGCCTCAGTCAGGGCTTGTGTGCCACTGCTGTGTGTGCTATCTCTCATTCAGTGGGCTATAGAAAGCCTATTTATTTATTTATTTATTTTTTTTCTTATTATTTGGTTTCTAAAGTCTCCCTGAAAAAAAAAAAAAAAAAAAAAAACAGTGGGAGAGTAATATTGCCCTTTCAGCTTGTGTGCCAGTCTTGACTCCTGGGTGTGCCACCTCTCTCATTCAGTGGGCCATAGAAAGGCTATTTATTTTTTTGGTTTTTTTAATATTATTTGGTTTCTAAAGTCTCCCTGAAAAAAAAAAATAAATAAATTAGGTGGGAGATTAATATTGACATTAGTGCTTGAGTGACAGTCCTGCGTGTGTGTCATCTCTGTGATTTTGTGCCACAGAAAACAGAGTGTGTAACATTGTGCCTGATTTTCCTTGTGGTCTCACCAACCTGTTAAGGGATATTGAAATCATACTGAAGTTATAGCTCACCGTGTAAGTTGTTTGACAGCAACAAATAAAGTTACTTTGGTTAAGATTTTAAAACAATGAGGAAGTCTGGTGCAAGAGGTCGTCGTGGGCGTTCATTGTCAGCTGGTAATGATGGTAGTGGTAGTGGAGCATCAGGTGGTCGTGGGGATAAAAATATTCCACCTAAGTCTGGAGCTGTGGAGCCAGTTTCGTCGTCAGGCTACACAAGGCCTCGAACGCTCTCTTTTCTGGGAGTAGGAAAACCGCTTTTAAAGGCGGAGCAGCAACAGCAAGTTTTGGCTTACATTGCAGACTCAGCCTCTAGCTCTTTTGCCTCCTCTTCCGAAACTGGTAAATGTAAAAGCAGCGCGTCGCTTGTGGATGTTCACGGTCAGGGACAAGTCGCTTCCTTGTCCTCCTCAGCAAAAACTACAACAAGAGAGAAGGATGCAGCAGGCGACACAACGGGTCACTCCATGGAGCTCTTTACACATACCGTCCCTGGCTTAGAAAGTGAAACATTTAACAGGCCATGCCCATTACAAGTATATTCTGACATGGAGTGCACTGATGCACAGCCACAGCCAGAGTACTATGCTGCTCCTTTGACTCAGACCACCACATTGCCCTCTCAGGGTACAGATCCACAATCAGACCCTGATGAGACTATGTTGCCCCGCCACGAACGCTATACCACCGACCGACACAGTGACACAGACGAAGTTGCACACGAGCTCGAAGAGGAGGTAATAGATGACCCAGTTATTGACCCCGATTGGCAGCCATTGGGGGAACAGGGTGCAGGCGGCAGTAGTTCAGAAGCGGAGGTGGAGGAGGGGCCGCAGCAGGCATCAACATCGCAACAGGTTCCATCTGCCGGGCCCGTATCTGGCCCAAAACGCGTGTCAAAGCCAAAACCTGTTGGAGGACAGCGTGGCCATCCGGTTAAAGCTCAGTCTGCAATCCCTGAAAAGGGATCCGAGTCTAGGAAGAGTGCAGTCTGGCATTTTTTTAAACAACATCCAACTGATCAGCGCAAAGTCATCTGTCAAAAATGTTCAACTAGCTTAAGCAGAGGTCAGAATCTGAAAAGTCTAAATACTAGTTGCATGCATAGACACTTAACCACCATGCATTTTCAAGCCTGGACTAACTACCAAACGTCCCTTAAGGTTGTAGCACCCTCGGCCAATGAAGCTAATCAGCAACGCAACATCCCTTCCGTCACTGTAAGGCCACCATTTTCCGCACCACCGGCAGTATCTGTGCAGGTTTCTTTGCCAGCCAAAAGCAGTCAGGGTCAGGGAACCACCAGTTTTGTAGGAGGAAATATTGCATCTAGGGCACCGGCGGAAACAATACCGTCTCCAACCGTCTCTCAGTCTGCCATGTACACCGGCACACCCGAAAGTTCCACGATCTCCAGCTCTCCAGTCCAGCTCACCCTACATGAGACTCTGGTTAGAAAAAGGAAGTACTTATCCTCGCATCCGCGTACACAGGGTTTTAACGCCCACATAGCTAGACTAATCTCGTTAGAGATGATGCCCTACCGGTTAGTTGAAAGCGAAGCTTTCAAAGCCCTGATGGAGTACGCTGAACCACGATACGAGCTACCCAGTCGACACTTTTTTTCCAGAAAAGCCATCCCAGCCCTGCACCAGCATGTTAAACAGCGCATCGTCCATGCACTCAGGCAATCTGTGAGTACAAAGGTGCACCTGACTACAGATGCATGGACCAGTAGGCATGGCCAGGGACGTTATGTGTCCATCACGGCACACTGGGTGAATGTGGTGGATGCAGGGTCCACAGGCGACATCAATTTAGGGACAGTTGTGCCTAGCCCACGGTCTAGGAAACAGTTGGCTGTAGGCGTTCGCACCCCCTCCTCCTCCTCGTCCTCCTGCAGAAGCTACAGCTCTTCCACAGAACGCAGTCTGCCAACCACTCCATCGGCAGATGACACTGTTGCACACCAGTTGTCCCATTATGGGCCAGCTACTGCCAAGCGTCAGCAGGCTGTATTGGCTATGAAGTGTTTGGGCGACAACAGACACACCGCGGAAGTTCTGTCCGAGTTCTTGCAACAAGAAACGCAGTCGTGGCTGGGCACAGTAGATCTTGAGGCAGGCAAGGTAGTGAGTGATAACGGAAGGAATTTCATGGCTGCCATCTCCCTTTCCCAACTGAAACACATTCCTTGCCTGGCTCACACCTTAAACCTGGTGGTGCAGTGCTTATTGAAAACTTATCCTGGGTTCTCCGACCTGCTCCTCAAAGTGCGTGCACTTTGCTCACATATCCGACGTTCGCCTGTACACGCCAGACGTATGCAGACCTATCAGCGGTCTTTGAACCTTCCCCAGCATCGCCTCATCATAGACGTTGCAACAAGGTGGAACTCAACACTGCACATGCTTCAGAGACTGTGCGAACAGAGGCGTGCTGTTATTTATTTGTGGGAGGATACACGGGCAGGCAGTAGGATGGCAGACATGGAGTTGTCAGGTGTGCAGTGGTCTAAGATACAAGACATGTGTCAAGTCCTTCAGTGTTTTGAGGAATGCACACGGCTGGTTAGTGCAGACAACGCCGTAATAAGCATGAGCATCCCCCTAATGCGTCTGCTGATGCAAAGTTTGACGCACATAAAGGAGCAGGCGTCTGCACCAGAGGAAGAGGAAAGCCTTGATGACAGTCAGCCATTGTCTGGTCAGGGCAGTGTACAGGACGAGGTAGCGGGCGAAGAGGAGGTGGAGGACGAGGAGGATGATGGGGATGAGTATATTTTTAATGCCGAACCTTTCCCGGGGGCACAGGAAATTGGTTGCGTGTCACGGCCGGGTTCTGGTTTTTTGAGGGACACAAGTGACGTAGATTTGCCTGCAACTGCCCCTCAACCAATCACAACCGGAGATTTGACAACTGGAACTTTGGCCCACATGGCGGATTATGCCTTACGTATCCTAAAAAGGGACACACGCATTACGAAAATGATGAACGATGACGATTACTGGTTGGCCTGCCTCCTTGATCCACGCTATAAAGGCAAATTGCAAAATATTATGCCACATGAGAACTTGGAACTAATATTAGCAACCAAACAATCAACTCTTGTTGACCGTTTGCTTCAGGCATTCCCAGCACACAGCGCACGTGATCGTTCTCACACGAGCTCCAGGGGGCAGCAGACTAGGAGTGTTAGGGGTGCACACATCAGAAGTGGCGTTGGACAGAGGGGTTTTCTGACCAGGTTGTGGAGTGATTTTGCTATGACCGCAGACAGGACAGGTACTGCTGCATCAATTGAAAGTGACAGGAGACAACATTTGTCCAGTATGGTTACTAACTATTTTTCATCCCTTATCGATGTTCTCCCTCAACCGTCATTCCCATTTGATTACTGGGCCTCCAAATTAGACACCTGGCCAGAATTGGCAGAATATGCATTGCAGGAGCTTGCTTGCCCGGCAGCAAGTGTCCTATCAGAAAGAGTATTCAGTGCTGCAGGTTCAATATTAACTGAAAAAAGGACTCGTCTGGCTACCCAAAATGTTGACGATCTAACATTCATTAAAATGAACCACAACTGGATTTCGAAATCTTTTGCCCCACCTTGCCCGGCCGACACCTAGCTTTCCTATGAAAAGCTCTTGCCTGTGAATTACTTTTCTAATGTCTAATTTGCTGCAGCTGATTGTACAGCATACGACATGTTTACACCTCCCTAAATGGCAAAACTCCCCACACGGGGCCGTGGTATCGCGACTTGGCGCAAGCACCCGTGAGACTGCTGTTTGTCTGAAGAGGTGGGTGTGCTCGCTTTTGGTTGACGGCATTGCTACTGGGTCCCTCATAGTACAATGTAGTGTCTCTGGCGGTGGTGGTGCGCACCCAACGTCAGACACACCGTTGTAACATGAGGGGCCCTGGGGCGGTCCCGCCGGCCTCAAGAGAGTTCCCCCCTACCCCAGCTCAAAATGTGCTCTACCACGTGCAAAATTATGTCGCACAGCTCCACCAATCTTTAGTCTATTCGCTGACATCATTCAATGTCTGGCACTGACAATACAAATTTGTAGACATCTATGATGCAACTTAAAGTAGTCTGTGTCTGTGTCCTATATTGGCACCATTAAATAGTTACTGCCAAATTACTATGTCAGAAACTCAGTAGATGAGCCCACCCCTGTACCTAAGTATGCCACCTTTTTTTTTGTTTTGGTTGTTTTGCGAGACATTAACATCTATTTATATTTTGGGAGTACTGGGACAGACACTCCTTGCACTACTCCTCCACTCACCACCAAGCTGCCTGTGTATCCATGTAACCGCTGTAAAGCTGCCATGAGCCTATTGTTTGTTATTTTAGGCCTTTGATAGCCTGTCTGCGGTCCCTACTTTAAATACTCCTCCACTCACCACCAAGCTGCCTGTGTATCCATGTAACCGCTGTAAAGCTGCCATGAGCCTATTGTTTGTTATTTTAGGCCTTTGATAGCCTGTCTGCGGTCCCTACTTTAAATACTCCTCCACTCACCACCAAGCTGCCTGTGTATCCATGTAACCGCTGTAAAGCTGCCATGAGCCTATTGTTTGTTATTTTAGGCCTTTGATAGCCTGTCTGCGGTCCCTACTTTAAATACTCCTCCACTCACCACCAAGCTGCCTGCCCGTGTATCCATGTAACCGCTGTAAAACTGCCATGAGCCTATTGTTTGTTATTTTAGGCCTTTGATAGCCTGTCTGCGGTCCCTACTTTAAATACTCCTCCACTCATCACCAAGCTGCCTGTGTATCCATGTAACCGCTGTAAAGCTGCCATGAGCCTATTGTTTGTTATTTTAGGCCTTTGATAGCCTGTCTGCGGTCCCTACTTTAAATACTCCTCCACTCACCACCAAGCTGCCTGTGTATCCATGTAACCGCTGTAAAGCTGCCATGAGCCTATTGTTTGTTATTTTAGGCCTTTGATAGCCTGTCTGCGGTCTCTACTTTAAATACTCCTCCACTCACCACCAAGCTGCCTGTGTATCCATGTAACCGCTGTAAAGCTGCCATGAGCCTATTGTTTGTTATTTTAGGCCTTTGATAGCCTGTCTGCGGTCCCTACTTTAAATACTCCTCCACTCACCACCAAGCTGCCCGTGTATCCATGTAACCGCTGTAAAACTGCCATGAGCCTATTGTTTGTTATTTTAGGCCTTCGAAGCCTGTCTGCGGTCCCTCCTTCCACTAGGCCTCCACTGACCAGACCACTGCTGCCCGTGTACCCCTGGAACCAATTTTAAAGTGCCTACAGCCAGCCCATTTTATTGTGTTAGGCCTTCGAAGCCTGTCTGCGGTCCCTCCTTCCACTAGGCCTCCACTGACCAGACCACTGCTGCCCGTGTACCCCTGGAACCAATTTTAAAGTGCCTACAGCCAGCCCATTTTATTGTGTTAGGCCTTCGAAGCCTGTCTGCGGTCCCTCCTTCCACTAGGCCTCCACTCACCTGACCACTGCTGCCCGTGTACCCCTGGAACCAATAATAAAGTGCCTACAGCCAGCCCATTTTATTATGTTAGGCCTTTGAAGCCTGTCTGCGGTCCCTCCTTCCACTAGGCCTCCACTGACCAGACCACTGCTGCCCGTGTACCCCTGGAACCAATAATAAAGTGCCTACCGCCAGCCCATTTTATTATGTTAGGCCTTCGAAGCCTGTCTAAGGTCCCTCCTTCCACTAGGCCTCCACTCACCTGACCACTGCTGCCCGTGTACCCCTGGAACCAATAATAAAGTGCCTAGAGCCTATTTTTTTATTTAATTTAATATTAATAAAGCCAGGATGAACTACGATATACCACGCTATGAGCTACCCAGTTGACAATTCTTTTGCGAGAAAAGCCATCCCACCCCTCCACCTGCATGTTAAAGACCGCATTGTCCTTGCATTCTGTCAATTTGTCAGTCCAAAGGTATACCTGACAACAGACACATGGACCTGTAGGCCTGGCCACGGAAGGTTACGTGTCCTTTGTGGCTAAATGGGTTAATGTATTGGATGCATGGTCCACACAGGGGACAGCCTGCAAAGTCTGTCTGCAGTCCCTAGTTCAAGTTGTCCTCAACTGAATAAAGCTGAGCTTCTACCTTCTGGCTCTGATTAACTGCTGTTTTTAAAAAAATTGGCTGTTCCGTCCTTCTAAAGGTGTCTGCCCCTGCCTGGTGTTGTCCTCAGCTGAATAAAGCTGAGCTTCAACCTTCAGTTCCAAACATACAACAGAAAACTGGTACAATACAAAAAGTGGCCTCCAGCTACAAAAACTTTCTCCTACAAGTAGTTAACTGACAGTTTTTTTTCCAGTGAAAACACAGATATGGCATCCAACGAGTGTTGTCCTGTCTCGTCTTCTTTATATTATTGCCAAGAAGCTGCAACTGAATAAAGCTGAGCTTCAACCTTCAGTTCCAAATTACCATTTTTAAAAAAGCAATTGGCTGTTCCGGCCTACTAAAGGTGTCTGTCTGCCCCTGCCTGGTGTTGTCCTCAACTGAATAAAGCTGAGCTTCAACCTTCTGTTCCAAATTACCATTTTTAAAAATGCAATTGGCTGTTCCGGCCTACTAAAGGTGTCTGTCTGCCCCTGCCTGGTGTTGTCCTCAACTGAATAAAGCTGAGCCTCAACCTTCTGTTCCAAATTACCATTTTTAAAAATGCAATTGGCTGTTCCGGCCTACTAAAGGTGAATGTCTGCCCCTGCCTGGTGTTGTCCTCAACTGAATAAAGCTGAGCTTCTACCTTCAGTTCCAAATTACCATTTTTAAAAATGCCATTGGCTGTTCCGGCCTACTAAAGGTGTCTGTCTGCCCCTGCCTGGTGTTGTCCTCAACTGAATAAAGCTGAGCTTCTACCTTCTGCCTCTTACTAACTGCTGTTTTTTTAAAAAATTGGCTGTTCCGGCCTACTAAAGGTGTCTGTCTGCCCCTGCCTGGTGTTGTCCTCAACTGAATAAAGCTGAGCTTCAACCTTCTGTTCCAAATTACCATTTTTAAAAATGCAATTGGCTGTTCCGGCCTACTAAAGGTGTCTGTCTGCCCCTGCCTGGTGTTGTCCTCAACTGAATAAAGCTGAGCCTCAACCTTCTGTTCCAAATTACCATTTTTAAAAATGCAATTGGCTGTTCCGGCCTACTAAAGGTGAATGTCTGCCCCTGCCTGGTGTTGTCCTCAACTGAATAAAGCTGAGCTTCAACCTTCAGTTCCAAATTACCATTTTTAAAAATGCCATTGGCTGTTCCGGCCTACTAAAGGTGTCTGTCTGCCCCTGCCTGGTGTTGTCCTCAACTGAATAAAGCTGAGCTTCAACCTTCTGTTCCAAATTACCATTTTTAAAAATGCAATTGGCTGTTCCGGCCTACTAAAGGTGTCTGTCTGCCCCTGCCTGGTGTTGTCCTCAACTGAATAAAGCTGAGCCTCAACCTTCTGTTCCAAATTACCATTTTTAAAAATGCAATTGGCTGTTCCGGCCTACTAAAGGTGAATGTCTGCCCCTGCCTGGTGTTGTCCTCAACTGAATAAAGCTGAGCCTCAACCTTCTGTTCCAAATTACCATTTTTAAAAATGCAATTGGCTGTTCCGGCCTACTAAAGGTGAATGTCTGCCCCTGCCTGGTGTTGTCCTCAACTGAATAAAGCTGAGCTTCAACCTTCAGTTCCAAATTATCATTTTTAAAAATGCCATTGGCTGTTCCGGCCTACTAAAGGTGTCTGTCTGCCCCTGCCTGGTGTTGTCCTCAACTGAATAAAGCTGAGCTTCTACCTTCTGCCTCTTACTAACTGCTGTTTTTTTTAAAAATTGGCTGTTCCGGCCTACTAAAGGTGTCTGTCTGCCCCTGCCTGGTGTTGTCCTCAACTGAATAAAGCTGAGCTTCAACCTTCTGTTCCAAATTACCATTTTTAAAAATGCAATTGGCTGTTCCGGCCTACTAAAGGTGTCTGTCTGCCCCTGCCTGGTGTTGTCCTCAACTGAATAAAGCTGAGCCTCAACCTTCTGTTCCAAATTACCATTTTTAAAAATGCAATTGGCTGTTCCGGCCTACTAAAGGTGAATGTCTGCCCCTGCCTGGTGTTGTCCTCAACTGAATAAAGCTGAGCTTCAACCTTCAGTTCCAAATTACCATTTTTAAAAATGCCATTGGCTGTTCCGGCCTACTAAAGGTGTCTGTCTGCCCCTGCCTGGTGTTGTCCTCAACTGAATAAAGCTGAGCTTCTACCTTCTGTTCCAAATTACCATTTTTAAAAATGCAATTGGCTGTTCCGGCCTACTAAAGGTGTCTGTCTGCCCCTGCCTGGTGTTGTCCTCAACTGAATAAAGCTGAGCCTCAACCTTCTGTTCCAAATTACCATTTTTAAAAATGCAATTGGCTGTTCCGGCCTACTAAAGGTGAATGTCTGCCCCTGCCTGGTGTTGTCCTCAACTGAATAAAGCTGAGCTTCAACCTTCAGTTCCAAATTACCATTTTTAAAAATGCCATTGGCTGTTCCGGCCTACTAAAGGTGTCTGTCTGCCCCTGCCTGGTGTTGTCCTCAACTGAATAAAGCTGAGCTTCAACCTTCTGTTCCAAATTACCATTTTTAAAAATGCAATTGGCTGTTCCGGCCTACTAAAGGTGTCTGTCTGCCCCTGCCTGGTGTTGTCCTCAACTGAATAAAGCTGAGCCTCAACCTTCTGTTCCAAATTACCATTTTTAAAAATGCAATTGGCTGTTCCGGCCTACTAAAGGTGAATGTCTGCCCCTGCCTGGTGTTGTCCTCAACTGAATAAAGCTGAGCCTCAACCTTCTGTTCCAAATTACCATTTTTAAAAGTGCAATTGGCTGTTCCGGCCTACTAAAGGTGAATGTCTGCCCCTGCCTGGTGTTGTCCTCAACTGAATAAAGCTGAGCTTCAACCTTCAGTTCCAAATTATCATTTTTAAAAATGCCATTGGCTGTTCCGGCCTACTAAAGGTGTCTGTCTGCCCCTGCCTGGTGTTGTCCTCAACTGAATAAAGCTGAGCTTCTACCTTCTGCCTCTTACTAACTGCTGTTTTTTTAAAAAATTGGCTGTTCCGGCCTACTAAAGGTGTCTGTCTGCCCCTGCCTGGTGTTGTCCTCAACTGAATAAAGCTGAGCTTCAACCTTCTGTTCCAAATTACCATTTTTAAAAATGCAATTGGCTGTTCCGGCCTACTAAAGGTGTCTGTCTGCCCCTGCCTGGTGTTGTCCTCAACTGAATAGAGCTGAGCCTCAACCTTCTGTTCCAAATTACCATTTTTAAAAATGCAATTGGCTGTTCCGGCCTACTAAAGGTGAATGTCTGCCCCTGCCTGGTGTTGTCCTCAACTGAATAAAGCTGAGCTTCAACCTTCAGTTCCAAATTACCATTTTTAAAAATGCCATTGGCTGTTCCGGCCTACTAAAGGTGTCTGTCTGCCCCTGCCTGGTGTTGTCCTCAACTGAATAAAGCTGAGCTTCTACCTTCTGTTCCAAATTACCATTTTTAAAAATGCAATTGGCTGTTCCGGCCTACTAAAGGTGTCTGTCTGCCCCTGCCTGGTGTTGTCCTCAACTGAATAAAGCTGAGCCTCAACCTTCTGTTCCAAATTACCATTTTTAAAAATGCAATTGGCTGTTCCGGCCTACTAAAGGTGAATGTCTGCCCCTGCCTGGTGTTGTCCTCAACTGAATAAAGCTGAGCTTCAACCTTCAGTTCCAAATTACCATTTTTAAAAATGCCATTGGCTGTTCCGGCCTACTAAAGGTGTCTGTCTGCCCCTGCCTGGTGTTGTCCTCAACTGAATAAAGCTGAGCTTCAACCTTCTGTTCCAAATTACCATTTTTAAAAATGCAATTGGCTGTTCCGGCCTACTAAAGGTGTCTGTCTGCCCCTGCCTGGTGTTGTCCTCAACTGAATAAAGCTGAGCCTCAACCTTCTGTTCCAAATTACCATTTTTAAAAATGCAATTGGCTGTTCCGGCCTACTAAAGGTGAATGTCTGCCCCTGCCTGGTGTTGTCCTCAACTGAATAAAGCTGAGCTTCAACCTTCAGTTCCAAATTACCATTTTTAAAAATGCCATTGGCTGTTCCGGCCTACTAAAGGTGTCTGTCTGCCCCTGCCTGGTGTTGTCCTCAACTGAATAAAGCTGAGCTTCTACCTTCTGCCTCTTACTAACTGCTGTTTTTTTAAAAAATTGGCTGTTCCGGCCTACTAAAGGTGTCTGTCTTCCCCTGCCTGGTGTTGTCCTCAACTGAATAAAGCTGAGCTTCAACCTTCTGTTCCAAATTACCATTTTTAAAAATGCAATTGGCTGTTCCGGCCTACTAAAGGTGTCTGTCTGCCCCTGCCTGGTGTTGTCCTCAACTGAATAAAGCTGAGCCTCAACCTTCTGTTCCAAATTACCATTTTTAAAAATGCAATTGGCTGTTCCGGCCTACTAAAGGTGAATGTCTGCCCCTGCCTGGTGTTGTCCTCAACTGAATAAAGCTGAGCTTCAACCTTCAGTTCCAAATTACCATTTTTAAAAATGCCATTGGCTGTTCCGGCCTACTAAAGGTGTCTGTCTGCCCCTGCCTGGTGTTGTCCTCAACTGAATAAAGCTGAGCTTCTACCTTCTGCCTCTTACTAACTGCTGTTTTTTTTAAAAAATTGGCTGTTCCGGCCTACTAAAGGTGTCTGTCTGCCCCTGCCTGGTGTTGTCCTCAACTGAATAAAGCTGAGCTTCAACCTTCTGTTCCAAATTACCATTTTTAAAAATGCAATTGGCTGTTCTGGCCTACTAAAGGTGTCTGTCTGCCCCTGCCTGGTGTTGTCCTCAACTGAATAAAGCTGAGCCTCAACCTTCTGTTCCAAATTACCATTTTTAAAAATGCAATTGGCTGTTCCGGCCTACTAAAGGTGAATGTCTGCCCCTGCCTGGTGTTGTCCTCAACTGAATAAAGCTGAGCTTCAACCTTCAGTTCCAAATTACCATTTTTAAAAATGCCATTGGCTGTTCCGGCCTACTAAAGGTGTCTGTCTGCCCCTGCCTGGTGTTGTCCTCAACTGAATAAAGCTGAGCTTCTACCTTCTGCCTCTTACTAACTGCTGTTTTTTTAAAAAATTGGCTGTTCCGGCCTACTAAAGGTGTCTGTCTGCCCCTGCCTGGTGTTGTCCTCAACTGAATAAAGCTGAGCCTCAACCTTCTGTTCCAAATTACCATTTTTAAAAATGCAATTGGCTGTTCCGGCCTACTAAAGGTGAATGTCTGCCCCTGCCTGGTGTTGTCCTCAACTGAATAAAGCTGAGCTTCTACCTTCAGTTCCAAATTACCATTTTTTAAAATGCAATTGGCTGTTCCGGCCTACTAAAGGTGTCTGTCTGCCCCTGCCTGGTGTTGTCCTCAACTGAACAAAGCTGAGCTTCCACATTCTGGCTTTCGCCCTATACTATAAGATATTAAACTGCATTTGGCCTACTAGTGTGGTTATGCCCTTGAAACAGTGTCTGCTGCTCTTGGGTTTGCTACTCCACTGAACAAAGCAATGCCGCCTGTTTAGTCCTGTTACCAATTTTGAACTGCATTTAGCCTACTTTATTCTTTGGCCCTATATCTGTTTCCTCCTCATCCTGCCCATTGCCCAGCCACTGCTAGATGAGTCTGCTGGTACATTGACCTAGACCACTACATTCCCCTTATACTCTACACAGCCAGAATCTGACCCTGCTGAAAGTAAGGTTCCCCTTCCCGCATGTTATACCACCTTACACTGGGACAGAGAGGAAGGTGCAGATGAAAGTGCAGGTTCCTTCATCAGGCGGGGGGGCATACTCGTTGGCGACGTCACTGACACAGGGCCCCTCAGAGTACGCAAAAGTGTCGCTGCTGGTGGGAGGCGCCCCCGCCATGCAAACACACATCGCTGTACTTTGAGGGGCCCTGTGCCAGTGCCAATGCGAACGAGTGGGCCCCCCCTGCTTGCTCAGGATCACAGCACTTGCAACGTTGAAATACTTACCTTTCCCTGCAACACCGCCGTGACGTAGTCCGCTTTTCCTGGGCCCACGAAAAACTTGAGCCGGCCCTACTCCCCCCACAACTTTTGCCAAATGACCCCCAATTCCCTATGCCCAACTATTATTATAAAGTTAATTAAGATTGACAAGCTTCAGAAACAAGAATGGATGTTTTTGGCATTAAAATGGGCACTGTAGGTGTTTTCCTGGCCTCCACTCACTGCCGACTATGCTTCCCCATTGACTTGCATTGGGTTTCGTGTTTCGGTCGATCCCCGACTTTTAGCGATAATCGGCCGACTGCACTCGACTCGACTCTGGACAAAATCGGGTTTCACAAAACCCGACTCGATCTTAAAAAAATGAAAGTCGCTCAACTCTAATCTTTACTGGTCCTCTAGTGAAAATCTACTTTTGTGATTTTTTTTTCAAAACTACAGGAAACAGCTGAGGAAGTGAAACATCATTGGAATCAGGTTCTCTACCTCTACATCATGCTGTTCTCATATTGTGTCCAGAAAACTGGTGACAGATTCCCTTTACATATGATGCTACTTTCATTCTTGTGTCTTTTTAAAGAAAATGTCCATTAATATGTTACGGTGTTCTGTTTTGCAGAAATAATTTCTTATATTGGAATATTGTGCATTGTTCTTGTATTGAATACAATTGAATGCGAAATTATGACAGATGTTCACCGAAATCTGATGAGATAGTATATTTCAGAGTTTTATTCATCCGGTGTAACTCTTTGAATAAAGAGCCACTAACAAGTAATTTCAGTAAATATGCTGCTGCAATCTTCATTGTTATGATGCTGCTACTCTTCACATTTTCAATATATTTTTTAACTCAAATCTAAATAACCGACCTGGGAATAAAAAATCAGAAGATACAAGTAAAGTAAATTTATTTTCCTAAATAATAAGTTATATTGCAGAGGGACACTAAAATGGATGAATTCCCTAACATTCATATAACTTGACAGGTTTTACAGCCACCAGTGCTAGTCCAGATAATGGTAACAATATATAACAATGATTTAGCGAGTTAATAAAGAAATACCTGGAGGGAATGTGCTAAGGAAGAACTTAATTAAAACACCATCCTACAAAATTATAGTTAAGGTAATACATTTCCAAGTGTGAACATTCTTTATATTTACATTTTAATATTAGATTCCAGCCTTTGAAGTTTTTACTGTGAACGTTAAAAGTTCCAGGGGCAAGTGTGTTTTTTGCTGATGTTGTTTTTGGGTAGGAAACTCTTTAACCTGGACGTCTTCTCCCTTCCTGATAAATCACATTTACCGTTTTTTTTTTTTCATAAGAGCGCTTTTAACTGCACAAAAAAAAAATTCTAATAATTTTGGCCACTTTTGGGGGGGATTGTGGGTTAGTGACAGTAATAGGAAGTTCACTTACTGTATATACTTGAGTATAAGCCGACCCGAGTATAAGCCGACCCCCCTAATTTTGCCACAAAAAGCTTGGAAAACTTAGTGACTCGAGTATAAGCCTAGGGCGGAAAATGCAGCAGCTACCTGCAAATTTCAAAAATAAAAATAGATACCAATAAAAGTAAAATTAACTGAGATATCAGTAGGTATATCCATATTGAAACAGGAGCCCCATACAATGCTCCATACAGTTCATAAAAAGGGCCCCATAAGATGCTCCATAGAGATATTTGCTCCATATAATGCTGCACAAATGTTGATTATGGCCCCATAAAATGCTCCAGAGATATTTGTCCCATATAGTGCTGCACAAACGTTGATTATGGCCCCATAAGATGCTCCATAAAGATATTTGCCCCATATACAGTAGTGCTGCACAAATGTTGATTATGGCCCCATAAGATGCTCCAGAGATATTTGCCCCATATAGTGCTGCACAAATGTTGATTATGGCCCCATAAAATGCTCCATAGAGATATTTGCCCCATATGGTGTTGCTGCGATAAAAAAAAAAAAAATGACATACTCACCTCTCGTTGCTCAGGCCCCCGGCACTTGCAATACTCTCCGGTCCTCGTTTTGGCGCTGCTGTGTCTTCTGCGTCCTCTGCACTAATGTTCAGGCAGAGGGCGAGGACTAGTCACGTCATCGCACCCTCTGACCTGAGCTTCACTGCAGAGGACGCGGAAGACAGAGCGGGGCCCGGAACGCGGACAGGTAAATATCGCGCAGTGCTCCCTCTCCCCGTTATACTCACCTGCTCCTGGCACGGTCCCTGCATCTCCGGTCTCCAGGCGCTGACAGCTTCTTCCAGTGTTGAGCGGTCACTGTTACTGCTCATTACAGTAATGAATATGCAGCTCTACCTTTATGGGAGTGGAGTCGCGTCCGTATTCATTACTGTAATGAGTGGTACCATGTGACCACTCAACGCTGGAAGAGGCTGTCAGCGCCCGGAGACCGGAGATGCAGGGACCTCGCCAGGAGCAGGTATGTCACAGCTGCCGCTCCCCCTCCCCCACCGACCCCCCTGGGACAATGACTGCTAAGCTCAGCTATAAGCTGAGAGGGGCACTTTCAGCCTAAAAAATGGGCTGAAAATCTTGGCTTATACTCGAGTATATATGGTATTTAGTAAGTAAGTTCAGACAAGGATAGAAGTAATAATAATAATCTTTGTTTACATAGCGCCAACATATTCCGCAGCACTTTACAGTTTAACAGTTTCAAACACAACAGTCATAAGTAACAACATTAACAATACAATAATTAAAGCAAAATAAGATGACCTTGCTCGTGAGAGTTTACAATCTACAATGAGGTGGGGGAGATACAAAGTACAGGTGTGTATTTACAATGATGTACTTACAATGATGGTCCAGCCATCTTCCAGGGATGGGGGATAGATGGAAGTAGTGAATGGGCTACACACACACTTACACATAAAATGACTTTGATTAGTGAACGTGATAGGCCGATCTGAACAAATGTGTTTTGAGGGAGTGCATGAAACCATGCAAATTGTGGATGTTCCTAATATCTTGGGGTAGAGCATTCCAGAGGATTGGCGCAGCACGGGAGAAGTCTTGGAGTCGGGAGTGGGAGGTACGGATTAGTGCAGAGGTTAGTCATAAGGTTAGGCAAGTCATTTGCAGAGCGCAGTGGTCAGTTAGGCCGATAGAAAGAAATGAGGGAGGGGATGTTGCACTGTGGAGAGCTTTGTCAGTGAGAACAAGTTCTTTGAATTGGATTCTATAATGAATGGGCAGCCAATGTAATGACTGGCGAAGAGCGGACTCGTCTGAATACCGATTAGCCAGGTAGATGGACAACCCTGGCTGCTGCATTAAGGATTGACTGGAGAGGAGAAAGTCGAGTAACGGAGAGGCCAATTAATGGAGCATTGCAGTAGTCCAGGCAGGAATGGATCAAGGGAAGGTTTTTGTTGTTTCCATGGTGAGAAAAGGGCGGATTCTAGAGATGTTCTTTAGGTGTAAGCGGCAAGAGTGGAAGAGAGATTCTATATGGGATTTGAAGGAGAGATCGGAGTCAAACATAACACCCAGACAGCGCGCCAGCTGCTGGGGTGTTATTATGGTACCATCTACGGAGAGGAAAATGTCAGATTTAGGGAGGTTAATAGACAGCGCGAGCAGAAGAAGTTCAGTTTTGGAGAGGTTGAGTTTCAGATAGAGAGCGGACATGATGTTAGGGACTGCGGACAGACAGTCTCTGGCATTCTGTAGTACAGTGGAAGTAAGGTCAGGGGATGACATGTATAGTTGTGTGTCTGTCCAATTGGGGCCGTGTAGAGGGAGAAGAGAAGGGGGCCAATGACTCAGATCTGAGGTACCCCCACAGTGAGAGGAAGAAGAGATGAAGTGGAGCTTAATCTAGCGTAATCTAGTGTGAATCCTTGACCCTTACTTACAGGGCTGGCATTAGCAGCAGGCAGACCAGGCAGCTGCATATTGGCCTCCACTTCCAGCCAGTCACCTGCCACCAGTGCTGCCTGCCCCCCACCGCATTGAACTATACCGGCTTCATAGACGCCGGTACAGTTCAAAGCAATGAGAGAGCGTTAGCTGATGCTCCCCCTCCCATCATTCCCCTCTGCCTCTGACACTGCAGGTGCATGATTACATCACTTCATCGCATACCTGCTGTGTGCCGGGCCAGGACAGTGCAGCCGCTGAGACCAGAGGAGAGCCTGGAGCACTGGGAGCAGCGCGAGGCACGAGGATAGGTGACAATTGTGTGCATATTTTCTTTTTAATATATCAATGAGTGATTACTGGACTGTGGGGCCATTCTTGGGGGAAAGGTGGGCTGTATTATATTCTATGGGGGAGCTGTATTATATTCTGTGGGGCGCTGTATTAGATTCTATGGGGGTTGTATTAGCTTGTATGGGGGAGGGCTGTATTAGATTCTATGGGGAGGTCGGCTGTATTATATTCTATGGACCTGTATTACATACTATGGGGGAGGGCTGTATTATATTCTATGGGGGGCTGTATTATATTCTATGGGGAGGGCTGTATTATATTCTATGGGTTGGCTGTATTATATTCTATGGGGGAGGGCTGTATTATATTCTATTGGGAGGGCTGTTCTATATTCTATGGGGAGGGATGTATTATATTCTATAGGGAGGGCTGTATTATATTCTATGGGGAGGGATGTATTATTTTCTATGGGGGCTACATTATATTCTATGTATTAAATTTATTCTAGGTATTAAATGTATTATATTCTATAAGGGGTGATTGCATCATACTCTATGAGGGGGCTGCATTGTATTTTGTGGGGGCCTCATTATATTCTATGGAGGCTAGATTATATTGTATGGGGGCTTTATTATACTCTATGAGTGGGCTACATTATATTCTATGGGGGTTGCATTATACTATATCACGAGGGCTACATTGTATTCTATGAAGGGGCTACATTATATTCTGTGGGGGCTGCATTATATTCTATGGAGGGCTGCATTATACTCTATGAGGGGGCTACCATACATTCTATGGAGGGGCTGCATTATACTATATGAGGAGGCTGCATTATATTCTATTGGGGGTTACATTATATTGTATGGAGGGTCTGCATTATATTCAGGGGGCAACATTATATTCTGTGGGGTGGCTGCATTATACTTCGTAGGGTGGCAGCACTATACTATATGGGGGCTGCATTATACTTTATTGAGGATTATGGGGAATACATTATACTATATGAAGAACTATGGGGTGCATTATACTATGGTAAGTGAATTGCACTATATGGATGACTATGGCAGTTCATTATACTATATGGAGCACTATGAGTAGTGTATTACACTGTATGGAGGACTGAGGAGTGTATTTTAATATTTGGAGGAATATGTAGAGTGTATTATACTATATGGGAAACTGAGGAGTGTATTATACTTTATGGAGAGCTGAGGAGTGTATTATACTATATGGAGGACTAAGGAGTGTATTATACTATATGGAGGACTGAGGAGTGTATTATACCATATGGAGGACTGAGTGTATTTTAATATATGGAGGACTATGAGGAGTGTATTATACTATATGGAGAACTGAGGAGTGTATTATGCTATATGGAGGACTATGGGGAGTGTATAATACTATATGGAGGACTGAGCAGTGTATTTTAATATATGGAGGACTATGAGTAGTGTATTATACTATATGGAGGACTGATGAGTGTATTACACTATATGGAGGACTAGGGGTAGTGTATACTACTATATGGAGGACTGAGGAGTGTATTTCAACATATGGAGGACTATACAGAGTTTATTATACTATGGGGAGTGTATTATACTATATGGAGGACTATGGGGCACATATTATATGGAGGACTATGGGGTGTGCATTTTACAATAGGGAGGACTGTGGTGCACATTATACTATGTGGAGGACTATGGGGTGTTTTATGCTGAACAAGCAAAATGCTGCATATTCATCGAGTAATTGGATTGTTTATGCGAGAACAAAAATCAATGTTCACAGCAGCACATCGCTCGGTGTAAGCTGTAGCTGTGCTGCTGATAACATGATACTGTATGGGGACAGATTGATCTAATAGTGATTGTTCTGTTCCCATTCTTTCTCACGGTGTAAAGAGGCCAGGAAACAAGCGAACGACTTCAATATTGTCGATCACACTCATTTAGCGGCCTGAAGACAGCGCATATAAATACAACAGAAATGCTTCTGTGTGATGTGCAATATGTCAGCATTTGGGGCCCCATTTTAAACTTTTGCCTAGGGCCCAACTTTGCCTAAAACCGGCCCTGCCCACAGATTATCTCTTTGCTTCCTTTAAAGCAAATCTGTCTCCAGATTTTACCGTTATGAGATTCGGCAATCACCTTTCAGGGCTAATATACAACATTCTATAGTGCTGTATATCTGCCCCCAACCCCACCTGAAAGACAAGAAAAACAGCTTTTATTATACTCACCTGGGGAGCGGTCGGGTCCGAGGGGTGTCGCTGGTCTTGTTCCGGCGCCTCCCTTCTTCTTGCTTAGTGTGGATGATGTGTCCATACAGCCACTCTGGCATCGCACTTTTTTGCAGGCATACTTCTCTGCACTGACTATGGCAGAGTAAAGTACTGCAGTGCTCATGCGCCAGGGTTCTTTGACCTTTGCAAGTGGGCAGAGACATACTCCTGCGCAGGAGCACTATGCCGGAGTACACTGTGTGGATGACCTAGTGACGCATCATGCACATGAAGCAAAAAGAAGGATTGCATCACAAGAAGAAGGGAGGGGTTAGGGTTGGCGGATTGCACTAAATAAATTTAATAAAGAAGTGCAATCACAACCCGGGGTCCACCGTGCAGAGATGTAAAACTGCAGCTAATGTGAACAATGGCGGAACACACAGCGAGTGATTGCTAGCTTCCACTGAGTTGCACATCACTCAGAGAACAGCACATTAAGCTGTGTCACTCACACACAGAAACAGAATAGATGTTTTGCAATAAAGCTGTGTCACTCACACAAAGTAATGAAATAGAAATGATGCTAGATATGATCCCTGTTAAACTCACAAGGGATCGAAACCCAAAAACGGGGTAAATAGCAAACAGTGGTCACACAGCCAGCCAAAACACTCATCCAATGCCGGAATTCTAATGGCTAAACACCAGCCCTGAATTCACTCAAACAAACTCCTCTGTCTGTGCTGGAATTATAACAGCTTACGGCCAACCCTGAGCACATGCTGACATGGACCACAATGTAGCAATGTTCCATACACACATGTAAAATGGTTGAACTAGCGCACCAGTGTGCGCCTCTGAAAGCCTTTTATATGTAAAAGCTAAAGTCCAGTCGGAAAGAACCTTGCCCGTGGACCAATCTGGAGCTGCCACATCACCAGAGCAGCTGACAACCGACCACCAATGAGACGTCACCACAACATGAGCATGCTCAATTGGGTGATTTCTGGACAGTCTCCAGAGCATTTGCTCATCGCTGCCTATTGCTGGTTACCATAGGCTTGACTGAAGAGCCAGCAGTAACAAGACGAATATCATGAGGCTGAGCAAGACGATGGGACTGACGTATATGCTCAGCAGCACCCGCAGTGGCCAAAGCTGGATGGGAGACTGCAGATGCAGATGCAGGCAAGGCTTGAGATCTACCTCGTTCAGCGGGAGAATCCCGGCGCCTAACAGGAGGTGCCGGACCAAGACCAGCGACACCCCTTGGACCTGACCACCCCACCAGGGGAGTATAATAAAAACTGCTTTTCTTGTCTTTCAGGTTGAGTAGGGGGAAGATATACATCATTATAGAATGCTGTATATTGGCCCTGAAAGGTGGTGGCTAGTGATGAGAGAATATACTCGTTACTCGAGATTTCCCGAGCACGCTCGCGTGTCCTCCGAGTATTTTTTAGTGCTTGAGATTTCATTTTCATCGCCGCAGCTGAATGATTTACATCTGTTAGCCAGCCTGAGTACATGTGGGATTTCCCTATCAACCAGGCAACCCCCACATGTACTTATGCTGGCTAACAGATGTAAATCATTCAGCTGCGGCGATGAAAACTAAATTTCCGAGCACTAAAAAATACTCGAAGGACACCCGAGCATGCTCGGGAAATCTCGAATAACAAGTATATTCGCTCATCACTAGTGGTGGCCATATCTCATATCTGTCAAACCTTTTGACAGGTTCCTTTTAAATGGATGCACTGTACACAAAAAAAGTGTAAGCTATTATGCATTTTTCCTCTTTGGCAAGTTTTTCCCTCTACTGCCTCTCTTGCACTGGTGGGCTGTTCTCCACATGAGACAGAATTCACATCCTACAAGTCTGGTTAGTGATTTTTTATACTCTGTTTCCGTATATACACCTGAGAGTAGTACACCATGATGTCGCCGTGATGTCATACATCTTGGAGGGCTCCATGACCTTTTCCAATGCACACACAGAACCTTCCAGCACCTAGCAAACCCAGAATCCTTGGCCTAATGACAAAGCCCAGGCATTTCACAACTGCCTATGGGACTAGGGCCAGATGGGTGTTGGTAAGGATAGGAGGTGCCGGAGAGGTGAGTATAATTTTTTTTGTTTTCATTCTTTACCATTTGGTGGCCTTTTATAATGTAGAAAAACGGTGGACAGCAACCGCCTTTTACTGAATCCACACTGTAATAAATTATAACAAAATCACTATTTTGGCAAATGTTTTTTTTTCATTTTAGTAGAATTGAATTCCACTTAAATTTATTCAATTACCTTTAATTGCAATCAACAAAGAATGTAGCAGTCTCAAACATAGCACTGGGGATCATGTCAGATGTGGACTTTTATAAAAATTTTTGACCTTCATACAGGTATATTTGTTTAAAGATGGCGAATATGGTGCATTGTTTAGTACTTCAACAAAGATGTGTAACTATGGGTGAAAAAGAAGTCAGCTACTCCTTTTAAAATATCTACCATCATAGTGCCAAGCATTTATTAATAAAGGATCAGAAAGTATAAGCATATTTAGATCTCAAAAAGTAAACCTTTTTATAAGATATTTATGATTCATTGTGACACCTTAAATCCAAAATAATCAACTTTAAAAAGTCTTACATACTTTAAGAAACATTCCATTTAAAACTGAAAAATCGGTTACCCAATGCTGTTTGGAAGTGTTGATTATTTTAATATTGGAAAGCTGTTGCAAGCCCTTTGATTTGTTACTAAATAGTTCTACAATGCAGTATCCAGTTGCTGCTATCTGTATGATAAAATATTTCCATGACAACGATTATGTTAGTCAACCTTAAACATTCTTTACATAGTTAGTGGATAATATCATATCAGGAACACAAATGAATACTACTGTGGTCCAAGAAGTGCCACAAAAATAGATTAAAACAAACTACTGTTTATTTATAAATAATTTAAAATACAAAAAATCATGACATATACAAATACCACGATGCCTCATGAAACAACCTATTGCGGTCAGCTAGAGCAGGGTACTATTTTGAATCCCGCAACAAGGAGCACACTGGGAGTGTAACACGTTACCGCACATATCAAGCCATACACAATGCCAAATACTGCCACTGCATAATGTTGCATAAATTCCCAATTAAATTTAGTATGGGACTAATAGACTTGTCAGTAAACTGAGGGTTTAGGCTATAATTAACACCGCATCCTAAATGCCTACCACCCGTACCATCTGCCGTGACATTATAAGCGGTGCGCCCCGTCCCCCACACATATTACCTGCTCCGTGCCTCCCGTTGAATGTGCTCAGCCCAATGGCGTGCTGTGTCCGCGAACCCCGACGCGCGTTTCGCGTTAAGCTTCTTCCTGGGGGTGTGTCACATTCAGTGCATTCAGGATTTTGTTGTTAGCAGTCCTATGTCTGAGCCTAAGATACCTATTCCTGAGCTGTTCTCTGGAGATCGATTTAAATTTAGGAATTTTAGGAATAATTGTAAATTGTTTCTATCTTTGAAACCTCGTTCGTCTGGAGATTCAGCTCAGCAAGTTAAAATTGTTATCTCCTTTTTGCGTGGCGACCCTCAGGATTGGGCTTTCTCGTTAGCGCCAGGAGATCCGGCATTGGCGGATGTCGATGCGTTTTTTCTGGCGCTCGGATTGCTTTATGAGGAGCCTAATCTTGAAATTCAGGCAGAAAAAGCTCTACTGGCTATCTCTCAGGGCCAGGATGAAGCCGAAGTGTATTGCCAAAAATTTCGGAAATGGTCCGTGCTTACTCAATGGAATGAATGTGCTCTGGCCGCAAATTTCAGAAATGGCCTTTCTGAAGCCATTAAGAATGTGATGGTGGGTTTCACAATTCCTACAAGTCTGAATGATTCTATGGCGCTGGCTATTCAGATTGATCGGCGTTTGCGGGAGCGCAAATCCGCTAATCCTCTGACGGTGTTGTCTGAACAGACACCTGTTTCAATGCAATGTGATAGAAACCCCGATCCAGCAATGCAATGTGATAGAATCCTGACTAGAACCGAACGACAAAATCATAGACGACAGAATGGGCTGTGTTTTTACTGTGGTGATTCTACACATGTTATATCAGCATGCTCTAAACGCCTAACCAAGGTTGTCAGTCCTGTCTCCATTGGTAATTTGCAGCCTAAATTTATTTTGTCTGTGACTTTAATTTGTTCATTGTCTTCCTACCCTGTTATGGCGTTTGTGGATTCAGGTGCTGCCCTGAGTCTTATGGACTTGTCGTTTGCCAAGCGCTGATGTTTTGTCCTGGAGCCTTTAAAAATTCCTATTCCTCTCAGAGGAATTGATGCTACGCCACTGGCAGAAAATAAACCGCAGTTTTGGACACAAGTGACCATGTGCATGACTCCTGAACATCGGGAGGTGATTCGTTTTCTTGTTCTGCATAAAATGAGTGATTTGGTCGTGTTAGGTCTGCCATGGTTACAGACCCATAATCCTGTTTTGGATTGGAAGGCTATGTCTGTGTCGAGTTGGGGTTGTCAGGGAATTCATTGCGATTCTCCGCCGGTGTCTATTGCTACTTCTACTCCTTCAGAGGTTCCTGAGTATTTGTGTGACTATCAGGATGTATTCAGTGAGTCCAGGTCCAGTGATCTTCCTCCTCATAGGGACTGTGACTGCGCTATAGATTTGATTCCTGGCAGTAAATTTCCTAAGGGACGATTATTTAATTTGTCTGTACCCGAGCATGCCGCGATGCGTTCTTATGTCAAGGAGTCTTTGGAGAAGGGGCATATTCGTCCATCCTCTTCCCCTCTTGGTGCGGGATTCTTTTTTGTGGCCAAGAAGGACGGGTCTTTGAGACCTTGTATAGACTATCGGCTTCTGAATAAAATCACTGTTAAGTTTCAGTATACTTTGACACTATTGTCAGACTTGTTTGCTCGGATTAAGGGTGCCAAGTGGTTCACCAAGATAGATCTTCGTGATGCGTACAACCTTGTGCGCATTAGGCAGGGAGATGAATGGAAAACTGCATTCAATACGCCCGAAGGTCATTTTGAATACTTGGTGATGCCCTTTGGGCTCTCTAATGCTCCTTCAGTGTTTCAGTCCTTTATGCATGATATCTTCCGGAAGTATCTGGATAAATTTATGATTGTTTATCTGGATGATATTCTGGTTTTCTCGGATGATTGGGATTCTCATGTAAAGCAGGTCAGGATGGTGTTTCAGGTTTTGCGTGATAATGCTTTGTTTGTGAAGGGCTCAAAGTGTCTCTTTGGAGTGCAGAAGGTTTCCTTTTTGGGTTTTATTTTCTCCCCTTCTGCTGTGGAGATAGACCCAGTCAAGGTCCGAGCTATTCATGATTGGACTCAGCCCACGTCTGTTAAGAGTCTTCAGAAGTTCTTGGGGTTTGCTAATTTCTACCGTCGCTTTATCGCTAATTTTTCTAGCGTTGTTAAACCTTTGACGGATATGACCAAGAAAGGTTCTGATGTGGCTAATTGGGCCCCTGCAGCCGTGGAGGCCTTCCAGGAGCTGAAGCGCCGGTTTACTTCGGCGCCTGTTTTGTGCCAGCCTGATGTCTCACTTCCCTTTCAGGTTGAAGTGGATGCTTCTGAGATCGGTGCTGGGGCTGTTTTGTCGCAGAGAGGCTCTGGTTGCTCTGTGATGAGACCATGTGCCTTTTTCTCTAGGAAGTTTTCGCCTGCTGAGCGGAACTATGATGTTGGTAATCGGGAGTTGTTGGCCATGAAGTGGGCATTTGAGGAGTGGCGTCATTGGCTCGAGGGTGCTAAGCATCGTGTGGTGGTGTTGACTGATCACAAAAATCTGATGTATCTCGAGTCTGCTAAGTGCCTGAATCCTAGACAGGCTCGTTGGTCATTGTTTTTCTCTCGTTTTGACTTTGTGGTCTCGTACCTGCCTGGTTCGAAGAATGTTAAGGCTGATGCTCTTTCTAGGAGCTTTGTGCCTGACTCTCCTGGAGTCTCGGAGCCAGCTGGTATTCTTAAAGAGGGAGTAATCGTGTCGGCCATATCTCCTGATTTGCGACGTGTGTTGCAGAGATTTCAGGCTGGTAGACCTGACTCTTGTCCACCCGACAGACTGTTTGTTCCTGATAAATGGACCAGCAAAGTCATTTCCGAGGTTCATTCCTCGGTGTTGGCAGGGCATCCGGGAATTTTTGGTACCCGAGATTTGGTGGCTAGGTCCTTTTGGTGGCCTTCCTTGTCACGGGATGTGCGGTCATTTGTGCAGTCCTGTGGGACTTGTGCTCGGGCTAAGCCTTGTTGTTCTCGTGCTAGCGGGTTGCTTCTGCCCTTGCCCGTCCCGAAGAGGCCTTGGACACACATTTCCATGGATTTCATTTCTGATCTTCCGGTGTCTCAGGGAATGTCTGTCATCTGGGTGGTGTGTGATCGTTTTTCCAAGATGGTCCATTTGGTACCCTTGCCTAAGTTGCCTTCCACTTCCGATCTGGTTCCTTTGTTTTTTCAGAATGTGGTTCGTTTACACGGCATTCCGGAGAATATCGTGTCCGACAGAGGGTCCCAGTTTGTGTCCAGATTCTGGCGATCTTTTTGTGCTAGAATGGGCATTGATTTGTCGCTTTCATCTGCCTTCCATCCTCAGACTAATGGTCAAACGGAGCGAACTAATCAGACACTGGAGGCTTATTTGAGATGTTTTGTTTCTGCGGACCAGGATGATTGGGTGACCTTCTTGCCATTGGCGGAGTTTGCCCTTAATAATCGGGCTAGTTCCGTTACTTTGGTTTCGCCATTCTTCTGCAACTCTGGTTTTCATCCTCGTTTCTCCTCGGGTCATGTTGAGTCTTCTGACTGTCCTTGGGTGGATTCCGTGGTGGATAGGTTGCAGCGGATTTGGAATCATGTGGTGGACAACTTGAAGTTGTCACAGGAGAAGGCTCAGCATTTTGCCAACCGCCGCCGCGGTGTGGGCCCCCGACTTCGTGTTGGGGATTTGGTTTGGTTGTCTTCTCGGTATGTCCCTCTGAAGGTTTCCTCTCCTAAGTTTAAGCCTCGCTTTATTGGTCCTTATAAAATTTTGGAAGTTCTTAACCCGGTTTCTTTTCGTTTGGATCTTCCGGTGTCGTTTGCCATTCACAACGTGTTCCATAGGTCTTTGTTGCGGCGGTACGCTGTGCCTGTGGTTCCTGCTGTTGAGCCTCCTGCTCCGGTGTTGGTTGAGGGCGAGTTGGAGTACGTGGTAGAGAAGATCTTGGATTCTCGTCTCTCTAGACGGAGGCTTCAGTATTTGGTCAAATGGAAGGGCTATGGTCAGGATAATTCCTGGGTGGCCGCCTCTGATGTTCATACGGCCGATTTGGTTCGTGCCTTCCACGCTGCTCATCCTGGTCGCCCTGGTGGTCTTGGTGAGGGTTCGGTGACCCCTCCTTAAAGGGGGGGTACTGTTGTGAACTATACTTCTTGGCTCCCTCTTGTGGTCACTAGTGATTTGGCACTTGGATTGTCTTTTACCAGGTTGGTACTCACCTGCTTCGTTAGGCCTGGGGTGTTGCTATTTAAACTTCCTGGATTCTCAGTCCAGTGCCTGGCATCATTGTAATCAGTTCATTTCTGTTAGCTCCTGTCTTCAGGTCCTGGTTCTTTGCAAGATAAGCTAAGTCCTGCTTTCTTATTTTTTGTCATTTTGCTTTGTTCATATTTTTGTCCAGCTTGTACAATATGTGATTCCTGATATTGCTGGAAGCTCTAGGGGGCTGATATTCTCCCCCCTCACCGTTAGTCGGTTTGGGGGTTCTTGGATATTCAGCGTGGATATTTTGCAGGGTTTTTTGCTGACCATATAAGTCATCTTACTATTTTCTGCTATTAGTCAGTGGGCCTCTCTTTGCTAAAATCTAGTTCATTCTTACGTTTGTCTTTTCTTCTTACCTCACCATTATTATTTGTGGGGGGCTTGTATTTCTTTGGGGTCTTTTCTCTGGAGGCAAGAGAGGTCTTATTTTCCCTGATAGGGTTAGTTAGTTCTCTGTTATGACCCCAATGGCAGAGGGTCTCAGAAATAAATACCAAGTCTGCAAACACAAAAAACCAGCTCATAGGGCAGTGGTAACTGGGCTGACCGTATATCTAATCCTAGCACCACAAATAGCAGCAGCCGGGGAACGTGCCTACGTTGGTTCTAGACGTCTCGCGCCAGCCGGAGAACTAACTAACCCTAGAAGGGAAAAGATAGACCTTTCTTGCCTCCAGAGAAAAGACCCCAAAAGTTGGATACAAGCCCCCAACAAATAATAACGGTGAGGTAAGAAGAAAAGACAAACGTAAGAATGAACTAGGTATTTAGCAAAGAGAGGCCCACTGACTAATAGCAGAATATAGTAAGATGACTTATACGGTCAGCAAAAACCCTATCAAAATTTCCATGCTGGATATTCAAGAACCCACGAACCGTCTAACGGCCCGGGGGGAGAATACCAGCCCCCTAGAGCTTCCAGCAAAATCAGGAATCACATTTAGTACAAGCTGGACAAAAAATAAGAGCAATACAAATAACCAAAGAACAAGGAAGCAGGACTTAGCTTAATTTTGCAATAACCAGGACCAGCAGACAGGAGCAAACAGAAAGGACTGATTACAATGATGCCAGGCACCAGACTGAGAATTCAGGAAGTTCATATAGCAACACCCCTGGACTAACGACCCAGGTGGGTGCCAAACTGAGGAAAGACAATCCCAGAGTCATATCACTAGTGACCACAAGAGGGAGCCAAAAAAGTCTAATTCACAACAGTACCCCCCCTTTAAGGAGGGGTCACCGAACCCTCACCAAGACCACCAGGGCGATCAGGATGAGCAGCGTGAAAGGCACGAACTAAATCGGCCGCATGCACATCAGAGGCAACCACCCAGGAATTATCCTCCTGACCATAGCCCTTCCACTTGACCAGATACTGAAGCCTCCGCCTGGAGAGACGAGAATCCAAGATCTTCTCCACCACGTACTCCAACTCGCCCTCAACCAACACCGGAGCAGGAGGCTCAACAGAAGGAACCACAGGTACAACGTACCGCCGCAATAAAGACCTATGGAACACGTTGTGAATGGCAAACGACACCGGAAGATCCAAGCGAAAGGACACAGGATTAAGGATTTCCAATATCTTGTAAGGACCGATGAAACGAGGCTTAAATTTAGGAGAGGAGACCTTCATAGGAACAAATCGAGAAGACAGCCATACCAAATCCCCAACACGAAGTCGGGGACCCACACCGCGGCGGCGGTTGGCAAAACGCTGAGCCTTCTCCTGTGACAACTTTAAGTTGTCCACCACATGATTCCAAATCTGCTGCAACCTATCCACCACAGAATCTACCCCAGGACAGTCAGAAGGCTCCACATGTCCCGAGGAAAAACGAGGATGGAAACCAGAGTTGCAGAAAAATGGCGAAACCAAAGTAGCGGATCTAGCCCGATTATTAAGGGCAAACTCAGCCAACGGCAAGAAGGTCACCCAATCATCCTGATCTGCAGAAACAAAACACCTCAAATAAGCCTCCAGAGTCTGATTAGTTCGCTCCGTTTGTCCATTAGTCTGAGGATGAAAGGTAGACGAAAACGACAAATCAATGCCCATCTTAGCACAAAAGGATCGCCAGAACCTGGAAACAAACTGGGATCCTCTGTCAGACACGATATTCTCAGGAATGCCGTGTAAACGAACCACATTCTGAAAGAACAAAGGAACCAGATCGGAAGAGGAAGGCAGCTTAGGCAAAGATACCAAATGGACCATCTTGGAAAAGCGATCACATACCACCCAGATGACAGACATGCCCTGAGACACCGGAAGATCTGAAATGTAATCCATGGAAATGTGTGTCCAAGGCCTCTTCGGGACAGGCAAGGGCAAGAGCAACCCGCTGGCACGAGAACAGCAAGGCTTAGCTCGAGCACAAGTCCCACAGGACTGCACAAATGACCGCACATCCCGTGACAAGGAAGGCCACCAAAAGGACCTAGCCACCAAATCTCTGGTGCCAAAAATTCCCGGATGCCCTGCCAACACCGAGGAATGAACCTCGGAAATGACTCTGCTGGTCCACTTATCAGGAACAAACAGTCTGTCAGGTGGACAAGAGTCAGGTCTACCAGCCTGAAATCTCTGCAACACACGTCGCAAATCCGGAGAAATGGCTGACAAGATTACTCCCTCTTTAAGAATACCAACTGGTTCTGCGACTCCAGGAGAGTCAGGCACAAAGCTCCTTGAAAGAGCATCAGCCTTTACATTCTTTGAACCTGGTAAATACGAGACCACAAAGTCAAAACGGGAGAAAAACAATGACCAACGGGCCTGTCTAGGATTCAGGCGTTTAGCAGACTCGAGATACATCAGATTTTTGTGATCAGTCAAGACCACCACACGATGCTTAGCACCCTCGAGCCAATGACGCCACTCCTCAAATGCCCACTTCATGGCCAGCAACTCCCGATTGCCAACATCATAATTCCGCTCAGCAGGCGAAAACTTCCTAGAGAAAAAAGCACATGGTCTCATTACACAGCAACCAGGGCCTCTCTGCGACAAAACGGCCCCTGCCCCAATCTCAGAAGCATCCACTTCAACCTGAAAGGGAAGTGAGACATCAGGCTGGCACAAAACAGGTGCTGAAGTAAACCGGCGCTTCAACTCTTGGAAAGCTTCCACGGCTGCAGGAGCCCAGTTAGCAACATCAGAACCTTTCTTGGTCATATCCGTCAAAGGTTTAACAACGCTAGAAAAATTAGCGATAAAACGACGGTAGAAGTTAGCAAAACCCAAGAACTTCTGAAGACTTTTAACTGACGTGGGTTGAGTCCAATCATGAATAGCTTGGACCTTGACTGGGTCCATCTCCACCGCAGAAGGGGAAAAAATAAAACCCAAAAAGGGAACCTTCTGTACTCCAAAGAGACACTTTGAGCCCTTAACAAACAAAGCATTCTCACGCAAGACCTGAAACACCATCCTGACCTGCTCTACATGCGAGTCCCAATCATCAGAAAAAAACAGAATATCATCCAGATAAACAATCATAAATTTATCCAGATACTTCCGGAAAATATCATGCATAAAGGACTGAAACACTGAAGGAGCATTAGAGAGCCCAAAAGGCATCACCAAGTACTCAAAATGACCTTCGAGCGTATTAAATGCAGTTTTCCATTCATCTCCTTGCTTAATGCGCACAAGGTTGTACGCACCACGAAGATCTATCTTGGTGAACCACTTGGCACCTTTAATCCGGGCAAACAAGTCCGACAACAGAGGCAAAGGATACTGAAATTTAACAGTGATTTTATTCAGAAGCCGATAGTCAATACAAGGTCTCAAAGATCCGTCCTTCTTGGCCACAAAAAAGAATCCCGCACCAAGAGGGGAAGAGGATGGACGGATATGCCCCTTCTCCAGAGATTCCTTAATATACGAACGCATTGCGGTATGCTCAGGTACAGACAGATTAAATAGTCTTCCCTTAGGAAATTTACTACCTGGAATCAAATCTATAGCGCAGTCACAGTCCCTATGAGAAGGCAGAGCACTGGACCTGGACTCGCTGAATACATCCTGAAAATCAGACAAATACTCAGGAACTTCCGAAGGAGTAGAGGAAGCAATAGACACCGGCGGGGAATCACCATGAATTCCCTAACAGCCCCAACTTGACACAGACATTGCCTTCCAATCCAAGACTGAATTATGGGTCTGTAACCATGGCAGACCCAAAACGACCAAATCATGCATTTTATGCAGAACAAGAAAACGAATCACCTCCCGATGTCCAGGAGTCATGCACATGGTTACCTGTGTCCAAAACTGCGGTTTATTTTCCGCCAATGGCGTAGCATCAATACCCCTAAGAGGGATAGGATTTACCAACGGCTCAAGAACAAAACCACAGCGCTTGGCAAATGACAGATCCATAAGACTCAGGGCAGCACCTGAATCCACAAACGCCATAACAGGGTAGGAAGACAATGAGCAAATTAAAGTCACAGACAAAATAAATTTAGGTTGCAAATTACCAATGGCGACAGGACTAACAACCCTTGTTAGGCGTTTAGAGCATGCTGATATAACATGTGTAGAATCACCACAGTAAAAACACAACCCATTCTGACGTCTATGATTTTTCCGTTCATTTCTAGTCTGAATTCTACCACATTGCATTAAATCAGGTGTTTGTTCAGACAACACCACAAGAGGATTAGCGGCTTTGCGCTCCCGCAAACGCCGGTCAATTTGAATAGCCAGCGCCATGGAATCATTCAGACTTGTAGGAATGGAGAAACCCACCATCACATTCTTAATGGCTTCAGAAAGGCCATTTCTGAAATTTGCGGCCAGAGCACACTCATTCCACTGAGTAAGCACGGACCATTTCCGAAATTTTTGGCAATACACTTCAGCTTCATCCTGGCCCTGAGAAATAGCCAGCAAGGCTTTTTCTGCCTGAATTTCAAGATTGGGTTCCTCGTAAAGCAATCCGAGCGCCAGAAAAAACGCATCAATATTTGCCAATGCCGGATCTCCTGGCGCTAGCGAGAAGGCCCAATCCTGAGGGTCGCCCCGTAAAAAAGAGATAACAAATTTTAACTTGCTGAGCTGAGTCTCCAGATGAACGAGGTCTCAGAGATAGAAACAATTTACAATTATTCCTGAAATTCCTAAACTTAAATCGGTCTCCAGAGAACAGTTCAGGAATAGGTATTTTAGGTTCAGACATAGGACTACTGGTAACAAAATCTTGTATGCCCTGCACACGAGCAGCAAGCTGGTCCACACTTGTAATCAAGGTCTGGACATTCATGTCTGCAGCAAGCTCAAGCCACTCAGAGGTAAAGGGGAGGAAGAAAGAGAGGAAAAAAAAAAAAAAAAAAAAAAATGAGAATTTCCTTTCTTATAATCCCACTTCTGCAATGCATTAAACATTCAACTTTGGCCTGGCATACTGTTATGACCCCAATGGCAGAGGGTCTCAGAAATAAATACCAAGTCTGCAAACACAAAAAACCAGCTCATAGGGCAGTGGTAACTGGGCTGACCGTATATCTAATCCTAGCACCACAAATAGCAGCAGCCGGGGAACGTGCCTACGTTGGTTCTAGACGTCTCGCGCCAGCCGGAGAACTAACTAACCCTAGAAGGGAAAAGATAGACCTTTCTTGCCTCCAGAGAAAAGACCCCAAAAGTTGGATACAAGCCCCCAACAAATAATAACGGTGAGGTAAGAAGAAAAGACAAACGTAAGAATGAACTAGGTATTTAGCAAAGAGAGGCCCACTGACTAATAGCAGAATATAGTAAGATGACTTATACGGTCAGCAAAAACCCTATCAAAATTTCCATGCTGGATATTCAAGAACCCACGAACCGTCTAACGGCCCGGGGGGAGAATACCAGCCCCCTAGAGCTTCCAGCAAAATCAGGAATCACATTTAGTACAAGCTGGACAAAAAATAAGAGCAATACAAATAACCAAAAAACAAGGAAGCAGGACTTAGCTTAATTTTGCAATAACCAGGACCAGCAGACAGGAGCAAACAGAAAGGACTGATTACAACGATGCCAGGCACCAGACTGAGAATTCAGGAAGTTCATATAGCAACACCCCTGGACTAACGACCCAGGTGGGTGCCAAACTGAGGAAAGACAATCCCAGAGTCATATCACTAGTGACCACAAGAGGGAGCCAAAAAAGTCTAATTCACAACTGTTCTCTGGCTGGCGTGAGACGTCTAGGATCAACGTAGGCACGTTCCCCGGCTACTGTTAGTGTTTGTGCTAGGATCAGGTATATGGTCAGCCTAGTTACCACGTCCCTATGAGCTGGTATTTATGTTTGCAGACTTTTGCTGTAATCTCTGAGATCCTTGCCATTGGGATCATAACAGGTTTGAGGTTCAACATGGGTCTCAGGAAACAGGTACAGGATCAAACACTAACGCAAGGACAGGGGCCTGGCAATACACTAGTTGGGCATATACACAGTAGGATAACTACAGGGGTTGCTCAGGCACCTCCCTACTGGGTAGTGTGCCTTAATTACTTGATGCTTCCCAGCTATTAGCTTTGTGCATTTCCAGAGTGCACATGCTTCCCCTTTAAGAGCTGGGAAGAACACATATTAGGTGCACTGCCGGGAAACCTGCATGGCATGTGAAATCCCAGGTAAACCATGACCGCAGGAAGCACAGCAGAAAACAGGAAAACCGCCGCGCATCCAAGGTGGAGAGTAGATCAGCATCCCTGCCAGAATGAGTGAGAGGGGCACGCAGGAATGCTGGCAACTAGAGTTACAGATTGCAGCAGCAGTATACTTATAGAAGGACTGTAAGGCAATGTACCCTGTCTATATGTCTCTAATAGAAAAATATCGCTGCGCCATCAGCTATCCATACACTGAATGCAGGTAAGGGTGGTTTTACTAGAGAAAGGACAGTCTGTAGCCATGAAAGGACTTTTGTTTTAATTTGCAGCAATGAAATTCAAGTACTGCAATATTAATTAAGCATTTCCTATATGCCTGCCCTAATCTAAGCTCTCCCTCCTAGATCAACTCTCCTTAAACTGCTTCCAGAGGAGAGTGTGCTGAGCATCACGTTACCAGGTCTTAAGTAAGATTTGATGCAGCAGGCCAGTCACAGTAATGCCAGTAGCCAACATGGCTGTGGCATTACCATGTATGGCAGGAAATCCTGGCATGTTTATTGGCTAACAGCTGCAAAATATGCTGGGTGTGGACTCCAGCATGGTGCTTGACCACCTGTGATACTCACACAAGTAACGAGCATACACTAGCACCTCGATGCTCAAAGGAGTATCAAGCAGTGACGAGCATGCTAGCTCATCAATGCTAGCTAGATCCCTTATTTTCACCCACAAAGTTTGTACTCCACATGCTCTAAAGATCACCTGCCCAGTACAAATAGGCCAAAATGCATGCCAATAGAGGAAGGAGCAGTTCCAGTCAGTCAGCCTGATAATGGAAGCTATAAATAAATCCACTACCATATTATCACTAGCACTACGCAGGAGCCTAAAAGATGTGGAAGAATTTTGTTTACCTAATGCCATAAGAAATAAATCCTAAATTTCTTCCAAAATTGCAGTATTGATGATTAATTTCCAGTTCCACTTCACAAATATTTTTTTAACCCCTTTCTGCCAGCTGACGGAATAGTACGTCAGCTGGCAGATCCCCTACTTTGAGGTGGGCTCCAGCGGTGAGCCCACCTCAAAGCCGCAACATGTCAGCTGTTTTGTACAGCTGACCTGTGCGTGCAATGAGCGCGAGCGAAATCACGATCCGCCCGCACCCATTAACTAGTTAAATGCCGCTGTCAAGCGCTGACAGCGGCATTTAACTAGCACTCCCGGCCATGCGGCCGGAAGTGCTCGCACCGCTGACCCCCGTCACATGATCGGGGGTCATCGGTGCATTGCCATAACAACCAGAGGTCTCCTTGAGACCTCTATGGTTGTTGATGGCCGATTGCTTTGAGCGCCACCCTGTGGCTGGCGTTCAAAGCAACCCTGCATTTCTGCTACATAGAGGTGATCTGTGCTTCACCTCTATGTAGCAGAGGCAATCGAGTTGTGCATGCTTCTAGCCTCCTATGGAGGCTATTGAAGCATGCCAAAATTAAAAAAAGTGTTTAAAAATATAAAAAAATAAAAAATATATAAAAGTTCAAATCACCCCCCTTTCGCCCCAATCAAAATAAAACAATAAAAAAATCAAACCTACACATATTTGGTATCGCCGCATTCAGAATCGCCCGATCTATAAAAAAACAAAGGATTAACCTGATCGCTAAATGGCGAGAAAAAAAAAATTAAGTTTTTTTGGTCGCCGCAACATTGCATTAAAATGCAATAACGGGCGATCAAAGGAACGTATCTGCACCAAAATGGTATAATTAAAAATGACAGCTCGGCACGCAAAAAATAAGCTCTCGCTCGACCCCAGATCACGAAAATTGGAGACGCTACAGGTATTGGAAAATGGCGCAATTTTTTTTTTACAAATTTGGAATTTTGTTTACCACTTAGATAAAAGAGAACCTTGACATGTTTGGTGTCTATGAACTCGTAATGACCTTGAGAATCATAATGGAAGGTTAGTTAGTAACCTAGCAAAAAAGCCAAACAAAAAACAAGTGTGGGATTGCACGTTTTTTGCAATTTCATCACACTTGGAATTTTTTTCCCGTTTTCTGTTACACGGCATGGTAAAATCAATGTATCGTTCAAAAGTACATCTTGTCCTGCAAAAAATAAGCCCTCACATGGCCATATTGACAGAAAAATAAAAAAGTTATGGCTCTGGGAAGTAGGAGAGCGAAAAACAAAAGCGAAAAAACAGAAAAAGCCCCGGGGGTGAAGGGGAATACATCATATGGTTAAAGCAAAAAATCCAGCAGGTTTAAAAAAAAAAAAAAAAAGTCTTTGCAAGGTTATGTTTAAAGAAAAATTAATTAAGGCTACGTTCACACGTTCAGTTTTTTCATCAGTTTTTTTTCCTGTCCTGTTTTGAAAAACCGCAGCTAAAATTCAGCGCTGATTTTAGCTGCGGATTTTGATCCTTTTTCTTCTGCGGATTCCACTGCGGGTTTCCAAATGCAGTTTCCTATTGGTGCTGCTGGAAACCCGCAGCGGAATCCGGAGAAAGAATTGACATGGTACTTCTTTTTTCCGCAGGCAAATCCGCGCGGATTTTCCTGGGGAAAAAAGGATCGTCGGCACAGCGGATTTTGTTTTCCATTGGGTTACATTGTACTGTAACCTACATGGAAAACGGATGCGGATCCGCAGCTGAAATTCCGCTCCGGATCCGCACCAAAAAACGCACCGTGTGAACATAGCCTAAAACTCTTTGCACCTTGGAAGGCAGGGATGAAAACACAAAAATGTCCAAGGGGTTAGAATTACTAAATTTAAAAAAATCAAGTTGTTAAGGTTCTGTTCCAATTACTTTATATTAATGGTACATTGGTATTTAAAATTAACTATGTATTATTTGCATCTTTTGGATGCTGCACATCCACAGATTGATACCGTCATGGCCAAAAGTGTTGTCACCCTTACAATTGTTCCCGAAAACAAAGAATTTCTTCCAGAAAATTATCTCAATTACACATGTTTTGTTATACACATGTCTATTTCCTTTGTGTGTATTGAAACAACACAAAAAAACAGAGAAAAGAGCAAATTGGACAAAATAGGGGGCCAAAATTGTTGGCACCCTCAATTTAATATTTGGTTGCACACCCTTTGGAATAAATAATTGCAATCAATTGCTTCCTATGACCATCAACAATCTTCTTATACCTCTCGACTGGAATTTTAGACCACTGTTCTTTTTCAAACTGCTCCAGGTCTCTCATACTTAAGGATGCCTTCTCCCAACAGCAATTTTAATACCTCTCCACAGGAGTTCAATGGGATTTCGATCCAGACTCATTGCTGGCCACTTCAAAACTCTCTAACTCTTTGTTTCCATTCATTTCTGGGTGCTTCTTGAAATATGTTTGTGGTTTTTGTACTAATGGAAGAACCATGAACTAGGATGCAAACCCTTTCTGACACTGGGCCCTACATTGCAACCCAAAATATTTTATTTAATCTTCAGATTACATGATGCCTTGCACACAGTCAAGGCATCAAGTTCCAGAGCCAGCAGCACAACACCAAAACATCTTTGACTCTCCATCATATTTTACTGTAGGTACTGTGCTCTTTTCTTTGTAGGCCCAATTCCGTTTTCGATAAACAGTAGAATGATGTGCTTTACCAAAAATCTCTATCTTGGTCTCTTTTGTCAACAGGACACTTTCCCAGAAGGATTACGGCTTACTCACGTACATTTTGCAAAACTGCATCCTAGCTTTTTTGTGTCTTTGTATTAGCAGAAAGTTCGTCTTGGGTTTCCTACCATAGCATTTTGTTTAATTCAGATGTCAATGATAGTTCGCACTGAAACTAATACACCCTGTACCTGCAGAACAGCTTGAATCTCTTTGGAATTTGATTGGGGCTTCTTATCCAACATCCATACTATCCTGTTTGCAACCATTTAACAATTTTTCTCATCTGTCCAAGTAGATTAGCTACAGTGAAACAGGTTGCAAACTTCTTGATTATGTTGCTCACATACATTACTTGCCATAGGTTAATTGAACGAACATTACATGGTTGAAACAAAGTTGTCTACCCACAATTTTGGAAAGGTGTCAACAATGTTGTCCAGCCCATTTTTGGTGTTTTGTGTAAAATTATATCCAATTTGCCTTTTTTGTGTTGTTACAATACACACAAATGAAATAAACATGTGTATAACAAAACATGTGTAATTGTAATAATTTTCTTGGAGCAATACTTCATCTTCTGGAACAATTTCAAGGCTGCCAACACATTCGGCCATGTCTGTATAACATTCACAAACCCATTCATAAATTGCCTTGCTAAAACCTTTACATGCATGATGTCTTTATGTCCTTTTCTGTGGTCAAGAATTAATTTACTGAATGAAATTTCAGAAGAATTGATCTATTCACTTATCTAGGTTTGTCATTCAGTTTAAGGCTAGGGTCACTTGACTGTATTTGCTCTCATTCGGCAGAACAGGCCTGATTATACTAACCATCCTCTGATCAGAGTTTGATCAGAGTATGATCATAGTGTAGTCTGATTTTCTTGAATGTGGAGAAGATGGAAAAAAAATTCTCCATCTTCTCCATTCCGTTAGTTAGTCTTTGAAATTCTGACTTCACTGAGATGACTTCCTATTGCTGTTGCATTTTTTTTTTACTTGCACGGGCAAGTGTGATCCCATTTACAGATGCAAATCATGCATGCTGCAATTTTCTCCTTGGCCAGACTCTATCCGAGGAAAAATTTGGACAGGTGCCCGACCTCATAGAATAACATTTGTCTGAGTGCAATCAGTTTTTTGTCGGATTGCACTTAGATGGAAAATACACTTGTCTGTAAGAGCCCTAATAGTAATTTCCTGCTCAGTGGATCCTAATTCATGCTAGCTCATCAGTTCTGTGGATTGCTAAAAAGCGACAATGGGATTTATAGACATATTCATTGAGATTACTCTCCTTATTAAGAATAATCCAATCAAATTAAAAATATGCTCCTTACTAGTTGGCCCATGCAAAATTTTCTCCCATTGGTTGTCGGGGACTCAGGCAATTTCAGGATAATCAAGCTGGTCAAATGCTAATGTATTTAATGAGATGATTAACAGAGAGAGGTATTTATATATGCTGATTGGTAATACAATAAATTGGTTTGATAAGTAGAGGCTAAAACATGTCTTGAGTTTGTGGTGCCACCTGCAGGTTACTGTTTTTTTATGCAGGTTTCTGAAAATGAATGTTTAAACTGTATTTATTGATCACATCGTGAATATGTGGTTTGGTTGTGTCTTTTCTTGCTGAAGGGGGTAAGTTTACCCTTTAAATGGTGTAATATTTGTATGTGGGGCAAAGTAATCACCGAAAAAGCAGCACATCTTTACAAATGTGTTTGCATATGTGACTCACCATTTGTGTGTGGGGCAAAGTAATCACTGAAAAAGCAGTGCATGTTTACAAATGAGTTTACATATGTGACTCACCTGCATTGAAGTGTGTAATCCTCAAATTTGCCTGAAATAGGCTGGGCAAGCACTTCGGCAAGCGGGAAAGACTCCAAGGCAAATGCCACCTGCAGGTAATTTGACCTTTGAAATGGTGTATCATTTGTGTGTGTCAGTGGAGTATAAACGGAGCAACTTGAGGTTGTGGTGCCACTTGCATGTTAATGTTTTTTTCTGCAGGTTTCTGAAAATGATAATGTTTAAACTGTATTTATTGATCAAATTGTGAATGTGTGGTTTGTTTGTGTCTTTTCTTGCTGAAGGGGGCAAGTTTACCTTTCAAATGGTGTATTATTTCTGTGTGTGGGGCGAAGTAATCACCGAAAAAGCAGTGCATGTTTACAAATGTGTTTGCATATGTGACTCGCCTGCAGTGAAAGGTGCAATCCTCGAATTTGCCTGAAATAGGCTGGGCAAGCACTTCGGCAAGCCAGAAAGACCCCAAGGCAAATGCCACCTGCAGATAATTTGACTTTTGAAATGGTGTATCATGTTATGGTCCTGGTGGTTAGGAACACATGAAATGACCAAATAGGTAAACCAGAAATAAGGACAAGCTCTGGAAATGTGGGAACTTTACTGACCGCAATCCTGATCCTATCAACACACATTATAGGCAGCCGTGGAGCGTTCCTGACATGGCCTAGACGCCTCTTCACAGCCTGAGAACTAGCTACCCCTAGAGAGAAACAAAGCCTCACTTGCCTCAGAGAAATTTACCCCAAAATATAGACAGCCCCCCACAAATAATAACGGTGAGATAAGGGGAAAACACAAACATAGAAATGAAAACAGGTTTTAGCAAATGAGGCCCGCTAATAACTAAATAGTCAGAAGATAGCAAGGAATCTGTGCGGTCAGTATAAAATACTACAAAAATTATCCACGCAGAGAATACAAAAAACCCCAACACCGACTCACGATGTGAGGGGCGCAACTCTGCACCCCAGAGCTTCCAGCAAGCAAGAAAATAGCATATAAGCAAGCTGGACTGAAATAATCATATACTGAGAAACATTTTCAAAAAGCAATGAGCAAAAATGAACTAGCATGAACTTAGCTTCTCCAGGAGGAGACAGGTCACAAGGGAAGTCCCAGAGAGATCTGAACCAGTACTGAATACAACGACAGCAGGCAACAAGTAAAGGTCCAGGTGGAGTTAAATAGGCAGCCAGCATAGCAGAAAACGAGGCAGCTGGAGCCCAGCTACAGACCAGCCGTATCACTCAAAGCCACCAGAGGGAGCCCAAGAACAGAACTCACAAAGTACCACTCATGACCACAGGAGGGAGCCCGAGAACGGTATTCACAATAGTATCATTTGTGTGTGTTGGTGGAGTATAAACGGAGCAAGTGTGCAATTGAATAGGCAGTGCATGTTTACAAATGTGTTTGTATATGTGACTCACCTGCAGTGAAGTGTGCAATCCTCCAATATGCTTGAAATTGGCTGGGCAAGGAGTTCGGCAATCTAGAAAGCCCCCAAGGCAAATGTTAGGATTTGTTTGTGATGTCTGTAAGCAGCTTTGTGGTAGTGTGCTTTGAGGTAGTGTGGTGCCACCTGCAGGTCATTTTTCCTTACTGCAGGTTTATGAAAATTAATGTTTAAACTGTTTGTGTGATTTATTTAGCCTGTTTCTTGCTGAAGGGGGCAAGTTTATCTTTCAAATGGTGTATAATTTGTGTGTGTGGGTGCAGTATGAACGGAGATACAAAGTAATCACCGAAAAAGAGTGTTTGGAAATAATATATAAGGATTCTATGTTTCTATTCTCTTTTTAGAAATGTATTATAATTTACTACTCCTAGGGTAAGCTATATATCTACTTATGTTATTCATATTTACATCATTTTATGGAATGTAATATTTTATTGGTTAACTATTTTGCGTTCGGTGCCTTTTTTATGGAAGTACAGGTATAAATAATATTGGAAATAATTGAAAATTGCAGAGACTTCATCTTATACACATTTATGGTATTCTAGGAACTGATTGCCTTATATTTATGTTTAGTTAATATGGAAAAGTGAACATAACAAAGTTAAAGTATTCTCCAGCTAAAATATTCAAAAAATAGACTAAAATGTTTTCAGTCCAAATGAAAGACATTTCTCTTTTAAGACCTTTTAGGTATACAGTGTTATGTGACAACAATGCACATTCAGAAGGCAATAATCAATACATGCAGACAATGAAGGAGGATATAGAGCATTGGATCTAACTCTATTATAGTGCAGCTTAAATTTCTCATAATAGTTTCGGCTTCATTTTCATTCCCCATTATAAAATATGGTACATTTAAAAATTTGAATTAATGTTCGCTGGCAAATCTTTACATTGTAATATAGTTATTCTTAGAAATTCTGAATGAAATGAATGAAAATTGATTTTTGATTTTCCCTGCACTTATTAAAACTGTCACCTTGCATATAATAATATCTAAAATATCATTTCAGACGCTTGATATAAAGGAAGTCTTAGATTTGAGCAAAGTGATCTTCAAATTGAACTATCTAGGTATTAACACCTTCAAAGAAATGTAAAAAATGTTATCTGTAGAGCAGGTATTGTCTGCTGACTATTCTAAGGAGAAATTTATGTCAAAATAGAGATGAGCGAACTTTTGAACGTTTGGTTGACCAGCATTTCTAGCTGAAGCATTGATCACTGGTGGATGAGTGACAGTTGTTGACTTGCTGCTCTGAGAGGTCTGACAAATTCAGGCAACACACATGAAGGAGACCCAATTTGGAGTCCTAATATTTCCAAAAAATAAAGGGCATACACCAGGAAAAGTGACATCAATTAACCCACAGTAGAAATGGTACAGCACTAGTCTGCCACGGGCCATGCATGAAGTATCAGGGTCTGGGCCAGCATTTATAGCATTGAATTGAAGTTTCAATTAAGACAAGGTGGGTAAGGGAATGGTGTAAGCCTTCTTTGCTGGGAGCCCTGATACCTCATGCAACAGCTCAAACTGTTTTTTCCCAGCCACACTCAGGTGGCAAAAACATCAGTTTTGTAGATTTCTATTGGTAGAAAAATGTAAGGATAGTAATACAGATAGCCGTACTGTTACAGACAACAAACATGAAGGAGGCTCAATTTGGAGTGCAAACATTTAAATAAAAAATTTAGTACAAATCACTGAAGTGGCATCAATTTCCACAAAGTAGAAATAGCTTAATTTGCCTTGACACCCCTTCCACTACATACAACCCCACAAATGGAGACCCAACTTAGAGTCTCCAAATTTCAAAAAATTGTTTGTAACAGCAGCAGTAGCAAAAGCAGGCACAGAAGCCACAACAAAGGTGTCACAGACTGCATTAATGCGAGATCATGGAACAACACTAAAAACGATACCATTGCCTAATATGCCCAGTCTGCGACTGGAGTACAAAAGTCATGATCCATGACTTGTTCATTTTGTTCAAAGTTGGGTGGTTTATACTTTCAGGAGACAGCAAGATGAGCTTATCCATCAGTACACCACCAGCAGCAATAAAGACACGTTCTGAGAGTATGCTGGCTGTTGGGCTTAACAAATACTTCAAGGCGTGACAGGCGAGCATAGACCACTCTTCCATTGCTGAAGACCAAGAAACAAAAGAGTCCAAATTCCCCCTGATGACATTGATATTAACCTCGAGATACTCCTGCACCATCCCTTCCAGTTGTTCACAACGTGTTAGACTTTTACTCTGTTCTGCTGGTGCACGGGCTGGTCTAAAAAATATGTGAACGACTCACAGAAATTGCTTATGCCACTTACACAGCTGCTGCTAATGTTTTTGCATTGACGACCTGAGGTTGAAAGTTTAAAACTGTGATGCACACTGTGTGCCTCACTGCTGTCTGGAGGAAAACCACTGTTAAGATTGTCCCTTTCCAAAGAAGAAAGCATCTGGCAAAATTTACTATTGTACAGTAGTCAACATAATTTCTAATAATAACAATACATGCATCATGTTGCAGATAGTGCAGCAAGAAGGCACTCATGTGCAAGGTGAGTCCATGAGGTGCAAGTCAATGGTGTGTAGCTGGCAAGGTAACACTCAAGCTTGCTTCCTCCCACCCTGCCAACCACAGACAACAGAGAGAATATCATTATTCTCTTCATCTCCTGACTAGAGTTGAGCGACTTTCATTTTTTTAAGATCGAGTCGGGTTTTGTGAAACCCGATTTTGTCCAGAGTCGAGTCGAGTGCAGTCGGCCGATTATCGCTAAAAGTCGGGGATCGACCGAAACACGAAACCCAATGCAAGTCAATGGGGAAGCATAGTCGGCAGTGAGTGGAGGCCAGGAAAACACCTACAGTGCCCATTTTAATGCCAAAAACATCCATTCTTGTTTCTGAAGCTTGTCAATCTTAATTAACTTTATAATAATAGTTGGGCATAGGGAATTGGGGGTCATTTGGCAAAAGTTGTGGGGGGAGTAGGGCCGGCTCAAGTTTTTCGTGGGCCCAGGAAATGCGGACTACGTCACGGCGGTGTTGCAGGGAAAGGTAAGTATTTCAACGTTGCAAGTGCTGTGATCCTAAGCAAGCAGGGGGGGCCCACTCGTTCGCATTGGCACTGGCACAGGGCCCCTCAAAGTACAGCGATGTGTGTTTGCATGGCGGGGGCGCCTCCCACCAGCAGCGACACTTTTGCGTACTCTGAGGGGCCCTGTGCCAGTGACGTCGCCAATGAGTATGCCCCCCCACCTGATGAAGGAACCTGCACTTTCATCTGCACCTTCCTCTCTGTCCCTGTGTAAGGTGGTATAACATGCGGGAAGGGGAACCTTACTTTCAGCAGGGTCAGATTCTGGCTGTGTAGAGTATAAGGGGAATGTAGTGGTCTAGGTCAATGTACCAGCAGACTCATCTAGCAGTGGCTGGGCAATGGGCAGGATGAGGAGGAAACAGACATAGGGCCAAAGAATAAAGTAGGCTAAATGCAGTTCAAAATTGGTAACAGGACTAAACAGGCGGCATTGCTTTGTTCAGTGGAGTAGCAAACCCAAGAGCAGCAGACACTGTTTCAAGGGCATAACCACACTAGTAGGCCAAATGCAGTTTAATATCTGATAGTATAGGGCGAAAGCCAGAATGTGGAAGCTCAGCTTTGTTCAGTTGAGGACAACACCAGGCAGGGGCAGACAGACACCTTTAGTAGGCCGGAACAGCCAATTTTTTAAAAAAACAGCAGTTAGTAAGAGGCAGAAGGTAGAAGCTCAGCTTTATTCAGTTGAGGACAACACCAGGCAGGGGCAGACATTCACCTTTAGTAGGCCGGAACAGCCAATTGCATTTTTAAAAATGGTAATTTGGAACAGAAGGTTGAAGCTCAGCTTTATTCAGTTGAGGACAACACCAGGCAGGGGCAGACAGACACCTTTAGTAGGCCGGAACAGCCAATTTTTTAAAAAAACAGCAGTTAGTAAGAGGCAGAAGGTAGAAGCTCAGCTTTATTCAGTTGAGGACAACACCAGGCAGGGGTAGACAGACACCTTTAGTAGGCCGGAACAGCCAATTGCATTTTTAAAAATGGTAATTTGGAACTGAAGGTTGAAGCTCAGCTTTATTCAGTTGAGGACAACACCAGGCAGGGGCAGACAGACACCTTTAGTAGGCCGGAACAGCCAATTGCATTTTTAAAGATGGTAATTTGGAACTGAAGGTTGAAGCTCAGCTTTATTCAGTTGAGGACAACACCAGGCAGGGGCAGACATTCACCTTTAGTAGGCCGGAACAGCCAACTGCATTTTTAAAAATGGTAATTTGGAACAGAAGGTAGAAGCTCAGCTTTATTCAGTTGAGGACAACACCAGGCAGGGGCAGACATTCACCTTTAGTAGGCCGGAACAGCCAATTGCATTTTTAAAAATGGTAATTTGGAACAGAAGGTTGAAGCTCAGCTTTATTCAGTTGAGGACAACACCAGGCAGGGGCAGTCAGACACCTTTAGTAGGCCGGAACAGCCAATTTTTTAAAAAAACAGCAGTTAGTAAGAGGCAGAAGGTAGAAGCTCAGCTTTATTCAGTTGAGGACAACACCAGGCAGGGGCAGACAGACACCTTTAGTAGGCCGGAACAGCCAATTGCATTTTTAAAAATGGTAATTTGGAACTGAAGGTTGAAGCTCAGCTTTATTCAGTTGAGGACAACACCAGGCAGGGGCAGACATTCACCTTTAGTAGGCCGGAACAGCCAATTGCATTTTTAAAAATGGTAATTTGGAACAGAAGGTAGAAGCTCAGCTTTATTCAGTTGAGGACAACACCAGGCAGGGGCAGACATTCACCTTTAGTAGGCCGGAACAGCCAATTGCATTTTTAAAAATGGTAATTTGGAACTGAAGGTTGAAGCTCAGCTTTATTCAGTTGAGGACAACACCAGGCAGGGGCAGACATTCACCTTTAGTAGGCCGGAACAGCCAATTGCATTTTTAAAAATGGTAATTTGGAACAGAAGGTTGAAGCTCAGCTTTATTCAGTTGAGGACAACACCAGGCAGGGGCAGACAGACACCTTTAGTAGGCCGGAACAGCCAATTTTTTAAAAAAACAGCAGTTAGTAAGAGGCAGAAGGTAGAAGCTCAGCTTTATTCAGTTGAGGACAACACCAGGCAGGGGCAGACAGACACCTTTAGTAGGCCGGAACATCCAATTGCATTTTTAAAAATGGTAATTTGGAACAGAAGGTTGAAGCTCAGCTTTATTCAGTTGAGGACAACACCAGGCAGGGGCAGACAGACACCTTTAGTAGGCCGGAACAGCCAATTTTTTAAAAAAACAGCAGTTAGTAAGAGGCAGAAGGTAGAAGCTCAGCTTTATTCAGTTGAGGACAACACCAGGCAGGGGCAGACAGACACCTTTAGTAGGCCGGAACAGCCAATTGCATTTTTAAAAATGGTAATTTGGAACTGAAGGTTGAAGCTCAGCTTTATTCAGTTGAGGACAAAACCAGGCAGGGGCAGACAGACACCTTTAGTAGGCCGGAACAGCCAATGGCATTTTTAAAAATGGTAATTTGGAACAGAAGGTAGAAGCTCAGCTTTATTCAGTTGAGGACAACACCAGGCAGGGGCAGACATTCACCTTTAGTAGGCCGGAACAGCCAATTGCATTTTTAAAAATGGTAATTTGGAACTGAAGGTTGAAGCTCAGCTTTATTCAGTTGAGGACAACACCAGGCAGGGGCAGACAGACACCTTTAGTAGGCCGGAACAGCCAATGGCATTTTTAGAAATGGTAATTTGGAACAGAAGGTAGAAGCTCAGCTTTATTCAGTTGAGGACAACACCAGGCAGGGGCAGACATTCACCTTTAGTAGGCCGGAACAGCCAATGGCATTTTTAGAAATGGTAATTTGGAACAGAAGGTAGAAGCTCAGCTTTATTCAGTTGAGGACAACACCAGGCAGGGGCAGACATTCACCTTTAGTAAGCCGGAACAGCCAATGGCATTTTTAGAAATGGTAATTTGGAACAGAAGGTAGAAGCTCAGCTTTATTCAGTTGAGGACAACACCAGGCAGGGGCAGACATTCACCTTTAGTAGGCCGGAACAGCCAATGGCATTTTTAGAAATGGTAATTTGGAACAGAAGGTAGAAGCTCAGCTTTATTCAGTTGAGGACAACACCAGGCAGGGGCAGACATTCACCTTTAGTAGGCCGGAACAGCCAATGGCATTTTTAGAAATGGTAATTTGGAACAGAAGGTAGAAGCTCAGCTTTATTCAGTTGAGGACAACACCAGGCAGGGGCAGACATTCACCTTTAGTAGGCCGGAACAGCCAATTGCATTTTTAAAAATGGTAATTTGGAACAGAAGGTAGAAGCTCAGCTTTATTCAGTTGAGGACAACACCAGGCAGGGGCAGACATTCACCTTTAGTAGGCCGGAACAGCCAATTGCATTTTTAAAAATGGTAATTTGGAACAGAAGGTTGAAGCTCAGCTTTATTCAGTTGAGGACAACACCAGGCAGGGGCAGACAGACACCTTTAGTAGGCCGGAACAGCCAATTTTATAAAAAAAAAAGCAGTTAATAAGAGGCAGAAGGTAGAAGCTCAGCTTTATTCAGTTGCAGCTTCTTGGCAATAATATAAAGAAGACGCGACAGGACAACACTCGGTGGATGCCATATCTGTGTTTTCAATGGAAAAAAACCTTTCAGTTAACTACTTGCAGGAGCAAGTTTTTGTAGCTGGTGGACAATTTTTTTTAAAAAAAGCAGTTAATAAGAGGCAGAAGGTAGAAGCTCAGCTTTATTCAGTTGCAGCTTCTTGGCAATAATATAAAGAAGACGCGACAGGACAACACTCGGTGGATGCCATATCTGTGTTTTCAATGGAAAAAAACCTTTCAGTTAACTACTTGCAGGAGAAAGTTTTTGTAGCTGGTGGCCAATTTTTGTACTGTACCAGTTTTTTGTTGTATGTGTTTTTGTTTTTAATGTTAAAATGTCTGCATTTGATATCTCTCCAGTATTTTCTTTTTTATAAGCAAAATACTGCAGTTTTACATCGGTTACATGGATACACAGGCAGCTTGGTGGTGAGTGGAGGAGTATTTAAAGTAGGGACCGCAGACAGGCTATCAAAGGCCTAAAATAACAAACAATAGGCTCATGGCAGCTTTACAGCGGTTACATGGATACACAGGCAGCTTGGTGGTGAGTGGAGGAGTATTTAAAGTAGGGACCGCAGACAGGCTATCAAAGGCCTAAAATAACAAACAATAGGCTTATGGCAGTTTTACAGCGGTTACATGGATACACGGGCAGGCAGCTTGGTGGTCAGTGGAGGAGTATTTAAAGTAGGGACCGCAGACAGGCTATCAAAGGCCTAAAATAACAAACAATAGGCTCATGGCAGCTTTACAGCGGTTACATGGATACACGGGCAGGCAGCTGGTGATGAGTGGAGGAGTATTTAAAGTAGGGACCGCAGACAGGCTATCAAAGGCCTAAAATAACAAACAATAGGCTCATGGCAGCTTTACAGCGGTTACATGGATACACAGGCAGCTTGGTGGTGAGTGGAGGAGTATTTAAAGTAGGGACCGCAGACAGGCTATCAAAGGCCTAAAATAACAAACAATAGGCTCATGGCAGTTTTACAGCGGTTACATGGATACACGGGCAGGCAGCTGGTGATGAGTGGAGGAGTATTTAAAGTAGGGACCGCAGACAGGCTATCAAAGGCCTAAAATAACAAACAATAGGCTCATGGCAGCTTTACAGCGGTTACATGGATACACAGGCAGCTTGGTGGTGAGTGGAGGAGTATTTAAAGTAGGGACCGCAGACAGGCTATCAAAGGCCTAAAATAACAAACAATAGGCTCATGGCAGTTTTACAGCAGTTACATGGATACACGGGCAGGCAGCTTGGTGGTCAGTGGAGGAGTATTTAAAGTAGGGACCGCAGACAGGCTATCAAAGGCCTAAAATAACAAACAATAGGCTCATGGCAGTTTTACAGCGGTTACATGGATACACGGGCAGGCAGCTGGTGATGAGTGGAGGAGTATTTAAAGTAGGGACCGCAGACAGGCTATCAAAGGCCTAAAATAACAAACAATAGGCTCATGGCAGCTTTACAGCGGTTACATGGATACACAGGCAGCTTGGTGGTGAGTGGAGGAGTATTTAAAGTAGGGACCGCAGACAGGCTATCAAAGGCCTAAAATAACAAACAATAGGCTCATGGCAGTTTTACAGCGGTTACATGGATACACGGGCAGGCAGCTTGGTGGTCAGTGGAGGAGTATTTAAAGTAGGGACCGCAGACAGGCTATCAAAGACCTAAAATAACAAACAATAGGCTCATGGCAGCTTTACAGCGGTTACATGGATACACAGGCAGCTTGGTGGTGAGTGGAGGAGTATTTAAAGTAGGGACCGCAGACAGGCTATCAAAGGCCTAAAATAACAAACAATAGGCTCATGGCAGCTTTACAGCGGTTACATGGATACACAGGCAGCTTGGTGGTGAGTGGAGGAGTATTTAAAGTAGGGACCGCAGACAGGCTATCAAAGGCCTAAAATAACAAACAATAGGCTTATGGCAGTTTTACAGCGGTTACATGGATACACGGGCAGGCAGCTTGGTGGTCAGTGGAGGAGTATTTAAAGTAGGGACCGCAGACAGGCTATCAAAGGCCTAAAATAACAAACAATAGGCTCATGGCAGCTTTACAGCGGTTACATGGATACACAGGCAGCTTGGTGGTGAGTGGAGGAGTATTTAAAGTAGGGACCGCAGACAGGCTATCAAAGGCCTAAAATAACAAACAATAGGCTCATGGCAGCTTTACAGCGGTTACATGGATACACAGGCAGCTTGGTGGTGAGTGGAGGAGTATTTAAAGTAGGGACCGCAGACAGGCTATCAAAGGCCTAAAATAACAAACAATAGGCTTATGGCAGTTTTACAGCGGTTACATGGATACACGGGCAGGCAGCTTGGTGGTCAGTGGAGGAGTATTTAAAGTAGGGACCGCAGACAGGCTATCAAAGGCCTAAAATAACAAACAATAGGCTCATGGCAGCTTTACAGCGGTTACATGGATACACAGGCAGCTTGGTGGTGAGTGGAGGAGTATTTAAAGTAGGGACCGCAGACAGGCTATCAAAGGCCTAAAATAACAAACAATAGGCTCATGGCAGCTTTACAGCGGTTACATGGATACACGGGCAGGCAGCTGGTGATGAGTGGAGGAGTATTTAAAGTAGGGACCGCAGACAGGCTATCAAAGGCCTAAAATAACAAACAATAGGCTCATGGCAGCTTTACAGCGGTTACATGGATACACAGGCAGCTTGGTGGTGAGTGGAGGAGTATTTAAAGTAGGGACCGCAGACAGGCTATCAAAGGCCTAAAATAACAAACAATAGGCTCATGGCAGCTTTACAGCGGTTACATGGATACACAGGCAGCTTGGTGGTCAGTGGAGGAGTATTTAAAGTAGGGACCGCAGACAGGCTATCAAAGGCCTAAAATAACAAACAATAGGCTCATGGCAGTTTTACAGCGGTTACATGGATACACGGGCAGGCAGCTTGGTGGTCAGTGGAGGAGTATTTAAAGTAGGGACCGCAGACAGGCTATCAAAGGCCTAAAATAACAAACAATAGGCTCATGGCAGTTTTACAGCGGTTACATGGATACACGGGCAGGCAGCTTGGTGGTCAGTGGAGGAGTATTTAAAGTAGGGACCGCAGACAGGCTATCAAAGGCCTAAAATAACAAACAATAGGCTCATGGCAGCTTTACAGCGGTTACATGGATACACAGGCAGCTTGGTGGTGAGTGGAGGAGTATTTAAAGTAGGGACCGCAGACAGGCTATCAAAGGCCTAAAATAACAAACAATAGGCTCATGGCAGCTTTACAGCGGTTACATGGATACACAGGCAGCTTGGTGGTGAGTGGAGGAGTATTTAAAGTAGGGACCGCAGACAGGCTATCAAAGGCCTAAAATAACAAACAATAGGCTTATGGCAGTTTTACAGCGGTTACATGGATACACGGGCAGGCAGCTTGGTGGTCAGTGGAGGAGTATTTAAAGTAGGGACCGCAGACAGGCTATCAAAGGCCTAAAATAACAAACAATAGGCTCATGGCAGCTTTACAGCGGTTACATGGATACACAGGCAGCTTGGTGGTGAGTGGAGGAGTATTTAAAGTAGGGACCGCAGACAGGCTATCAAAGGCCTAAAATAACAAACAATAGGCTCATGGCAGCTTTACAGCGGTTACATGGATACACAGGCAGCTTGGTGGTGAGTGGAGGAGTATTTAAAGTAGGGACCGCAGACAGGCTATCAAAGGCCTAAAATAACAAACAATAGGCTTATGGCAGTTTTACAGCGGTTACATGGATACACGGGCAGGCAGCTTGGTGGTCAGTGGAGGAGTATTTAAAGTAGGGACCGCAGACAGGCTATCAAAGGCCTAAAATAACAAACAATAGGCTCATGGCAGCTTTACAGCGGTTACATGGATACACGGGCAGGCAGCTGGTGATGAGTGGAGGAGTATTTAAAGTAGGGACCGCAGACAGGCTATCAAAGGCCTAAAATAACAAACAATAGGCTCATGGCAGCTTTACAGCGGTTACATGGATACACAGGCAGCTTGGTGGTGAGTGGAGGAGTATTTAAAGTAGGGACCGCAGACAGGCTATCAAAGGCCTAAAATAACAAACAATAGGCTTATGGCAGTTTTACAGCGGTTACATGGATACACGGGCAGGCAGCTTGGTGGTCAGTGGAGGAGTATTTAAAGTAGGGACCGCAGACAGGCTATCAAAGGCCTAAAATAACAAACAATAGGCTCATGGCAGCTTTACAGCGGTTACATGGATACACAGGCAGCTTGGTGGTGAGTGGAGGAGTATTTAAAGTAGGGACCGCAGACAGGCTATCAAAGGCCTAAAATAACAAACAATAGGCTCATGGCAGCTTTACAGCGGTTACATGGATACACAGGCAGCTTGGTGGTGAGTGGAGGAGTATTTAAAGTAGGGACCGCAGACAGGCTATCAAAGGCCTAAAATAACAAACAATAGGCTCATGGCAGCTTTACAGCGGTTACATGGATACACAGGCAGCTTGGTGGTCAGTGGAGGAGTATTTAAAGTAGGGACCGCAGACAGGCTATCAAAGGCCTAAAATAACAAACAATAGGCTCATGGCAGTTTTACAGCGGTTACATGGATACACGGGCAGGCAGCTTGGTGGTCAGTGGAGGAGTATTTAAAGTAGGGACCGCAGACAGGCTATCAAAGGCCTAAAATAACAAACAATAGGCTCATGGCAGTTTTACAGCGGTTACATGGATACACGGGCAGGCAGCTTGGTGGTCAGTGGAGGAGTATTTAAAGTAGGGACCGCAGACAGGCTATCAAAGGCCTAAAATGACAAACAATAGGCTCATGGCAGCTTTACAGCGGTTACATGGATACACAGGCAGCTTGGTGGTGAGTGGAGGAGTATTTAAAGTAGGGACCGCAGACAGGCTATCAAAGGCCTAAAATAACAAACAATAGGCTCATGGCAGCTTTACAGCGGTTACATGGATACACGGGCAGGCAGCTGGTGATGAGTGGAGGAGTATTTAAAGTAGGGACCGCAGACAGGCTATCAAAGGCCTAAAATAACAAACAATAGGCTCATGGCAGCTTTACAGCGGTTACATGGATACACAGGCAGCTTGGTGGTGAGTGGAGGAGTAGTGCAAGGAGTGTCTGTCCCAGTACTCCCAAAATATAAATAGATGTTAATGTCTCGCAAAACAACCAAAACAAAAAAAAAGGCGGCATACTTAGGTACAGGGGTGGGCTCATCTACTGAGTTTCTGACATAGTAATTTGGCAGTAACTATTTAATGGTGCCAATATAGGACACAGACACAGACTACTTTAAGTTGCATCATAGATGTCTACAAATTTGTATTGTCAGTGCCAGACATTGAATGATGTCAGCGAATAGACTAAAGATTGGTGGAGCTGTGCGACATAATTTTGCACGTGGTAGAGCACATTTTGAGCTGGGGTAGGGGGGAACTCTCTTGAGGCCGGCGGGACCGCCCCAGGGCCCCTCATGTTACAACGGTGTGTCTGACGTTGGGTGCGCACCACCACCGCCAGAGACACTACATTGTACTATGAGGGACCCAGTAGCAATGCCGTCAACCAAAAGCGAGCACACCCACCTCTTCAGACAAACAGCAGTCTCACGGGTGCTTGCGCCAAGTCGCGATACCACGGCCCCGTGTGGGGAGTTTTGCCATTTAGGGAGGTGTAAACATGTCGTATGCTGTACAATCAGCTGCAGCAAATTAGACATTAGAAAAGTAATTCACAGGCAAGAGCTTTTCATAGGAAAGCTAGGTGTCGGCCGGGCAAGGTGGGGCAAAAGATTTCGAAATCCAGTTGTGGTTCATTTTAATGAATGTTAGATCGTCAACATTTTGGGTAGCCAGACGAGTCCTTTTTTCGGTTAATATTGAACCTGCAGCACTGAATACTCTTTCTGATAGGACACTTGCTGCCGGGCAAGCAAGCTCCTGCAATGCATATTCTGCCAATTCTGGCCAGGTGTCTAATTTGGAGGCCCAGTAATCAAATGGGAATGACGGTTGAGGGAGAACATCGATAAGGGATGAAAAATAGTTAGTAACCATACTGGACAAATGTTGTCTCCTGTCACTTTCAATTGATGCAGCAGTACCTGTCCTGTCTGCGGTCATAGCAAAATCACTCCACAACCTGGTCAGAAAACCCCTCTGTCCAACGCCACTTCTGATGTGTGCACCCCTAACACTCCTAGTCTGCTGCCCCCTGGAGCTCGTGTGAGAACGATCACGTGCGCTGTGTGCTGGGAATGCCTGAAGCAAACGGTCAACAAGAGTTGATTGTTTGGTTGCTAATATTAGTTCCAAGTTCTCATGTGGCATAATATTTTGCAATTTGCCTTTATAGCGTGGATCAAGGAGGCAGGCCAACCAGTAATCGTCATCGTTCATCATTTTCGTAATGCGTGTGTCCCTTTTTAGGATACGTAAGGCATAATCCGCCATGTGGGCCAAAGTTCCAGTTGTCAAATCTTCGGTTGTGATTGGTTGAGGGGCAGTTGCAGGCAAATCTACGTCACTTGTGTCCCTCAAAAAACCAGAACCCGGCCGTGACACGCAACCAATTTCCTGTGCCCCCGGGAAAGGTTTGGCATTAAAAATATACTCATCCCCATCATCCTCCTCGTCCTCCACCTCCTCTTCGCCCGCTACCTCGTCCTGTACACTGCCCTGACCAGACAATGGCTGACTGTCATCAAGGCTTTCCTCTTCCTCTGGTGCAGACGCCTGCTCCTTTATGTGCGTCAAACTTTGCATCAGCAGACGCATTAGGGGGATGCTCATGCTTAATACGGCGTTGTCTGCACTAACCAGCCGTGTGCATTCCTCAAAACACTGAAGGACTTGACACATGTCTTGTATCTTAGACCACTGCACACCTGACAACTCCATGTCTGCCATCCTACTGCCTGCCCGTGTATCCTCCCACAAATAAATAACAGCACGCCTCTGTTCGCACAGTCTCTGAAGCATGTGCAGTGTTGAGTTCCACCTTGTTGCAACGTCTATGATTAGGCGATGCTGGGGAAGGTTCAAAGACCGCTGATAGGTCTGCATACGGCTGGCGTGTACAGGCGAACGTCGGATATGTGAGCAAAGTGCACGCACTTTGAGGAGCAGGTCGGAGAACCCAGGATAAGTTTTCAATAAGCACTGCACCACCAGGTTTAAGGTGTGAGCCAGGCAAGGAATGTGTTTCAGTTGGGAAAGGGAGATGGCAGCCATGAAATTCCTTCCGTTATCACTCACTACCTTGCCTGCCTCAAGATCTACTGTGCCCAGCCACGACTGCGTTTCTTGTTGCAAGAACTCGGATAGAACTTCCGCGGTGTGTCTGTTGTCGCCCAAACACTTCATAGCCAATACAGCCTGCTGACGCTTGGCAGTAGCTGGCCCATAATGGGACAACTGGTGTGCAACAGTGTCATCTGCCGATGGAGTGGTTGGCAGACTGCGTTCTGTGGAAGAGCTGTAGCTTCTGCAGGAGGACTAGGAGGAGGAGGAGGAGGGGGTGCGAACGCCTACAGCCAACTGTTTCCTAGACCGTGGGCTAGGCACAACTGTCCCTAAATTGATGTCGCCTGTGGACCCTGCATCCACCACATTCACCCAGTGTGCCGTGATGGACACATAACGTCCCTGGCCATGCCTACTGGTCCATGCATCTGTAGTCAGGTGCACCTTTGTACTCACAGATTGCCTGAGTGCATGGACGATGCGCTGTTTAACATGCTGGTGCAGGGCTGGGATGGCTTTTCTGGAAAAAAAGTGTCGACTGGGTAGCTCGTATCGTGGTTCAGCGTACTCCATCAGGGCTTTGAAAGCTTCGCTTTCAACTAACCGGTAGGGCATCATCTCTAACGAGATTAGTCTAGCTATGTGGGCGTTAAAACCCTGTGTACGCGGATGCGAGGATAAGTACTTCCTTTTTCTAACCAGAGTCTCATGTAGGGTGAGCTGGACTGGAGAGCTGGAGATCGTGGAACTTTCGGGTGTGCCGGTGTACATGGCAGACTGAGAGACGGTTGGAGACGGTATTGTTTCCGCCGGTGCCCTAGATGCAATATTTCCTCCTACAAAACTGGTGGTTCCCTGACCCTGACTGCTTTTGGCTGGCAAAGAAACCTGCACAGATACTGCCGGTGGTGCGGAAAATGGTGGCCTTACAGTGACGGAAGGGATGTTGCGTTGCTGACTAGCTTCATTGGCCGAGGGTGCTACAACCTTAAGGGACGTTTGGTAGTTAGTCCAGGCTTGAAAATGCATGGTGGTTAAGTGTCTATGCATGCAACTAGTATTTAGACTTTTCAGATTCTGACCTCTGCTTAAGCTAGTTGAACATTTTTGACAGATGACTTTGCGCTGATCAGTTGGATGTTGTTTAAAAAAATGCCAGACTGCACTCTTCCTAGACTCGGATCCCTTTTCAGGGATTGCAGACTGAGCTTTAACCGGATGGCCACGCTGTCCTCCAACAGGTTTTGGCTTTGACACGCGTTTTGGGCCAGATACGGGCCCGGCAGATGGAACCTGTTGCGATGTTGATGCCTGCTGCGGCCCCTCCTCCACCTCCGCTTCTGAACTACTGCCGCCTGCACCCTGTTCCCCCAATGGCTGCCAATCGGGGTCAATAACTGGGTCATCTATTACCTCCTCTTCGAGCTCGTGTGCAACTTCGTCTGTGTCACTGTGTCGGTCGGTGGTATAGCGTTCGTGGCGGGGCAACATAGTCTCATCAGGGTCTGATTGTGGATCTGTACCCTGAGAGGGCAATGTGGTGGTCTGAGTCAAAGGAGCAGCATAGTACTCTGGCTGTGGCTGTGCATCAGTGCACTCCATGTCAGAATATACTTGTAATGGGCATGGCCTGTTAAATGTTTCACTTTCTAAGCCAGGGACGGTATGTGTAAAGAGCTCCATGGAGTGACCCGTTGTGTCGCCTGCTGCATCCTTCTCTCTTGTTGTAGTTTTTGCTGAGGAGGACAAGGAAGCGACTTGTCCCTGACCGTGAACATCCACAAGCGACGCGCTGCTTTTACATTTACCAGTTTCGGAAGAGGAGGCAAAAGAGCTAGAGGCTGAGTCTGCAATGTAAGCCAAAACTTGCTGTTGCTGCTCCGCCTTTAAAAGCGGTTTTCCTACTCCCAGAAAAGAGAGCGTTCGAGGCCTTGTGTAGCCTGACGACGAAACTGGCTCCACAGCTCCAGACTTAGGTGGAATATTTTTATCCCCACGACCACCTGATGCTCCACTACCACTACCATCATCTCCACTACCACTACCATCATTACCAGCTGACAATGAACGCCCACGACGACCTCTTGCACCAGACTTCCTCATTGTTTTAAAATCTTAACCAAAGTAACTTTATTTGTTGCTGTCAAACAACTTACACGGTGAGCTATAACTTCAGTATGATTTCAATATCCCTTAACAGGTTGGTGAGACCACAAGGAAAATCAGGCACAATATTACACACTCTGTTTTCTGTGGCACAAAATCACAGAGATGACACACACGCAGGACTGTCACTCAAGCACTAATGTCAATATTAATCTCCCACCTAATTTATTTATTTTTTTTTTTCAGGGAGACTTTAGAAACCAAATAATATTAAAAAAACCAAAAAAATAAATAGCCTTTCTATGGCCCACTGAATGAGAGAGAGAGGTGGCACACCCAGGAGTCAAGACTGGCACACAAGCTGAAAGGGCAATATTACTCTCCCACTGTTTTTTTAAGTTTTTATTTTTTTATTTTCAGGGAGACTTTAGAAACCAAATAATATTAAAAAAACCAAAAAAATAAATAGCCTTTCTATGGCCCACTGAATGAGAGAGAGAGGTGGCACACCCAGGAGTCAAGACTGGCACACAAGCTGAAAGGGCAATATTACTCTCCCACTGTTTTTTTTATGTATTTTTTGTTTTTTAAGGGAGACTTTAGAAACCCAATAATATTTAAAAAAAAAAATAAATAGGCTTTCTATGGCCCACTGAATGAGAGAGGTGGCACACCCAGGAGTCAAGACTGGCACACAAGCTGAAAGGGCAATATTACTCTCCCACTGTTTTTTTATGTTTTTTTTTTTTCAGGGAGACTTTAGAAACCAAATAATATTAAAAAAACCAAAAAAATAAATAGGCTTTCTATGGCCCACTGAATGAGAGAGAGGTGGCACACCCAGGAGTCAAGACTGGCACACAAGCTGAAAGGGCAATATTACTCTCCCACTGTTTTTTTTTTTTTTTTTTTTTCAGGGAGACTTTAGAAACCAAATAATAAGAAAAAAAATAAATAAATAGGCTTTCTATAGCCCACTGAATGAGAGATAGCACACACAGCAGTGGCACACAAGCCCTGACTGAGGCCAATATTTTTCTACCACTGATTGATGTAGTGTTTTTGTGTTGAGGTAGATTTTAGAACACAAATCAAGGAAAAAAAAAAAATGCTTTCTATGGCCCACTGAATGAGAGAGGTGGCACACCCAGGAGTCAAGACTGGCACACAAGCTGAAAGGGCAATATTACTCTCCCACTGTTTTTTTATGTATTTTTTGTTTTTTAAGGGAGACTTTAGAAACCCAATAATATTTAAAAAAAAAATAAATAGGCTTTCTATGGCCCACTGAATGAGAGAGGTGGCACACCCAGGAGTCAAGACTGGCACACAAGCTGAAAGGGCAATATTACTCTCCCACTGTTTTTTTATGTTTTTTTTTTTTTTCAGGGAGACTTTAGAAACCAAATAATATTAAAAAAACCAAAAAAATAAATAGGCTTTCTATGGCCCACTGAATGAGAGAGAGGTGGCACACCCAGGAGTCAAGACTGGCACACAAGCTGAAAGGGCAATATTACTCTCCCACTGTTTTTTTTTTTTTTTTTTTTTTTTCAGGGAGACTTTAGAAACCAAATAATAAGAAAAAAAATAAATAAATAAATAGGCTTTCTATAGCCCACTGAATGAGAGATAGCACACACAGCAGTGGCACACAAGCCCTGACTGAGGCCAATATTTTTCTACCACTGATTGATGTAGTGTTTTTGTGTTGAGGTAGAATTTAGAACACAAATCACGGAAAAAATAAATAGGCTTTCTATGGCCCACTCAGTGAGAGATGGCACACACAGGGATGGCACTGTAGCAGAAATGCCAATCTTAATCTCCCACAAAAAAAAAAACAAAAAAAAAAACAGGGACTGTCCTACAATTACTATCTCCCTGCAGTAATCTAAGCCAGGTATGGCAGGCAGCAATAGGAGTGGACTGATGCACAAATTAAATAAAAAGTGTGGACAAACAAAAAAGATAGCTGTGCAGAAAGGAACAAGAGGATATGTGCTTTGAAAAAAGCAGTTGGTTTCCACAGTGGCGTACACACAGCAATACAGCTATCACGGAGCCTTCTAGGGCAGCCCAATGAGCTACAGCGCTGAGGAAAAAAAAAAAAAAATAGCTTCCACTGTTCCTGCACACCGAAGGTGGTGTTGGACAGTGGAAATCGCTACAGCACAAGCGGTTTGGTGGTTAGTGGACCCTGCCTAACGCTCTCCCTGCTTCTGACGAAGCGGCAGCAACCTCTCCCTAAGCTCAGATCAGCAGCAGTAAGATGGCGGTCGGCGGGAACGCCCCTTTATAGCCCCTGTGACGCCGCAGACAGCAAGCCAATCACTGCAATGCCCTTCTCTAAGATGGTGGGGACCAGGATCTATGTCATCACGCTGCCCACACTCTGCGTTCACCTTCATTGGCTGAGAAATGGCGCTTTTCACGTCATTGAAACGCGACTTTGGCGCGAAAGTCGCGTACCGCATGGCCGACAAGCACAGGGGTCGGATCGGGTTTCATGAGACGCCGACTTAGCCAAAAGTCGGCGACTTTTGAAAATGATCGACCCGTTTCGCTCAACCCTACTCCTGACTGTTGCATGTCCATCACCTCTTGCTCCATCAGTAAGTTTGCCTGGTACTATGATCCCCCTCAAACACTATAATCCACCCTCTATACAGTCCAGAACTTAGAGCTATTGGTATCCTTTCAGCACCTTTCTCTGCTTCTACCTCTTCCTATGGGACCACCACCTTCTCCAGCAGACAGTTCAAAGTGTGTTCCAGCATGTAGATGACCATAATAGTGATTATGGCATAGTCAGCGCTAACCATCTTAGTAGCTATTTTGAAACTGCAGAAGGGTGCAGAGGTCCTTCATCTGTACCCACTCCGCAAGCATGATTGGCACAAGGTTCGTAATGTGTTGGCCAATGCAATGTAAAAGGACATACTGCATCACGTCTCATTGCTGCTGCCACAGTCGCTGCAGCATGTGCAGAGTAGAATTCAGCCATGTTGGCCCATTGCAAATCAAACGATTTACCTGTAGACCTGTAAGCCAAAGACATCTATAGCAATGCAAGTCAATGACCTGCGGGGTGCGATCGTCTTTTGTGAACACTTAGCGACTGTGCTTTCTACAGCAATGCATCCAAGCCAGGATAATGGCAGATAAATTATTGTACTACTAGGTTAGAGGATATGAGTCAAGCCAGTCACATGTGTGAGGTTGACCCAGCATAGGGCAGCAACCAGGTTTACACAGTTATCACACACAGCCTTTCCTGGCTCCAGGTTCAGTGTAGACAGCCATTGTTCAAACTTGAATTAGGTAGCTGTCCACAACTCTTGTGCTGTGTGACAGCGATCTCTAAGGCATGTGAATTTAAATACTGCCTGATTGCAGTGAACCCTTGCTGTGAAGAACGGAGGTGGGGGGATTCTCTCTGCACTGTTGGAACATGTGTCGGGTTAAGTGAGAGGTTAAGGGCACAGGTGGAGGTCCTAGAGGAGGTGGAGGAAGTGTTAGATACAGAGGTTTGTCCCACAAGCCTTGGCAATTCAAAGACTTGTGGAGCAGCTCTTTGACTGCCCAAAGTCACCCAGTGCCCAGTCAGTGAGATGTAAAGCCCCTGCATATGTTTGCTCGTCCAGGTGTCAGTGGTGAAATCCACCCTGGCAGACATAGATTTTTTCAGGGAATGAGTGATGTTGTCGGCAATATGCTAGTGGTGCGCAGACATAGCTTTCTTAGAGAAGTAATGATGACTGAACAACTGCCACTGGGGGACTGTGACGGCCATCAACTTTCAGAAACTGTCTGTATCCACCTGGTGGAAAGGCAACATTTCCATGGCCAAAAGATTGGAGATGGTGGAGTTCAAGCTCTTAGCTTTGGCATATGTAGGAGGAACCTTCTTTTACATGACCACACATGCTGGATCGAGGGGTGGCTGCTGTGCTGAGAGAGGGAGGAGTATGGAGAACATGAAAAACTTCAGGACTGTGAGTTAGGTGCAGGCGGAGAAGTTATGGTGGATTGGATGTGTTGTGCTAGGTGACATAAAAGCAGCAGTCATGTCCACTTTCGTAACAGCTGACGGGCTCTCACTCACCCCGACTGTATCTGGTATACAAGTGGAGGTTTTGCGGCCGGAGACCAATGTGAGAAGACTTGGCATGGTGACAGAGGAGGAAGAGGCAACAAATCGGGTTGATGGAACGGCTGGTGGTTGGCAAGGCCCACTGGTCCGCAGTTTAGCCCAGTGAGATTCCAACAATAAGGCATGTTGATTGCGAATGTGCAGGTTCATGCATGTAGGTGTCAAATTATTGCAATTTTTGCCTCTTCTGAGTTTTTTTTCGCAAATTTGGCAGATAACATGTGTTAGGTCATCATCATTTGCAATCTCAAAAAAGGCCCAGGCTACAGTCATGATCGATGCTGTCCACAGGCAGAGTTGGGCCTAGTGCAGTCGAAACACGACGACTGGGTCATGTCGACCATGTAAATTTTTTCTTTTGTATGCACTATATTTTCTTTTGAAAAATAAAAAGAAAAGGAAAATCCAGTCCTGTTGAGCCAGACTCCAATTTTTTCTATTAACCTTTGATGCCCCTGTGAACTGCACACTCGTGATCAGGGCTGTCCACAGGCAGAGTTGGGGGTGAGGATGCAGTGCTTGTTGTGGTTGCATCACTTCATGTCTGTGTGGGAACTACTGCTTAACCTCCTCATCTTCCTCCTCTTCCACCTCCTGTGCTAAGCTACTCATCTGCATACCTCTGGATTCAAACCAAGAGGGATCTTTAGCCTCATCTTCATCCTTTGTTCTCACACTCCTCACCCTGAGAGTCACCCTCTTCCTGCTCTGACACCACAGTGCAGTCCGCATGCACATCTGGTATCTGAATCTCATCAGGATCACCTCCACCCTTGGTGGTTAATGTCTGGTTATGAAGGTCTGGATTCTGCTCGGATCCTACTTCGTTCGGCATCGGCTCCAACATAAAAATATTTTGGGCACTGGTGCAAATGCTTTCCTCCTCTAGATTTTTTTGATTCTTCGGAGCTAACTTCTGATGCACATGAAATAGAATGTGTGAACAGCTCTTCAGAATGGTTCATCTGTGTTTCCCCACAGTCAGTTAGGTGTTTGGAAATTTTTGACGCAGGGGAAACAAAGGTGATTGGGTTGCCACCTCTGAGGATTGTACTGTGCGTGATGTTAAGGTGGTGGAAGAGGAGGAGAGGCCACTTGATGCAGTGCTTTCAATCCACTGGAGCACATGCTCTTTCTGAGCCTCATCTACAAGGCTTACAGCTGTGCAGCTGCCAAAGGGAGGGAGTTGAGTTGATAGATGTTCTCAGTGGTCTTTGAATTAGACGAGATGGTGTTTGTTCAGTTGAGCTGAAAATAAAATCTAACCCACTTAAGCGTCGAACACCAAGCAACGACCACCACGACCTTGCTTTTTTCCACTCATGTTGTAAGTAACCTTCTCCTCTTATAACCTGCTGTTTCACAACCTTAGGCCCACAGCTGTCAGTCACTTGTCACTAAAGGTACCGTTACACTAAACGACTTACCAACGATTACGACCAGCGATACGACCTGGCTGTGATCGTTGGTAAGTCATTGTGTGGTCGCTGGGGAGCAGTCACACAGACAGCTCTCTCCAGTGACCAACGATAAGGGGAACGACTTCGGCATAGTTGAAACTGTCTTCAACAATGCCGAATCCCCCTGCAGCACCCGGGTAACCAGGGTAAACATCGGGTTACTAAGTGCAGGGCCGCGCTTAGTAACCCGATATTTACCCTGGTTACCATTGTAAAAGTAAAAAAAAACCACTACATACTCACATTCTGATGGCGCGCTGCTGCCAAGAGCTTCCCTGCACTGAATGTGTCAGTGCCGGCCGTAACAGCGGTGACGTCACCGCTGTGCTCTGCTTTACGGCCGGCGCTGACACATTCAGTGCAGGGAAGCTCTCGGCAGCAGCGCGCCATCAGAATGTGAGTATGTAGTGTTTTTTTTTACTTTTACAATGGTAACCAGGGTAAATATCGGGTTACTAAGCGCAGCCCTGCGCTTAGTAACCCGATATTTACCCTGGTTACAAGTGAACACATCGCTGGATCGGCGTCACACATGCCGATACAGCAATGACAGCGGGTCATCAGCGACAAAATAAAGTTCTGGACTTCTAGCTCTGACCAGCGATATCACAGCGGGATCCAGATTGCTGCTGCATGTCAAACACAACGAGATTGCTATCCAGGACACATGCAACGTCACGGATCGTTGTCGTTCTCGTTGTAAAGTTGCTGAGTGTGAAGGTACCTTAAATGAACAATCACTATTTATTTTCTTAGATATAGTGTCTGAACAACACTGTTATACTGAACAATTTTTAAGTGGAAATCTAGCCTTCTGATTTACCATTGAAACACAGTTTTATCCTAAATGATTTGGAGTAGCTAATTGGGCCTCGTGGCTGCACCCGAATATTAGGCCTAACGATTTTTAACTGGATTTATTGCTTCTGATTTGCCAATGAAACACAGTTTTATCACAAATGATTTGGAGTAGCTATTTTGATTTTCAGGCTGCACCCCAAAATTAGGCCTAATGATTTTTAAGTGGATATCTGACCTTCTGTTTTGCCACTGAAACACAGTTTTATCATAAATGATTTGGAGTAGCAAATGGTGCCTCCAGAGACTGCCACACAGTTTTTGCACAATCTAGTTTGATGCTGGAAGATAGATTTCACACAGTACAGGATCCAATCTAATTAACTGACAAGTATACTTTCAGCATCAGCACTAGCTCAGGAGCGACCTCTCTGCACTGTGACACTGAGACAAAGGCACCAGCAAAAAGGGATGTCTGCTTTTTATATGGCCAGGGACGTGTAACTTTAGCAGCCAATTATAGAAGACCTTGTGTCATGACGTTCTGAATGGTTTCTGTGCTGATTGGCTGCCGGAAACAACATGCATAATGTTAAAGGAAAAAAAAGGGAGCGCTACTCCTCTAACCTCTCCACACCTCCTCCCCTCATCAAACATGTCCCCCTTCCCTCCCCCAGCTCATCCTACTGCACCACTATCCTAGCCAAAGTAATAACAAAAGCATTAGTGGAAATTAGGTGATTTACCAAACTGTGACCGAATTTTACAGTCTTTGAGTAAAAATGGTTGTGAAAGCGAGCACGAATCTGAATGTAAGATTGGCGAACGTTTTGCAAACAAGTTTGCTCATCCTTACTAATGACATATTCAATATGACAACCTTATTTTATCAAATTCCTTGTCGTGCCTGTGGGTTCAAAATGCTCACTACACCCCTGGATAAAATCCTTGAGGTGTGTGGTTTCCAAAATGGATTCAATATTGAAAAATGAAACAGCACTCAACATTGCTTCTTTAAAAAGGTTAGTGTCCTTTATTCCATATGGCAGGATAATCATTTAACATGCAGGAGAATCGGGGAAGTGAAGGAGGACAACAGCCGTTTTGTGTCTGTCCAAGCGTTTCTGCGGGTCCAAACATACTGAGGCGAACAACCACATCCCTTTTATCAGGTGAACATGTGGTAGATGTCATAAAGTAATCAGCTGACATAAAGACTTCAGAAAAATTTTATAAAAACATAGACAAATCAGACCTGTCATTTAGCCCCAATGGGCCATTGGCATTTGTTTTAATAATCCATTTTGCTTCTCTTTGTAAGAGGTACTTATTATGATTTCCACCTCTCATTGCAAATTAACCTGTTCAATGCCTACAAACTGCAAAATGCTTGGATCAGCATAGTGCTGATTTAAGCACTTTGCAGTTTGCAAAATGGGATCACTTGTGGGGGGTTTCCACTGTTTAGGCACATCAAAGGCCCTCAAAACGTGATATGGCATCTGCTAATTATTCCAACAAACTTTACATTCATAAAGTCAAATGTGTTTCTTCCCTTCTGAGCCCTGCTGCGCACCCAAACAGTAGATTTTGCCCACAAATAAGGTATCAGTTTATTCAGGAGAAACTGCACAACAAATTTAGGAGTCCATTTTTTCCTGCTACCCTTGTGAAAATAAAAAAAAATGGGGTCTAAAGTTAATTTTTTGGGAAAAAAATTAAATGTTAATTTTTTCTTTCCACATTGCTTCAGTTCCTGTGAAGCACCTAAAGGGTTAAAAATCTTATTGAATGTGGTTATGAGCACCTTGAGGTTTGCAGTTTTTAGAATGTGTCACTTCCAATATGAGGTGGTCCCTAAAAAAATGGTTTTGTAAATTTTGTTGGAAAAATGAGAAATTGCTGGTCAACTTTTAACCCTTATAACTTGCTAACAAAAAAAGATGTTTAAAAAATTGTGCTGATGTAAAGTAGACATGTGGGAAATGTTATTTATTAGCTATTTTGTGTGACATAATTCTCTGATTTAAGAGCATATGAATTAAAATTTTGAAAATTGTGAAATAAATGCAAGTCATAATAAAGAAATTTTAACACTCATCAAGTACGATATGTCACGAAAAACTCTCAGAATCAATGGGATACATCAAAAGTGTTCCAAAATTATTACCTTATAAAGTGACAGTGGTCAGAATTGTAAAATTTGGCTTGGTCATTAAGGTCAAAATTGGCACATTAAGGGGTTAATAAATAATGACACATGGTCAAAATAAAGATAATTAAGAAAACTTCATGTATAATAACACAGGTAGTAATATATATGATGAAAATTGAAATATACAGGATATCTTTTAAGAGCACAAATCTTCAGGAAAAGAGAGTCCCTCTAGTGTATAGGAGAATAGAGCTATGACAATTATATATTTTCAGTGGGGAAAATAAGTATTTGATACACTTACTATTTTGCAAGTTTTCCTACCTATAAACAATGGAGAGGTCTGTAATTTTTATTGTAGGTACACTTCAACTGTGAGAGACGGAATCAAGAAATAAATCTAGAAATAAAAAACAGAAAATCATATTGTATGATTTTTACATAATGAATTTACATTTTTTTGCATGAATTAAATATTTTATTCAACAGAAAAACAGAACATAATATTTGATACAGAATCCTTTGTTTGCAATTACAAAGGTCAGACATTTCCTGTAGTTCTTGACCAAGTTTGCACATACTGCAGCAGGGATTTTTGCCCATTCCATCATGCAGATCTTCTCCAGATCTTTCAGGTTTTGGGCTGTCGCTGGGCAACATTGAGTTTCAGCTCCCTCCAATGATTTTCTATTGGGTTCTGGTCTGAAGACTGGCTAGGCCACTCCAGGACCTCGAAATGCTTTTTACGGAACCACTCTTTAGTTGTCCTGGCTGTGTGTTTTGGGACATTGTCTTACTGGAATATCTAGAAACAAACCATCTTCAATGCTCTTACAGAAGGAAGGAGGTTGTTGTCCAAAATATTGTGATTCAAGACCCTATCCATCTTTCCTTCAATACAGTGCAGTCATCATTTCTCCTTAGCAAAAAACACCCCCAAAGTATGATGTTTCCCCCATTATGCTTCATGGTTGGGACAGTGTTCTTGCGGTTGTTCTCATCCTTCCTCTTCCTCCTCCAAACTCAGCCAGTGTAGTTGATAACAAAAAGTTATATTTTGGTCTCATCTGATCACATGACCTTTGCCCATGCCTCCTCTGGATCATCCAGATGGTCATCTGTGAACTTCAAACAGGCCTAGAAATGTGCTAACATGAGGAGGGGACCTTGTGTACTTTGCAAGATTTTAATCCGTGATGGCATATTGTGCTACTAATGGTGATGTTTGAGTCTGTAGTTCCAACTCTCTAAAGGTAATTGACCAGGTCCTCCCATGTAGTTTTGGTCTAATTCTTGACCTCTCTCTGAATCATTCTTACCCCATGAGGCGAATTCTTGTATGGAGCCACAGACCAAGGAAGATTGACAGTCATCTTGTGTTTCTTCCGTTTTATAATGATTGATCCAATAGTTGTTGCCTTCTCACCAAGCTGCTTGTCTACTGTCCTGTAGCTCATTCCAGCCTTATGCTGGTCTATAATTTGTTTCACTGGAGTCCTTAGACATCTCTTTCATCTTGGCCATGGTGGAAAGGTTGAAGTGTGATTGAGTGTGTGTACAGGTGTCGTTTATCTAGGTAACAAGTTCAAACAGGTGCAATTAATACAGGTAATAAGTAGAGAGTAGGATATAGCTTAAGTTTCTAATTTTTCCACATTAGGAAGTGAAAGGGAAGGGAAGTTTCTTAGGCTTGCCTATAAGATTATCCTGGAATAACACATTTTCATTTCAAAGTAAGTTAAATCTTATCAGTGCCTAAGATGGGATACCTACTAATGTTGGGCAGATTGATTTGCAGGATGTAAGTGCATCTACCATGTTTCTTGGCTGCAAGACAGGAAGCTAGAGGCTCTCTTATGTTTCAGGATCCCTAGACATGGCTTTAAATTAGTCAGATAAGTGCAATGTTATCTATATGGCACAACGCAAGACTTCATACACTAATCAAAAGCTGTTCAAAGGATCTCAGAAGATTAGAGATTTGCAATCCTCTCGTCCTGCGGCCAGAGAATACCGACCTAGCTGATGGTCACAGGTATCGATCCAACCATCTCTGTTAACAACTTTTAGTTATTTTCTCATTTTCATTTTCTGAATTCAATGACTGAAGTCTCAGACTAGGGCCAATTTCATAAAAGCCAGTTTATCTAACATGAGATTATATTCTTTGTAATGTATAAAAAAACATATGAACATGGGAAGAACATGAAACGTCATGTATATGTTTTTGGTTGGATTCAAATTCAGTAGCATCGTAATGGCATTAACTATAGAGCTGCGGCTGGAAACTTGAATGACAATTTACAGTTTTACATGAGGCATATTAAAAAAATAAATAAGCATTTAGCAACTGATTTTGAGATCTCCCAGCATCCGGATCCCTTGATAGTGTAATACTGTCTCAATGTGGCAGAATGAGTAATCAGGAGTCTATAAATATATGTAAAGTTATTCTTTGAGTGTGTTTATGCAGACATTGCATCACTTTGTAAACTGTGTTTAAAAAATGTTATGAAACAATCAGCAATGGATTATGTTTAGTGATGAGTAGTGTTGAGCATTCCGATACCGCAAGTATCGGGTATCGGCCGATACTTGCGGTATCGGAATTCCGATACCGGGATTCCGATACTTGCCGCGTATCGGATACCGGAATCGGAAGTTCTAAGATTCAAAAAGCAGAAATTCAGCCAATGAGATTGATTCCAAGTGTGGGCACATCCTGTTTAGCATGGAGGGCATGAAACTACTGGCAAGGCTGTGATTGGCTGGTGTAATGATGTCATGATGCAGTTTAAAAGTCGCTGGCGCCATTTTGCGATCACTCTGCTGTGAATTCAGTTAGTGACAGGACGCTGTTTGCTGACTGAGGGACAGTTTAGAGATAGCGATTTGCTTCTTTGTGCTTTCCAAAGGCTAATTTAGCAACCGCTGTGTTCACCTACTATTCACCTTGCTTTTGCCTTGTAGCGCTGTTTTCACAGCGATCTGCAGGGTCTGTGTGTGTGTGTGTGTGAGTGCAGCCCAGTCTCCAGTCTGAGTGCAGCCACATAGGCCATCCATAGTTGGTTGTATTCAGTTCAGGGAGGGTGGTTCATTGCCTCATACTGTTCCTTTTTTTTTTTTTTTTCCCAAGTAGTGTAGTCTGCTGCTAATTTATTCAAAAAAATCCTATTAGTGTCTTTCCACCCGTCTCCAGCTAATTTGTGGAAAAACACTACATAGGATAAAGTAGAGGAGGGTTTTTGGGCCTTGCAGCGCCGTTTACGGCTGTCTGCACGGTCTCCGTGTGACTGCAGCTCGCCCTGTAATCTGTGAGCAGCTGTAGCCTGGTTGTCTCCAGCTCAGGGTTTTTCACTGCGTCATACCGCCAAATCAATTTTCTTTTTTTTCAAAGTAGTGTAGTCTGCTGCTAATTAATTTTAAAAAATCCTATTAGTGTCTTTCCACCCGTCTCCAGCTAATTTGTGGAAAAACACTACATAGGATAAAGTAGAGGAGGGTTTTTGGGCCTTGCAGCGCCGTTTACGGCTGTCTGCACGGTCTCCGTGTGACTGCAGCTCGCCCTGTAATCTGTGAGCAGCTGTAGCCTGGTTGTCTCCAGCTCAGGGTTTTTCACTGCGTCATACCGCCAAATCAATTTTCTTTTTTTTCAAAGTAGTGTAGTCTGCTGCTAATTAATTTTAAAAAATCCTATTAGTGTCTTTCCACCCGTCTCCAGCTAATTTGTGGAAAAACACTACATAGGATAAAGTAGAGGAGGGTTTTTGGGCCTTGCAGCGCCGTTTACGGCTGTCTGCACGGTCTCCGTGTGACTGCAGCTCGCCCTGTAATCTGTGAGCAGCTATAGCCTGGTTGTCTCCAGCTCAGGGTTTTTCACTGCGTCATACTGCCAAATCAATTTTCTTTTTTTTCAAAGTAGTGTAGTCTGCTGCTAATTAATTTAAAAAAATCCTATTAGTGTCTTTCCACCCGTCTCCAGCTAATTTGTGGAAAAACACTACATAGGATAAAGTAGAGGAGGGTTTTTGGGCCTTGCAGCGCCGTTTACGGCTGTCTGCACGGTCTCCGTGTGACTGCAGCTCGCCCTGTAATCTGTGAGCAGCTATAGCCTGGTTGTCTCCAGCTCAGGGTTTTTCACTGCGTCATACCGCCAAATCAATTTTCTTTTTTTTCCAAATAGTGTAGTCTGCTGCTAATTTATTCAAAAAAATCCTATTAGTGTCTTTCCACCCGTCTCCAGCTAATTTGTGGAAAAACACTACATAGGATAAAGTAGAGGAGGGTTTTTGGGCCTTGTAGCGCCGTTTACGTCTGTCTGCACGGTCTCCGTGTGACTGCAGCTCTATCTGTTGTCAGTTCAGCCCCCAAAAAATAAATAAATAATAAAGTTCACCAAACACACCAGTTACACCACTTTACATTTCTGTAGGCCACATTAGCTCATATTAAAGTCTAGTCCACACTTTAGATAATTAGTGCTTCTTATACCTGTTAGGAGGAGTTGCTCAGGAATAAGCACACAAATCCGTTAGTACTTTTCTGCTTATCTTTATCAGTCAACCAAGATGAAGAAGGCAGTGAGTAAGGCACGGGGGCGTGGGAGCCGTCGCGGAGCAGGGAGGGGACGTGGGGATTCTGTGCCTGCTGCGGGCACCGGTGACTCATCAGCACCCACTTTCACCAGGCAACAGTCGTTCATGCGAAGCTTTGTGTCCGAGCGCCGTACACCGCTGCTGCGTGAAGAACAAATTGAAGCTGTTGTCGGATGGATGGCAGCTAATGCATCAACTTCCATTAGTGCCACATCCTCTCAGACACAGAGCACTGGAGAGCAGCCATCTGTCTCTTCACCACCTGCCAAATTGCCCAGGCAGACAGAGAGCCCAGGACAGGAGCCGTCTCTACTTCTGTTCTCTGAATCTCTTGGCTTGGAAACAGGGGGCCAGCCAAGCAGCATTGGAGAAATGGAAGAAGAGGCAGGGTGCAGTGATGCCCAACAGCTTTTTCTGTCTTCCTCTGAAGAGGCGGGTGGGCCAGTGGCTCCGGTCACCACATCGCAGGCCGCATCAGCTGATGATGACACTCAGGTGCCACTTACTGGTGCGTGCTCTGCTGCTGAGACTACCCAGGAGGAGCAGTTGGGGGCAGAGGGTAGTGTAGATGATGAGGTCCTCGACCCATCTTGGCGTGAGGGACAGGAAGGTGGTGGGAGCAGCTCTGAGGAAGAGATTCCCCGTACGGCCCAAAGAGGGAGAGGGAGGGGGAAGACTGCGGATCCTGCAGCCTCCGCTTTGGCACCCGTTAGGAGCATGTCTCTTCCAAAAGCCAAAAAGGGCGCTCCCAAGACTTGCAGTGCCTGGTCCTTTTTTGACACAGTTGCAGATGACATTTGCTATGTCAGATGCAACGTGTGTCATCAAAAAGTCAAAAGAGGGAAAAATGTCAGCAACCTCAATACCTCCAACATGTGGAAACATGTGCGCAACAGGCACCCGGCGGAGTTAGAAAAACACACTGAAGAGGTAGGCCAACCAACAGCGGCAGCTACCACCTCTTCAGCTCGTGTTGCCTCTTCCTCTACCTCACACGCAGCTGGTTCGGCGTCCTCCCAGGATCGCCGTGGAAGAACCTCTGCCCCTGTTGTCCAGAGACCCGCTGTAATTCCACCCGCAGCGCCACTTTCCCAGTCATCCACACACTCCCAGCCCAGTCTACAGCCATCGGTAGTACAGGCATGGGAGAAAAGGCGGCCTTTCTCGTCAAACCACCCACGAGCACAGGCTCTGACTGCAGGCATTGCCAAACTTCTGTCACTGGAAATGCTGTCATTCAGGCTGGTGGAGACTGACAGCTTCCGTGACTTGATGTCATTGGCAGTCCCACAGTACAATGTGCCCAGCCGCTTTTACTTCAGCAGGCAAGCCGTCCCTGCCCTGCAGAAGCATGTGGAGGGACACATAAAACACGCGCTACTGAACGCCGTCAGTAGCAAGGTCCACCTCACCACCGATGCGTGGACCAGTCAACATGGACAGGGGCGATACCTTTCCCTCACTGCCCATTGGGTTAATGTCGTTGAGCCGGGTACAGACCGTGCGAGTGGCGCAGGACGTGTCCTGCCCACTCCAAGGATTGCAGGAATCCATTCTGTACGCATTGACTCCTCCTCTTACACCAGTTCCTCAGAATCATCGCTGCAGGAGCCGTCACAGTCCACCTCCACATGGACCCGTGATGAACGTGTACCTGTTACGACCGCCATGAGCACAGCCGTGGCCAAACGTCAACAGGCCGTCTTGAAATTAATTTTCTTGGGGAATCGTAGCCACACAGCGCAGGAGCTCTGGAATGCCATCAAGCAGGAGAGCGATGTGTGGTTTGTGCCAGCGAATCTCCAGCCAGGCATGGTAGTGTGTGATAATGGCCGAAATCTGGTGGCAGCTCTGGGCCTCGGCAACCTCACTCACATCCCATGTCTGGCACATGTGCTCAATTTGGTCGTGCAGAGCTTTTTGAGGGACTATCCGGATCTTGATGCACTGCTGCACAAGGTCCGCCTAGAGTGTGCTCACTTGCGGCGTTCCAGCACGGCAAAAGCGCGCATTGCGGCTCTGCAGCGCCGACACCGCCTGCCGGAACATCGCATCATATGTGACCTACCTACCAGGTGGAATTCCACGTTACATATGTTGGAGCGGTTGTGTGAGCAGCAGCAAGCTGTAATGGAGTACCAGCTGCTTCAGGCGCAAAAAAGTCGCAGTCAGCGCCGTACAGACTTCACAACCACAGAGTGGGCCACTATGAATGACGTCTGCCAGGTTTTGCGTCCCTTTGATTATTCCACGCGGATGGCGAGTGCAGATGATGCACTAGTCAGCATGACTGTCCCCCTTATCTGCCTGCTTGAAAAATCACTGCAAGCGCTAAGGGATGATGTTGTGGAAGAGGTGGAGGATGAGGATTCACCATTTCCATCATCTTCTGGACAGTCAGCGCCACGTGGTTCCTCACAAACGCGTAGGCAGGGGACCGTTTGTGAGGAGGATGAGGAGGAGTCAATGGAGGAGGAAGACATCCGTCCAGAGGAGGGAGTTACACAATTGTCCAGTACTCAGTGTGTACAGCGAGGGTGGGGTGATGACGAGCGGGCAGAGATCACGCCTCCAGCAGGGGACAGCGTTTCTTGGGCAGTTGGCAGTCTGCAGCACATGGTGGATTACATGCTGCAGTGCCTGAGAAACGACCGCCGCATCGCCCACATTCTCAACATGTCTGATTATTGGGTGTTCACCCTCCTCGATCCTCGCTACCGGGACAACGTAGAAAGCCTCATCACACCGTTGAACCGGGAGCGAAAAATGCGGGAGTACCAAGACACACTGGTCAATTCCATCATCTTCTCCATTCCAACTGAGAGAAGTGCTGCTAGTGCATTCCAAAGCAGCTCAGTGCGTCCAGGCCGTGGTGGAGGCTCTGCACAAAGAGGGAGCAGAAGCAGTGCCTCTGCCCAAGGCAAGACCAGTATGGCCGAACTGTGGCACAGTTTTCTGTGCCCGCCACAAAAGTCTACACCATCACAGACGGCTCCAGTCAGCAGGAGGCAACGGTTCCGTCAGATGGTGACAGACTACATGTCTTGCCCTCTTGCTGTACTCCCAGACGGCTCTTCCCCTTTCAAGTTTTGGGTCTCAAAGCTGGATACATGGCCAGAGCTAAGCCAGTATGCATTGGAGGTGCTGTCTTGCCCTGCGGCCAGTGTATTATCGGAACGTGTCTTTAGTGCTGCAGGTGGTGTACTAACTGACCGTCGCATGCGACTATCCTCCGATAACGTTGACCGGCTTACTTTCCTGAAAATGAACAAGGCCTGGATCTCGCCGGAATTTGCCACTCCTCCTCCTGATTGAATAATTAGGTCACTGTATACGTTATCCAGGTCTCCTGTTGTGTTCATCTTTCTACCACCTGAACTTAAATTCCTGGGCTCCAACACCGCCAGTTGAGGCTCAGACGTGCCGTCTGCACAGTCAAAACATACGACCCAGTGTTATTGGGTTTCAGTAACGTCAGCTGATCCCCAGCTGTGTAGCCGGCAATGTGTCATGCGACCGCCACGCTGACACAACAACTGAAATGTAAGGGAATCTGTCCCCCCCCCCCCAAGGCGTTTGTTACTGAAAGAGCCACCTTGTGCAGCAGTAATGCTGCCCAAGGAAAAGGTAGCTATTTTTGTTTAGCTCCTTGCACACGCAGAACTTAACACTTATAAAATGTGTCCACTGATACCGTAAAACCGTCCCGGAGGTGGGACTTTCCTTCGTAATGTGACGCAGCCCAGCCGTCATTCCTACCCCCCCGGCGCCGCGCACCGGCTCCTCAGCGTTGTTTTATTCCGTCCAGGAGCCTGCGCTGTTATGTTATCCCGTGGCCAGGCACACTTAGCGCTGCCCGTCCTCTGGCATCATTTGGTGTCTGGATGGCTGCGCCTGTGCGGCCGCGCTGGCAGAGAGCCCGCCTCGCAGTGTCTTCTGATTTAATCCCACTGGGGGCCTGGGATCCATGGACATGCGCAGTGCATATCTGAACCTCCACCTCTCACTCATTTCCCTATGGCTTCTTCAGACTGTTCGGTGTCAGCTGGTCCCTAACAGCATGCCACGGCCGTGACACCGCACAGTCTGAAGAAGCCATAGGGAGATGAGTGAGAGGTGGAGGTTCAGATATGCACTGCGCATGTCCATGGATCCCAGGCCCCCAGTGGGATTAAATCAGAAGACACTGCGAGGCGGGCTCTCTGCCAGCGCGGCCGCACAGGCGCAGCCATCCAGACACCAAATGATGCCAGAAGACGGGCAGCGCTAAGTGTGCCTGGCCACGGGATAACATAACAGCGCAGGCTCCTGGACGGAATAAAACAACGCTGAGGAGCCGGTGCGCGGCGCCGGGGGGGTAGGAATGACGGCTGGGCTGCGTCACATTACGAAGGAAAGTCCCACCTCCGGGACGGTTTTACGGTTGCAGGGGACACATTTTATAAGTGTTTAGTTCTGTGTTTGCAAGGAGCATGATGAAAAGAGCCACCTTTTCCTTTTGCATCTTTTGTGCTGCACAAGCTGGCTCTTTCAGCTACAAACGCCTTGGGGGGGGGTTAAAGGTTCCCTTTCGACTTTCTCAGGCTTCGGCCTACATTGTGTTCCTCTGCTTTTCCACCTGTCCCTGGGCTCCAACACCGCTAGTTGTTGCCTGGTAGTGCTGTACGCACAGTCCCAACAGTCGCTCCTCTGTTATTGGGGTTCAGTAACGTCAGCTGTTCCCCTGCTGTGTGTGTGGCAATCCCTCCTACCTCCTCCAACCTCCTCCTCCTCCACCTGTCCCTGGGCTCCAACACCGCCAGTTGCCGTCCAGAAGTGCTGTACGCACAGTCAACAGTCGCTCCTCTGTTATTGGGGTTCAGTAACGTCAGCTGTTCCCCTGCTGTGTGTGTGGCAATCCCTCCTACCTCCTCCAACCTCCTCCTCCTCCACCTGTCCCTGGGCTCCAACACCGCCAGTTGCCGTCCAGAAGTGCTGTACGCACAGTCAACAGTCGCTCCTCTGTTATTGGGGTTCAGTAACGTCAGCTGTTCCCCTGCTGTGTGTGTGGCAATCCCTCCTACCTCCTCCAACCTCCTCCTCCTCCACCTGTCCCTGGGCTCCAACACCGCCAGTTGCCGTCCAGAAGTGCTGTACGCACAGTCAACAGTCCCTCCTCTGTTATTGGGGTTCAGTAACGTCAGCTGTTCCCCTGCTGTGTGTGTGGCAATCCCTCCTACCTCCTCCTACCTCCTCCTCCTCCACCTGTCCCTGGGCTCCAACACCGCCAGTTGCCGTCCAGAAGTGCTGTACGCACAGTCAACAGTCCCTCCTCTGTTATTGGGGTTCAGTAACGTCAGCTGTTCCCCTGCTGTGTGTGTGGCAATCCCTCCTACCTCCTCCTACCTCCTCCAACCTCCTCCTCCTCCACCTGTCCCTGGGCTCCAACACCGCCAGTTGCCGTCCAGAAGTGCTGTACGCACAGTCAACAGTCGCTCCTCTGTTATTGGGGTTCAGTAACGTCAGCTGTTCCCCTGCTGTGTGTGTGGCAATCCCTCCTACCTCCTCCAACCTCCTCCTCCTCCACCTGTCCCTGGGCTCCAACACCGCCAGTTGCCGTCCAGAAGTGCTGTACGCACAGTCAACAGTCCCTCCTCTGTTATTGGGGTTCAGTAACGTCAGCTGTTCCCCTGCTGTGTGTGTGGCAATCCCTCCTACCTCCTCCAACCTCCTCCTCCTCCACCTGTCCCTGGGCTCCAACACCGCCAGTTGCCGTCCAGAAGTGCTGTACGCACAGTCAACAGTCCCTCCTCTGTTATTGGGGTTCAGTAACGTCAGCTGTTCCCCTGCTGTGTGTGTGGCAATCCCTCCTACCTCCTCCTACCTCCTCCTCCTCCACCTGTCCCTGGGCTCCAACACCGCCAGTTGCCGTCCAGAAGTGCTGTACGCACAGTCAACAGTCCCTCCTCTGTTATTGGGGTTCAGTAACGTCAGCTGTTCCCCTGCTGTGTGTGTGGCAATCCCTCCTACCTCCTCCTACCTCCTCCAACCTCCTCCTCCTCCACCTGTCCCTGGGCTCCAACACCGCCAGTTGCCGTCCAGAAGTGCTGTACGCACAGTCAACAGTCCCTCCTCTGTTATTGGGGTTCAGTAACGTCAGCTGTTCCCCTGCTGTGTGTGTGGCAATCCCTCCTACCTCCTCCTACCTCCTCCAACCTCCTCCTCCTCCACCTGTCCCTGGGCTCCAACACCGCCAGTTGCCGTCCAGAAGTGCTGTACGCACAGTCAACAGTCGCTCCTCTGTTATTGGGGTTCAGTAACGTCAGCTGTTCCCCTGCTGTGTGTGTGGCAATCCCTCCTACCTCCTCCTACCTCCTCCAACCTCCTCCTCCTCCACCTGTCCCTGGGCTCCAACACCGCCAGTTGCCGTCCAGAAGTGCTGTACGCACAGTCAACAGTCCCTCCTCTGTTATTGGGGTTCAGTAACGTCAGCTGTTCCCCTGCTGTGTATACGGCAACGTGTACTGCGACCGCCACGCAGGCACAACAAGTTAAATGTAAGGGAACCTGACCCCCCCCCCCCCCCAGGCGTTTGTTACTGAAGGAGCCACCTTGTGCAGCAGTAATGATGCAAAGGGAAAAAGTGCCTCTTTTCGTGATGCTCCTTGCACATGCTGAACCAAACACTTATGAAATGTGTCCCCACACAGCGTTACACCGTCCGGTAGGTGGAACTTTCCTTTGTCGTGTGACGCAGCACAGCCATCATTTTTACCCCCTTGGCGCCGTGCGCCCCCTCCTCAGCGTTGTTTGAATCTGTCCCGGAGCCTGCGCTGTTAGGTTAGCCCTTGGCCATGCACACATGTTGCGCTGCCCGTCTTCTGACCTCATTTGGTGTCAGGCTGGCTGCGCCTGTGCGGGTGCGCTGGCCGAGATCCCGCCTCGCAGTGTCGTCTAATGTAATCCCACCGCGGGCCTGTGATCCGTGCCCGTGCGCAGTGCATATCCTCTCCTCTCACTCCCCTCCCTATGGCTTCTTCAGACTGTGCGATGTCAGCTGGTCCCTAATAGCATGCCACGGCCGTGACACCGCACAGTCTGAAAAAGCCGTAGGGAGGGGAGTGAGAGGAGAGGATATGCACTGCGCACGGGCACGGATCACAGGCCCGCGGTGGGATTACATGAGACGACACTGCGAGGCGGGATCTCGGCCAGCGCACCCGCACAGGCGCAGCCAGCCTGACACCAAATGAGGTCAGAAGACGGGCAGCGCAACATGTGTGCATGGCCATGGGCTAACCTAACAGCGCAGGCTCCGGGACAGATTCAAACAACGCTGAGGAGGGGGCGAACGGCGACAAGGGGGTAAAAATGATGGCTGTGCTGCGTCACACGACAAAGGAAAGTTCCACCTACCGGACGGTTTAACGCTGTGTGGGGACACATTTCATAAATGTTAGGTTCCGCATGTACAAGGACCATAATTAAAAGAGCTAAGTTTACCTTTTCCAGCATTAGTGCTGTACACAATGGCTCTTTCAGCTACAAACGCCTGGGGGGGGGGGGGTTAAAGGTTTCCTTTCAACTTGCTCGAGTGCAGGCTTCGGCCTACACTCCGCTCCCCCTGCTCCTCCTGCTGACCCTGGGCTCTAACACCGCCAGTTTTTGCCCAGATGTGCTAGCTGCACAGAGAAAAACACCAGCCAATGTGTCAGTGGGGTCCAGCACCGCCAGCTGTTCCCCTGCTGTGTAGCCGGCAACGTGTCCTGCGACCGCCACGCAGACACAAGAACTGAAATTGAAGGGAACCTGTCCCCCCTCCCCCAGGTGTTTCTATGTTTTACAGCTACCTTGAACAGCAGTAATGCTGCATGTGTTCAAGGTGGCTCAGAAACTTATTCTCCTTGCCCATGTTGAAGTGAACACGTCTAAAATGTGTCCTCTGTGACCATTAAAACGTCCCTCAGGTGTGATTTGACTTTGTATTGACACACGCAACAAGCTCCTTGGTAACGCTGCCCGTCTTCTGGCATCATTGTTTGGCTGGCTGCGCTTCTGCGGCCGCCCTGACCCACACAACAGCCCTCGTTGTCTTATTTAATGGGACTGCGAGGGTGTGATTGATGGGCAGGATCAGTGCATCAGTTCGCCTGTCCCTCCTCTCCTTCCGCCTTCTTCGGACTGTGCGGCTTCATGGCCGTGGCATGCGATAAGGGATCAGATGACGCCGCACAGTCTGAAGCGGGTGTAAGGACCCGAGTGTGAGAGGCGAACATATGTGCTGCGCCAGGCCCTGAATCCCAGCCCCGCAGTGTTTTAACAATGTTAAGACACTGCGGGGCTGGGATTCATGGTCATCGCGAACCGCACCGGCCGACATTACATGATGCCAGAAGATGGGCAGCGCTAACGGCGCTAGGCCAGGGGATAACACGACAGCGCAGACTCCTGTACAGCAAATAACAACGCTCGGGAGGCTGCACCCAGCACCAAGGTGGGATTCTTGACACCTGTGCTGCGTCTCATTACAAAGGGAACTCTCGCCTCCATTACACAGTTTGACTGTATAAAGGGCTAAATGTTATACGTGTTCCATTCAGCGTGTGCAAGGAGAAAAATTACAAGAGCAACCTTTGACTTGCGCAGCACTGCTGCTGCATAAGCTGTGGCTCTTCTACTTTGTAACCCCTGAGGGGGGGTTAAAGGTGACTTTTGAAATCGGTTCAATTAGGCTTCGGCCTACACTCTGCTCCACCTGCAGAGCCCGGGCTCCAACAACGCTAGTTGCTGTCCGGAAGTGCTGGCTGCACAGAGCCAAACACCTCGCCAATGTGTCAGTGGGGTCCAGCACCGCCAGCTGTTCCCCTGCTGTGTAGCCGGCAACGTGTCCTGCAAAAGCCACGCAGACACAACACACCCAAAGCTGCCGCCTGTGCAGGCTTCGGCCTACACTCCCCTCCCCCTGCTCCTCCTCCTCCTGCTCCTCCTCCTGCTGTCCCTGGGCTCTAACACACCGCCAGTTTTTGCCCAGATGTGCTAGCTGCACAGAGAAAAACACCAGCCAATGTGTCAGTGGGGTCCAGCACCGCCAGCTGTTCCCCTGCTGTGCAGCCGGCAACGTGTCCTGCAAAAGCCACGCAGACACAAGAACTGAAATTGAAGGGAACCTGTCCCCCCTCCCCCAGGCGTTTTTACGTTATCCAGCCACCTTGTACAGCGGTAATGCTGCATGTGTGCAAGGTGGCTCAGAAACGTATTCTCCTCGCACATGTGGAACTGAAAACACGTCTGCAATGTGTCCTCTGTGTGACCATTTAACCGTCCCGGTGGTGTGACTTTCTTTTGTAATGACACGCTGCAACCCCCTTGGTAGCGCTGCCCGTCTTCTGGCATCATTGTTTGGCTGCCTGCGCCTCTGCGGCCGCCCTGACCCACACAACGCCCCTCGGTGTCTTATTTATTGGGACTGCGAGGGTGTGATTGATGGGCAGGATCAGTGCATCAGTTCGCCTGTCCCTCCTCTCCTTCCGCCTTCTTCGGACTGTGCGGCTTCATGGCCGTGGCATGCGATAAGGGATCAGCTGACGCCACATAGTCTGAAGCGGGTGTAAGAACCCAAGCGAGAGGCGAACATATGTACTGCGCCAGGCCATGAATCCCAGCCCCGCAGTGTTTAAACTATGTCAATACACTGCGGGGCTGTGATTCATGGGCATCGCGAACCGCACCGGCCAACATTAAATGAGGTCAGAAGATGGGCAGCGCTAACAGCGCTAGGCCAGGGGATAACACGACAGCGCAGACTCCTGTACAGCAAATAACAACGCTCGGGAGGCTGCACCCAGCACCAAGGTGGGATTCTTGACACCTGTGCTGCGTCTCATTACAAAGGGAACTCTCGCCTCCATTACACAGTTTGACTGTATAAAGGGCTAAATGTTATACGTGTTCCATTCAGCGTGTGCAAGGAGAAAAATTACAAGAGCAACCTTTGACTTGCGCAGCACTGCTGCTGCATAAGCTGTGGCTCTTCTACTTTGTAACCCCTGAGGGGGGGTTAAAGGTGACTTTTGAAATCGGTTCAATTAGGCTTCGGCCTACACTCTGCTCCACCTGCAGAGCCCGGGCTCCAACAACGCTAGTTGCTGTCCGGAAGTGCTGGCTGCACAGAGCCAAACACCTCGCCAATGTGTCAGTGGGGTCCAGCACCGCCAGCTGTTCCCCTGCTGTGTAGCCGGCAACGTGTCCTGCAAAAGCCACGCAGACACAACACACCCAAAGCTGCCGCCTGTGCAGGCTTCGGCCTACACTCCCCTCCCCCTGCTCCTCCTCCTCCTGCTCCTCCTCCTGCTGTCCCTGGGCTCTAACACACCGCCAGTTTTTGCCCAGATGTGCTAGCTGCACAGAGAAAAACACCAGCCAATGTGTCAGTGGGGTCCAGCACCGCCAGCTGTTCCCCTGCTGTGCAGCCGGCAACGTGTCCTGCAAAAGCCACGCAGACACAAGAACTGAAATTGAAGGGAACCTGTCCCCCCTCCCCCAGGCGTTTTTACGTTATCCAGCCACCTTGTACAGCGGTAATGCTGCATGTGTGCAAGGTGGCTCAGAAACGTATTCTCCTCGCACATGTGGAACTGAAAACACGTCTGCAATGTGTCCTCTGTGTGACCATTTAACCGTCCCGGTGGTGTGACTTTCCTTTGTAATGACACGCTGCAACCCCCTTGGTAGCGCTGCCCGTCTTCTGGCATCATTGTTTGGCTGCCTGCGCCTCTGCGGCCGCCCTGACCCACACAACGCCCCTCGGTGTCTTATTTATTGGGACTGCGAGGGTGTGATTGATGGGCAGGATCAGTGCATCAGTTCGCCTGTCCCTCCTCTCCTTCCGCCTTCTTCGGACTGTGCGGCTTCATGGCCGTGGCATGCGATAAGGGATCAGCTGACGCCACATAGTCTGAAGCGGGTGTAAGAACCCAAGCGAGAGGCGAACATATGTACTGCGCCAGGCCATGAATCCCAGCCCCGCAGTGTTTAAACTATGTCAATACACTGCGGGGCTGTGATTCATGGGCATCGCGAACCGCACCGGCCAACATTAAATGAGGTCAGAAGATGGGCAGCGCTAACAGCGCTAGGCCAGGGGATAACACGACAGCGCAGACTCCTGTACAGCAAATAACAACGCTCGGGAGGCTGCACCCAGCACCAAGGTGGGATTCTTGACACCTGTGCTGCGTCTCATTACAAAGGGAACTCTCGCCTCCATTACACAGTTTGACTGTATAAAGGGCTAAATGTTATACGTGTTCCATTCAGCGTGTGCAAGGAGAAAAATTACAAGAGCAACCTTTGACTTGCGCAGCACTGCTGCTGCATAAGCTGTGGCTCTTCTACTTTGTAACCCCTGAGGGGGGGTTAAAGGTGACTTTTGAAATCGGTTCAATTAGGCTTCGGCCTACACTCTGCTCCACCTGCAGAGCCCGGGCTCCAACAACGCTAGTTGCTGTCCGGAAGTGCTGGCTGCACAGAGCCAAACACCTCGCCAATGTGTCAGTGGGGTCCAGCACCGCCAGCTGTTCCCCTGCTGTGTAGCCGGCAACGTGTCCTGCAAAAGCCACGCAGACACAACACACCCAAAGCTGCCGCCTGTGCAGGCTTCGGCCTACACTCCCCTCCCCCTGCTCCTCCTCCTCCTGCTCCTCCTCCTGCTGTCCCTGGGCTCTAACACACCGCCAGTTTTTGCCCAGATGTGCTAGCTGCACAGAGAAAAACACCAGCCAATGTGTCAGTGGGGTCCAGCACCGCCAGCTGTTCCCCTGCTGTGCAGCCGGCAACGTGTCCTGCAAAAGCCACGCAGACACAAGAACTGAAATTGAAGGGAACCTGTCCCCCCTCCCCCAGGCGTTTTTACGTTATCCAGCCACCTTGTACAGCGGTAATGCTGCATGTGTGCAAGGTGGCTCAGAAACGTATTCTCCTCGCACATGTGGAACTGAAAACATGTCTGCAATGTGTCCTCTGTGTGACCATTTAACCGTCCCGGTGGTGTGACTTTCCTTTGTAATGACACGCTGCAACCCCCTTGGTAGCGCTGCCCGTCTTCTGGCATCATTGTTTGGCTGCCTGCGCCTCTGCGGCCGCCCTGACCCACACAACGCCCCTCGGTGTCTTATTTATTGGGACTGCGAGGGTGTGATTGATGGGCAGGATCAGTGCATCAGTTCGCCTGTCCCTCCTCTCCTTCCGCCTTCTTCGGACTGTGCGGCTTCATGGCCGTGGCATGCGATAAGGGATCAGCTGACGCCACATAGTCTGAAGCGGGTGTAAGAACCCAAGCGAGAGGCGAACATATGTACTGCGCCAGGCCATGAATCCCAGCCCCGCAGTGTTTAAACTATGTCAATACACTGCGGGGCTGTGATTCATGGGCATCGCGAACCGCACCGGCCAACATTAAATGAGGTCAGAAGATGGGCAGCGCTAACAGCGCTAGGCCAGGGGATAACACGACAGCGCAGACTCCTGTACAGCAAATAACAACGCTCAGGAGGCTGCACCCAGCACCAAGGTGGGATTCTTGACATCTGTGCTGCGTCTCATTACAAAGGGAACTCGCGCCTCCAACACAGTTTGACTGTATAAAGGGCTAAATGTTATACGTGTTTCATTCAGCGTGTGCAAGGAGCGAAATTAAAAGAGCAACCTTTGACTTGTGCAGCACTACTGCTGCATAAGCTGTGGCTCTTCTACTTTCTAACCCCTGAGGGGGGGTTAAAGGTTACCTTTGAAATTGGTTCAAGTAGGCTTCGGCCTACACTCTGCTCCCCCTGCAGAGCCCGGGCTACAACACCGCTCGTTGCTGTCCGGAAGTGCTGGCTGCACAGAGCCAAACACCTCGCCAATGTGTCAGTGGGGTCCAGCACCGCCAGCTGTTCCCCTGCTGTGCAGCCGGCAACGTGTCCTGCAAAAGCCACGCAGACACTTGCTCTTGTACCTTCTGCTCCACATCCTGGTTCCAGTACCGTCAGCTGGTTCCGGGCAGAGCCTTTGGCTTAGGTGCCTCCCTCTGGGTATCCGAGTTCCACCAACGTCAGGTGGTCCTTGGTAGTGCTTTCAGGCACGGGTACCTCCTGCTTAGTAACCGGGTTCCAGTAACGTCAGCTGGTCCTCGGTAGTTCCATTGGCTCTTGGACCTTCGGCTACCCATCCGGGTTCCAGCACCGTCAGCTGGTTCTCGGCAGTGTCTTTTGCTCTTGTACCTTCTGCTCCCCATCCTGGTTCCAGTACCGTCAGCTGGTTCCGGGCAGAGCCTTTGGCTTAGGTGCCTCCCTCTGGGTATCCGAGTTCCACCAACGTCAGGTGGTCCTTGGTAGTGCTTTCAGGCACGGGTACCTCCTGCTTAGTAACCGGGTTCCAGTAACGTCAGCTGGTCCTCGGTAGTTCCATTGGCTCTTGGACCTTCGGGTAGCCATCCGAGTTCCAGTTCCATCAGCTGGTTCTCGGCATTTTCTCAGCCTTCTTGTACCTTCTGCTACATTTCCAAGTTCAAGAGACTAAACACGATGACCCGGAAGACCACCCCTAAGATGACGACGACACCAGAGACGACAACCACCGTGATGACGACGACCCTGGAGACGATGACCCTGAAGACCACCCCGATGACGACGACCCCGGAGACCACCCCGATGACGACGACCCCGGAGACGACGACCCTGGAGACGACGACGACCTGGAAGACCGAGAAGCAGAAGAACAAGAGGCTGCAGAACAAAGAGCAGAAGGACATTAAGCATAACACAAAATATCAGAGCAAAAAAATATTATGTAAATTATAAGCAGAAGAAGACTAAGCAGTGTATGGGGGTGAGTCCGTTCCTCCTCGTGGTGCCCCTGGATAAAGCCTGATGCTGCAGGCCAAACTGAACGCGGACAAATGTAACTGGTTTGTGACAGGCAGAACGGAAGGTGTAATCTTCAAACTTTTATAGATAACAACTACGGGAATGCCTGTCACAAATAAGAATATGATGAAGAAGTTGAATATGATGAAGATAATAGTAAAATAAAAAGAATATGAACAATGTAACCCAAAAAATAATAGGTAGAAGATGAAGAAGAAGATGAATAAGGTGAAGAAGTTGATGTCAAAGAAGCTGATGATGAGGATAATTAAGAAGAAAGCGTGGGAGAAGTAAAAAAGAAGGTGAAGGGCGTGGAAGTAGTGAAACATCAATATCTGACATAAAAAAAAAAAAAAATAACATAGTCAAATTCTTTCTAACGCCGAACTTCATAAAAAAAAATTAAAAATCCTGCTATTCTATTACATTGGGCTAAACCTCTGTCCCTTTAATATCTCCGCCACGTCCCCCAATACATCCTACATTATTCTTAGTTGTTTTCCTTCATGTAGAATGAACCTACAAGTTTATAAAGGGTTTATTTTAATTCCGATATTTTCGTCCCATTGACTTGCATTGGGATCGGGTATCGGTATCGGATTGGATCCGATATTTTGACGGTATCGGCCGATACTTTCCGATACCGATACTTTCCGATATCGGAAAGTATCGCTCAACACTAGTGATGAGCGAATAGTGAAATTTTCGCATTCGGGAAAATCGGCATGAATAATTTCTAATATCCGTGTAGTCGTACAGAATGAAGAATCCAATGCAAGTGAACGGGAAAACCAAATATTTTTCTGCTGGACCCAAAAAAAACAGGTCTGGGGGCCTGAGAAAAAGCTGAAATGGAAGGGAAAGTGCTAGAACTGAATGGGAGCAGCATGGAGAAGATGTCTGCATGCATTTCTGATTCACATATGGTATCTGGGAATAATGTTGTCAGACAATTGTGCCGGATTTACAGATTTATAAAAAAGACCTACCAAACTAAACCTAATTTTTTTTAAAGGGAAAAAGGTAAGAAACATTTTTCCTTCATAATTACATGAATATAATTCAAAATGAAAAAAAAATTTGTATACCCCCCGCATATGTTCACAAGGAGCGTTTTGGCTTTAGTTTTTCCTTTAACATTTGTGAGGACTCTCACTCTTATATTTGGGAGGTCCCTCCCTCATTCCAAATTGTTAACAAGAGAGTTGAATGCATATTTCCCATCACTTTACAATGCCAGCTAAAACATGCCCATTTGAATTTTGGGCCTCACCCACCACCACCACGTCCACTGCCATGACATTATGCAGCCCTCGATTGCCATTTTCAGAGGGCCAGCAGGTGCTGTGAAACCTGAGATTGGGAAGGGCCCTCAGGTGGCCCTGTATCCTACATTTGGAAGAGCTCTCACGCCTATATTTGGGAGGTCCCTCCCTCATTCCAAATTGTTAGCCAGATAGTGGAATACATATTTCCCATCACTTTACAATGCCAGTTAACACATGCCCATTTGAATTTTGGGCTTTGCCCCCCACCACCACCACGTCCACCACCATGTCATTATGCGGCCTTCACTTGACATTTTCAGAGGGCCTGCAGGTGCTGCAAAACCTGGGTTTTGTGAGCTCCACAGTTCATTTTGGCCACCGGATCCCAATGGAGCCACTGTCATAGCAGGAGGAAGCCGCTGTAAGGTGAGTATAATCCAGGAGTTTGGGAGCTGTATGATCAATGTCAGTAAATTGGATTCTATCAGACACCAAAAGCAATAGAATTAAATTCTGAATACAGTGTATGGGACAATGAACTGGGCATGGTTGCTGATTGTTGTGTCTGTGCAACTGCAGTTTGTGGGCAGAGGCATTAGCACCTCCTTCCTGGACAGAAGATTGGGAAGGACCAGTGGTTTCACCTTCATACACCGATTTTGTACCCAGGCGTTCCGCCCACCTGCTGGGGTGCTGCGTATGGGAGCAGTGTATGATGTATGCTAACAGGTATTATGTTGAATCTTGAACTAGCAGCACATATATAGAGCATGTTTCATGTTGAGAAGGGCAACACAATAAAAATTATAATAATATAATGTATAGAGATTGAGAGTAAAAATTTGACCATTACACAATGTGCAAAGTTTTCCAAAAATTACCCAAGGGGTCTTTATCACACGCACTGAAAGAGACCGTGATGGGGACCTCACAATACATTTGTGCGGTTAGTACAATAGTATAAATAGGGAGCACAAGTTTCACCATTGCACAATGTGCCACATTTTCCAAAAACTACCCAAGAAGTCTGTATCATACATGCTGAAAGAGACCGTGATGGGGACCTTACAAGATATTTTGCAGTTATTATCATTGCTAGAGATAGGGTGTACAAGTTTCACCATTGCACAATGTACAAAGGTTTCCAAAAATTGTAAAACATTACCCACATGGGGAATACATATATGAGCACTAAGTACTTGTTGCAGGAGGAGTAGGACATAATTTCCTTAACAAAATGGGTTAGGATGGTAAGGCATGGATGTTCGGACAACTTCCAAAAAAGAATATTTGGGTGGCATTTACATTGGGTTGCTGCCATCCGTAAGGCTTACAAAGTCTATGGAAATCCAGCACTTGTTCAGTTTTAGAAGAGTCATCCTGTCTGCATTTTCCGTTGACAGGCATGTGTGCCTATCCATTATGATTGCATTGCCTGAACTAAAAACCTGCTCAGACAACACACTTGCGGAAGTGCATGGCAGCACCTCCAAGGCATACAAGGAGAGGTCGGGCCAAGTGTGGAACTTGGATTACCAATCATTAAAGGACACTGAAGAATCAGGAAGGAAGATGATATGGTCACTTAAGTACTCCTTCATCATCTCAGTCAACTCATCCCTCCTCATCATACTTACACCCACAGACAGCTCTTGGTGATGTGACGGTTTCATGAAAATGGCCCAATTAGTGGACATTCCTCCCCCCAATTTGCACCTGGTGTGCGTGTCCCTCCCCTATAATCCTTGTGGGTGAAAAGAGCCAGTACCTATGCCAGCAGCATTGTTTGAGGGTAATCTTTTTAGCAAGTCTTCCACAACGGCCCTCTGGAATGCATGCACTGAAAATGGCACGTCTGCCTCTGCAATGAGAGAAGGAAATTTCTCCTTGTACAGTCGGTCAAGAAATATGCACTGCCAGAATTTAATGGTGGACAAAATGTCTTACATGCTAGGGTCTGGGGAAAAGCATCTGGACATGAACTGTGCCATGTGTGGCAGACAACAAACAGTTATTTTTTTAATATCACCTTTATGACTCACACCAACAGCAGACGCAGGAAAATTATTGGTAAATAGTGATGTTTGCTTATCTCTGCATGCCTTGCACCAGTCACACAACTGCTAGATAAAGATACACTATTTATTTAACCAATAGAAAATTCTAGTTTTAATTATATCTCCTTGCTGACACATGCCAACAGCAGATTAAGGAAAATTATTGCCACTGTTAAATTGTGATGTTTGCGTATCTCTGCAGGCTTTCCGGAAGCCACACAACTGTTAGATAAAGATACGCTAGTCTTTTAACCAATAGAATATTTTTTTATATTGCCTTTACAACGCACGCCCACTGCAGACTAAGGCAAATTGCTGGTAAATAGTGACATTTGCTTATCTCTGCATGCTTTGCGCCAGTTGCTTAACTGCTAGATAAATATACGCTATTTATTTAACCAAAAGAATTTTATTTTTTTATATCACGTTTATGACACACGCCAACAGCAGACTAATGAAAATTATTCAACAAGTAGTAAAAAATCCAGCACCTAGAGGTTGCACTCTAATAAACTTTATTCCAAAATCTTCATATAAAAGCATAGACAACCGACAATAGAAAAAATGGCAGGAATAGCAGGGGTCCCAGATGCTGGTTTACGTGTTTCAGGGCCAAATATGCTTCTTAGCATTAACCTAAAATGATGACTAAGGGGCATATTTGGCCCTGAAACACATACACTGGTGCCTGGGACCCCTGCGATTCCTGCTACTTTTTCTATTGTCAGTTGTCTATAATTTTATATGAAGATTTTGGAATAAAGTGTAATGGAGTGCAACCTCTTGGTGCTGGATTTTTTACTACTTGTTGACTTGGACAGGTGTTAGGTGTTGAGTTCCCACCTCTGCACAGGGGGAATCTCAAGCCATCCCCCCTGCGGTCTCCCATTCTTCTCCAGCTGCAGTGGAGTCTGCTCAGCAGAGATGTCGGTCCAGGCGTCTTGCTCAGTCTCACTCTGTGCATAGAGTTACTGCTGCTTTTCCAGCTTCTCCCATTAAAGCCAATGCTGGGCAGCGGCGAGCAGACGCTTTTGGGACCAAGTCCTGCTTTTTCCCTTCTGAGCATGCCCAGGGCAAGATCTCCCATTGGAGATCGAAGGTCATATGCTCAGATACTGCAGCTGATCCAATTGGTCCTCCAGGAAGGTCCTGAAGGTGCTGAACTTCTGTGGCAGCTTTCCATTGGTCCTTTTTGGAAGGTCCTGTATGTGCTGCAGCTATATAAGCTTTGCATGACCGCACGGCCATGCGCTAGTGTACATTTGTATACGTGTGTGTGTTGATGAGTGCAAGGTGGTTAGTGGCGTCCGCCAAAGCGGCACAGCACGCACTCTTGTGCTTTAAGTTATTCTGTTACTTTGACTCCCAAGTTGCGGTGTCGAGCGCAAGTGGTCTGTAAGTACTCTAATCCAGTGTCTTGGGATAGAGTCCTGAGACTCCTTGCTTGCGCTCTTGGTGCAGTACCGTGGCCCTGTGATGCAACAGGGTTTGCTTCCTTCACACAAGGTGAAGTTAACCCTTGTGTGTATCCACATTGTACCATCATATAGTCCGTCATTACTCAGCAGCAGGTTCCATCTCTGCACAGTGGACCCCGGGCTGCGAACGCACCTTATACCATCTCTCTTATAATTTGGTGCGTTCCACTAGCCCTAACAACAGGTGAGCTGAAAAATACTTTTATTTAATCATAAGGAAAATTATTGCCACTGGTAAATTGTGACATTTGCGTATCCCTGCAGGCTTTGCGAATATCGCACAACTACTAGATAAAGATAAGCTATTTATTTGACCATTAGAAAATGTTAATTTTTTTATATCGCCTTTACGACACATGCCAACAGCAGATTAAGGAAAATTATTGCCACTGGTAAATTATGATGTTTACGTATCTCTGCAGGCTCTGCGCCAGCGGCACACTGCTAGATAAAAATATGCTATTTATTTAACCAATCGAAAATTAAAATTTTTTTATATCACCTTTTTGGCACACGCCAACCACAGACTCAGGCAAATTACTGGTAAATAGTGAAGTTTGCTTATCTCTGCATGCTTTGCACCAGTCTCACAACTGCTAGAAAAAGACGCGCTTTTTTTAACCAATTGAAAATTCTAATTGTTTTATATTGCCTTAACAACACATGCCAACAGCAGATTAAGGAAAATTATTGCCACTGGTAATTTGTGATGTTTGCGCATCACTGCAGGCTTTGCGGAAGCCACACAACTGCTAGATAAAGATACACTATTTATTAAACCAATAGAAAATTATATTTTTTTAGATCGCCTTTATGACACACGCCAACCACAGACTCAGGGAAATTACTGGTAAATAGTGATGTTTGCTTAACTCTGCATGCTTTGTGCCAGTCTCACAACTGCTAGATAAAGATACGCTATTTATTTACCCAATAGAAAATTCAAATTTTTTTATATTGCCTTAACGACACATGCCAACAGCAGATTAAGGCCGAGGTCACACTTAACGTATGGAAAATCGGTTCTAGTCTCCCTGCCGAGAGTTGCACAAGTGTTCTCCGTATGGTCATCTGTGTGTAATCCGTTTGCGATGTGATGATGCGATTTTCTCGAATCTATGTATCCGTATGACATCTGTATGGCATCCGCATGTCATGCACATGGATGGAACTTTCTCGCTGAATTGCAAACTGGACATAAAATGGATAAATGGAATGAAATGAATAAAAACCTATTCAATGACCCTATTTATTGGCTCCACAACACGTTCCCTCCTCCAGTCTTGGCATTAGAGACTGTGCTGGTGTTTTGGCATTGCTGCTTTGTGTCAAACATATCAGACAGGCTAACCTTCAACTCAACTGAGTGGGTTCTTTTCCACTGGGTTTTGTCCCAATGTTTTTGGGAGCCTAACCCAGTGATTGTGGATCTGAGGAGGCGGAGATGAATGTGGGTACTGTTATGATCCTAGTGGCAAGGATCGCAAGTAGGACTAGCTAAGTAACTAAACAGACTACAAACTCTGGGGAAGTGGTAACTGAATTGACCGCAACCTGATCCTATCCGCACACAACTATAGGTAGCCGTGGAACGTTACCTGAAAATCCTAGACGTCTCTTCACGGCCTGAGAAACTGACTATTCCTAGAGGGAACGAAAGTCCTCACTTGCCTCAGTGAAATGACCCCAAAGATATAGAATAGCCCCCCACAAATATTAACGGTGAGTTAAGGGGAAAGCACAAACGCAGAGATTAAATTAGATTTAGCAAATGAGGCCCGCTAACACTAGATAGCAGAAAATAGAAAGGGAACTGTGCGGTCAATTAAAAACCCTATTCAAAATATCCACGCAGAGATTGCTCGAGCCCCCGCACCAACTAACGGTGCGGGGGAAGCAACTCTGTACCCCAGAGCTAACCAGCAGCAAGAAATCACATATTAGCAAGCTGGACAAAACTCATCATACACAGAAATCATATTGCAGACTGATGAGCAAAAAATAATTAAACAGAACTTAGCTTCTCCTGAAGAGACTGAAACCGAAGATAATCAGGAGTAATCAGAATAGCACTGAATACATTGACAGCCGGCAACAAGTGGAAGTGAAACAGAGCTAAATAGGAAACTCCCAAGTGAATAACGAGGCAGCTGATCAGCCACAGACCCGCAGGATAACAAACAAAGCCAACAGGGGGAGCCCAAAACAAAAGTCACACAATACCACCTGTGACCACAAGAGGGAGCCTGAAAACAGAGTTCACAACAGGGTACATCCTCTTTTGGGGCGACGGCTGTTGTGAATTTGGATTCTGGGCTCCCCCGGTGGCTACTGGTGGAATTGAACTGGTGTCTTCATCTTCTCTGTTCACCTGTTCCCATCAAGATGTGGGAGTCGCTATATAACCTTGCTGCTCTGTTAGTTGCTTGCCGGTCAACAATGTTATCAGAAGCCTCTCTGTGCTTGTTCCTGCTCCTAGACAACTACTAGATAAGTTGGACTCTTGTCCATGTTTGTTTTTGCATTTTGTTCCAGTTCACAGCTGTAGTTTCGTTACTGTGTCTGGAAAGCTCTTGTGAACGGGAATTGCCACTCTGGTGTTATGAGTTAATGCCAGAGTTTTAAAGTAATTTCTGGATGGTATTTTTGATAGGGTTTTCAGCTGACCATGAAAGTGTCCTTTCTGTCTTCTGCTATGTAGTAAGTGGACCTCAAATTTGCTAAACCTATTTTCATACTACGTTTGTTATTTCATCTCAACTCACCGCCAATACATGTGGGGGGCCTCTGTCTCCTTTCGGGGTATTTCTCTAGAGGTGAGCTAGGACTAATATTTTCTTCTGCTAGCTTTATTTAGTCCTCCGGCTGGGCTGGGCATCTAGAATCAACGTAGGCATGCTACCCGGCCACTGCTAGTTGTGCGTTAGGTTTAGTTCATGGTCAGCTCAGTTCCCATCTTCCAAGAGCTAGTTCCTATATATGCTGATGCTATGTTCTCTTGCCATTGAGATCATGACAGTTTGACCGGCCGACAAAGTGTTAATTGTTTGGGCTGAAGCAGGAGAAAAAGAAGTGTTGAAGGGAAATTTTTATTTATTTTTTTTTTTTTTCCCCTCAGAGTTTTGCTGCCTAGCCCTTAATTGCTGTCTAGCTGCTTCTTACCTCCTCTTAACCCTTGAATGGCTCTGTGTCCATCTGTTTGTAATGGATCTTCAGAGTGTAATTGCAGGTTTGAATAATCTCGCCACGAAGGTACAAAATTTGCAAGATTTTGTTTGTCATGCACCTGTATCTGAGCCGAGAATTCCTTTGCCGGAATTTTTCTCGGGGAATAGATCCGGGTTTCAGAATTTTCGAAATAATTGCAAATTATTTTTGTCTTTGAAATCTCGCTCTGCCGGAGACCCTGCACAGCAGGTCAGGATTGTGATTTCCTTGCTCCGGGGCGACCCTCAAGACTGGGCTTTTTCATTGACACCAGGGGATCCTGCGTTGCTCAATGTGGATGCGTTTTTTCTGGCCTTGGGGTTGCTTTATGACGAACCTCATTTGGAGCTTCAGGCAGAAAAAACTTTGATGTCCCTATCTCAGGGGCAAGATGAAGCGGAAATTTACTGCCAAAGATTCCGTAAATGGTCTGTGCTTACTCAGTGGAATGAGTGCGCCCTGGCGGCGACTTTCAGAGAGGGTCTCTCTGATGCCATTAAGGATGTTATGGTGGGGTTCCCTGTGCCTGCGGGTCTGAATGAGTCCATGACAATGGCTATTCAGATCGATAGGCGTTTGCGGGAGCGCAAACCAGTGCACCATCTGGCGGTGTCCACTGAGAAGTCGCCAGAGAGTATGCAGTGTGATAGAATTCTGTCCCGAAGCGAGCGGCAGAATTTTAGACGGAAAAATGGGTTGTGTTTCTATTGTGGTGATTCTACTCATGTTATATCAGCATGCTCTAAGCGCACTAAAAAGCTTGGTAAATCTGTTTCCATTTGCACCTTACCGTCTAAATTTATTCTATCTGTGACCCTGATTTGCTCTTTGTCATCTATTACCACGGACGCCTATGTCGACTCTGGCGCCGCTTTGAGTCTTATGGATTGGTCCTTTGCCAAACGCTGTGGGTATGATTTAGAGCCTTTGGAGACTCCTATTCCTCTGAAGGGGATTGACTCCACCCCATTGGCTAATAATAAACCACAATACTGGACACAAGTAACTATGCGTATTAATCCGGATCACCAGGAGATTATTCGCTTTCTGGTGCTGTATAATCTACATGATGATTTGGTGCTAGGATTGCCTTGGCTGCAATCTCACAACCCAGTCCTCGACTGGAGAGCTATGTCTGTGTTGAGCTGGGGATGTAAGGGGGCTCATGGGGATGTACCTGTGGTTTCCATTTCATCATCCATTCCCTCTGAAATTCCTGAGTTCCTGTCTGACTATCGTGACGTCTTTGAAGAATCCAAGCTTGGTTCGTTACCTCCGCACCGAGAGTGCGATTGTGCCATAGATTTAATCCCGGGTAGTAAATACCCAAAGGGTCGTTTATTTAATCTGTCTGTGCCTGAACATGCTGCTATGCGAGAATATATAAAGGAGTCCTTGGAAAAGGGACATATTCGTCCATCGTCATCTCCCTTAGGAGCCGGTTTTTTCTTTGTGTCAAAAAAAGACGGCTCTTTGAGACCATGTATTGATTATCGGCTTTTGAATAAAATCACTGTTAAATATCAATACGCATTGCCGTTGCTGACTGATTTGTTTGCTCGCATAAAGGGGGCCAAGTGGTTCTCTAAGATTGACCTTCGTGGGGCGTATAATTTGGTGCGAATCAGGCAGGGGGATGAGTGGAAAACCGCATTTAATACGCCCGAGGGCCACTTTGAGTATTTAGTGATGCCTTTTGGTCTTTCTAATGCTCCGTCAGTTTTCCAGTCCTTTATGCATGATATTTTTCGCGATTATTTGGATAAATTTATGATTGTGTATCTGGATGATATTCTGATTTTTTCGGATGACTGGGACTCTCATGTCCAGCAAGTCAGGAGGGTTTTTCAGGTTTTGCGGTCTAATTCTTTGCGTGTGAAGGGTTCTAAGTGTGTTTTTGGGGTACAGAGGATTTCCTTTTTGGGATATATTTTTTCCCCCTCTTCCATTGAAATGGATCCTGTCAAGGTTCAAGCTATTTGTGATTGGACGCAGCCCTCTTCTCTTAAGAGTCTTCAGAAATTTTTGGGCTTTGCTAACTTTTATCGTCGATTTATTGCTGGTTTTTCGGATATTGCTAAGCCATTGACCGATTTGACTAAGAAGGGTGCTGATGTTGCTGATTGGTCCCCTGATGCTGTGGAGGCCTTTCGGGAGCTTAAGCGCCGTTTTTCCTCTGCCCCTGTGTTGCGTCAGCCTGATGTTGCTCTACCTTTTCAGGTTGAGGTCGACGCTTCTGAGATCGGAGCTGGGGCAGTGTTGTCGCAGAAAAGTTCTGACTGCTCCGTGATGAGGCCTTGTGCCTTCTTTTCCCGTAAATTTTCGCCCGCTGAGCGGAATTATGATGTTGGGAATCGGGAGCTTTTGGCCATGAAGTGGGCTTTTGAGGAGTGGCGCCATTGGCTTGAGGGGGCCAGACATCAGGTGGTGGTATTGACTGACCACAAAAATTTGATTTATCTTGAGACCGCCAGGCGCCTGAATCCTAGACAGGCGCGCTGGTCATTATTTTTCTCTCGGTTTAATTTTGTGGTGTCATACCTACCGGGTTCTAAGAATGTTAAGGCGGATGCCCTTTCTAGGAGTTTTGAGCCTGACTCGCCTGGTAACTCTGAGCCCACAGGTATCCTTAAGGATGGAGTGGTATTGTCAGCCGTTTCTCCAGACCTGCGGCGGGCCTTGCAGGAGTTTCAGGCGGAGAGACCTGATCGTTGCCCACCTGATAAACTGTTTGTTCCTGATGATTGGACCAGTAGAGTCATCTCTGAGGTTCATTCTTCTGCGTTGGCAGGTCATCCTGGCATTTTTGGTACCAGGGATTTGGTGGCAAGGTCCTTCTGGTGGCCTTCCCTGTCACGAGATGTGCGAGGCTTTGTGCAGTCTTGTGACGTTTGTGCTCGGGCCAAGCCTTGTTGTTCTCGGGCTAGTGGATTATTGTTGCCCTTGCCTATTCCTAAGAGGCCTTGGACGCACATCTCGATGGATTTTATTTCAGATCTGCCTGTTTCTCAGAAGATGTCTGTCATCTGGGTGGTGTGTGACCGTTTTTCTAAGATGGTCCATTTGGTTCCTCTGCCCAAGTTACCTTCTTCTTCCGAGTTGGTTCCTCTGTTTTTTCAAAATGTTGTTCATTTGCATGGTATTCCTGAGAATATCGTTTCTGACAGAGGGACCCAATTCGTGTCTAGATTTTGGCGGGCATTCTGTGCTAGGATGGGCATAGATTTATCTTTTTCGTCCGCTTTCCATCCTCAGACGAATGGCCAGACCGAGCGGATTAATCAGACCCTGGAGACATATCTGAGGTGTTTTGTGTCTGCTGACCAGGATGATTGGGTTGCTTTTTTGCCATTGGCGGAGTTCGCTCTCAATAATCGGGCCAGCTCTGCCACTTTGGTGTCCCCGTTTTTCTGTAATTCGGGGTTTCATCCTCGATTTTCCTCTGGTCAGGTGGAATCTTCGGATTGTCCTGGAGTGGATGCTGTGGTGGAGAGATTGCATCAGATCTGGGGGCAGGTGGTGGACAATTTGAGGTTGTCCCAGGAGAAGACTCAGCTTTTTGCCAACCGCCACCGTCGTGTTGGTCCTCGGCTTTCTGTTGGGGATTTGGTGTGGTTGTCTTCTCGTTTTGTCCCTATGAGGGTCTCTTCTCCTAAGTTTAAGCCTCGGTTTATCGGCCCGTACAAGATATTGGAGATTCTTAACCCTGTTTCCTTCCGTTTGGACCTCCCTGCATCCTTTTCTATTCATAACGTTTTTCATCGGTCATTATTGCGCAGGTATGAGGTACCGGTTGTGCCTTCCGTTGAGCCTCCTGCTCCGGTGTTGGTTGAGGGTGAGTTGGAGTACGTTGTGGAGAAAATCTTGGACTCTCGTGTTTCCAGACGGAGACTCCAGTATCTGGTCAAGTGGAAGGGATACGGCCAGGAGGATAATTCTTGGGTGAATGCATCTGATGTTCATGCCTCCGATCTGGTTCGTGCCTTTCATAGGGCCCATCCTGATCGCCCTGGTGGTTCTGGTGAGGGTTCGGTGCCCCCTCCTTGAGGGGGGGGTACTGTTGTGAATTTGGATTCTGGGCTCCCCCGGTGGCTACTGGTGGAATTGAACTGGTGTCTTCATCTTCTCTGTTCACCTGTTCCCATCAAGATGTGGGAGTCGCTATATAACCTTGCTGCTCTGTTAGTTGCTTGCCGGTCAACAATGTTATCAGAAGCCTCTCTGTGCTTCTTCCTGCTCCTAGACAACTACTAGATAAGTTGGACTCTTGTCCATGTTTGTTTTTGCATTTTGTTCCAGTTCACAGCTGTAGTTTCGTTACTGTGTCTGGAAAGCTCTTGTGAACGGGAATTGCCACTCTGGTGTTATGAGTTAATGCCAGAGTTTTAAAGTAATTTCTGGATGGTATTTTTGATAGGGTTTTCAGCTGACCATGAAAGTGTCCTTTCTGTCTTCTGCTATGTAGTAAGTGGACCTCAAATTTGCTAAACCTATTTTCATACTACGTTTGTTATTTCATCTCAACTCACCGCCAATACATGTGGGGGGCCTCTGTCTCCTTTCGGGGTATTTCTCTAGAGGTGAGCTAGGACTAATATTTTCTTCTGCTAGCTTTATTTAGTCCTCCGGCTGGGCTGGGCATCTAGAATCAACGTAGGCATGCTACCCGGCCACTGCTAGTTGTGCGTTAGGTTTAGTTCATGGTCAGCTCAGTTCCCATCTTCCAAGAGCTAGTTCCTATATATGCTTATGCTATGTTCTCTTGCCATTGAGATCATGACAGACGGCTTACTAAAGGAAATTTCCACCCTCTGTATGCTTCTCTACTCAGCCATCCTGACACATGCTACTGTCGGATGAGTGTCCCAAAATTTTACATTCTTCTGGAGACTGTGCACCTTGGTATCACCTTCAAGAACACCAAGATGCGCAAATGTATTTCCACATTACGGTATGTATTCATCCATTTTTTGGCTTTTTGGGGGGTTAAATACACTGTTCCCTTGCCTTTTTTAAACTTAAATTGCTTATTCACATTTTGCCTTTTCCATTCCCTTCTGTTTGTAATTTTGATCTGTTCCCTGGGCATTGAATTGTGTTGTCTCTTGTTTAGGCAGGGCTTTGTGTACTATGTCCATTACTTTTATGATGTCCTAAACTGTTAAGGTGCTGCGTGGATATGTCCCTTCCTAATTTTTTTTCCATTTTTGTAGCTTCCTATCCACTGGTCTTTCCTATGCGGCCCTTCACCTGGAATTATTGATTGGGAAATCCACCAAAATCAGGCATTGTCCATTCTACTTGTACAGAAATATGGTCACACCTGCATAATTCTGTAATGCCTGAGCCCAACAAAGAAGATTGGCTGCGGATTGCCCGTGGCTTTGAGGATACGTGGCAATTTCCAAACTTCATAGGATCCCTGGATGGGAAGCACATCCATGTTCGTAAGCCACCAAACTCAGGGTCCTAATGTTATAATTATAGACAGTTTTTTATGTAGTGCTGTTGGCCCTGGTCGACAGCGCATACAGATTTATAATTGTAGATATTGGGGCCTATGGAAGAACTGGAGACTCCAGAATCTTAAATTCTTCAATAACGGGTCGCGGGCGACGCACTAATGATTTTGACCTCCCACCCCCACGACAGCATCCAGGGTCTACTATGGTAGCGATGCCTTATATCATGGTTGCTGTTAAGGCCTTTCAATTGAACTGCAAAGTCATGAGGCCATATCCACGTATACAACTGGTGCAGATTGTTTAATTATCACTTATCCCGTGCACGATGATTGGTGGAGTGTGCATTTGGAATACTCTGTGCCAAATGGTGGGTCCTGCAGTCAGCCATTCAACTTAGTGAAGGGATTGTGAATGTGGTAATTAAAGCATGTGTCATACTTCACAGCTTCACCAGAATCCGTGATTGTGCATCAAATGATGGCGATAATGGTACGGATGGAAATATTGGCATGGCTACTACACATGTACATCATCCACGTCATCAGCCCTCAGGACTTAAAGTGCGAGATGTGTTTCTTAATTATTTTGTTTCACCAGAGGGATTATATACTCCATGGCAAGACAGTGCAGTGTCTATGTTATGATTTTTTTCACTTTTCTAAAAAAAAATGTATGTTAATGAATGAATTGTGTGATGATTTTGCATAATATTTTTCTATTTGTCAAATTAAACACATCATCTACAGTACAGATCAAAAGTTTGGGCACACCTTCTCATTTAATGATTTTTCTGTATTTTCATGACTATGAAAATTGTACATTCACACGGAAGGCATCAAAACTATGAATTAACACAAGTGGAATTATACACTTAACAAAAAAGTGTGAAACAACTGAAATTATGTCTTATATTTTAGGTTCTTCAAAGTAGCTACCTTTTGCTTTGATGACTGCTGTTATGGACCTGGTGGTTAGGAGCACCTGGAATGACCTGATGGTTAAACTAGACGACAGGACAAGCTCTGGGAAGTGGGATCTGTGCTGACCGCAAACCCTAATCCTATCACACACACTAGAAATAGCCGTGGAGCGTACCTAACTCTCCCTAGACGCCTCTTCACAGCCTAAGAGCTAACTACCCCTAAAGATAGGAAATAAAGCCTTACCTTGCCTCAGAGAAATTCCCCAAAGGAAAAGGCAGCCCCCCACAAATATTGACTGTGAGTTAAGAGGAAAGTCACAAACACAGGAATGAAACAGGTTTTAGCAAAGGAGGCCAGTCTTCACTAAATAGACAGAGGAAAGAAAAGGGATCTATGCGGTCAGAACAAAAAAAACTACAAAAAGCCACGCAGAGTGTGCAAAAAGACCCCCGCACCGACTCACGGTGTGGAGGTGCCACTCTGCACCCCAGAGCTTCCAGCTAGCAAGGCAATATCATGATAGCAAGCTGGACTAGAACTTAGCAAGTACTAAAAAATATATTCAATACACAATGAACAACAAATGAACTAGCAGGGACTTAGCTTCTGCTGGAGTAGACAGGTCATCAGAAAGATCCAAGAGAGATCTGAACCAGTACTGAGATATTGACAGCTGGCATGAAGTAACGATCTGAGTGGAGTTAAATAGAGAAGCCAGCCTAGCAATAAACGAGACAGCTGAGGAAGCAACCTCAAGAACCAGCAGTTCCACTCACAGCCACCAGAGGGAGTCCACGGACAGAACTCGCCGAAGTACCATTCATGACCACAGGAGGGAGTTCGAGAACGGAATTCACAACAGTACCCCCCCTTGAGGAGGGGTCACCGAACCCTCACCAGAGCCCCCAGGCCGATCAGGACGAGCCAAATGAAAGGCACGAACCAAATCGGCAGCATGGACATCGGAGGCAACAACCCAGGAATTATCCTCCTGACCATAGCCCTTCCATTTGACCAGGTACTGAAGTTTCCGTCTCGAAATATGAGAATCTAAAATCTTCTCCACCACATACTCCAACTCCCCCTCGACCAACACCGGAGCAGGAGGGTCAACTTAGGGAACCATAGGCGCCACATATCTCCGCAACAACGACCTATGGAACACATTATGAATGGCAAAAGAAGCTGGAAGGGCCAAACGAAATGACACAGGATTAAGAATTTCAGAAATCTTATAAGGACCAAAGAAACGAGGTTTAAACTTAGGAGAAGAAACCTTCATAGGAACATAATGAGACGACAACTAAAACAAATCCCCAACACGAAGTCGGGGACCAACACAGCGACGGCGGTTAGCGAAACGTTGAGCCTTCTCCTGGGACAATGTCAAATTGTCCACTACGTGAGTCCAAATTTGCTGCAACCTGTCCACCACAGAATCTACACCGGGACAGTCCGAAGGCTCAACCTGCCCTGAAGAAAAACGAGGATGAAAACCAGAATTACAAAAAAAAGGCGAAACCAAAGTAGCCGAACTGGCCCGATTATTAAGCGCGAACTCAGCCAATGGCAAGAAGGTCACCCAATCATCCTGATCAGCAGAAACAAAGCATCTCAGATAGGTTTCCAAAGTCTGATTAGTTCGTTCGGTTTGGCCATTTGTCTGAGGATGGAAAGCCGAAGAAAAAGACAAATCAATGCCCATCTTAGCACAAAAGGACCGCCAAAACCTTGAGACAAACTGGGAACCTCTGTCCGACACGATGTTCCCTGGAATGCCATGCAAACGAACCACATGCTGGAAAAATAATGGAACCAAATCAGAGGAGGAAGGTAATTTAGGCAAGGGTACCAAATGGACCATCTTAGAGAAGCGATCACAAACCACCCGGATGACCGACATCCTTTGAGAGACAGGGAGATCTGAAATAAAATCCATGGAAACATGCGTCCAGGGCCTTTTCGGGACCGGCAAGGGCAAAAGTAACCCACTGGCACAAGAACAGCAGGGCTTGGCCCGAGCACAAGTCCCACAGGACTGCACAAAAGAACGCACATCCCGTGACAAGGAAGGCCACCAAAAGGACCTAGCCACCAAATCTCTGGTACCAAAAATCCCAGGATGACCAGCCAACACCGAACAATGAACCTCAGAGATAACTCTACTAGTCCATCTATCAGGGACAAACAGTTTCTCCGCTGGACAACGGTCAGGTCTATCAGCCTGAAACTCCTGCAGCACCCGCCGCAAATCAGGGGAGATGGCAGACAGAATTACCCCCTCTTTGAGAATACCAGCCGGCTCAGGAACTCCTGGAGAATCAGGCACAAAACTCCTTGAAAGGGCATCAGCCTTCACATTCTTAGAACCCGGAAGGTATGAAACCACAAAATCGAAACGGGAGAAAAACAGCGACCATCGAGCCTGTCTAGGATTCAACCGCTTGGCAGACTCAAGATAAGTCAGATTCTTGTGATCCGTCAAGACCACCACGCGATGCTTGGCTCCCTCAAGCCAATGTCGCCACTCCTCGAATGCCCACTTCATAGCCAACAACTCCCGATTGCCAACATCATAATTACGCTCAGCAGGCGAAAACTTTCTAGAAAAGAAAGCACATGGCTTCATCACAGAGCCATCAGAACTTCTTTGAGACAAAACAGCCCCTGCTCCAATCTCAGAAGCATCAACCTCGACCTGAAAAGGGAGCGAAACATCTGGCTGACACAACACAGGGGCCGAAGAGAAACGACGTTTCAACTCCTGAAAAGCCTCAACGGCCGCAGAGGACCAATTCACCACATCAGCACCTTTCTTGGTCAAATCAGTCAACGGTTTAACAACACTAGAAAAATTAGCGATGAAACGACGGTAAAAATTAGCAAAGCCCAGGAATTTCTGAAGGCTCTTCACAGATGTAGGCTGAGTCCAATCATAAATGGCCTGAACTTTAACAGGATCCATCTCGATGGTAGAAGGGGAAAAAACGAAGCCCAAAAAGGAAACCTTCTGAACTCCGAAGAGACATTTAGACCCCTTCACAAACAAGGAATTAGCATGAAGGACCTGGAACACCATTCTGACCTGCTTCACATGAGACTCCCAATCATCCGAAAAGACCAAAATATCATCCAAATATACAATCATGAATCTATCCAGATACTTTCGGAAGATGTCATGCATAAAGGACTGAAACACAGATGGAGCATTAGAAAGCCCGAATGGCATCACCAGGTACTCAAAATGGCCCTCGGGCGTATTAAATGCTGTTTTCCATTCATCGCCCTGTTTAATACGCACAAGATTATACGCCCCTCGAAGATCTATCTTGGTGAACCAACTAGCCCCCTTAATCCGAGCAAACAAATCAGACAGTAGAGGCAAAGGGTACTGAAATTTGACAGTGATTTTATTGAGAAGGCGGTAATCTATACAAGGTCTCAGAGAACCATCCTTCTTGGCCACAAAAAAGAACCCTGCTCCCAACGACGACGAATATCCCCTTTCTCCAGGGACTCCTTTATATAACTCCGCATAGCGGCGTGTTCTGGCACAGATAAATTGAAAAGTCGGCCCTTAGGAAATTTACTACCAGGAATCAAATTAATAGCACAATCACAATCCCCATGAGGAGGTAGGGCACTGGATTTGGGCTCATCAAATACATCCCGGTAATCCGACAAAAACTCAGGACATCCGAAGGAGTGGAAGAAGAAATTGACAACAACGGAACATCACCATGTACCCCTTGACAACCCCAACTGGACACAGACATTGATTTCCAATCCAATACTGGATTATGGACCTGTAGCCATTGCAAACCCAACACGACCACATCATGCAAATTATGCAACACCAAAAAGCGAATATCTTCCTGATGTGCAGGAGCCATGCACATGGTCAACTGAGTCCAGTACTGAGGTTTATTCTTGGCCAAAGGCGTAGCATCAATTCCCCTTAATGGAATAGGATACTGCAAGGGCTCCAAGAAAAAACCACAGCGCCTGGCAAACTCCAAGTCCATCAAATTCAGGGCAGCGCCTGAATCCACAAATGCCATAACAGAGTAGGACGACAAAGAGCAAATCAGAGTAACGGACAAAAGAAATTTAGGCTGTACAGTACCAATGGTGACAGACCTAGCAAACCGCTTAGTGCGCTTAGGACAATCAGAGATAGCATGAGTGGAGTCACCACAGTAAAAACACAGCCCAATCTGACGTCTGTGTTCTTGCCGTTCAGCTCTGGTCAAAGTCCTATCACATTGCATAGGCTCAGGCCTCTGCTCAGAGGATACCGCCAAATGGTGCACAACTTTGCGCTCACGCAAGCGCCGATCGATCTGAATGGCCAAAGACATTGATTCATTCAGACCAGCAGGCGTGGGGAACCCCACCATAACATCCTTAAGGGCTTCAGAAAGACCCTTTCTGAAAATTGCTGCCAGGGCACACTCATTCCATTGAGTAAGCACAGACCACTTTCTAAACTTCTGGAAATATACCTCCGCTTCATCCTGACCCTGACACAAAGCCAGCAAGATTTTCTCTGCCTGATCCACAGAATTAGGTTCGTCATAAAGCAATCCAAGCGCCAGAAAAAACGCATCTACATTAAGCAATGCAGGATCTCCTGGCACAAGGGAGAATGCCCAGTCTTGAGGGTCGCCACGTAACAAAGAAATAATGATTTTTACTTGCTGAATGGGGTCACCAGAGGAGCGGGGTTTCAAAGCAAGAAACAATCTACAATTATTTTTGAAATTCAGAAATTTAGATCTATCCCCAGAAAACAAATCAGGAATTGGAATTCTAGGCTCTAACATCGGATTCTGAACTACATATTCTTGAATGCTTTGTACCCTTGGAGTGAGTTGATCCACACAAGAGGACAGACCTTGAATGTCCATATCTACACCTGAGTCCTGAACCACCCAGAGGTTAAGGGGAAAAGAAAGACAAAACACACTGCAGAGAAAAAAAAATGGTCTCAGAACTTCTCTTATCCCTCTATTGAGATGCATTAACACTTTGTTGGCCAGCTGTACTGTTATGGACCTGGTGGTTAGGAGCACCTGGAATGACCTGATGGCTAAACTAGACGACAGGACAAGCCCTGGGAAGTGGGATCTGTGCTGACCGCAAACCCTAATCCTATCACACACACTAGAAATAGCCGTGGAGCGTACCTAACTCTCCCTAGACGCCTCTTCACAGCCTAAGAGCTAACTACCCCTAAAGATAGGAAATAAAGCCTTACCTTGCCTCAGAGAAATTCCCCAAAGGAAAAGGCAGCCCCCCCACAAATATTGACTGTGAGTTAAGAGGAAAGTCACAAACACAGGAATGAAACAGGTTTTAGCAAAGGAGGCCAGTCTTCACTAAATAGACAGAGGAAAGAAAAGGGATCTATGCGGTCAGCACAAAAAAAACTACAAAAAGCCACGCAGAGTGTGCAAAAAGACCCCCGCACTGACTCACTGTGTGGAGGTGCCACTCTGCACCCCAGAGCTTCCAGCTAGCAAGGCAATATCATGATAGCAAGCTGGACTAGAACTTAGCAAGTACTAAGAAATATATTCAGTACACAGTGAACAACAAATGAACTAGCAGGGACTTAGCTTCTGCTGGAGTAGACAGGTCATCAGAAAGATCCAAGAGAGATCTGAACCAGTACTGAGACATTGACAGCTGGCATGAAGTAACGATCTGAGTGGAGTTAAATAGAGAAGCCAGCCTAGCAATAAACAAGGCAGCTGAGGAAGCAACCTCAAGAACCAGCAGTTCCACTCACAGCCACCAGAGGGAGTCCACGGACAGAACTCGCCGAAGTACCATTCATGACCACAGGAGGGAGTTCGAGAGCGGAATTCACAACAGACTGCTTTGCACACTCTTGGCATTCTCTTGATGAGCTTCAAGAGGTAGTCACCGGGAATGGTCTTCGAACAATCGTGAAAGAGTTCCCAGAGATGCTTAGCACTTGTTGGCCTTTTTGCCTTCGCTCTGCGGTCCAGCTCACCCCAAACCATCTCGATTGGGTTCAGGTCTGGTGACTCTGGAGGCCAGGTCATCTGGCGTAGCACCCTATCACTCTCCTTCTGGGTCAAATAGCCCTTACACAGCCTGGAGGTGTGCTTGGGGTCATTGTCCTGTTGAAAAATAAATGATGGTCCAGCTAAATGCAAACTGGATGGAATAGAATGCTGCTGCAAGATGCTGTGGTAGCCATGCTGGTTCATTGTGCCTTCAATTTTGAATAAATCCCCAACAGTTTCACCAGCAAAGGACCCCCACACCATCACACCTCCTCCTCCATGCTTCATGGTGGGAACCAGGCATGTAGAGTCCATACGTTCACCTTTTCTGCATCACACAAAGACACAGTGTTTGGAACCAAAGATCTCAAATTTGGACTCATCAGACCAAAGCACAGATTTCCACTGGTCTAATGTCCATTCCTTGTGTTCTTTAGCCCAAACAAGTCTCTTCTGCTTTTTGTCTGTCCTTAGCAGTGGTTTCCTAGCAGCTATTTTACCATGAAGGCATGCCACACAAAGTCTCCTCTTAACAGTTGTAGAGGTGTGTCTGCTGCTAGAACTCTGTGTGGCATTGACTTGGTCTCTAATCTGAGCTGCTGTTAACCTGCGATTAATGAGGCTAGTGACTCGGATAAACTTATCCTCAGAAGCAGAGGTGACTCTAGGTCTTCCTTTCCTGGGGTGGTCCTCATGTGAGACTGTTTCTTTGTAGCGCTTGATGGTTTTTGCCACTGCACTTGGGGACACTTACAAAGTTTTCCCAATTTTTTGGACTGACTGACCTTCATTTCTTAAAGTAATGATGGCCACTCATTTTTCTTTACTTAGCTGCTTTTTTCTTGCCATAATTCAAATTCTAAGAGTCTATTCAGTAGGTCTATCAGCTGTATATCCACCAGACTTCTGCACAACACAACTGATGGTCCCTACCCCATTTATAAGGCAAGAAATCCCACTTATTAAACCTGATTGGGCACACCTGTGAATTAAAAACCATTCCCTGTGACTACCTCTTGAAGCTCATCAAGAGAATGCCAAGAGTGTGCAAAGCAGTCATCAAAGCAAAAGGTGGCTACTTTGAAGAACCTAGAATATAAGACATAATTTCAGTTGTTTCACACTTTTTTGTTAAGTATATAATTCCACATGTGTTAATTCATAGTTTTGATGCCTTCAGTGTGAATGTACAATTTCCATAGTCATGAAAATACAGAAAAATCTTTAAATGAGAAGGTGTGTCCAAACTTTTGGTCTGTTCTGTACGTATTTGGAAAAATAGAAATGACACATTGAATTAACATGTTTTGCTCAGAACAGGTTTGTTACAAACAAAAAACCATATTGATATAATATGGCAAATTTGGCTACTATGACAGAGCAACCATCAACTTTAAGCAAAACAGTTTAGTTTTTATTTGAAATTGTTTTACAAATTCACCTATGTAGGTGGAGGTGATGGCAGGAGGGCAGCATGAGTGGCTCTCCCTATGCTGTTTCAACCTGCAATGTGCGCAAGATAGTGCCAGCAGGGATTGAATATCACCTATGACGCTGTAAGGCCAGCCAATCACAGTAATTCCACACCAAAGATGACGACGACATTACTGTCATTGGCAAACAAGCCCAGCATGTTCATTGGCTGCAAATAAAGGCTCCAAACATGATGGATGGGTCACTCGAATATACAGAGGCGAATAGCAAATTACTCGCCGAGTAACGAATAGCCCAAATACCGTACAATTCGTGCGAGTAACAATACTGATGAGCGAATACATTCAGCACTATTCATACTATGAATACTGTAAGTTTAGTGGTTTATTAAAAAAAACAACTTTATTTTAAGTGGTGAGAACACATGATTTGTGGATAATTAAACGCAAATACATTTAACATGGAATTTATTCAAACTGATGCATGATGAATATGATATTCAAACTTTAACATATGCGTGAGTAAGCCATTGAATTCATTGAAGGAGATTTAATTTCTTAGTTTGTTGACTTTGAAAATTTTATTTCTGCTGCATGTACAAAATGCCAACTACAGTTACAGTTTGATGTGTCTTCCTCAGTTGCACTTTGGTAATCATATTTCTAGTGAAGACTCACAGTTTCCACTAAGACGAATTTCATATTACTAATGTAGTAAATTATTTAAGCAAATTAAAGATCATGTGAGCCTAATACTATAATTGAGGTGGTATTCAGAATTTTTAAATAAATTCAAGTGTTGCCAAAGCTGAAGGGCATCTATTACCCTGTGTCTGTGCTTACTTTACTTTGGATTGCTACATCAGGGAACAGCATATGATATTTCATATGTAAATGGATATAGATAATGGGGATATAATTTATATACTAGTCTTGATTCAAAGTCCACTGCAATAAAAAAACACCCGATTTTAGATATTTTCTGTTTGCTGGATTTAAGTTTTCACCTGATTTTTCATCTGCATAACGTTTGACACAATTATACTCCAGTCCTGCCTCTGAAGTTATTTTATGTATGCCAGAAATTTTTAAGCAGTTTGTGTGATATCAGATTTGTTGTCTGTTAAATGGCCACAATGTGACTGTGCACCTGCACATTGCACTTACTGTATGTTCCAGCTCATTTCTTTAGTGTTGCTTTAGTTTTTTGCACTTTGCACACACAGGGTCGTGGCTCCCCTTTTTTGGGCTATAGTTTTTATCTATATAGTTTTATATGGGCAGTTGTGAAACAGTCAGGTCAGGGTCCTGCTCTGACCACATCTACAAGAGGTAGGGACCATCTTGATTGGGTACAGCTTGTAGCAGTGGGATGTTTTTACACTTTTTTCATCAAAATAGTGTCAACTAAATGCTTTATATTATTTACAAGCACTGTTGGTATTTATTTAATTATTTATTTACTGCTGGGTATTTGCTTATTTTATTTTTATCCTACGTTTTGTGTGACATCTGGCAAAGATTATAACCTTTTGTTCTAAAGTCACAAAAATGGTTAAAGACAGCAAAAAAAACATTTTTTACTTTACCCAAAATTCATGAACCATGTGTGCCATTTTGTTGAATTTGGCACAAAAATGTAAGTGAATTCCATACAATAAAAAAAGGCACAAATGTCCAATCGAGCACATAGTTTTGTTTAGCATTTCTTGAGTTGCATCTTTTAAAAATAAAACTTAGATATACATTACAATTAGTACCGAAAAATCAAACTACTTCTCTAAGTTTGGCTATAATTTTTTATTTGAATTAAGCATTTCACACAAGACAGACAATCCTATGTACAAATTGACAAATTAATCTTCCCGCTATGATTATGAAAGATGTTATACCTTTGACTGATTTACAGTAAGCTTTTTTTACATAGTAAAAGCTTTTTGGCATTCGCACCTCAAGACAGAACCTTGATGTTATGAAATTCTCACATCTCTTTCTGAAAACACAGAGCTCAGCTCTAGGCCACTTTACTATTTATTAGCACTTCTGAATAAAATATTTGGTGATCTCATGACATATTACTTTTATGAAGAATAAATACAGTTTCCATTTTCTGTTCTAGCATTTTCCATATTCTTGCTACAATTTTTAAAAAGTACAAGGTGAGAATAAACTTGACACCCTCTCTGGCTCTAAGGTCATTGTAATACTTGCTTGAGTTTATCTGCTTGAATTTAATTTTCCTGTGTCTGTGAATCTATTATAGAATTGGAATACAATAACATGGTGGTGTATTGCAATAATTCAGAAATGACCAAGATTTTCAGGTGAACGTATTAAATATTTGCACAGGCAGTGAACCGTGCAGCATCAAACATTTATATTCTCTAGAGCCACATACTTAAAAGAGCATGATAAAACCTTGTGAGGCTCTACAACGAAACTCATGCATTATTATTTAGGTTGTCTTCAGCTTACCTTCTGTGTCCTTAACTGTAGTTTTTCAGAAATGCACTATACATTGTTTGATGCAATTGCTACTGGAAGAAAAGCATTGGTAATCTAGTGTGTTCTTTATTTGTTTTTCCTTATCTGAGCTCTCAGAAAAATTAACCTGGTTATTATTATTTATTTATATAGCACCATTCATTCCATGGTGATGTGCATGAGAAGGGGTTACATCAAAATACAAATATCACTTACAGTAAAAACAGTAAAACTAACAATGACAGACTGATACAGAGGGAAGAGGACCCTGTCCTTGTGGGCTTACATTCTACAGGATTATGGGGAAGGAGACAGTAGGTGGAGGGTTGCAGTAGCTCCGATGGTGTTGAGGTGGCCGTGTGGTCATTACAGGTTGTAAGCTTCTTTGAAGAGGTAGGTTTTCAGGTTTCTTTTGAAGGATCCAAATGTGGTGGATAACCGAACGTGTTGGGGCACAGAATTCCAGAGGATGGGGGATATTCGGGAGAAGTCTTGGAGGCGAATGAGTGAGGAGCAAATAAGTGTGGAGGAGAGAAGGAGGTCTTGGAAGGACCAGAGATTACGTGAGGGAAGATATTGAGAGATTAGTTTGGAAATATATGGAGGAGAAAGGTTATGGATGGCTTTGTAGGTCAGTGTTAGTAGTTTTAACTGGATACGCTGGGAAATTGGTAGCCAGTGAAGGGATTTGCAAAGAGGGGAAGCAGGAGTGTAGCAAGGAGAGAGATTAATTAGTCGGGCAGCAGAGTTAAGGACAGACTGGAGGGGCGCGAGAGTGTTAGAAGGTAGGCCACAGAGGAGGATGTTGCTGTAGTCGAGGCGGGAGATGATTAGGGCATGCACATGCATTTTGGTAGAGTGAGGGTTGAGGAAAGAATGGATTCTGGAAATATTTTTAAGCTGGAGGAGACAGGAGGTGGCGAGAGCTTGGATGCGCGGTTTGAAGGACAGTGCAGAATCCAGGGTTACTCCGAGGCAGCGGATTTTGGGGACAGGGGAAAGTGTGATTTCATTTATTTTGATAGATAGATGAGGTAGGGAAGATGTGCGAGATGGAGGAAAGATAATTAGTTCTGATTTGTCCACGTTGAGCTTGAGGAAGCGAGAGGAGAAGAAGGAGGATATGGCTGATAGACACTCTGGGATTCTGGAGAGCAGAGCGGTAGATCTGAGTGTCATCAGCAAATAGATGATACTGGAAGCCATAGGACCTTATGAGTTGTCCCAGGCCGAGTGTATAGATTGAGAAGATCAAGGGCCCAAGGACAGAGCCTTGAGGGACACCAACAGAGAGGGGGTGAAATGAAGAGGTAGTATGAGAGTAGGAAACGCTAAATGTGCAGTTGGTAAGATATGAGGAGATCCAAGATAGGGCTAGGTCTTTGACCCCCAAAGGAACAGAGGATCTGTACTAGGAGGCAGTGGTCAACTGTGTCAAAGGCAGAGGACTGGTCTAGAAGGAGGAGTATAGAGAATTGTCTGTTAGCTTTGGCTGTAAGTAAGTCGTTAGTAATTTTGGTCAGGGCAGTCTCTGGAATGGGGACGGAAGCCAGATTGTAGGTTGTCGAAGAGAGAGTTAGATGCAAAGTGAGAGGAAAGTTCAGCATGGACGTGCTGCTAAAGGAGTTTGGATGCAAATGGGAGCAAAGATATGGGGAGATAGACATAGCGCTTGGGTCAAGGGATGGCTTTTTGAGGATAGGTGTGCTTGTGGCATGTTTGAAAGCAGTGGGGAAGGTACCAGAAGTTAGTGATAGGTTTAAGAGATGGGTTAGGGATGGCATTAGTGTGGTGGTGAGGTTGGGGAGGAGGTGGGATAAGGTCAAGTGCACAAGTGGTGAGGTGTGATTTGGAGAGAAGATGCGCAAGCTCCCCTTCAGTGATTTTGGAGAGGGAAGTTATGGGGTTTGGGCATTGGTCTGGTATGCAAAGGGGTTGTGGTGGTTTGACGACAAAGACTTGCCTTGTTTGATCGATCTTATTTTTGAAGTGCATGGCAAAGTCCTCGGCAACAATTAGGGAAGTCAGAGGGGGCAGTGGTGGGTGGAGGAGGGACTTTAAATTGTTGAACAAATGTTTGGGATTGTGGGATAAGGAATATACGAGGGTTGTGAAGTAGGCCTGTTTAGCAGAGGTGAGAGCTGATTTGAATGCGAGTGTTGCTTGTTTGAGTGCAGTTAAATCATCTTGCGAATGTGTTTTCTTCCAACGCCGTTTTGCAACTCTGGATACTTGCTGAAGCTTTTTAGTGATGTTATTGTTCTAGGGTTGTCTATTGGTTCATCGCACTCTGCTATGCATGACAGGGGCGACCATGTCAATAGCTGATGCAAGAGTGGCATTGTAGAAAGCAGTGGCAGTGTCTGTTTGTTCAAAAATTATTATTTTACAAGAACCAGTTACAGGTAACTTGTTTATATACATAATTTGCTTGACTAATGAAATAATAAATTTACATATCACTAATATATCCTACATAAGGTAAGCAATTGTTTATTTCTGTCTTTCATCATAGGTATAAAATATCACTTGCTGATCATTCTTATATTTTCTTTATTGTTTAATCTAGTTCAGAAAACTATCTGAAAAGGCTAGGAAAAAATGAGGAAAAAAACCCTGTGGAAAAAAAGACTCTTCAGGTTTACAAGTCTCCAAAGAAGAGAACTTTCCTGAAGCGTCTTCAACTTGAATATACTTTAAAGGTGCCATAGAGTCATCATACACATATTAGGGAAGCCTAACCATGTTAGATTCTAGGTAATTACTTGCATAAAATACATATAAGAAATGGAAAACCGGGGCTCCAATTTAGGAATATGGAAAAATTATTAACCCTGGAATGCATAGCACAGGCCTTTTAGGCCCGTTAGCTTACTTTTTTGCTATTTTCTGAAAGATTACATAACTTAGAATTTTGAAACTCTAGATATTCCTCAGGTTTGAAGTTTTTGGTAATTTCCAGTTGTTTATATAGTTTTTTTTTATGATAGGCATTTTGGAAAACCACCTCAGGACCTCTAGTAAGTAACATTTAAGCTGGGTGCAGGGTTTGTTTTTTTTAAGCGATGTTAGTAAGATGCTTCCAGATGTTGAAACTAGGGTGTGTCATTTAAGCCCCAATTTTTTTTACCACTACCATTTTTCAGGGCAAAAGGCAACCATTTTACTATTTTAAGTGCTATACCTAATACAGTATTTTCTTTACTTGCTGCTTTTAATATTGACCCCTATGGTCAACAAGGTGTTTTGCCCACACCACTGAAGTTCATTGCAACAAACAACATACGAAAGAATGGAAATAGGACACAGTAATACATAAACAATTGAAAAATACCCAAGATTAAAATTTAGACTTTATTAAGAAAGCGATAGAAGAGATTGGACATGTAGAGACAGCAAAATATTTTTATTGCAGTCACATAATCAGTGATCTCCAAGTCAATAATGCAGTCACAAATACATAGTCAATTCTGCAAATTCATATAATGCTATTGAGCCTTCCTGACTTTTACAAAAAGACCACTAGGCTCCAAATGTAAAGGATCATAACAATCAACTGCTAGGGTCTGAAAGTATCTATAAACAAATAATAAATAAATTCCTATGGTCAAATACAGTAAATGTATGTACTGATATACATATTGTATCTTCTCCCTCTGAGATGGTGTCATATTTTCACATTGTTTCTATTCTACTGTGTAGTATTGAGTAAAGCTGTATGGTGCCTCGTTGGCACCATAGTACAAAACCCAATAAATTCAAAATTTACTTAAATTTTACACCAGGTTCTTATTGTCACATCTCCACCAGGTCCTGCCCCTGTGATGTCTTCTTCTGTTACCAGGAGCCACCTTATTAATCCTGCGGGTGGCACTGGTGACACTGGAGACATAGTAAACAGAATTTCTGTACTGCACAAACAGTCATTTAGATTAGAGTGGATGGGATCTGCAGTGCCATCCAGTCGGACAGTATAGGTGTGTGTGCTGTCCAGCTGGAGTTATCAGCTCCCTGCTCTAGCCAAATAGAGAGCACCACACTCTAATTAAGCTTCCAGCTTACTGCTGGAAGCAGTCAGATATAGCCCTGTGTTTCTCCATTTCAGTCCTGTTTGTGTGGCCCCTAGTTGTGTCCCTGATCCTTCTTTTCACTTTCGGCTTGTATTTTTTACTATTCTTATGGAATCTGATTTTGTACTTTTCCTGTCCTTTTGGTTTTCACCCAGCTACCTGACCACTTCTGCCAGCCTGCGCCATCAAAAAACAGCTTATTTCAATGACCCCAGCTTTAGGAGGACACTGTTTAAGTCCAAATCCCTGTACAGACGCTAAACTATAAAGGCTAGGGCAACTTCTGGGATCTGGTAAGCAGAGTGGTTTGCACTAAGCCTCTCCTAGGTAGCCGTTTTAGAGCTGCCTGATGACCACTGACAGAACGCCCTTACACTTACCTTTTCTGTAAATGACCTTTTCCTCATACTCCAAAAACATACTTAAATGACTTCATATGGAATTGTATCTAGCGTGTTTGTGTGTCCCAGATAGAAAAGAGAGATTATGATCCCCACTGGAGACAACAGATGAGACATGAGATTATGTGTATGACTTTGCTAAAAATATTGACACCAAATAAACAACCAAGAAAAGAAACAAAGCGTTTTTCATTACTTATATTTACTTTCTCATTTTGCCTTTCTCTGGAGAAGAGTGTAACTTGGTTGTATGTCCAATAACAGACAGCATAATACACTATAAAGAACATCGATTTCTCGCACTGAAAGTATTGACTTTCTCTGAAAAAATAAACTCTTGCCAGAATAAATCGTCTACCTCCTTCACAACTCTTACAAAGGAATTTTATTGTGGGCATGAAACAAATCCATCTGTTGAGCTTCAATTGTCTTGTTTATTTGTATATCATTGGTTGAAAGGAATCATTAAGGTTGTGATCAACTAAATTTCCATGACGTGAGATTCTGAAGTGTTTACTTCTTAGCGATAGCCTTGATTTGTGGAAATGTGTGTAATGTATAGCACCATTTATTTTCATAGTGTACAACACGGCATCATATAGATATACAATGGTGGAGAATACTATTGTGTGTAGAATTTTAAATGAGCTACAAAGACAATGTGGCAGCCCTGAATTTTACCAATTATAGAGAAGAAATGTTGCCATTCTTCTATTTAATGTGCCATAGTTAGACAATCTCCATTTTTTATATGATATGGCCTTCAGGCAAAGTAGAAAATAGAGTGACAATCCTGTCCTCCCATTCTCAACCACATCTTTTAATGCTATACATAGATTCATGCATCATTTTCTTCCTAATGTACCTTCACAACACACCTCTGGGAGCCGAGTCCATGAAAATAAGACTGAAGATGAATACGGAAACACTCAGTTATACAGAATTGTTACAGATATTGAGTAGACAAATGAGACACTTGGATGTGTGATTGCAAGCAGTGGTGACAGTTTCTACAGAAAGTATTAACCTCTTTATTACCAGGGGATTCAACCCTTTTTCATGAGCAGACGCATTCTTGCATTTTAACTACTGTACAGTATGAGCTTTACCCTGAAAAAAAATTCTACATTTAAAAACAACTCTACAATATATAGCAACACTGGATAGGACACTGCAACATATTTCCTAATCCTGAATCCATAATACGATATGAAATATTACATTGCCTTATACCTATGTTTAACACAGGTCTTCTTAGATCTATGCTGTGAACAGAACGCACTTAACTGATCTTTGATATTGTAGAACTGTGCAGACTCCTGTATAGGTAAATTATGCTAGGATAGTGCTGCCTTTAGCTGAAATTACTACTTGCTATAGTCGGTTTTGCACTTGGCTGAGCATTGATATATGGGCCTGCTGTTTGCAGCAGTAGGCCCTGTGATACTATTATCCTAACTCATCTTATGATTACTTGTATACCAGATGTGTAACTTGTAATCGGCACACTAAATAACAGATATGTAGTTTGAAGCTTCTCAGCACACTTTCAAAATCTTTGACAGGGTGCCATTTAGAATACATCAAAGAGCAGGGCCTTTGATGTGACTACTACCTTTGCCTCCCTATGGCTATGTGCAGCGCCCCAGAGTCCTGGTCGTTGCAGTACTGATGCTCCGCCGCTAAGGGGGGCTACGGTACGTCTGATGGCACTGAAGGAGTTCACCTGACCAGGTATCACAGACACCAATACACTTCACAGTCTGGCCTCCAGGGGGAGGTAAGGGTGCTATGTATTAGGCCACTCCTCACAATCTGGTAAAACTGGGGGTTAGATAGGAAGTTAGACAGAAGCTGACTGGGTTGGAACCAGGCAACATCCTGTGGCAGAGGGTGTTGCAGGGGAAGATTCAGGGGGGTCCCTGTCAGGGGTGGGATCCTGACAGAGGCCTAGCGAACAGAAAGAACGTTATGGGACCGCGCCTGCACTTCATTGCGGCGGTACCCCAAGAAAAGACAAGAAGCGAGGTTTATTGTGCTGAGTGAGAAACGAGATCAACGCAACAAGGAGAAACACCAGTAGGAGTCTTGCTGTAAGACGAGGCAACATCCTACTGAGGCGCGCAGCCGGTGGCCGGAAACGCAGAGGAAGTATTGAGCTCCAGGCCTTACTTCAAACCTACGGCATGACAGTCAGTTCTAGGTGGGCTGTCTCACCCAAAATCACCTTAGCAGACACAGGGGGCAACATTTGGAGAGGGGCGACTCTAGGGTCCCGGAAGACCTCCGAGCCTACCCATCATACGGGTGCGTCCTAGCCATATCATCTGGGGGGACGAAGAAGAACATCATAATCGAGTTGTGAGGGAACTTCAGAAACAGACACAACAGTTGTGAGGACTATCCCGTAAGCACAGCAGGGAAGGACTACAACACACAAGCGCTAGAAGGTAGGCACAGATTTCCACCTGCAAAGGGAACTCTGGAGGTGCCATCGGACCGGCCGGACTCAGGTAGCCTGGTTAACCGTATTCCGGACTGAGGATCCTGAAGCCTTCAGTAAAGAGGTAAAGAGACTGCAACCTGGTGTCCTCGTTATTTACCGTGACCTACACCACACCACAACATCATCTTATTCTCAACTTTCACTGGACGCCCCTCAGCAGGGTCACGGACCGGGCCTAGCCACCGTGACAACCCCAGGACTGAGACGCAGAGGCCCAGTACCGGGTGCCCCTCGGCCCTGCGGCAGTGGGGGCGCTCCAACTTGGCGTCACGAACAGGATCTACTTAAGCCTGAAGAATCAGGTCATGTGTGCCTTGGAACTGTGATTTATTGTGCTTGGACTGTGACTTATTGCAAAGACTGTGTATTGCCACTTGCCGCCAAAAATTCCCACCAAAACCGCCGCCATTACAGCGTCACGAGGAGCGCAGGAGAAGTAGAAGGGTGTGGAAGTGGGCGTGAACAAGATGAAGAGCGTGAAAGACAATGGCCGCTGTTGTGAATTCTGTTCTCGGGCTCCCTCCTGTGGTCAGGAATGGTACTTCGGCGAGTTCTGTTCATGGACTCCCTCTGGTGGCTGTGAGTGGAGCTGCTGGTTCTGAGGTTCTGTCTTCAGCTGACCTCGTTTAGTTCTGCTGGCTGCTCTATTTAACTCCACTCAGATCGTTACCTGATGCCAGCTGTCAATGTTCTAGTACTGGTTCAGTTTTCTCTTGGATCTTTCAGATGACCTGTCTACTCCAGCAAAAGCTAAGTCCCTGCTAGCTGATTTGTTTACTACTGTTTTCTTTTCCAGCTTGCTATCATGATTTTGTCCTGTTAGCTGGAAGCTCTGGGATGCAGAGTGGCCCCTCCGCACTGTGAGTCAGTGCGGGGGTCTCTTTTGCACACTCTGCGTGGATTTTTGTAGATTTTTGTGCTGACCGCAAAGATACCTTTTCTATCCCAATCTGTTTAGTAAGGTCTGGCCTCCTTTGCTGAATCTTGTTTCATTCCTGTGTTTGTGACTTCCATCTTAACTCACAGTCAATATGTGTCGGGAGCTGCCTATTTCTTGGGGGAATTTCTCTGAGGCAAGCTAGGCTTAATTTTCTATCTTTAGGAGTAGTTAGCTCTTAGGCTGTGAAGAGGCGTCTAGGCAGAGTTAGGTACGCTCCACGGCTATTTCTAGTGTGTTGTGATAGGATTAGTGGTTGCGGTCAGCATAGTTCCCACTTCCCAGAGCTAGTTCAGTATTACTAGTTTGCTCATCAGGTCATTCCGGGTGCTTCTAACCACCAGGTCAATCATAACAGTACAGCTGGCCCGTAAAGTGTTAATGCATCTCAATAGAGGGATAAGAGAAGTTCTGAGACCATTTTTTTTTTTTTCCTCTGCAGCGTGTTTTGTTTTTCCTATCCCCTAAATCTGGGTGGTTCAGGACACAGGTGTAGATATGGACATTCAAGGTCTGTCCTCTTGTGTGGATCAACTCACTGCAAGGGTACAAGGCATTCAAGATTATGTAGTTCAGAATCCGATGTTAGAACCCAGAATTCCAATTCCTGATTTGTTTTCTGGGGATAGATCTAAGTTCCTGAATTTCAAAAATAATTGTAGATTGTTTTTTTCTTTGAAACCCCGCTCCTCTGGTGACCCCATTCAGCAAGTAAAAATCATAATTTCTTTGCTACGTGGCAATCCTCAAGACTGGGCATTTTCCCTTGCGCCAGGAGATCCTGCATTGCGTAATGTAGATGCGTTTTTTTCTGGCGCTTGGATTGCTTTATGATGAACCAGATTCAGTGGATCAGGCAGAAAAAAATTTGCTGGCTTTGTGTCAGGGTCAGGATGAAGCAGAGGTATATTGTCAGAAGTTCAGAAAGTGGTCTGTGCTTACTCAGTGGAATGAGTGTGCCCTGGCGGCCTTTTTCAGAAAGGGTCTTTCTGAAGCCCTTAAGGATGTTATGGTGGGATTTCCCACGCCTGCTGGTCTGAATGAGTCTATGTCCTTGGCCATTCAGATCGATCGACGCATACGTGAGCGCAAAACTGTGCACCTTTTGGCGGTGTCTTCTGGGCAGAGGCCTGAGCCTGTGCAATGCGATAGGACTTTGACCAGAGCTGAACGGCAAGAATACAGACGTCAGAATGGGCTGTGTTTTTACTGTGGTGACTCCACATATGCTATCTCTGATTGTCCTAAGCGCACTAAGCGGTTCGCTAGGTCTGCCGCCATTGGTACTGTACAGCCAAAATTTATTTTGTCCGTTACTCTGATTTGCTCTTTGTCGTCCTATTCTGTTATGGCGTTTGTGGATTCAGGCGCTGCCCTGAATTTGATGGACTTGGAGTTTGCCAGGCGCTGTGGTTTTTTCTTGGAGCCCTTACAGTATCCTATTCCATTGAGAGGAATTGATGCTACGCCTTTGGCCAAGAATAAGCCTCAGTACTGGACTCAATTGACCATGTGCATGGCTCCTGCACATCAAGAGGATATTCGCTTTTTGGTGTTGCATAATCTGCATGATGTGGTCGTTTTGGGTTTGCCATGGCTACAGGTCCCTAATCCAGTATTGAATTGGAAATCAATGTCTGTATCCAGCTCGGGTTGTCAAGGGGTACATGGTGATGTCCCACTGTTGTCAATTTCGTCTTCCCATCCTTCTGAAGTCCCTGAGTTCTTGTCGGATTACCGGGATGTATTTGATGAGCCCAAATCCAGTGCCCTACCTCCTCATAGGGATTGCGATTGTGCTATTAATTTGATTCCTGGTAGTAAGTTCCCGAAGGGCCGACTGTTCAATTTGCGGAGTTATATAAAGGAGACCTTGGAGAAAGGGCATATTCGCCCGTCCTCATCACCGTTGGGAGCAGGGTTCTTTTTTGTGGCCAAGAAGGATGGTTCTCTGAGACCTTGTATAGATTACCGCCTTCTCAATAAAATCACCGTCAAATTCCAGTACCCTTTGCCGCTACTGTCTGATTTGTTTGCTCGAATTAAGGGGGCTAGTTGGTTCACCAAGATAGATCTTCGAGGGGCGTATAATCTTGTGCGTATTAAACAAGGCGATGAATGGAAAACAGCATTTAATACGCCCGAGGGCCATTTTGAGTACCTGGTGATGCCATTCGGGCTTTCTAATGCTCCATCTGTGTTTCAGTCCTTTATGCATGACATCTTCCGAAAGTACCTGGATAGATTCATGATTGTATATTTGAATGATATTTTGGTTTTTTCGGACGATTGGGAGTCTCATGTGAAGCAGGTCAGAATGGTGTTTCAGGCCCTTCTTGCTAATTCCTTGTTTGTGAAGGGGTCTAAATGTCTCTTTGGAGTTCAGAAGGTTTCATTTTTGGGCTTCATTTTTTCCCCTTCTACTATCGAGATGGATCCTGTTAAAGTTCAGGCCATTTATGATTGGACTCAGCCTACTTCTATGAAGAGCCTACAGAAATTCCTGGGCTTTGCTAATTTTTACCGTCGCTTCATCGCTAATTTTTCTAGTGTTGTTAAACCATTGACTGATTTGACCAAGAAAGGTGCGGATGTGGTCAATTGGTCCTCCGCGGCCGTTGAGGCTTTTCAGGAGTTGAAGCGTCGTTTTTCTTCTGCCCCTGTGTTGTCAGCCAGATGTTTCGCTCCCGTTTCAGGTCGAGGTGGATGCTTCTGAGATTGGAGCAGGGGCTGTCTTGTCTCAAAGAAGTTCTGATAGCTCGGTGATGAAACCATGTGCTTTCTTTTCCAGAATGTTTTCGCCTGCTGAGCGTAATTATGATGTGGGCAATCGAGAATTGTTGGCTATGAAGTGGGCGTTCGAGGAGTGGCGACATTGGCTTGAAGGAGCCAAGCATCGCATAGTGGTCTTGACGGATCACAAGAATCTGACTTATCTCGAATCTGCCAAGCGGTTGAATCCTAGACAGGCTCGATGGTCGCTGTTTTTTTCCCGCTTCGATTTTGTGGTTTCGTACCTTCCAGGTTCTAAGAATGTGAAGGCTGATGCCCTTTCAAGGAGTTTTGTGCCTGATTCTCCAGGAGTTCCTGAGCCGGTTGGTATTCTCAAGTAGGGGGTAATTCTGTCTGCCATCTCCCCTGATTTGCGGCGGGTGCTGCAGGAATTTCAGGCTGATAGACCTGACCGTTGCCCAGCGGACAAACTGTTTGTTCCTGATAGATGGACTAGTAGAGTTATCTCTGAGGTTCATTGTTCGGTGTTGGCTGGTCATCCTGGAATCTTTGGTACCAGAGATTTGGTGGCTAGATCCTTTTGGTGGCCTTCCTTGTCACGGGATGTGCGTTCTTTTGTGCAGTCCTGTGGGACTTGTGCTCGGGCTAAGCCCTGCTGTTCTCGTGCCAGTGGGTTGCTTTTGCCCTTGCCTGTCCCAAAAAGGCCCTGGACGCATATTTCCATGGATTTTATTTCAGATCTCCCTGTCTCTCAAAGGATGTCGGTTATCTGGGTGGTTTGTGATCGCTTTTCTGAGATGGTCCATTTGGTACCTTTGCCTAAACTGCCTTCCTCCTCCGATTTGGTTCCATTGCTTTTCCAGCACGTGGTTCGTTTGCATGGCATTCCGGAGAACATCGTGTCGGATAGAGGTTCCCAGTTTGTTTCAAGGTTTTGGCGGTCCTTTTGTGCTAAGATGGGCATTGATTTGTCTTTTTCTTCGGGTTTCCATCCTCAGACAAATGGCCAAACCGAACGAACCAATCAGACTTTGGAAACATATCTGAGATGCTTTGTTTCTGCTGATCAGGATGATTGGGTATCTTTCTTGCCTTTGGCTGGTTTCGCCCTTAATAATCGGGCCAGCTCGGCCACTTTGGTTTCGCCTTTTTTCTGTAATTCTGGATTCCATCCTCGTTTTTCTTCCGGGCAGGTTGAGTCTTCGGATTGTCCTGGTGTGGATTCTGTGGTGGACAAGTTGCAGCAAATTTGGACTCACGTGGTGGACAAATTGACATTGTCCCAGGAGAAGGCTCAACGTTTCGCTAACCGCCGTCGCTGTGTTGGTCCCCGACTTCGTGTTGGGGATTTGGTTTGGTTGTCGTCTCGTTATGTTCCTATGAAGGTTTCGTCTCCTAAGTTTAAGCCTCGTTTCATTGGTCCGTATAAGATTTCTGAAATTCTTAATCCTGTGTCATTTCGTTTGGACCTTCCAGCTTCTTTCGCCATCCATAATGTGTTCCATAGGTCGTTGTTGCGGAGATATGTGGCTCCTATGGTTCTCTCCGTTGATCCTCCTGCCCCGGTGTTGGTTGAGGGGGAGTTGGAGTAGGTGGTGGAGAAGATTTTGGATTCTCGTATTTCGAGATGGAAGCTTCAGTACCTGGTCAATTGGAAAGGTTATGGTCAGGAGGATAATTCCTGGGTTGTTGCCTCTGATGTTCATACTGCCGATCTGGTTCGTGCCTTTCATTTGGCTCGTCCTGATTGGCCTGGGGGCTCTGGTGAGGGTTCGGTGACCCCTCCTCAAGGGGGGGGTACTGTTGTGAATTCTGTTCTCGGGCTCCCTCCTGTGGTCAGGAATGGTACTTCGGCGAGTTCTGTTCATGGACTCCCTCTGGTGGCTGTGAGTGGAGCTGCTGGTTCTGAGGGTCTGTCTTCAGTTGACCTCGTTTAGTTCTGCTGGCTGCTCTATTTAACTCCACTCAGATCGTTACCTGATGCCAGCTGTCAATGTTCTAGTACTGGTTCAGTTTTCTCTTGGATCTTTCAGATGACCTGTCTACTCCAGCAAAAGCTAAGTCCCTGCTAGCTGATTTGTTTACTACTGTTTTCTTTTCCAGCTTGCTATCATGATTTTGTCCTGTTAGCTGGAAGCTCTGGGATGCAGAGTGGCCCCTCCGCACTGTGAGTCAGTGCGGGGGTCTCTTTTGCACACTCTGCGTGGATTTTTGTAGATTTTTGTGCTGACCGCAAAGATACCTTTTCTATCCCAATCTGTTTAGTAAGGTCTGGCCTCCTTTGCTGAATCTTGTTTCATTCCTGTGTTTGTGACTTCCATCTTAACTCACAGTCAATATGTGTCGGGGGCTGCCTATTTCTGTGGGGAATTTCTCTGAGGCAAGCTAGGCTTAATCTTCTATCTTTAGGAGTAGTTAGCTCTTAGGCTGTGAAGAGGCATCTAGGCAGAGTTAGGTACGCTCCACGGCTATTTCTAGTGTGTTGTGATAGGATTAGTGGTTGCGGTCAGCATAGTTCCCACTTCCCAGAGCTAGTTCAGTATTACTAGTTTGCTCATCAGGTCATTCCGGGTGCTTCTAACCACCAGGGCAATCATAACAGGCCGCCTAGTCTAAATATTTCAGCCCCTTGAGGACGTGTCCGTCAGCAGCCGAGATCCGCCGCCTGATCCTCAATGGTGGGCAGAGACATAAAAAACGAAACCGCCCACGAAGGAGAGAGCGGGAAAAGGACGAGGAAGAAGAAGTGAGCCACGTGAGAGACGCCATGGCCAGCCGCCCGGGATCGGAGCGTGGGGTCGGAGCAGAGGACTCCCCCACCTACCCAGAGAGATACCGCAGCCAGTCATCACCTGTTGGCTCTGACTTCCCGCAGGCCGGAGTCGACGAGCTCAGCGACCAACTCCTGCGGACGCAGCTGAGCACTGAGGCCGGGTGGAAGAAGACCTTCATCGGGAGCCTCACCAGACGCCTGTCGGCAGCTTCGACTGGTCCAGAGCAGGAAAGAAGTTCCAGCCCTCCGAAGCTGGAAAGCAAGGCCCTGCCGGAAAGCGGGATGCTGCGAGCAGAGATGACAACGTCGCAGCACAAGGCCCCACAACCAGCGTTTCAGACCCCAGCGGAGATGGAGCAGACCAGCACCGGAGGGACCGCATCTGAGGCAGGTATGAAGGATGACCCTGCCCGGACGACCGACACTACTCCAGTGACTGCTAGTGCCACAGCTGCTGACTCTGTTCCAGTGACTGATCTTGCAGCAGCCGCTACCTCTGCTGCAGCAAATGCCCATACTCAAGCTGCGCAGACCTCCACCGCTGCGCATGATTTAACTGTGCTTGAAAGACGGATTAACGGCGTTTGTTCAGCACTGGGTGTAACCCTGGACCTCACTTTTCCCAGGCCAAGAGGGGTTAAGTGCCAGGTGCAGCCCTGGAAGCCGTCCAACTAAACCTCGGAAACCTGAACATGTAAATAGTTAACTGTTTGTCTTTCTATGTGTCTTTCTGCTGCTACAACCCGACTTGGATTAACTCTTAAAGGGGTCCCTTAGTTTACCCGGGATCCCTATTTTTGCCTTTTTGTCTTGTTTTGTTTATCACTGTTGAAAAGTACTGCTGGATCATGAACACTGCATGATTACAAACTTATTGTAAATAGTTTGCACCTTCTTAAAGGTGCCCTCTACTGGTTTTACAAAGAAAAGGACTCTTTGCGAAGAAACTGTTCTTGGAAACAGCACCGGAGTCCTTGCTGTATACGGACTTGCAGCTTGAGAAGTTGCACTACCTCCGAGAGACTTGGTCCCCTGTTAAAGGGGACGTTCACCAATAGCACTTAAAGTCGAATAATGCTTACATGTCGAAGTTATATGTAGTTAGCTAATTAATTGTAAGAAATGTTTAATAATGTGTTAGAGAGTGAGGGCAGGAAGTGAACCCGTACGGGGTTAGTCGGTGAGTCCTCCTAGGAGCCGTACAGAGATGGCTCAGCGATCCTAAACTGAGAGAAGGTTGATAATTTCTATACTGTGTATAGTAGCAGAAAGGCAGTAGGCCCGGATGAGGAATGGGGCGGTCCTGCAACAGAGCGAGAGGCAGTAGGCCTGGGGCAGATAGACAGGCGATCCTGCCGATGTAAAGGTGGAAAATGAAGAAAAGTTGATTAGCCTTATAGTGTTTTATAAGAAGGTCTTTAGTGGATTCAGCGTATACGTCCTTAAAGGCAATGTTAAATTATTGTTCAGAAATTGCACTAAGTAGAATACCCGGTTGGGTAAGAGAAGTTATTTATAGTATGTTATTTAAAATATTTAACCATGTTTGTAACGTTCAAGTGTCCTCACCTCCCATAAAGGGAAGCTCTATTCAAATTTACTTATTGTTGCATTTCAAAAATTGTATGTCTTTTTGCTGACATGTATTGTTGTTTTCTTCCCAGTCCAAGAGTACTGGATTTAACTGGGGGGGAGTGCAGCGCCCCAGAGTCCTGGTCGTTGCAGTACTGATGCTCCGCCGCTAAGGGGGGCTACGGTACGTCTGATGGCACTGAAGGAGTTCACCTGACCAGGTATCACAGACACCAATACACTTCACAGTCTGGCCTCCAGGAGAGCTAAGGGTGCTATGTATTAGGCCACGCCTCACAATCTGGTAAAACTGGGGGTTAGATAGGAAGTTAGACAGAAGCTGACTGGGTTGGAACCAGGCAACATACTGTGGCAGAGGGTGTTGCAGGGGAAGACTCAGGGGGGTCTGTTATGGTTTCCAATGGCAAGGAAACATCAGAAGCATAGAATAAACGGACAAGCTCTCGGGTGATGGAAACTAGAGCTGACCGCGATGCTAAACCTACACACCACACTAGAAGTAGCCAGGGGGCATTCCTGCGTTGTCTCTAGATGCCGCGCGCCAGCCGGAGAACTAACTACCCCTGGTAGAAGAAAACACAGTCCTGGCTTGCCTCCAGAGAATGTCCCCACAGGAGATAGCAGCCCCCCACATATAATAACGGTGAGAGCAGATGAAAAGACACACGTAGTATGAAAGCAGATTTAGCACAGAGAGGCCCGCTAACTAAATAGCAGAAAGATACAACAGAGGACTTCGCGGTCAGCTGCAAAACCCTTCAAAACACCATCCTCAAATTACCTTAACTCATGTGACAACTCATGCCACTGGAGTGGTAATTTCAGCCCAACAAGAGCTTCCAGCTGCAGAGATTCACATAAGTGCAAACTGGACAAAACATACAAAAATAGACTTAAGGACTAAAGTGTCCAACTTAGCTGAGCAGAAAACTGGGAGCAGGAACATGCAACAGAATCACTCTGGATACATTGATGGCCAGCATTAGAATGACTGAGGAGCAAGGTTAAATAGGATACTCCCACATCCTGATAGGAACAGGTGAACTGAGAAGGCAAAGCTTGCAGGACACCAGTACCACAAGAGACCACCGGGGGAGCCCACGAACCGAATCATAACAGTACCCCCCCTTAAGGAGGGGGCACCGAACCCTCACAAGAACCACCAGGGCGATCTGGATGAGCCCTATGAAAGGCACGGACCAAATCAGAAGCATGAACATCAGAAGCTGTAACCCAAGAATTATCCTCTTGACCGTAGCCCTTCCATTTCACCAGATATTGAAGTCTCCGTCTGGAAACACGGGAGTCCAAGATTTTCTCCACCACGTACTCCAATTCACCCTCAACCAGCACAGGAGCAGGAGGCTCAACAGAAGGCACAAGTGGTACCTCATACCTCCGCAATAATGACCGATGGAAGACATTATGGATAGCAAAGGATGCTGGGAGTTCCAAACGAAAAGACACAGGGTTAAGAATTTCCAAAATCTTATAAGGACCGATGAACCGAGGCTTAAACTTAGGAGAAGAGACCCTCATAGGGACAAAACGGGAGGACAACCACACCAAGTCCCCAACACGAAGACGAGGACCAACACGACGATGGCGATTAGCAAAACGTTGAGTCTTCTCCTGGGACAACTCCAAATTGTCCACCACCTGCCCCCAAATACGATGCAACCTATCCACCATGGTATCCACTCCAGGACAATCTGAAGACTCCACCTGACCAGATGAAAAACGAGGATGGAACCCTGAATTGCAAAAGAAAGGGGAGACCAAAGTGGCAGAACTGGCCCGATTATTAAGGGCAAACTCAGCCAACGGCAAAAAGGAGACCCAGTCATCCTGATCAGCAGACACGAAACACCTCAAATAAGTCTCCAAGGTCTGATTAGTACGTTCCGTCTGGCCATTTGTCTGGGGATGAAATGCAGACGAAAAAGACAAATCAATGCCCATCCTGGCACAAAACGCCCGCCAAAATCTGGACACAAACTGGGATCCCCTGTCGGAAACGATATTCTCCGGAATACCATGCAGCCGAACCACATTCTGAAAAAACAGGGGCACCAACTCAGATGAGGAAGGCAGCTTGGACAAGGGCACCAAATGAACCATCTTAGAAAAGCGGTCACACACCACCCAAATGACGGACATCTTCTGAGAAACAGGGAGATCAGAAATAAAATCCATAGAGATGTGTGTCCAAGGCCTCTTAGGAACAGGCAAGGGCAACAACAACCCACTAGCCCGAGAACAACAAGGCTTGGCCCGAGCACAAACATCGCAAGACTGCACAAAAGTACGCACGTCCCGAGACAGGGAAGGCCACCAGAAGGACCTAGCCACCAAATCTCTGGTGCCAAAAATTCCCGGATGACCTGCCAACGCAGAAGAATGAACCTCCGAGATGACTCTATTGGTCCACTCATCCGGCACAAACAATCTACCAGGCGGACAACGATCAGGCCGATCCGCCTGAAACTCTTGTAAAGCACGTCGCAGGTCTGGGAAGACAGCAGACAATATCACCCCATCCTTAAGTATACCCGTAGGTTTAGAATCACCAGGGGAATCAGGTTCAAAACTCCTAGAAAGGGCATCCGCCTTCACATTCTTAGTACCTGGCAGATACGAAACCACAAAATTAAACTGGGAGAAAAACAACGACCAGCGCACCTGTCTAGGATTCAGACGTCTGGCCGACTCAAGATAAATCAAATTTTTGTGATCAGTCAAGACCACCACCTGATGTTTAGCACCCTCAAGCCAATGACGCCACTCCTCGAATGCCCACTTCATCGCCAAAAGCTCCCGATTACCGACGTCATAATTTCGCTCGGCGGGCGAAAATTTTCGAGAAAAGAACGCACAAGGTCTCATCACTGAACAATCTGAACTTTTCTGCGACAAAACCGCCCCCGCTCCGATCTCGGAAGCATCAACTTCCACCTGAAAAGGAAGAGAAACATCAGGCTGGCACAACACCGGAGCAGAAGAAAAACGGCGCTTAAGCTCCCGAAAGGCCTCCACAGCAGCAGGAGACCAATCTGCAACATCAGCACCCTTTTTAGTCAAATCAGTCAAAGGCCTGACAACGCTAGAAAAACCAGTTATAAATCGACGATAAAAGTTAGCAAAGCCCAAAAATTTCTGAAGGCCCTTAAGAGAAGTCGGTTGCGTCCAGTCACAAATAGCCCGAACCTTCACAGGATCCATCTCAATAGAAGAGGGGGAAAAAATGTACCCCAAAAAAGAAATCTTCTGAACCCCAAAAACACACTTTGAACCTTTAACAAACAGAGAATTGGTCCGCAAAACCTGAAAAACCCTCCTAACTTGTTGAACATGAGATTCCCAGTCATCCGAAAAAATCAAGATATCGTCCAAATACACAATCATAAATTTATCCAGATATTCACGGAAAATATTGTGCATAAAAGACTGAAAGACCGAAGGGGCATTTGACAGACCAAAAGGCATCACCAAATACTCAAAATGGCCCTCGGGCGTATTAAATGCGGTTTTCCACTCATCCCCCTGCTTAATTCGCACCAAATTATACGCACCGCGAAGATCAATCTTAGAGAACCACTTCGCCCCCTCAATGCGAGCAAATAAATCTGTCAGCAATGGCAAAGGATACTGATACTTGACTGTGATCTTATTCAAGAGTCTATAATCAATACAAGGTCTCAAAGAACCATCGCTTTTAGCTACGAAAAAGAACCCCGCTCCAAGAGGAGACGAAGAAGGACGAATATGTCCCTTTTCCAAGGACTCCCTAATATACTCTTGCATGGCAGCATGTTCAGGTACAGACAGATTGAATAGACGACCCTTAGGAAATTTACTGCCAGGGATCAAATCTATGGCGCAATCGCAATCTCTGTGAGGAGGAAGAGAATTAAGAGTAGATTCCTCAAAAACCTCACGATAATCAGACAAAAACTCAGGAATTTCAGAGGGAATAGATGAAGCAATGGAGACCAAAGATGTGTCCCCATGATTTCCCTGACATCCCCAGCTTAGTACAGACATTGTTTTCCAGTCAAGGACTGGGTTATGAGTTTGCAACCATGGCAATCCCAGCACCAACACATCATGTAGATTATACAGTACAAGGAAGCGAATCACCTCTTGATGGTCTGGAGTCATACGCATAGTCACTTGTGTCCAGTATTGTGGTTTATTACTAGCCAATGGTGTAGAATCAATACCCTTTAAAGGTATAGGAACTTCCAGAGGCTCTAGATCAAACCCACAGCGCCTGGCAAAGGACCAATCCATAAGACTCAAAGCGGCGCCAGAATCCACATACGCATCCGCAACAATAGAAGATAACGAACAAATTAGAGTTACAGACAAAATAAACTTGGACTGCAAAGTGCCAATAGCAGAGGATTTATCAACTTTCTTTGTTCGTTTAGAGCATGCTGATATAACATGAGTAGAATTTCCACAATAGAAGCACAAATGATTTTTGCGCCTATAAATCTGTCGTTCGCTTCTGGACAGAAAGCTATCACATTGCATACTCTGTGGTGCCTCTTCAGAAGACACCGCCAACTGGTGCACAGGTTTGCGTTCCCGTAAACGCCGATCAATCTGAATTGCCATTGTCATGGACTCATTCAGACCAGTAGGCGCAGGAAACCCCACCATGACGTCTTTTACAGCATCAGAGAGACCTTCTCTGAAAATTGCCGCCAGAGCGCACTCATTCCACTGAGTAAGCACAGACCATTTTCGAAATTTTTGGCAATATATTTCGGCTTCATCTTGCCCCTGAGAGAGGGCTATTAGGGCTTTCTCAGCCTGAATCTCCAAATTTGGTTCCTCATAAAGCAACCCCAAAGCCAGAAAAAACGCATCCACATTGAGCAACGCAGGATCCCCTGGTGCCAATGAAAATGCCCAATTTTGGGGGTCACCCCGCAGTAAAGAAATAACAATTTGTACTTGCTGGGCAGGATCTCCAGCAGAATGAGATCTCAGCAAAAGAAACAATTTACAATTGTATTTAAAATTTAGAAAACAAGATCGATCTCCAGAAAAAAACTCCGGTATAGGAATTTTAGGTTCAAACCGAGGAGCATGTAACAAAAAATCTTGTATATTCTGAACTTTAGAGGCAAGATTATTCAAATTGGTAGCCAGACTCTGGGGATCCATATTTCAACAGATAAAGTCTGAGCCATTCAGGGGTTAAGAGGAGAGGAAAACAGGAGACTGCAATTAGAGCTGGAGTGCAACTTCAGAGGAAGGAAAAAAAAAAAAAAAAAGGTTTCACATAGTTCCTTTTCTCTCCTGCTTCAGCCTATAGATTAAACATTTGGGCTGGCCATACTGTTATGGTTTCCAATGGCAAGGAAACATCAGAAGCATAGAATAAACGGACAAGCTCTCGGGTGATGGAAACTAGAGCTGACCGCGATGCTAAACCTACACACCACACTAGAAGTAGCCAGGGGGCATTCCTGCATTGTCTCTAGATGCCGCGCGCCAGCCGGAGAACTAACTACCCCTGGTAGAAGAAAACACAGTCCTGGCTTGCCTCCAGAGAATGTCCCCACAGGAGATAGCAGCCCCCCACATATAATAACAGTGAGAGCAGATGAAAAGACACACGTAGTATGAAAGCAGATTTAGCACAGAGAGGCCCGCTAACTAAATAGCAGAAAGATACAACAGAGGACTTCGCGGTCAGCTGCAAAACCCTTCAAAACACCATCCTGAAATTACCTTAACTCATGTGACAACTCATGCCACTGGAGTGGTAATTTCAGCCCAACAAGAGCTTCCAGCTGCAGAGATTCACATAAGTGCAAACTGGACAAAACATACAAAAATAGACTTAAGGACTAAAGTGTCCAACTTAGCTGAGCAGAAAACTGGGAGCAGGAACATGCAACAGAATCACTCTGGATACATTGATGGCCAGCATTAGAATGACTGAGGAGCAAGGTTAAATAGGATACTCCCACATCCTGATAGGAACAGGTGAACTGAGAAGGCAAAGCTTGCAGGACACCAGTACCACAAGAGACCACCGGGGGAGCCCACGAACCGAATCACAACAGGGGTCCCTGTCAGGGGTGGGATCCTGACAGAGGCCTAGCGAACAGAAAGAACATTACGGGACCGCGCCTGCACTTCATCGCGGCGGTACCCCAAGAAAGGACAAGAAGCGAGGTTTATTGTGCTGATTGAGAAACGAGATCAACGCAACAAGGAGAAACACCAGTAGGAGTCGTGCTGTAAGACGAGGCAACATCCTACTGAGGCGCGCAGCCGGTGGCCGGAAACGCCGAGGAAGTATTGAGCTCCAGGCCTTAGTTCAAACCTATGGCATGACAGTCAGTTCTAGGTGGGCTGTCTCACCCAAAATCACCTAAACTGACACAGGGGGCAACATTTGGAGAGGGGCGACTCTAGGGTCCCGGAAGACCTCCGAGCCTACCCGTCATACGGGTGCGTCCTAGCCATATCATCTGGGGGGACGAAGAAGAACATCATAAACGAGTTGTGAGGGAACTTCAGAAACAGACACAACAGTTGTGAGGACTATCCCGTAAGCACAGCAGGGAAGGACTACAACACACAAGCGCTAGAAGGTAGGCACAGATTTCCACCTGCAAAGGGAACTCTGGAGGTGCCATCGGACCGGCCGGACTCAGGTAGCCTGGTTAACTGTATTCCGGACTGAGGATCCTGAAGCTTTCAGTAAAGAGGTAAAGAGACTGCAACCTGGTGTCCTCGTTATTTACCGCGACCTACACCACACCACAACATCATCTCATTCTCAACTTTCACTGGACACCCCTCAGAAGGGTCACGGACCGGGCCTAGCCACCGTGACAACTCCAGGACTGAGACGCAGAGGCCCGGTACCGGGTTCCCCTCGGCCCTGCGGCAGTGGGGGCGCTCCATATGCTCCTCACACAATACATAGATCATATGTTTGAATATTTTGATTATTCAAGGTTATTTCCATTATTAAATGTTATCATCAATCCAGATTATTTGGTTCTAACTTGTGGATTGGTATGGGACTGAATAGTGGGACCCTTACCAGTCTCAAAATGCAGCCCTGAAGTGCCCATTTGGGTCTCACCTCTGGGACCCACACTTATTTGGGCATCAAGCTTACCTCCAGAATGGGGGTCTCCTAAGTTCCATTCATCATAGTAAGTTGGAAGCAGAGATTGTGTGGCTCTTTATTGATTTATGTGGAAGCTACCAGCTTCACATAGAAATAAATGGAGAGCCGTGCGCATGAGTGTCAATACATCCCCTGTCACATTAGATGACATGCATTAATGTAACATTCCAGCTATTTTTTTTTCTATATATATATTTTTTTTTAAAGGGAACCTGTCACCACGTTTTTGGAAGATGGGATAAAAATAGCGTTAAATAGGGGCAGAGGTGGGCGTTACATTAGTGTGTTTGTTATGCGTTTATTACCCACCTAAGTTGCCGAAATACCTTTGCAAAGTCTCCGTTTTCGCCTGTCAATCAGGCTGGTCTGGTCAAAAGGGCGTGTTGTCTTCCCCCAGATTTTGCGTAGTTTTCCGTTGGTGGCGTAGTGGTGTGCGCATGCCCAAGGTCCCGAATCCTCTGCCAGGGGATTTAAAAGAGCGCGCTGTTCGTTATTTCATTGGTGATCGGTGGGCGCGGCCATCTTCCTTTGGCCGCACGTGCGCAGAAGCGGCGCTCTGCTGGCCGCGGCTTCAGGAAAATGGCCGCCGCGATATCCATCTGCGCACGCGTGGCATCCCGCGGCCATTTTCCTGAAGCCGCGGCCAGCAGAGCGCCGCTTCTGCGCACGCGCGGCCAAAGGAAGATGGCCGCGCCCACCGATCACCAATGAAATAACGAACAGCGCGCTCTTTTAAATCCCCTGGCAGAGGATTCGGGACCTTGGGCATGCGCACACCACTACGCCACCAACGGAAAACTACGCAAAATCTGGGGGAAGACAACACGCCCTTTTGACCAGACCAGCCTGATTGACAGGCGAAAACGGAGACTTTGCAAAGGTATTTCGGCAACTTAGGTGGGTAATAAACGCATAACAAACACACTAATGTAACGCCCACCTCTGCCCCTATTTAACGCTATTTTTATCCCATCTTCCAAAAACGTGGTGACAGGTTCCCTTTAATGTTCCCATTTGTTAGTTATCAGTATTGTATGTTCAATGTTTGAATTACAATACTTCCTGTTCTCCATCATCTGTGTTTTCAACGCATCTTCGGTCTTCTTCTGGTTCTTGTGACCACAGATTTGATTAGCCGGCTCATACAGCATTTCTCTGTAGACCAGAGGTCAATTTCTGAGACTTAGAACAAGGCTGTCCTAGAACTACATTAAGAAAGGAAGTAGCAGTCGGTTGTGTGAGAGCTGCCATCAAAAAAGAGCTGCCATCACATTATACAGGAGAGAGACCAGAGCAGCACTGGAAATGGCAGAAACAGAGATCAGTAGGTATGTTAATACATATACTGTAAATACAGTACTAATAGCTATTGGGTTAGGGATTTAAAATAAAATATTGATGTGGTACTTTAAGGGATCCACATTTAAGAGATAGGTATAATTTTCAGAGGAAATCTAATTTCTCAAACATCCATAGGGTATACCTTAAACATCTAAAAATCAGGCATTTAATTCACTTTTAGCAAGGTTTACTTTCAATGAATGTTAAGAAGTTAATTAACATTTTTATTGCTAGTACATATATACGGTGCCTTTGCGAAAGTATTCGGCCCCCTGGAACTTTTCAACCTTTTCCCACATATCATGCTTCAAACATATCATGCTTCAAATGTAAATTTTTGGTGAAGAATCAACAAGTGGAACACAATTGTGAAGCTGAACGAAATTTATTGGTTATTTTAAATTTTTGTGGAAATTCAAAAACTGAAACGTGGGTCTACCTTAATAAGACATTTTCTAATTGACACTTAAAAGGAATCTGTCAGCAGGTTCTTGCTACCTCATTTGAGAGCAACCTGATGCAGGCTATGAGAAGCTGAATCCAATGATGTATCACTTAGATTATTAGGTGCAGCTGTTCACACAATCAGAACTTTTGAATTTAGCAATGTAGCAGAGCTGAGAAAGCTAGCCCCGCCCACACCAGGCTCTCAGTGTACAAAGTCAATAGACCATAAGATGCATAGTTGCTAGTCCAGCAATATTAATCTCTTAGGCTACTTTCACACTAGCGTCGGGCTCGGCCCGTCGCGGTGCGTCGGGCCGAGGTTCCCGACGCTAGCGTTGTCTCCGTCGCAGCGGATGCATTTTTCCAGCGCATCCGCTGCCCCATTGTGAGGTGCGGGGAAGTGCGGGGAGGTGGGGGCGGAGTTCCGGCTGCGCATGCGTGGTCGGAAAAAGCAGACCGTCGGGAGCAAAAAACGTTACATGTAACGTTTTTTGCTCCCGACGGTCCGCCACAGCACGGCGCAACCATCGCACGACGGTTGCGACGTGTGTCATTGCGTCACAAATGCGTCGCTAATGTTAGTCAATGCAGAAAAAACGAATCCTGCAAGCACTTTTGCAGGATGCGTTTTTTCGGCAAAACTACGCATTGCGACGTAATGCAGTTAACGCCAGTGTGAAAGTAGCCTTAGTGATAAATCCTTCACAGCAAACAACAGCACGCTGTGACAATTGACACATCCCTGAATTCTGTGTTTCAGCCTCAATCTCCTGATGTCTTCAGATTGCATAGCAAAAACCTGCTGACAGATTCCCTTTAATTTCCCAACACCACAAGATTTTTGGAACTGACAGAAAAAATATAATTGGTAGATATGTAAGAATGTTAAAAGTTTTCCTTTTCTGTGTTTTGGACACCTAAATGGGTTCATTTTACAACTGATGTAAATATTGACCAAAATTCTGTTCACATTGAGGATCTTGCCAATGGATATCATCATTAAAATTAGTGCAAATCAATATTTGCATGAAATAATTTATATTAATAAACTATACAAGCAAAAAAAGCAATATATATAGCAAAGTAAATAATAAGGTGCCAAATCTATAATGGACTGTTATTATATTTATGACGATGGTTGGCTCCTGTATTGTACTGTATGCAATTTCATATTTATGTATGGTTTATTTTACTAAATGGCAAGAGAGAAAGCTGGTGAGTGAGTGTGTTTGTACCTACTTGTAAAGAATGTGAATGTAATTCTATTATTAGACCTTATTAACATTTTTACTATGGCATAAAATCTTTAGTACGAATTACTTCAGGCCTCACAGAGCCGTTCTTCTAGAACCATAATTCAAAATGATTTCCTGCCGTGTCATTTTAATAATACACCTGGCTGAGACTACCCTGTCATTATCTGCTCAAGATAGCTATAAAAAGTGTGTCAATTAGATTCTAATGTATTCAGCAAGCATGCTGGAAAGCTGATTTTCCTTGAACATTATCACAAATCAGTACAACTCGACATTATTCTGCAAATACTTGATGGATGTGTATCTAGTACCATTTGTGCACAGATTAAACTGTGGCTTTATGGTAAGATTTTATAGACGCAGGTGCAATCAGGTACATATTTTATTTCAGGTTCGTTGATGTGGCATTCTAAAGTATCAGGAAAGAAACAATAAAAAAGATGGATGTAACTATATAGCAAACAGATAGCGAGTGCTACTTTGTTTGTTTTTGTTTTAGTTGAATGAAAAGCTGCATTTACCATCGGGATTTAATCTACATGCACAAAATGTTGAACTGTCATCTGTCACTATTACATGCCACAGCGAGCAAACTTGCACATGTAAATAGCAGCATATATACAATAGTAACATAGTAACATAGTTAGTAAGGCCGAAAAAAGACATTTGTCCATCCAGTTCAGCCTATATTCCATCATAATAAATCCCCAGATCTACGTCCTTCTACAGAACCTAATAATTGTATGATACCATATTGTTCTGTTCCAGGAAGACATCCAGGCCTCTCTTGAACCCCTCGACTGAGTTCGCCATCACCACCTCCTCAGGCAAGCAATTCCAGATTCTCACTGCCCTAACAGTAAAGAATCCTCTTCTATGTTGGTGGAAAAACCTTCTCTCCTCCAGACGCAAAGAATGCCCCCTTGTGCCCATCACCTTCCTTGGTATAAACAGATCCTCAGCAAGATATTTGTATTGTCCCCTTATATACTTATACATGGTTATTAGATCGCCCCTCAGTCGTCTTTTTTCTAGACTAAATAATCCTAATTTCGCTAATCTATCTGGGTATTGTAGTTCTCCCATCCCCTTTATTAATTTTGTTGCCCTCCTTTGTACTCTCTCTAGTTCCATTATATCCTTCCTGAGCACCGGTGCCCAAAACTGGACACAGTACTCCATGTGCGGTCTAACTAGGGATTTGTACAGAGGCAGTATAATGCTCTCATCATGTGTATCCAGACCTCTTTTAATGCACCCCATGATCCTGTTTGCCTTGGCAGCTGCTGCCTGGCACTGGCTGCTCCAGGTAAGTTTATCTTTAACTAGGATCCCCAAGTCCTTCTCCCTGTCAGATTTACCCAGTGGTTTCCCGTTCAGTGTGTAATGGTGATATTGATTCCTTCTTCCCATGTGTATAACCTTACATTTATCATTGTTAAACCTCATCTGCCACCTTTCAGCCCAAGTTTCCAACTTATCCAGATCCATCTGTAGCAGAATACTATCTTCTCTTGTATTAACTGCTTTACATAGTTTTGTATCATCTGCAAATATCAATATTTTACTGTGTAAACGTTCTACCAGATCATTAATGAATATGTTGAAGAGAACAGGTCCCAACACCGACCCCTGCGGTACCCCACTGGTCACAGCGACCCAGTTAGAGACTATACCATTTATAACCACCCTCTGCTTTCTATCACTAAGCCAGTTACTAACCCATTTACACACATTTTCCCCCAGACCAAGCATTCTCATTTTGTGTACCATCCTCTTGTGCGGCACGGTATCAAATACAATGATTTCACTGAAGGAGATTTCAAATACTCATACTCATTTTCAAATCATCATGATACGTAATGTGTAAATGGGTCATAAACGAACACTATAGGCAAAACCTATACACTGACAATCTAAGTTATCTAGTACGGGGTCTCAAAGGAACAATATAAAGCGTATTAAACTAGCAATCAAGAAATTCTGTGTCTGTACCGCCTTCTCAACAGCCTATAACGTATATATACATGCATAACACAGCACGGCAGTTTTGCTCAAAACGTTATTCAAATGTTATTTCGGCTACTTTTTTTGACACTATTGAAATGTTAGTTTCTAATCCCTTCACGGCATATCCTTGCCTTTGATGCTGGCTCGCACGCCGAGCCCCCATTTTTACCATATGATAGCTGATGCATTGCTATGTTTAGCAAGTAATCAGACGACAGATGATTGCAGCTTCAAGTCCCTTAAGAGGACTATTAAATACAGTAAAAAGTAAATGTTTTTAAAAATATATAAACAAAGTTTAAATCGCCACCATGATGCCCGATTTAAAAATAAAATAATGCAAAAAAATACACGTTTGTTATAGCTGCGTTCATAAAGGCCAATCTTTCAAAACATAAAATAAATTAATCCAATGGGTGAACTAAACAGCTCAACGGGAAAAAAAATGAAAACACCAGAATTCCTTTTTTTGGCCTCTGTCACATTGCAATAAAATGTAATAAGAGGCTATTAAAAGAACATATCTACCCCAAAATAGTATCAGTAAGCTCTAGACGCAATAAATAAGCCATCTGAAAACTGAAAGAGTTAAAGGGCTTAGAAAATGGTGACACAGACAAAGGTTTCTTTTTTTATAAATTTCCAAAGGTTTTTTCACTACCTGTATAAAAAACTATACATGTTAGGTATCTGCATAATTGTACAAACCTGGAAAATCCAATTTTACAGTATAGTGAACATTGTAAAATAAAAAAAAAAAAAAAAATTTAAATTGCACTTTTCCTTTCAATTTAGAAACACTTGGATTTTTTCCCCACCTTCCAGTGCATCACATGATAAAGTGATTGATATCATTGAAACGTACAACTCTTCCTGCAAAAAATAATCCCTCATACAGTATTGTGGACAGAAAACTAAAGAAGTTATGGCTCTTGGAAGAAGTGAAGGGGGTGAAGGGGTTAAAGGAAAGTAATCATCAGAAAATTACCTATTAGTTAAATAAGGTTTTTGTGTTACATGAGTTTAAAAAAAGAGACTTTCTTTCAAAAGAAATAATCTTGCAATTTTCGAACTGACCCCTGGGGCTTTTTTAGACTTTAAAATCCTGTCCATTAACCCCTTTACCCTCGAAGGTGGTTTGCACGTTAATGACCAGGCCAATTTTTTCAATCCTTACCACTGTTACTTTATGTGGTAATAACTCTGGAACGCTTTAACGGATCCCATTGATTCTGAGACTGTTTTTTTGTAACATATTGTGCTTTATGATAGCGGTAAAATGTATTTGTTACAATTTGCATTTATTTGTGAAAAAAAAACAGAAATTTGTTGAAAATGTTGAAAGTTTTGCAATTTTCCAACTTTTAATTTTCATGCCCTTAAATCAAAGAGATGCGTCACGAAAAATACTTAATAAGTAACATTTCCCACATTTCTTTTTTTGTTAGGAAGTTATAAGAGTTAAAAGTTGACCAGCGGTTTCTCATTTTTACAACAAATTTACAAAACCATTTTATTTAAGGAACCACATAACATGTGAAGTCACTTTGACTGGTCTGTATGAGAGAAAATGCCCAAAAGTGATACCATTCTAAAAACTTCACCCCTCAAGGTGCTCAAAACCACATTCAAGAAGTTTATGTAGTTCACAGGAATTTTTGGAATGTGGACATGGGTAACAGGAAAAAATGGACCCCAAAATGTGTTGTGTAAATTCTCCTGAGCATGTCAATACCCCATATGAGGGAGAAAACCACTGTTTGGGTGCATGGCAGAGCTTGGAAGTAAAGGAGCATCATTTGCTTTGTGAATGCAAAATTTGCTGGAACAAATGGCGGATGCCATGTCACGTTTGGAGAGCCTCTGCTGTGCCTAAACAGTAAAAATCCCCCTCAATTGACATCATTTTGGAAACTAGACCCCTCAGGGAACTGATCTAGATGTGTATTGAGCACATTGAACCCTCAGGTGCTTCACAGAAGTTTATAACGCTGAGCCATAAAAGTAAAAAAAAACACATTTTCCCCACAATTTTTTTTAATATAAAATATTGCATTTTCAGAAGGGTAACAGGAGAAATTGCACCATACAATTTGTTGTGCAGTTTCTTCTGAGTACACCGATGCCCAATATGAGAGAAAAAGTCAAAGTTACTTACTGGTAATGGGATTTTTCAGAGCCCATGACAGCACCATGGAGAGAGGGGATTGCCGTTCAGGGACAGGAAACCTACAGATAAAAGGATGATACCATTCCCTCGCATCAGTTGGTTTACAGAGCATAGGAGGACCTCCAGGTTAATGACAACAATTATATATCTTTATCATACTGCTTATCAGAAAACACACTGTTTCTATACATAAATCACACCACAAACAGTGAAAGTGTGCTACCCACACACATGGTGGGAGGGAATAAATGGGTGCTGCCATGGGCTCTGAGAAATCCCATTACTGGTAAGTAACAATGTATTTCTCCTTCCCCCATGACAGCACCACAGAGAGAATTACATAGAGTTGTAACTTAGGGATGGACCACAGTCTGAAGAACCCTTTTCCCAAAGGCTAGGTCAGAAAAAGAGACTAGGTCCAGTCGATAGTGCTTGAAAAAGGTAGAAGGTGATGACCAAGTGACAGCCTTACAGGTCTATTTTATTGATACCTCCAACCTTTCTGCCCAGGAGGTTGCCACTGCTCTTGTAGAATGAGTTATCAGACCCTCCAGGGCTATATTCTCACCAGAAGAAAAGGCCAAAGCTATTGCATCTTTAATCCATCTCGCCAAGGTAATTTTCTTTTCTTTTTGGACTATTCTAAAGTGGCCTTCTATGAGCCCTGACCTAAATCCTATTAAGCATCTTTGGAAAGAGCTAAAACATGCCGTCTGGAAAAGGCAAACTTCAAACACGAGACAACTGGAGCAGGTTGGTCTTGAGGAGTGGGCCAAAATACCTGTCGAGAGGTGCAGAAATCTCATTGACAGTTACAGGAATTGTTTGATTGCAGTGATTGCCTGAAAAGGTTGTGCAACAAAATATTAAGCTAAGGGTACCATCATTTCTGCCCAGGCCTATTTCATGAGGTTTTGTTTTTTAAAAAATTCTGTGGAAGCATAGTTGAAAAGCAATGTCTGACTTTTCATAGATTTTTTATTTATTATTACTTTTGTCAGATTCAAGTTATTTCTGTGACCATTTTGGGTTTTTCTGTCATTAAACAAGGGGTACCAACAATTGTGTCCATGTGTGTAATAGGCCTTGCCTAAGGCACAGGTTAGGAGGCAACTATATATGGCCATCATTGGGTGCATTTTTATGCCCTGGACTCCAAAACTTACCTATTAGCCCTTTCTCTGAGAATCATTTCAGGGACCAATTATGTTAGAACAATAGAAATGTTCTCACTTTCGTTGGATTCCACTACATAAAGCATAAATCATTGGCTAAGATTGCCATTATATTTTATTTTGGACATTGGAGTTTGCTCTCAATTACAGTGGGGGAATTCCTTGCTGATTTTAAAAGTTTGCCCACTGACAAAGACATGAAAAGTCCATAATTTTAAGGGTAGGTTAATTTTAACTTTGAGAGATAGAATATCAAAAATAAAATCCAGAAAATCATAATGTATAAATTATATAAATGTATTTGCATTTTTCAGTGAGAAACAAGTATTTGATCCCCTTCCAACAACCATTAAGAGTTTTTGCTCCTACAGACCAGTTAGACATCCCTAATTAACTTGTTGCCTGCATTAAAGACAGCTGTCTTACATAGTCACCTTTATAAAAGACTCCTGTCCACAGACTCAATTAATCAGTGAGACTCTAACCTCTACAGCATGGGCAATATCAAAGAGCTTTATAAAGATGTCAGGGACAATATCATAGACCTGCACAAAGCTGAAATGGGCTACAAAACCATAAGTAAAACACTCGGTGAGAAGGAGACAACTGTTGGTGCAATAGTAAGAAAATGGAAGAAATACAAAATGACGGTCAATCGACATCGATCTGGGGCACCATGCAAAATTACATCTCATGGGTGTCCTTGATCATGAGGAAGGTGAGAGATCTGCCTAGAACTTCACTGTCTTGTGATTTTTAAGTCATGAAATAAATTTGAAGATTTTACTCAAGGAGCTGGAACAAAGACCTTTTTTTTTTCTCTCATGTTGCATATCGTCTCATCACGACGGAGGTTCCGTGCACCTGGAAGGTGGTGAGCTGGCTTCATTTCTCTGTGTTGATTTCATGTTCTAACTTGGAACACAGTCACCTAGAAAACCATTGGTAACACATTATGCTGTAAAGGTTTAAAATCCTAAAGTGCCAGCAAGTTCCCCCTGCTCACAAAGCCACATGTTCAGGCCTGTCTAAAGTTTGAGAATGAACACCTGGATGATTCTGTGAGTGAATGCGAGAAGGTGCTGAGGTCAGATGAGACAAAAATTGAGGTATTTGGCATTAACTCAACTCGCCGTGTTTGGAGGAAGAGAAATGCTGCCCATGACCCAAAGAACACCATTCCCACTGTCAAGCATGGAGGTGGAAGCATTATGTTTTGGGGACGATTCTCTGCTAAGGGTACAGGACTACTTCACAGCATCAATGAGAGAATAGATGGAGCCATGTACCGTAAAATCCTGAGTGACAACATTCTTTCCTTCCTCCAGGACATTAAAAATGGGTCGTGGCTGGGTCTTCCAGCAAGACAATGACCCAAAACATATAGCCAAGGCAACAAAGGAGTTTCTCAAAAAGAAGCACATTAAGGCTCGTGGAATGTTAACGGGTTGAATACCCCAATCAAGAGGAAAAAGGTACTGAATTTTTTACATAAGAAAATTTTCCATATTATTTTTCTACAGGAAACACACTAGATAAAAAATAACCATCTGTCTCTGTATAGTAGGAAGTATACCCTGTGCACAGAAGCTTCATATTAAAAAAAAACAGCTGGGAGTGGCCATACTAATTCATAAATGCCTTAAATATGAAATTCTTGATATGTTGGAGGACCCACAAGGGAGATTTCTTCTGGTCAAAATTGTGATAGAAGGGATGAGCTTTAGTCTGGTTAATATTTACGCCCCTAATACTCCTGACTCACAATTTCAAGCAAAAAATTTTGGATAGCATGGCGGGGTGGGACACATCTCGGATAGTCATGGGAGGCGACTTCAATGAAGTATGTGATGCCTCTATGGACAGATCTAAGCTGCGGATCACTCAACAAACAGCACAGGGTAACTGAATACAATCGTTGTCAGACCAATTGGATTTGGTAGATGTCTGGAGGATGCAGCACCCAATAGAGAGGGACTACTCTCATTACTCCCATGTGCATGACTCTCACGCCAGGATTGACTGCTGGCTATTACATTCATCACTATTACCATTAATACTACAGACAGACATACAAAATATTCATATATCAGATCATGCTCCAGTAACATTTAATTCAAGCTTAACAAACCCAGTACACCGAGAGAGGAGATGGCATTTTCCCTCATACCTATACCAGTAGGACGACTTTAAAAAATATCTCCAACTGTCGTGGGAGGTCTATAAGAGTGACAATCGCAGTCATTGTGATGACGCGCATTTATTCTGGATGACTTCTAAGGCTGTGTTAAGGGGTCAGATTATTTCCTATGTTAGTAATAAAAGAAAAGAATTAATGAAACGAACATTAGAAATACAAAAATCACTAACCGAAGCATATAAAGAATTCAAATTGAACAATACACCACTAACAAAACAGAAATTTTTAGAGGCCAAAGAGAAAGCAGAAACATTGGCACACAAGATGGCCATGCATAATTTAGACTACCAAAAACATAAATATTTTAAATCTGGTAACAAACCAGGGAGGGTGCTAGCATCCCTTACACGTCCGTATAGGACGGCTGCGAGAATACATAAAATACAGCAACATAATGGTCCTATATTAACAAGGAATGAGGACATAGTGAATGAATTTGGGTCATTTTTTGGTGAGTTGTATAAATTAGAGCCAGGAGAGGGTGGGGGAAATGGGAACTTCTTAAAAAGCCATTTAGCACCAACACTCATGGAAGAGGGCCATCAACTCCCTATTACTCCCATGGAAATTCTACAGGTCATAAACAAACTTAAATTATCCAAGGCCCCTAGCCCAGATGGGTTCAGTAATGAACATTATAAATTTCTGGGGCCCCCCATGGCATCACACCTTAGTGAGTTGTACAATAATATAGTCAAAAGTGGTCACCTCCCAGATCGGTTTAACGAAGCTGCTATTATTGTTCTTCCAAAACCGGGTAGGGACCATATGCAAGTTGAGGGTTATAGACCAAATCTATAAATCTATCTATGTAAATCTATTACATATAACATTAGAACGACACTGGGAGCTATATCTTACAGTAGAGCGCATAAACATATGAAAACCATTGTAGTTAGCCTCGACAGGGGCGGATTATAATAGGGTCAATCTGGGCGGTAGCCCAGGGCCCAGCGGTGTGGGGGGGCCCTCGGCTATCGCTCAGATTGCCCACCGCCAGTCAGGGCATTACTGCCCTGACTGGCGTATAGGCCCGGTGGGCAGAGAGGGGGCCCGCATCGGGCCCCGTCTCATCTGCTCACCGGGCCCCTACCAGCGCTGCGGCAGTTTCAGTATTGACGTGCAGGCGCGCGCCCGCACGTCAATAGTTAACAACAGCCGCCAGCCAATTGGAGGCTGGTAGCTGAAGTCTGCCGCAGGCGCAGCACACACGTCGCCGTGTCTGACGTCATTGTCAGTCGCCGGCGAGTGTGCGCTGCAGGAGGGAGCTCGCCGCTGGAGCGCACAGGACAGGTGAGGAGAACTCGTTTTTTTTTTTTTTTCTTTGCTAACGGCCAGATTGCTGGACACACTGGGGATGCTGGAGAGAAGACACTGGGGCAGATTGGAGACACTGACTGGGGCAGAATGCTGGAGACACTGGGGCAGATTGCTGGAGACACTGGGGGCAATTGCTGGAGACACTGGGGGCAAATTGCTGGAGACACTGGGGGCAATATGCTGGAGACACTGGGGGCAATATGCTGGAGATACTGGGGGTGGGGGCAATATGCTGGAGACACTGGGGGTGGGGGCAATATGCTGGAGACATTGGGGGCAATATGCTGGAGACACTGGGGGCAATATGCTGGAGACACTGAGGGCAATATGCTGGAGACACTGGGGGCAATATTGGAGACACTGGGGCAGATTGCTGGAGACACTGGGGCAGATTTCTGGAGACACTGGGGGCAGATTTCTGGAGACACTGGGGGCAAAATGCTGGAGACACTGGGGCAGATTGCTGGAGACACTGGGGGCAGATTGCTGGAGACACTGGGGGAAGATTGCTGGAGACACTGGGGGCAATATGCTGGAGACACTGGGGGCAATATGCTGGAGACACTTGGGCAATATTCTGGAGACACTGGGGCAGATTGCTGGACACACTGGGGCAGATTGCTGGAAACACTGGGGCAGATTGCTGGACACACTGGGGCAGATTGCTGGACACACTGGGGGCAATATGCTGGACACACTGGGGGCAATATGCTGGACACACTGGGGCAGATTGCTGGACACACTGGGGGCCATATGCTGGACACACTGGGGGCAATATGCTGGACACACTGGGAGCAATATGCTGGACATACTGGGGGCAATATGCTGGACACACTGGGGGCAGTATGCTGGACACACTGGGGCAGATTGCTGGACACACTGGGGCAGATTGCTGGACACACTGGGGGCAGTATGCTGGACACACTGGGGGCAGTATGCTGGACACACTGGGGGCAGTTTGCTGGACACACTGGGGGCAGTATGCTAGACACACTGGGGGCAGTATGCTGGACACACTGGCGGGCAGTATGCTGGACACACTGGGGGCAGTATGCTGGACACACTGGGGGCAGGACTGGAGGCATGGGCAGAATGTAGATATGGGGCATGATTGGAGACACGGGGCAGAATGAAAGACAAGGGGCAGGATAGGATCATGGGTCAGGATGGATACGATGGGGATAGACGGGGCAGGATGGGGAGATCATATGGGGTAGAATGGATACTCATGAGGGCAGGATGTGAGAACATATGGCTGGAGCCAGGAATGAGACACACGGGGCCAGGATGGGAAATATTATTATCATAGGGGCTAATTAAGGGATATTATTACTGCAGTGATGTATTTATTTTATTTTGAGTATATTGTGTTAAATGGGGGGGTGGTCCTGTTACTTTGCAGAGTGACACTATGTCGCCTTTTTTTCTTCATGTTGTGTAATGTAGAAGTTGGGAAAAATTAAGTAATGTGTTCTGCAAGCAGAGCTCTAGATAACTGTGTTATTTCCTGCAGAGACGAGCCCTGGCTGGAAGAAATGATGGCGGTCTGTGCTGGATGAAAGATGAAGGACTTCACCTAGAGACGTCACTGGTGAGTCAGTGTTACCTATACACTAACACTATACACTGTATACTATATACAGAGGTCCTGTGTACAATGTCACCAGTGATCACTGTATTACCTATACACTATATACAGAGCTCCTGTGTATAATGTCACCGGTGATCACTGTATAACCTCTACACAGACACTGCATACTAAGTATAGATCTCCTGTGAATACTGGCACTTATGGTGATAGTATTGTGTTTTTTGTTTTTTTTTATCACTGATCAGTATTGTAGTATTCAGTCACTATGTGGTGGTAACATGTGGTCTGGAAATGGTGTTGCGGTATTTGTCCCTTGTATGTGCTATTTGGTCACCATGTGGTGGTAATATGTGGTCTTGACATGGTGTAGCGGTATTTGTTCCTTGTATGTGATATTATTCGATCACTGTAGTTGTAATATGTGGTCTGATCATGGTGCGGTGGTATTTGTTCTTTGTATGTGATATTATTGGTCATTTTAAAAATTGAAAAATAAATCAAAATATACTTAAATTGTATTGCATATTTTAACAAATATTTAATAGGTTAGAGTAGAGTAGGGCCCGGCCAAAAGTGTCTACCGTGTTATGGTGGTGGCTTACAAAATCTTTGTCACATGACCCCTCCCGTCACATGACCCTCCCGTCACATGACCCCCCCGTCACATGACCCCCCATCACATGACCCCCATCACATGATGGCCCACAGTGTCTGAACAGCCCGGGGCCCTGGCTACCCTTAATCCACTCCAGAGCCTCGATGCTGATAAGGCATTCGATAGGGTGGCCTGGGACTATTTGCATGATCTGCTAACTTTTAGAAAATTTGGCCCTTGGTTCTGCAATGCGGTTAAAACAATTTATAAACACCCGGAATCCAGAATGTCCATAAACAACACCCTGTCTAGGCCTTTTGAAATTCAACGAGGAACGCGGCAGGGCTGCCCTTTGTCTCCCCTGTTATTTAATTTGGCGCTAGACCCGCTCCTAAGAACATTGCAGACTGAGACGGCATTTGAAGGCGTAAAGGTAGGAGCCACCTCAATAAAAATCTCAGCTTTTGCTGACGATATTCTTTTATTCATTGCTAATCCAGCCCATGCAGTTCCGGCCATAATGGATATTTTGGAGGATTTTGGCAGATGCTCAGGCTTTAGGGTCAATTATAACAAATCTGAGGCCCTGGCACTCTTCAGATCTGAGAGATTGCGCGATCCATTATTCCATTTTCATTGGAGCCAAGAGTCTATTAAATATTTGGGAATAAGGCTCCCAGCAGATCCATCCGTTCTATATAGAATCAATTATAGACCACTGATATCCTCAATAATTAGCCTCCTACACTCGTGGAAACATTTCAAATTATCCTTTTCAGGCCGATGTCACTTGATCAAAATGATAGTGTTTCCTAAATTGCTATATGCTTTTCAGACTGTTCCTCTTTTACTATCCAGGGCAGATCTCAGTCTGTTAAACACAACTTTTAGGAAATTTATCTGGGCTGATGGAGGTAGGACACGCATAGGGCTATTAAAATTGCAGGCATCAAGGGCAGAGGGCGGAATTAACTTCCCCGACGTAGGAAGGTATAACTTAGCAGCCAACTTTAGATACGCCATAGACTGGATACGGGGAGTGTCTCATTTAGCTAATGTTGGTTTAGAGCAACAGATGTGTCCACATATCTCACTGTCATCAGTGCTGCATTTGAGTGGGGAGGGGCTCCCGACTGAACTTCAGGAACACCCGACAATATGGCAAATGATACAGACTTGGAGACGTTGTAGAAGGCTTTGCAAGTTACGGGCTGGGATATCTCCATTTCAACCATTTCTAGGTAATCCTGGGTTTCTAAGAGGCACTCCACCTTCATTCTATAGACTTCTAGCGGACCAGGGTTGCAAGCAAGAAATAGACTTGATGGACTTTAGTTTTTCTGTACCCTCTATTGACACAGCATCACAACGTTTTCCGTTGTTTAATAACAATCCTTTTCTGTTCCTACAGGCACATAGTTTGGTACAAAAGTGCCTGCTGACTGGAGACATGGGTGAGGGGAGGAGGGACTTGGACAGCCTTATCAGAAACTCAAGATCTCAGCCGGCATCTACAAGTAGCATCTACTCTCTATTACGTAAAAGATGGTCATGGGAGGGGAGAGGTACGGGATTAGCAAAATGGTCAAAAGACTTTCCAGGCTTTGGGGTTGGGGACTTCCTTGATGCTACTACAGCACAGAGAAAAATTCTGACATATAATAGCTATACAGACATGGCTCTATTGATTCTACACAGGGCTTATATCACCCCATATTTGCAGTCTAGGATGTCTCCTTCAACTCTTTGTTTTTGCTCCAAATGCAAAACACGCAATACTGATATATATCATCATCTATGGAGTTGTGCAAGGATTCAGGAGCTATGGGGCACCATACATGATGAGCTACAGAGGTTGTGTGGGGTTAGCTTCCCGCTCACACCACAGTGGGCCATTTTTAACATTTTGGAGGAAGCTCATCACAAACTGCCTAAACATATTAAGGCTACACTCATAATTTGGGCCTCGGCAACCAGGAAAAGCATATTGCAACACTGGCTGAGTCCGACTGTCCCACCACAATCCCTTATACACGCCAAAATCATGTTCCTTTTTAAAATGGAGTGGTTAGATGCGTTGACCAGTAGGGAAAAGATGTCCGGCAAATTTCTAACAACATGGTCTCTCTTCATCCCGTCTCTTCCTCTGGAGATTAGGGAAAAATTACGAACTCACTTTGAAAATACTCAATGGTATCTAATGCAGCGGATAAGTGGTTACACACCAATTCCATAACACAATTAAAATGTGGAGTGCACGCAGAAAAGAAGAATTGGGGAGGGAATAGGGAGGGTTGGGGTTTTTTGGGTACTTATGACTGCTATGTGATACGTCTAATTATAATGTTTATATACACTGTTAATTTTAAAATTCAATAAAAAGAATTAAAAAAAAGAAGCACATTAAGGTCATGGAGTGGCCTAGTCAGTCTCCAGACCTTAATCCTATAGAAAACTTATGGAGGGAGTTGAAATTCTGAGTTGCCAAGTGACAGCCTCAAAATCTTAATGATTTAGAGATGATCTGCAAAGAGGAGTGTACCAAAATTACTCCTGACGTGCCCAAACCTCATCATCAACTGCAAAAAAATGTCTGACTGCTGTGCTTGCCAACAAGGGTTTTGCCACCAAGTATTATGTCCTGTTTGCCAGAGGGATCAAATACTTATTTCTCACTGCAAAATGCATATAAATTTATATAATTTATGCAATGTGATTTTCTGGATTTTATTTTTGACATTCTATCTCTAAATTTTAAAAATAACCTACCCTTAAAATTATAGACTGTTCATGTCTTTGTCAGTGGGCAAACTTACAAAATCAGCAAGGGATCAAATACTTATTTCCCCCACTGTACAACCACCCCCTAGGCCTAGGTCAAAACCAAGTTGTCAAGATATTCATGCTGCCTTTCCTGAAGAGCAGATTTTAAATTTTATATGTAACGGGGTGCCAAGCAGTAGTCGTTTGTGAGGTACTTCTCGTTTATGCCTGTCACATTACATGAAGGTGGTGATCCTGGCTGGGTGTGTGGACTTCATCTATAGGGACGCTATGCCCATACAGACCTCATGATGTTGGAAATATCAGCTGGCCTGGACCAATTGTTGTAGAGGGAGACCAGCAGTCCAAAATGAACAGTATTTTACTAAACAGCCACTTGGTTTGGACTATATACCATAGATAGCAGGTATATAACTTCACAAACGTTTCCTTTACAACACTGAGCATTTTCACACACGTTCTCTTTACTTCTTCCTAATTTATAAGTTCCTGAAGAGACTTGTGCCAGGAACAAACTTATTTGTTTGATATTTTGTTCTTGGCACACGTCTCTTTCAGATGCTTTGTTTTTTGTGCCATATGGGGACAAGACATACCTTGAAATTGGATTGCATTATTAGGGTAATGTATTCAAAATATACTTGTTTTTGCCTCAACTAGTTTGTTCCCTTCAGCACACCACAAGACGATACTACAGTCCAGTTAGTGAGAGTCCTATTTTCAACCTGAAGTTCCTCATCCCCTCTCCCTCTTTAAGGAACTAGTAAGCCAGGGGTGCTCCAGATTATACTGCCTGTGGTAATTACGTGTATTTTCCAGGAGTTAAAGGGGTTTTCCCACAAAATACATATTAAATAATAGATCTTGGAATAATAATAATTTACACAATTGGATGTGTTTAAATAAAATGTTCCTGTGCTGAGATAATCTTATAAATGTTCCCCTGCTGTGTACTGTGTAATGGCTGTGTCTGGCTATGCAGGAACATGGTCTGATCATACCACAGCTCCTGGGCAGGGGAGGAAGAAAAAGAGAGTATACAGACAGGACAGTACAGGATCACATCTGATTCATTCTTTGAAGTAAAACATTACTTAAAAACAGGCAGTGAAATGTTTTGCCTCACATCAGCTTTGATCCCGTGCTGTACTGTCTGTGGTATGATTAAATCATTCATGTTCCTGCTCAGCCATCACAGTACATAGCATTTTTCAATAAATTTACAAAACCTGTTTCTTTAGGGATCTATTCAGATTTCAATGGACTTTCAAGGGCCTATACACTCACTGGCCACTTTATTAGGTACACCATGCTAGTAACGGGTTGGACCCCTTTTGCCTTCAGAACTGCCTCAATTCTTCGTGGCATAGATTCAACAAGGTGCTGGAAGCATTCCTCAGAGATTTTGGTCCATATTGACATGATGGCATCACACAGTTGCCGCAGATTTGTCGGCTGCACATCCCTGATGCGAATCTCCCGTTCCACCACATCCCAAAGATTTCATGTTGTTTACGCCAAATTCTGACCCTACCATCCGAATGTCGCAGCAGAAATCGAGACTCATCAGACCAAGCAACGTTTTTCCAATCTTCTACTGTCCAATTTCGATGAGCTTGTGCAAATTGTAGCCTCAGTTTCCTGTTCTTAGCTGAAAGGAGTGGTACCCGGTGTGGTCTTCTGCTGCTGTAGCCCATCTGCCTCAAAGTTCGACGCACTGTGCGTTCAGAGATGCTCTTAGGCCTACCTTGGTTGTAACGGGTGGCGATTTGAGTCACTGTTGCCTTTCTATCAGCTCGAACCAGTCTGCCCATTCTCCTCTGACCTCTGGCATCAACAAGGCATTTCCGCCCACAGAACTGCCGCTCACTGGATTTTTTTTCTTTTTCGGACCATTCTCTGTAAACCCTAGAGATGGTTGTGCGTGAAAATCCCAGTAGATCAGCAGTTTCTGAAATACTCAGACCAGCCCTTCTGGCACCAACAACCATGCCACGTTCAAAGGCACTCAAATCACCTTTCTTCCCCATACTGATGCTCGGTTTGAACTGCAGGAGATTGTCTTGACCATGTCTACATGCCTAAATGCACTGAGTTGCCGCCATGTGATTGGCTGATTAGAAATTAAGTGTTAACAAGAAGTTGGACAGGTGTACCTAATAAAGTGGCCAGTGAGTGTATATTGGAAATCCCCAAAAGTGATTTAATTTTAAAAACCGCCCTCCTCATACACTTCAAAACTGTTGTCATGATTTTTTTTTAACCATTCAAATGCTACACAGGAATTAAAGCAAAGTGTAATTAAAAAATAAATACATTTTACCTCTAAAATATTGCTCTAGACCCAATTTTTTCACTTTTAACAAAAAGCAGACCACACAGTTTGTTAGCCACTTTTTTAAGAGTGCAGCAATACTTCACGTTTGGACAAACTGCAGGGCAAGGAACGGAAGGAGCAATATTTGAATTTTGAAGCACAAATTTGGCTGAAAGAGATTGTGGGCAGCATGTCTCATTTGCAGGGCCCCTAAGGTGCCTAAACAGCAGAAGCCCCCGACAACTAACCTCATTTTGGAATCTACAACCCTCAAGGATTTTATCCCGTCATATAGTGAGCATTTTGAACTGACAGGTACAACACAGAATTTCATAACATTAGATCATCATATTGAATATGTCGTCATATCATCATCACTTTAACCCAAAGACTAACCCTAGTCCTAACCCTAATGGCAAAGAATGAAAGAAATCAAAATTATAAAACAAAAAAAGGTAATCTGACTAGGTGAATGACAGGGGGGAGATCAAGGGGTGCATAGCGAGGGACAGCCCAAGTGCTGCTGTATTTACTAATTATTGGGCATTTAATCACTGTGATGGGGTCTATATTATAGCAGTTATCAAAATTCAGAAAACAAGAGAAAAAATTCCTGCAGTTGGCGGGTATCAGCCGGCAGCTCTCGGAGGAGCACTGCGCATGCACCCACTATTTTGCTTTGGGAACAAGAGGTCGAGGACCAGGCGGTTCTGGTACTAAGGTACTGTGGAGGGCCTGGGGACTCAATTTCTTTCTCCTTTGAGATTTAGAAAATGGCAGAGGTGAGAGAAATAATTTTTACACCTAATGTGTACTGTATACATGGGTATATTCTGAAAAATAGGGGAAGTGGTAGCAACATTTACAATAAACACTACTTTGGCTACTTATGGTACACTCCCTGGAGTGTTTATACTAAATCTGACTACAATCCCCATCATCCTTCAGAATACACCCATTGGTACTGTATATTCTGAAGAATGATGGAGCTGTAGTTACTCCCTTCAGTGTTAGTGCTCACCTTTACAAAGCTGTAGATTTTTATTAACGCTCACCGGACCTTTCATACAAGCGACACTGATGGATCATTGATTGGTGAATGCAGCTCAGCAGCAGTTCCCTCTACCAATCAGTACCCAGGCCTGCAGAGTGGGAGGAGAATCTATTTCCCATATCTCCTCTGTGTTAAAGAAGGTCCCCGGCTGCTGTGGAGCACAGAATGAAGCACACAGTTACGTCCATATATATTTGAACAGAGACAACATTTTTCTAATTTTGGTTATAGACATTACCACAATGAATTTTAAACAAAACAATTCAGATGCAGTTGAAGTTCAGACTTTCAGCTTGAGGGTATCCACATTAAAATTGGATGAAGGGTTTAGGAGTTTCAGCTCCTTAACATGTGCCACCCTTTTTTTAAAGGGACCAAAAGTAATTGGACAATTGACTCCAAGGCTTTTTCATGGACAGGTGAGGGCAATCCCTTCGTTATGTCATTCTCAATTAAGCAGATAAAAGGCCTGGAGTTTATTTGAGGTGTGGCTCTTGCATTTGGAAGGTTTTGCTGTGAAGTAAACATGCGGTCAAAGGAGCTCTCCATGCAGGTGAAACAAGCCATCCTTAACCCCTTTCTGACCGCGGAAGGGATATTACGTCTGAGGTCAGAAGCCCCGCTTTGATGCGGGCTCCGGCGGTGAGCCCGCATCAAAGCCGGGACATGTCAGCTGTTTTGAACAGCTGACATGTGCCCGTAATAGGCGCGGGCAGAATCGCGATCTGCCCGCTCCTGTTAACTAGCTAAATGCCACTGTCAAACGCAGACAGCGGCATTTAACCGGCGCTTCCAGCCGAGCAGCCGGAAATGAGCGCATCGCCGACCCCGTCACATGATCCGAGGTCGGCGATGCTTCTACATTGTAACCATAGAGGTCCTTGAGACCTCTATGGTTACTGATACACGGTAGCTGTGAGCACATCTGCTTTAGAATTACGTTTTTTTGGTCGCGGTGACATTGCATTAAAATGCAATAATGGGCGATCAAAAGAACATATCTGCACTGAAATGGTATCATTAAAAACGCCAGCTCGGCACGCAAAAAATAAGCCCTCAACTGACCCCAGATCATGAAAAATGGAGACGCTACGAGTGTCGGAATATGGCGCAATGTTTTTGGGTTTTTTTAGCAAAATTTGAAATTTTTTTTCACCACTCAGATAAAAAATAACCTAGTCATGTTAGGTGTCTATGAACTCGTACTGACCTCAAGAATCATAATGGCAGGTCAGTTTTAGCATTTAGTGAACCTAGCAAAAAAGCCAAACAAAAAACAAGTGTGGGACTGCACTTTTTTTGCAATTTCACCGCACTTGGAATTTTTTTCCCCTTTTCTAGTACTTGACATGGTAAAACCAATGATGTCGTTCAAAAGTACAACTTGTCCCACAAAAAATAAGCTCTCACATGGCCAAATTGATGAAAAAAAAAAAGTTATGGCTCTGGGAAGGAGGGGAGTGAAAAACGAACACGGAGAAACGGAAAATCCCAAGGTCATGAAGGGGTTAAGCTGCAAAAACAGAAAAAACCCATCCGAGAAATTGCTACAATATTAGGAGTGGCAAAATCTACAGTTTGGTACATCCTGAGAAAGAAAGAAAGCACTGGTGAACTCATCAATGCAAAAAGACCTGGGCGCCCACGGAAGACAACAGTGGTGGATGATCGAAGAATAATCTCCATGGTGAAGAGAAACCCCTTCACAACAGCCAACCAAGTGAACAACACTCTCCAGGAGGTCGGCGTATCAATATCCAAATCTACCATAAAGAGAAGATTGCATGAAAGTAAATACAGAGGGTTCACTGCACGGTGCAAGCCACTCATAAGCATCAAGAATAAAAAGGCTAGACTGGACTTTGCTAAAAAAAATCTAAAAAAGCCAGCACAGTTCTGGAAGAACATTCTTTGGACAGATGAAACCAAGATCAACCTCTACCAGAATGATGGAAAGAGAAAAGTATGGCGAAGGAGTGGTACAGCTCATGATCCAAAGCATACCACATCATCTGTAAAACACGGCGGAGGCAGTGTGATGGCTTGGGTATACATGGCTGCCAGTGGAACTGGGTCACTAGTGTTTATTGATGATGTGACACAGGACAGAAGCAGTCGAATGAATTCTGAGGTATTCAGAGACATACTGTGTGCTCAGATCCAGCCAAATGCAGCCAAACTGATTGGTCGTCGTTTCATACTACAGATGGACAATGACCCAAAACATAAAGCCAAAGCAACCCAGGAGTTTATTAAAGCAAAGAAGTGGAATATTGTTGAATGGCCCAGTCAGTCACCTGATCCCAACCCAATTGAGCATGCATTTCACTTGTTAAAGGCTAAACGTCAGACAGAAAGGCCCACAAACAAACAGCAACTGAAAACCACCGCAGTGAAGGCCTGGCAGAGCATCAAAAAGGAGGAAAAATGGTGTCTGGTGATGTCCATGAGTTCAAGACTTCAGGCAGTCATTGCCAACAACGGGTTTTCAACCAAGTACTAAAAATGAACATTTTATTTAAAATTATTTAATCTGTCCAATTACTTTTGGTCGATTTAAAAACAGGGTGGCACATGTTAAGGAGCTGAAACTCCTAATCCCTTCATCCGATTTTAATGTGGATACCCTCAAATGAAAGCTGAATGTCTGAACTTCAACTGCTTCTGAATTGTTTTGTTTAAAATTCATTGTGGTAATGTCTATAACCAAAATTAGAAAAATGTCTCTGTCCAAATATATATGGACGTAACTGTATGTCATTCGATCCTTCAGAGGGGTAGGGAAATCGCTTTCTTCTGCACTAATTGGAGGATTCAGTGGCTCTGTGCCTGCCCGTTACCATGATCCACTGCCTGCAGCACCCGCAACCACAATACCACAGCCCACAGGCTGCTTCAGAGCCCGTGGCTCCCGCCAACAACTTCACAGCCCGCCTCACCTTCACATCATCACCCACCACACGGACTTCTCATCCCAAGCTTCTCCTGGGCTGTGGCAAGTGATAGCGCAGTTTGCGCTTTTATATACATGTGTCTGTTCAGTTTATAAGACTCAATGACCTTTCCCCCTCATTTTGAGGGAAAAAAAGTGGGTCTTAACCACCAGCGAAATACCATATTTTTCCCTTATTATTTACTTGGCACTGAGCAATTGTATTGTTATCTACAATATTTTGTACTAAGTGCACACTCCCTCTAGTTTAATTATCTTATGCTTTCCCTTCTCCCTATCTTTTTACACTATGTATGTTTTGTATCTTTTTTAATTCCTCATTCTCCTGGATGGTCAGACACGGCCATTACACAGTACACGGCAGGGGAACATGTATAAGATTATCTCAGCACAGAAATATTTTATTTATCACATCCAATTGTGGAACTTATTTTTAGTCCAAGATATATTAATTAATATGTACTTTGTTTGGGAGAAAATCCCTTTAACTCCAGGAACGAACACGTGATTACCAAAGACGGTATCGACTGGATCACCCCTGGATCTCCATAACCATGCTGATCTATGACACAACACCTGTCCGCACTAGATATATCCACCACAGTAGTTTAAAGGACATTGGAGATTATTCATATCTCCTAGTGCTATTCAGACAATATTCACTCTCTGCGATTTCATCTGCCTACAGATGTGTATCTGGACTGCTGCACTGGTGAGACTCTTGCACACATATATCTGATTATCTAATTATAGACTTAGGTTTATCATTGTTATTTTGTGAGCTCATATATTATAATTTTATTTATTTATGTACGTTATCTCAATTGATAACATACAAATAAGAGTATAAAACATATCTCCTGCAACCGCATGAACAGACAAAAAAAGCATTAGTGTATACCTGTATTTTTTGGGGTTAAAAATGTTAAATATCCCCTTTCCTTTTCACATTTAAGTATTATCATAGTATCGAAAAATGGCCAAAACATTGGAAAAAACTGTTACATATATCACACATTAGCAGAAGGAAACTCAAATTGATGTTTTGTCCTCCTTAAACTTGGAATAAAAAGTAGTCAAAAAGTTTTAGGCTATGTGCACGCGTCCGAAATTGCCGCGGAAATTTCAGCGGCAATTCCGCAATTGTGCCTCTGGTAAAACGCATGGAAAATTGGCATGCATTTACCCGCTGAACATTAGCATTTTGCAAGCGTAATTAGCTTGCAGAATGCTAGCGTTTTCCAAGCGATCTGTAGCATCACTTGGAAAACTGATTGACAGGTTGGTCACACTTGTCAAACATAGTGTTTGACAAGCGTGACCAACTTTTTACTAGCATAGGCAGCATCAATAGTAAAAAGATATAATGTTAAAAATAATAAAACAAATAATACATTGTGATATTCTCACCTTCCGGCGTCCCTCGCAGCGTTCCCGCTCCTTGTGATGCTCCCGTTCCCAATAATGCCTAGCGGCAATGACCTCAGATGACGTAGTGGTCTCGCTAGACCCACGTCATCACAGGTCATTGCCGCAAAGCATCACTGGGAACGGAAGTATCGCGAGGAGCGGGAACACTGCGAGGGACGCCAAAAGGTGAGAATATCACAATTTATTATTTTAATTCTTTTTTTTAACAATTATATGGTTCCCAGGGCCTGGATTAGAGTCTCCTCTCCTCCACCCTGGGTACCAACCGCACATGATCCGCTTACTTCCCGCATGGTGGGCATAGCCACATGTGGAAAGTAAGTGGATCAATGCATTCCTATGTGTGCGGATCCCCGCACAAGGAATGACGATGCTGCGTTTTTTTCCGGAATGTGATTCCGCAGCGGAAAAAAATGCAACATGTGCACAAAAATTGCGGATTACATTCTAATAATAGGATGCTTGATGTATGCGGGGTTTTTTTGCGGTTTTATCGCGTTTTTATCTAGAAAAACCGCAAAAAGAGTGAAAAATCCTGAACGTGTGCACATAGCCTCAAGCGCAATATTGTGTGTCATAGCCTAATTGACTGTATATCTTCTGAAGGAAATATTTATTATTGTACTTTACAATACCATGATAATCTTGTTTTACGAGGGGTCATGTTTTCCAGTGCATTACTTTCTGTCTCTAAATTATGTAAAAGAAATAAAGTTCAAATATATATTTGTTATTCTGTCATTCAGTGTTACATTTAGTCAATACATAATAGTCAGAGTTGTTTAACTTCTCTCTTGCATGGTATATTGAGTCCTATTGTTATGACATGGACAGTTTATTTCCAGATTTTGAGACCAAGTCCATGTGCTCGGCTTTACACATCTGCTGAAGATAGTGTTCCAGTCTTTCTTGAACTTTGTGTACTCTTCTTGCTGAACTTTTGCCTGTTTTACTGTAAAACAAAACATTGCAATTTATAGCAAGCTTTTGGCATCAGTAGAAAACTCTGTATGAATGTAATAGCCTGATGAACAATATTAGATATAACATATCTGTCAATGTTAACCCCTTCATGACCCAGCCTATTTTGGCCTTAATGACCTGGCCATTTTTTGCAATTCTGACCAGTGTCCCTTTATGAGGTAATAACTCAGGAACGCTTCAACGGATCCTAGCGATTCTGAGATTGTTTTTTCGTGACATATTGGGCTTCATGTTAGAGGTAAATTTAGGTTGTTTTTTATTCCGTTAAACTAGAGAGTTATGTGACACAAAATAGTTAATAAATAACATTTCCCACATGTCTACTTTACATCAGCACAATTTTGGAAACAAATTTTTTTTTTGCTAGGAAGTTATAAGGGTTAAAATTTAACCAGTGATTTCTCATTTTTACAACAAAATTTACAAAACCATTTTTTTTAGGGACCACCTCACATTTTAAGTCATTTTGAGGGTTCTATATGGCTGAAAATACCCAAAAGTGACACCATTCTAAAAACTGCACCCCTCTAGGTGCTCAAAACCACATGCAAGAAGTTTATTAACCCTTCAGGTGTTTCACAGCAGCAGAAGCAACATGGAAGTAAAAAATGAACATTTAACTTTTTAGTCACAAAAATGATCTTTTAGCAACAATTTTTTTATTTTCCCAAGGGTAAAAGGAGAAACTGGACCATGAAAGTTGTTGACCAATTTGTCCTGAGTATGCTGATACCTTATATGTGGAGGTAAACCACTGTTTGGGCGCACGGCAGGGCTCGGAAGGGAAGGAGTGCCATTTGACTTTTTGAATGAAAAATTGGCTCCAATCTTTAGCGGACACCATGTTGCGTTTGGAGAGCCCCCGTGTGCCTAAACATTGGAGCTCCCCCACAAGTGACACCATTTTGGAAACTAGACCCCCCAAGGAACTTATCTAGATGCATAGTAAGCACTTTAAACCCCCAGGTGCTTCACAAATTGATCTGTAAAAATGAAAAAGTAGTTTTTTTTCCCCCAAAAATTATTTTAGCCTCAATTTTTTCATTTTCACATGGGCAACAGGATAAAATGGATCCTAAAATTTGTTGGACAATTTCTCCTAAGTATACCTATACCTCACATGTGGGGGTAAACCACTGTTTGGGCACATGGTAAGGCTCGGAAGGGAAGGATCGCCATTTGACTTTTTGAATGAAAAATTATCTCCATCGCTAGCGGACACCATGTCACGTTTGGAGAGCCCCTGTGTGCCTAAACATTGGAGCTCCCCCACAACTGACCCCATTTTGGAAACTAAACCCCCCAAGGAACTTATCTAGAAGCATAGTGAGCACTTTAAACCCTCAGGTGCTTCACAAATTGATCCGTAAAAATGAAAAAGTACTTTTTTTTCACACAAAATTTCCTTTAGCCTCAAATTTTTCATTTTCACATGGGCAACAGGATAAAATGGATCCTAAAATTTGTTGTCCAGTTTGTCCTGAGTATGATGATACCCCATATGTGGGGGGAAAACCACTGTTTGGGCGCACGGCAGGGCTCGGAAGGGAAGGCACGCCATTTGGCTTTTTGAATGGAAAATTAGCTCCAATCATTAGCGGACACCATGTCGCGTTTGGAGAGTCCCTGTGTGCCTAAACATTGGAGCTCCCCCACAAGTGACCCCATTTTGGAAACTAGACCTCCCAAGGAACTAATCTAGATGTGTGGTGAGCACTTTGAACCCCCAAGTGCTTCACAGAAGTTTATAACGCAGAGCCATGAAAATAAAAAATAATTTTTCTTTTCTCAAAAATGATTTTTTAGCCCACAATTTTTTATTTTCCCAAGGGTAACAGGAGAAATTGGACCCCAAAAGTTGTTGTCCAGTTTCTCCTGAGTACGCTTATACCCTATATGTGGGGGTAAACCACTGTTTTGGCACACGTCGGGGTTCGGAAGGGAAGTAGTGACGTTTTGAAATGCAGACTTTGATGGAATGCTCTGCGGGTGTCAGGTTGCATTTGCAGAGCCCCTGATGTGCCTAAACAGTAGGAACTCCCCACAAGTGACCCCATTTTGGAAACTAGACCTCCAAGGGAACTTATCTAGATGTGTGGTGAGCACTTTGAACCCCCAAGTGCTTCACAGAAGTTTATAACGCAGAGCCGTGAAAATAATAAATGTGTTTCCTTTCCTCAAAAATATTTTTTTAGCCCAGAATTTTTTAATTTTCCCAAGGGAAACAGGAGAAATTTGACCACAAAAGTTGTTGACCAGTTTCTCCTGAGTATGCTGATACCCCATTTGTGGGGGTAAACCACTGTTTGGGCAGATGCCGGGGCTCGGAAGGGAAGTAGTGACGTTTTGGAATGCAGACTTTGATGGATTGGTCTGCAGGCATCATGTTACGTTTGCAGAGCCCCTGATGTGCCTAAACAGTAGAAACCCCCCACAAGTGACCCCATTTTGGAAACTAGACCCCCCAAGGAACTTATCTAGATGTGTGGTGAGCATGTTCAACCCCCAAGTGCTTCACAGAAGTTTACAACGCAGAGCCGTGAAAATAAAAAATAATTTTTCTTTCCTCAAAAAAGATGTTTTAGCAAGCAATTTTTTATTTTCAAAAGGGTAACAGGAGAAATTAGACCCCAATATTTGTTGCCCAGTTTGTTGTGAGTATGCTGGTACCCCATATGTGGGGGTAAACCACTGTTTGGGCGCACGTCAGGGCTCAGAAGGGAAGTAGTGACATTTGAAATGCAGACTTTGATGGAATGGTCTGCGGGCATCATGTTGCATTTGCAGAGCCCCTGATGTGCCTAAACAGTAGAAACACCCCACAAGTGACCCCATTTTGGAAACTAGACCCCCCAAGGAACTTATCTAGATGTGTGGTGAGCACTTTGAACCCCCAAGTGCTTCTCAGAAGTTTATAACGCAGAGCCGTGAAAATAAAAAATAATTGTTCTCTCCTCAAAAATTATGTTTTAGCAAGTAATTTTTTATTTTTGCAAGGGTAACAGGGGAAATTGGACCCCAACAGTTGTTGCCCAGTTTGTCCTGAGTACGCTGGTACCCCATATGTGGGGGTAAACCACTGTTTGGGTGCACGTCGAGGCTTGGAAGGGAGGGAGCACCATTTGACTTTTTGAACGCAAGATTGGCTGGAATCAATGGTGGTGCCATGTTGCGTTTGGAGACCCCTGATGTGCCCAAACAGTGGAAACCCCTCAATTCTTACTTCAACACTAACCCCAACACACCCCTAACCCTAATCCCAACTGTAGCCCTAACCTTAATCACAACCCTAACCCCAACACACCCCTAACCACAACCCTAACCCCAACTCACCCGTAACCCTAATCCCAACCCTAACCCTAATCCTAACCCTAATCCCAACCCTAACCCTAATCCTAACCCTAATCCCAACCCCTAACCACAACTGTAACCCCAACACACTCCTAACCCTATCCGTAACCCTAACCACAAACCTAATCTTAACCCTATTTCCAACCCTAGCCCTAATTCCAACCCTAACTCTAATTCCAACCCTAACCCTAAGGCTATGTGCCCACGTTGCGGATTCGTGTGAGATTTTTCCGCACGATTTTTGAAAAATCTGCAGGTAAAAGGCACTGCGTTTTACCTGCAGATTTACAGCGGATTTCCAGTGTTTTTTTGCGCGGATTTCACCTGCGGATTCCTATTGAGGAACAGGTGTAAAACGCTGCGGAATCCGCACAAAGAATTGACATGCTGTGGAAAATACAATGCAGCATTTCCGCACGGAATTTTCCGCACCATGGGCACAGCGGATTTGGTTTTCCATAGGTGTACATGGTACTGTAAACCTGATGGAAAACTGCTACGAATTCGCAGCGGCCAATCCGCTGCGGATCCGCGGCCAATCCGCTGCGGATCTGTGGCCAATCCGCTGCGGATCCGTGGCCAATCCGCTGCAGATCCGCAGCCAAACCGCACTGTGTGCACATACCCTAACCCTACCCCTAACCCTACCCCTAACCCTACCCCTAACCCTAACCCTACGCCTAGTTCTAACCCTAGTTCTAACCCTAACCCTAGTGGAAAAAGAAAAAAAAAATATTTTCTTTTTTTTATTATTGTCCCTACCTATGGGGGTGATAAAGGGGGGGGTCATTTACTATTTTTTTTTATTTTGATCACTGTGATAGGTTTTATCACAGTGATCAAATTATATCTGGAACGAATCTGCCGGCCGGCAGATTCGGCGGGTGCACTGCGCATGCGCCCGCCATTTTGGGAGATGGCGGCGCCCATGGAGAAGAAGGATGGACACCGGGAGCCTCGGTAAGTATAAGGGGGTGGAGATCGGGGCACGGGGGGGCGTCGGAGCACGGGGGGGTGGCATAGGAGCACGGGGGGAGCGGACAGGAGGACGGGGGAGCGGAGCACAAGACGGAGGGGAGCGGACCACAGATCGGTGGCTTGGGGGGGCGATCGGTGGGGTGGGGGAGTCACATCAGTGTTTACAGCCATGGCCGATGATATTGCAGCATCGGCCATGGCTGGATTGTAATATTTCACCAGTTTTTTAGGTGAAATATTACAAATCGCTCTGATTGGCAGTTTCACTTTCAACAGCCAATTAGAGCGATCGTAGCCACGGGGGGGTGAAGCCACCCCCCCCCTGGGCTGAAGTACCACTCCACCTGTCCCTGCAGATCGGGTGAAATTGGAGTTAACCCTTTCACCCGATCTGCAGGGACGCGATCATTCCATGATGCCACATAGGCGTCATGGGTCGGATTGGCACTGGTTTTCATGACGCCTACGTGGCGTCAAAGGTCGGGAAGGGGTTAATAATGATAATGTGATGTAGTATTATTCACACTTATTAAAATTATAATTTTTTAGTAAATGGAATGTATCATTAGTGGTAGGAATGAGCAGACCTATCTGCAGTGAGTTGGATTTCCTGAAATTTTCAGGTCACACCAAATTCAAATAATCAGCAATTCGACACACAATGATCGCCCCCAAAAAAAATGCTCGGCGCCTTTTCACACCCTACTGAAGACTCAGAGAGTGGGCTAATGACATCAGGAGCATCTAGGTGGATTTTCCACCAATGCCCAAAAGTTATTCCATCACATGGTCTAAAGCAGTAAATCAGGGAGACTTTCATAGCTTGTATAGAAGATGGAGGCCTGTCAAAGAGCACCATTTTATGCTGGTACAGTGTAGGGATAGGAGGTCATATTACACAGCTCAGTTTACATACGGAATGAAAAGTCGGAATCTGTTTGTAAGAGTACTACTTCAGTGCTCAAGCAGATTAAAACTGTGACTACCGGTCTCAGTCTCTAAATAACAATCCAAATACTCAAGTTATATATTGGGAGGTTTTGTACTTGTAGAGTCACACAATATGACTGACTTGACCGAGTTCCGATATTTTTGTGATATCGGAAATCGGAATCGGAAGTTCCCAGTGTATGGTTCCCAGGGTCTGGAGGAGAGGAGACTCTCCTTCAGGCCCTGGGATCCATATTCATGTAAAAAATAAAGAATAAAAATAAAAAATATGGATATCCTCACCCCTCCGGCGGACCCTGGACCTTAGCGGTGTAACCGGGAGCCTCCGTTCCTAAGAATGCAGTGAGTGTAGGACCTGCGATGACGTCGCGGCTTGTGATTGGTTACGTGAGCAGTCACATGAGCGGTCACGTGACCAATCACAAGCCGCGACGTAATCGAAGGTCCTTCACTCTGCATTCTTAGGATCGGAGGCTGCCGGTTACATCGCTAAGGTCCAGGGTCCGCCGGAGGGGTGAGTATATCCATATTTTTTATTTTTATTCTTTATTTTTTACATGAATATGGATCCCAGGGCCTGAAGGAGAGTTTCCTCTCCTTCAGACCCTGGGAACCATCCAGGATACCTTCCGATATTTGTGTCCCATTGACTTGTATTGGTATCGGGTATCGATATCGGCGAGATCCGATATTTTGCCGGTATCGGCCGATCCAATCCGATACCGATACTTTCGAATATCGGAAGGTATCGCTCAACACTAGCTGTTACATTACTACATTGTAAACAGCCATTTCTTATTTTGCATACACTGGAGGGAAATACTTAAACAATTCAGTGTTATTCTTGAAACTATGATAATATGCTAAATCCAAGGCTGTGTCACTGAAAGTGTGCTTCATAGATATATGAAGGCTTGTTTTTTTGAGGGATGAGCTGTGCTTTTAAATGGCACCATTGATAGAGGAAAGAATTCCAAACACAGTGAAATTGCTTAAAAGAAAAAAAGCAATTCTGACATTGTTCTTTAGCACATTGTGAGGTAAAAATGAAATGGATATATGATTCTCCTCATCAGAACAATCATGAAAATGCCAAAATTGTCCATTCTTTTATTTACCGTATATACTCGAGTATAAGCCAACCTGAGTATAAGCCGACCCCTCTAATTTTGCCACAAAAAACTGGGAAAACTTATTGACTCGAGTATAAGCCTAGGGTGGAAAATGCAGCAGGTACCGGTGAATTTCAAAAATTAAAAATAGATACTCCATACCGTTCATTATGGCCCCATAGATGCTCCACATAAAGCTGTGCCACATATAATGCTCTGCACCATTCATTATGACCCCATAGATGCTCCACATAAAGCTGTGCCACATATAATGCTCTGCACCGTTCATTATGGCCCCATAGATGCTCCACATAAAGCTGTGCCATATATATAATGCTCTGCACCGTTGCCCCATAGATAGCTGTGCCATATATATAATGCTCTGCACCGTTGCCCCATAGCTGTGCCATATATATAATGCTCTGCACCATTGCCCCATAGCTGTGCCATATATATAGTGCTCTGCACCATTGCCCCATAGCTGTGCCATATATATATAATGCTCTGCACCATTGCCCCATAGCTGTGCCATATATATAGTGCTCTGCACCGTTGCCCCATAGCTGTGCCATATAGTGCTCTGCACCGTTGCCCCATAGCTGTGCCATATAGTGCTCTGCACCGTTGCCCCATAGCTGTGCCATATAGTGCTCTGCACCTTTCCCCCATAGCTGTGCCATATATATATATATAATGCTCTGCACCATTGCCCCATAGCTGTGCCATATATATAGTGCTCTGCACCGTTGCCCCATAGCTGTGCCATATAGTGCTCTGCACCGTTGCCCCATAGATACTCCATATAAAGCTGTGCTGCTGCTGCTGCAATAAAAAAAAAAAACACATACTCACCTCTCTTGCTTGCAGCTCCTCAGCGTCCCATCCCGGCGTCTCTCCGCACTGACTGATCAGGCAGAGGGCGGCGCGCACACTATATGCGTCATCGCGCCCTCTGACCTGCACAGTCAGTGCGGAGAGACGCCGGGAAGATGGCGCGACGCCCGGCGTGTGGAACGAGGACAGGTGAATATGTAATACTTACCTGCTCCCGGCGTCCCGCTCCTTCCCCCAGACAGCTGGTCTCCGGGTGCCGCAGCCTCTTCCTCTATCAGCGGTCACCGGCACCGCTTCATTAGAGAAATGAATTATGCGGCTCCGCCCCTATGGGAGGTGGAGCAGCCTATTCATTTCTCTAATGAGCGGTGCCGGTGACTGCTGATAGAGGAAGAGGCTGCGGCACTCGGAGACCGTGGGACGGGCAGGGGGAGCGACAGGAACGCCGGAACTAGGTGAGTATATGACAGTCCTCACCCGCCGACCCCACCACCGATCATGACTCGAGTATAAGCCGAGAGGGGCACTTTCAGCCCAAAAATTTGGGCTGAAAATCTCGGCTTATACTCGAGTATATACGGTATTTTAGTAGTGAAAAAATGGAAATTTGTAAAAAAAATTTTAAAAAAAGTGAGTATGAGGCCGGCGTCACACTCAGCATAGGGAAATATGGTCCCTATTTTACGGCCGTAATACGCATAAAAAATCCAGAAATGTTGATCCGTATGCAATCTGTTGGCAAGGTGCGGTCGCGTATTTTGCGCATGTAATGTTGCATATGTAATCCGTATGACATCCGTAATGCATTTTTTCCATGCAGCCTGACAAAATGGACATTTAACGGTTTTGGAGGCTGAAATTAATTTAAATCACCATCAGCAACCCTATTTAAGGCCTCTACAACAGGTGGCACCCTCCCATATGGCCATTTTGTGGTTGTGCATCTGTTGGTGTGTTGTGGTAACGTTTGCACAATGTCTAACCTACTGCACTTCACACCAACTCAGCGGGTTTTGTTTAAATGGGTCTTGTCGCGTCGGTTTGGGCAGCCATACCCTGTGATTGTAGATCCGCAAAGGAGGAGAAGAAGAATGTGGGTGCATCCTCTTTTGACCCAACGCCTCACTAAAGGCTATTTTCAGAGGCTCTATACAGCTCTGTGTGCACATCCTGATAAGTTTTACCTCTACTGTCGAATGACAATACCAACATTTGATATCTTGTTGGAGACAGTATGTCCAGGACTCACATATCAGGACACCAGGATGTGAAAAAGCATATCTGCAGAGGAGCGTCTTCTCCTTACCTTACGGTATGTATTCAACATCCTCACATACTGAATGTTGATGATGTTTTATTTTTCTGGGTTGTTTGCTATCAGCTATTTTAAAATATATGTGTTACTTAGGAGAAAACCACAAGATAAAGATATATTTTTAATGTTCTACTTATGTACACCAGGTAAATATCGATAAATTTAATTGATATTCCAGTGTTTTTAACTAAACTTGCACTTTATCATGTTTTCTCAACACTATTGTTACATAACTAATATGTTTTTTTGGGTCCTTTCAGCTTCCTGTCAACTGGCTTGTCTTATGCGGGACTACACCTGGAGTTTCTCATTGATCGCTCCACGATTTCTGGCATTGTGCACTCAACATGTATTGAAATATGGAAGAAACTACATGAACTTGTCATGCCTGAGCCAAAAATGGCTGATTGGCTAAAATAGCCCGTGGGTTCAACGACACTTGTGACTTCCCACACTGCATTGGAGCCCTGGATGGGAAACATATCAGGGTGCGTAAGCCGCCGAACTCTGGGTCCCAATTCTTCAATTATAAGCAGTTTTTCTCTGTAGTTCTGTTAGCTGTAGTTGACAGTAACTACAGGTTTATAATTGTAGACATTGGGGCCTATGGGCGAACAGGAGACTCAAGGGTCTTCAATTCGTCCATTATGGGTCAGCGGCTACGTGAAAACCAGTTAGACCTCCCACCACCACAACAACTCCCAGGCTCCAATGCTCAAGTAGTGCCATATGTTCATTGTTGTGAATTTGGATTCTGGGCTCCCCCGGTGGCTACTGGTGGAATTGAACTGGTGTTGTCATCTTCTCTGTTCACCTGTTCCCATCAAGATGTGGGAGTCGCTATATAACCTTGCTGCTCTGTTAGTTGCTTGCCGGTCAACAATGTTATCAGAAGCCTCTCTGTGCTTGTTCCTGCTCCTAGACAACTACTAGATAAGTTGGACTCTTGTCCATGTTTGTTTTTGCATTTTTGTTCCAGTTCACAGCTGTAGTTTCGTTACTGTGTCTGGAAAGCTCTTGTGAACAGGAATTGCCACTCTGGTGTTATGAGTTAATGCCAGAGTTTTAAAGTAATTTCTGGATGGTGTTTTGATAGGGTTTTCAGCTGACCATGAAAGTGCCCTTTCTGTCTTCTGCTATGTAGTAAGTGGACCTCAAATTTGCTAAACCTATTTTCATACTACGTTTGTTATTTCATCTTGATTCACCGCCAATACATGTGGGGGGCCTCTGTCTCCTTTCGGGGTATTTCTCTAGAGGTGAGCTAGGACTAATATTTCCCTCTGCTAGCATTATTTAGTCCTCCGGCTGGTGCTGGGCATCTAGAATCAACGTAGGCATGCTACCCGGCCACTGCTAGTTGTGTGTTAGGTTTAGTTCATGGTCAGCTCAGTTCCCATCTTCCAAGAGCTAGTTCCTATATATGCTGATGCTATGTTCTCTTGCCATTGAGATCATGACAGTTTGACCGGCCCACTAAAGGGTTAAAATCCTTGGCTGAGAAAGGAGAGAAATAAGAAGTCTGCTGAGAATTTTTTTCTTTTTTTTTTTTTTCTCCTTCTAATCTTTGAATGGCTCTGTGTCCACCTGTTTGTAATGGATCTTCAGAGTGTAACTGCAGGTTTGAATAATCTCGCCACGAAGGTACAAAATTTGCAAGACTTTGTTTGTCATGCACCTGTATCTGAGCCGAGAATTCCTTTGCCGGAATTTTTCTCGGGGAATAGATCTGGGTTTCAGAATTTTCGAAATAATTGCAAATTATTTTTGTCCCTGAAATTTCGCTCTGCCGGAGACCCTGCACAGCAGGTCAGGATTGTGATTTCCTTGCTCCGGGGCGACCCTCAAGACTGGGCTTTTTCATTGACACCAGGGGATCCTGCGTTGCTCAATGTGGATGCGTTTTTTCTGGCCTTGGGGTTGCTTTATGACGAACCTCATTTGGAGCTTCAGGCAGAAAAAACTTTGATGTCCCTATCTCAGGGGCAAGATGAAGCGGAAATTTATTGTCAAAGATTCCGTAAATGGTCTGTGCTTACTCAGTGGAATGAGTGCGCCCTGGCGGCTACTTTCAGAGAGGGTCTCTCTGATGCCATTAAGGATGTTATGGTGGGGTTCCCTGTGCCTGCGGGTCTGAATGAGTCCATGACAATGGCTATTCAGATCGATAGGCGTTTGCGGGAGCGCAAACCAGTGCACCATCTGGCGGTGTCCACTGAGAAGTCGCCAGAGAGTATGCAGTGTGATAGAATTCTGTCCCGAAGCGAGCGGCAGAATTTTAGACGGAAAAATGGGTTGTGTTTCTATTGTGGTGATTCTACTCATGTGATATCAGCATGCTCTAAGCGCACTAAAAAGCTTGATAAATCTGTTTCCATTTGCACCTTACCGTCTAAGTTTATTCTATCTGTGACCCTGATTTGCTCTTTGTCATCTATTACCACGGACGCCTATGTCGACTCTGGCGCCGCTTTGAGTCTTATGGATTGGTCCTTTGCCAAACGCTGTGGGTATGATTTAGAGCCTTTGGAGACTCTTATTCCTCTGAAGGGGATAGACTCCACCCCATTGGCTAATAATAAACCACAATACTGGACACAAGTAACTATGCGTATTAATCCGGATCACCAGGAGATTATTCGCTTTCTGGTGCTGCATAATCTACATGATGATTTGGTGCTAGGATTGCCTTGGCTGCAATCTCACAACCCAGTCCTCGACTGGAAAGCTATGTCTGTGTTGAGCTGGGGATGTAAGGGGGCTCATGGGGATGTACCTGTGGTTTCCATTTCATCATCTATTCCCTCTGAAATTCCTGAGTTCCTGTCTGACTATCGTGACGTCTTTGAAGAATCCAAGCTTGGTTCATTACCTCCGCACCGAGAGTGCGATTGTGCCATAGATTTAATCCCGGGTAGTAAATACCCAAAGGGTCGTTTATTTAATCTGTCTGTGCCTGAACATGCTGCTATGCGAGAATATATAAAGGAGTCCTTGGAAAAGGGACATATTCGTCCATCGTCATCTCCCTTAGGAGCCGGTTTTTTCTTTGTGTCAAAAAAAGACGGCTCTTTGAGACCATGTATCGATTATCGGCTTTTGAATAAAATCACTGTAAAATATCAATACCCATTGCCGTTGCTGACTGATTTGTTTGCTCGCATAAAGGGGGCCAAGTGGTTCTCTAAGATTGACCTTCGTGGGGCGTATAATTTGGTGCGAATCAGGCAGGGGGATGAGTGGAAAACCGCTTTTAATACGCCCGAGGGCCACTTTGAGTATTTAGTGATGCCTTTTGGTCTTTCAAATGCTCCGTCAGTTTTCCAGTCCTTTATGCATGATATTTTTCGCGATTATTTGGATAAATTTATGATTGTGTATCTGGATGATATTCTGATTTTTTCGGATGACTGGGACTCTCATGTCCAGCAAGTCAGGAGGGTTTTCCAGGTTTTGCGGTCTAATTCTTTGTGTGTGAAGGGTTCTAAGTGTGTTTTTGGGGTACAGAGGATTTCCTTTTTGGGATATATTTTTTCTCCCTCTTCCATTGAAATGGATCCTGTCAAGGTTCAAGCTATTTGTGATTGGACGCAGCCCTCTTCTCTTAAGAGTCTTCAGAAATTTTTGGGCTTTGCTAACTTTTATCGTCGATTTATTGCTGGTTTTTCGGATATTGCTAAGCCATTGACCGATTTGACTAAGAAGGGTGCTGATGTTGCTGATTGGTCCCCTGACGCTGTGGAGGCCTTTCGGGAGCTTAAGCGCCGTTTTTCCTCGGCCCCTGTGTTGCGTCAGCCTGATGTTGCTCTACCTTTTCAGGTTGAGGTCGACGCTTCTGAGATCGGAGCTGGGGCAGTGTTGTCGCAGAAAAGTTCTGACTGCTCCGTGATGAGGCCTTGTGCCTTCTTTTCCCGTAAATTTTCGCCCGCTGAGCGGAATTATGATGTTGGGAATCGGGAGCTTTTGGCCATGAAGTGGGCTTTTGAGGAGTGGCGCCATTGGCTTGAGGGGGCCAGACATCAGGTGGTGGTATTGACTGACCACAAAAACTTGATTTATCTTGAGACCGCCAGGCGCCTGAATCCTATACAGGCGCGCTGGTCATTATTTTTCTCTCGGTTTAATTTTGTGGTGTCATACCTACCGGGTTCTAAGAATGTTAAGGCGGATGCCCTTTCTAGGAGTTTTGAGCCTGACTCGCCTGGTAACTCTGAGCCCACAGGTATCCTTAAGGATGGAGTGGTATTGTCAGCCGTTTCTCCAGACCTGCGGCGGGCCTTGCAGGAGTTTCAGGCGGATAGACCGGATCGTTGCCCACCTGATAAACTGTTTGTTCCTGATGATTGGACCAGTAGAGTCATCTCTGAGGTTCATTCTTCTGCGTTGGCAGGTCATCCTGGCATTTTTGGTACCAGGGATTTGGTGGCAAGGTCCTTCTGGTGGCCTTCCCTGTCACGAGATGTGCGAGGCTTTGTGCAGTCTTGTGACGTTTGTGCTCGGGCCAAGCCTTGTTGCTCTCGGGCTAGTGGATTATTGTTGCCCTTGCCTATTCCTAAGAGGCCTTGGACGCACATCTCGATGGATTTTATTTCAGATCTGCCTGTTTCTCAGAAGATGTCTGTCATCTGGGTGGTGTGTGACCGTTTCTCTAAGATGGTCCATTTGGTTCCTCTGCCCAAGTTGCCTTCTTCTTCCGAGTTGGTTCCTCTGTTTTTTCAAAATGTTGTTCGTTTGCATGGTATTCCTGAGAATATCATTTCTGACAGAGGGACCCAATTCGTGTCTAGATTTTGGCGGGCATTCTGTGCTAGGATGGGCATAGATTTATCTTTTTCGTCCGCTTTCCATCCTCAGACGAATGGCCAGACCGAGCGGACTAATCAGACCCTGGAGACATATCTGAGGTGTTTTGTGTCTGCTGACCAGGATGATTGGGTTGCTTTTTTGCCATTGGCGGAGTTCGCTCTCAATAATCGGGCCAGCTCTGCCACTTTGGTGTCCCCGTTTTTCTGTAATTTGGGGTTTCATCCTCGATTTTCCTCTGGTCAGGTGGAAACTTCGGATTGTCCTGGAGTGGATGCTGTGGTGGAGAGATTGCATCAGATCTGGGGGCAGGTGGTGGACAATTTGAGGTTGTCCCAGGAGAGGACTCAGCTTTTTGCCAACCGCCACCGTCGTGTTGGTCCTCGGCTTTGTGTTGGGGATTTGGTGTGGTTGTCTTCTCGTTTTGTCCCTATGAGGGTCTCTTCTCCTAAGTTTAAGCCTCGGTTCATCGGCCCGTATAAGATATTGGAGATTCTTAACCCTGTTTCCTTCCGTTTGGACCTCCCTGCATCCTTTTCTATTCATAACGTTTTTCATCGGTCATTATTGCGCAGGTATGAGGTACCGGTTGTGCCTTCCGTTGAGCCTCCTGCTCCGGTGTTGGTTGAGGGTGAGTTGGAGTACATTGTGGAGAAAATCTTAGACTCTCGTGTTTCCAGACGGAGACTCCAGTATCTGGTCAAGTGGAAGGGATACGGCCAGGAGGATAATTCTTGGGTTAATGCATCTGATGTTCATGCCTCTGATCTGGTTCGTGCCTTTCATAGGGCCCATCCTGATCGCCCTGGTGGTTCTGGTGAGGGTACGGTGCCCCCTCCTTGAGGGGGGGGTACTGTTGTGAATTTGGATTCTGGGCTCCCCCGGTGGCTACTGGTGGACTGGTGTTGTCATCTTCTCTGTTCACCTGTTCCCATCAAGATGTGGGAGTCGCTATATAACCTTGCTGCTCTGTTAGTTGCTTGCCGGTCAACAATGTTATCAGAAGCCTCTCTGTGCTTGTTCCTGCTCCTAGACAACTACTAGATAAGTTGGACTCTTGTCCATGTTTGTTTTTGCATTTTTGTTCCAGTTCACAGCTGTAGTTTCGTTACTGTGTCTGGAAAGCTCTTGTGAACAGGAATTGCCACTCTGGTGTTATGAGTTAATGCCAGAGTTTTAAAGTAATTTCTGGATGGTGTTTTGATAGGGTTTTCAGCTGACCATGAAAGTGCCCTTTCTGTCTTCTGCTATGTAGTAAGTGGACCTCAAATTTGCTAAACCTATTTTCATACTACGTTTGTTATTTCATCTTGATTCACCGCCAATACATGTGGGGGGCCTCTGTCTCCTTTCGGGGTATTTCTCTAGAGGTGAGCTAGGACTAATATTTCCCTCTGCTAGCATTATTTAGTCCTCCGGCTGGTGCTGGGCATCTAGAATCAACGTAGGCATGCTACCCGGCCACTGCTAGTTGTGTGTTAGGTTTAGTTCATGGTCAGCTCAGTTCCCATCTTCCAAGAGCTAGTTCCTATATATGCTGATGCTATGTTCTCTTGCCATTGAGATCATGACAGTTCATGTGGGAGATAAGGCCTTCCAATTGACAAGGAATGTCATGAGGCCTTATCCCAGGCAAAACCTGGATCACCGGCGGCGTGTTTTTAATTTGAGGCTTTCCAGGGTGCGTAGACTGGTGGAGTGTGCCTTTGGGATTCTGTGTGCCAAATGGCGTCTCCTCCAGTCTGCCATCCAGCTGAGTGAGGCTACTATTAATGAAGTTATAAAAGCGTGTGTTGTTTTGCACAATTTTACTAGACTTCATGATTGCCCGTCATCTGTTCTTAGTGAAGAAATGTTGCCCAATGTGAGTAGCCCTACACCACATGGCCCTCCTCCGCGCTGTCCCCTTTCTGGAGTCAAAGTGAGAGATATTTTCACAAATTATTTTATTTCTCCTCAGGGTGCTACTCCCTGGCAAGATTATGCTGTTTCTCAGTTGTGATTTCCTTATTTTCGAAAAATATTATCACCATAAAAAATTGGTTTCATACAGAAACTGTACTCTGTGTGTTGTATTTACTTAAATACCAGATGCTTATGAACAGAGCATATGTGTGTGATGTAAGAATGATTGTCCCACAAACGTCAATTGGCTTTTGACAACATTTTTTACTTAGAGCAAAAGCCTTTTGTTGTAAACTTTCAACCATATTTGTTTCATATGGTTTTTTTTTTTGGTTTTGTATTTTTTTTTTCAACCACAACAGAACAAACTGCAATTACAGCACAAAGGTAACCAAAACATGGTTACGCGTAACAAATATAAACAAAAATAACTTAAGGTTACAGATTTCTATAAGTTGGTGGAGGTGATGGCGGCAGCTCAGGGTCCTGCTCAGGTGGCCTTTGTTGGGCCAATTGTCCTTCAGCCTGTGTGGATGCTGTGTGTGGTGGATCAAAATACAGGCCTTGATCATATCGGCCAGATGGGTATTGGCCATAAGGGATTTGTCTCTCATGCTGATGAGCATATTGGCTGGACTCATACCCACCCCCAAAATGGCCATGTTGTCCAAACCCAGGTTGGGACCAGCCTACAGCACTGGGTCTGGAAAAGTGGCCATATTGGGAAGGTTGGTTGTAGGCTGCCATATGGTATGGTGCTGGCCTTGGTTGATTTTGGGTTGGGAGGGGTTGAGGTATAGGCACACATGGAGGAGGTGCTTCAAATCCTGATTGGCCATGCACCTGTTGATTTCGTGGAAGGCGCAAGAGGTTACGTGGTGAAAGCTGCCTTCTCAATAAATTCAAAAACCTCATAGGGGTCATTTGGGGCGGTGCTTAAATCAATCAGGATTTGAATACACCCTCTCACACGTAGCCTCACCTCATGGGGAAGGGGACGAAGGTACCGGGCCAGGCTGCGAGCAAAGGCCTCCTCACCATCATCCACTTCCCTCCTAGTGGCTTGCAGCTCTCTCCTTCTGCAGCCTCTGCGTAAAGGCCCAGATGCCTGTGGGGAGGACACCAGTGGTACAGTAGGGCTGCTGCTGTGTCCATGCTCTTCCTGGCTTACAGGATCAGGTTCTACTGATGTTGTTGGTGCTGCATCTTGGAAACTTGTTGCTGTCTCTTGTGATGCAGAAGCCGATGGTCCAGGAAGGATGGAGCTAGAAGAGGCCAAAGATGGGCCTGCCACCTCTTCATCAACAGCAACCGGATCTATGACAACCTCCGAGTCCGACCCGGTCTCTCTCTCAGTGACTTTGGACTGTGTTCTGGTATGAAAAAAAAAAAAAATAGTTGAGTCATTTTCTAACATAAGTTTATTAGACATCTGTAACCTTGTCTCCTGGTAATTACCTACACACAACCTACGATCCTCACAAGATCTCCTTCTCTACTCCCCTCTTATCTCCTCATCACACAATCGTATACAAGATTTATCTTGTGTATCACCCCTACTCTGGAACCCTCTACCACAACACATCAGACTCTCGCCTACTATTGAAAGCTTCAAAAAAAGCCAGAAGACCCACCTCTTCCGACAAGCATATAACCTGCATTCACCAACAATCGACCAAACCACTGCATGACCAGCTCTACCCTTGCTTACTGTATTCTCACCCATCCCTTGTAGATTGTGAAGCTTTGTGGGCAGGGTCCTCTCTCCTCCTGTACCAGTTCTGACTTGTACTGGTTAAGATTTTTTACCTTTTTTGGAATCTGTATACCGCTCCTTATATGTAAAGCGCCATGGAATAAATGGCGCTATAACAATAAAGCAAATAATAAGAATAAGAATAATAAGAAGAATAATAATTGTGTTGTGAGGTTTTTACTTACTGTCTTAGACCCATACTGGGATCCAAAAATGAAAGTCGATCGTAGTATATGTACTTTCTTTTTTTGGTTGTTGCTGCTGAGCCACTTCTTGCCCGCTGCTGCCTTTCCCGCCGATATTGGTCCCTGATGCTGCACCATCGTGTCATAACATCATCCACTGTAATGACATGGTAACAAATATTCTATAATCTCATTCTGCACATTGCTTAAAACAGTTGGCATTGATTGATCATATTTTAAGGATGCTAATAAAATGCCTTCTTAAATGATTTCCCTAAGGTTTACATTGCTTACAACAAGAAATACATTATACACAATAAAATGAAACAACACAAGGACAGGGTTCACTCCCCTCTGTACCAGTCTGGCGTTAACTAAAATAGTACCCAACGCAACATCTATATTATCTATGTACGTAAACCCTTTCTCATGTTCATGATCTTTGTTTTTGAACAAAAATTTAAAAAAATAAACCACACTAAGCCAAAAAAAAATCTGCCAGAAATCATGTAGGTAAAGCATTTTTCAAGGTTAATTAATGTCGCAACATGAGTGTACTTACAAAGTTGTTTCTGCTCCGCACGTGGCCGTTGGGCATAATCTGGGAATAGGATCCCACAGATGGTCCTCCAAGCCGCCTCTTTCCTGGCCCGGTTGGAATAATTGGGATCCCGCTGGTCCCAGATTTCAGGCCTTTCTTGGACCAGGATGAGGAGCATATCGACATTGATGATGCTTGCCTGTTGTGAACTCTGTTTTCGGGCTCCCTCTTGTGGTCACTGGTGGTATGGTGTGATTTTTGCTTTGGGCTCCCCCTGGTGGCTTTGTTTGTTATCCTGCTGGTCTCTGGCTATCAGCTGGTTCGTTATCCTCTGGGCGGTTCCTATATAGCTCTGTTTTACTTCCTCTTGTGGCCGGCTGGCGATGTAATCAGTGCTACTCAGATTCCTTCTGACTACCTTGCTCCCAGTCCATCCAGGACAAAGCTAAGTTTTGTTTGCTCATTTTTTGATCAGCAGTGTTTATCATGTTTTCTTGTCCAGCTTGCTAAAATGTGATTTCCTCGCTTGCTGGATGCTCTAGTGGACTGAGTTTCTCCCCACACACCATTAGTTGGTGCGTGGGTTCTTGTAATCTCAGGATGGATATTTTGTAAGGGTTTTTTATTGGTCGCATAGACCCCTGCTCTATTTTCTGCTTTCTAGTACTAGTGGGCCTCTTTTGCTGAATCTGATTTCATCCCTACATATGTGCCTTCTTCTTACTTCACCGTTAATATTTGTTGGGGGCTTCTACATCTTTGGGGATTATTTCTCTGGAGGCAAGCGAGGTCTTTCTTTCTCTTTAGGGGTAGCTAGTTCCTCAGGCTGGCTCGAGACGTCTAGGAATTTTTTAGGCACGTTCACCGGCTACCTCTAGTTGTTTTGGATAGGTTCAGATTTGCGATCAGTCCAGTTACCATCTCCCTAGAGCTTGTCCTTAGTTTATTCACTTGCTGGTCTATTCGTGATCCTCAGCCACTAAGGATCATAACACTTGCCATGCTGCTTGCAACTCCGTGGAGGTGAGCGGCAGACTTCCGGAATGTCTGTCTGGCTTTTTCAGCTAATTAGCATGTCTGAGCTTCCTGATTGAGGGCTTGGCACAATTCCTGGCACCTGGAGATGTCTGGCGTATTTTTCGCAAGTCACACTGCTGGTTCGTGTGTAATCCATATTTTTCTCGCCCCCATAGACTTTCATTGGCGTATTTTTTGCGCAATACGCTGACAAACGCAGCATGCTGTGATTTTTTTACGGCCGTACGAGACTGTACGTATCCGTACGGATAATACGGATACGTGAAATATGGCTCATAGGAGCTGGGCCATAGAGAATCATTGTATCGTGTGCAATCCATATTTTCTGCGCCTCTCATACATCCGTAAAATTTGCTAGTGTGACGCCGGCCTGAGGCCTTTGATAAAAACATTTGTCAAAGGATATTTAGAAAAAGGGGGGAAACATGGGAGGAAAAGGGCATATAATAACCATATGCATTTTGAACAGGACATGTCCTTAGACTTGGTTTCACGCAGCATTCTGGGAGCCGTCAGAAGGATGACAGCCCCTCTGTCTTTGGATCGGAGAACCTGCAGTGTGACGCGGGGTCCCGATTGTTGCCATGTTGACCCGATGTCGTAATGACGACATCCGGGTCACCAGAGCTAGGAAAGTTGCTAAGTTGCTTGATCATGTGCAGTGCATGATCAGCAACATTCTGTCAGTGCAGAGCTGACAGTTTTCAAAGCATGGGGATGCTGCTGCATCCACATGCTTTACAAGCGGTCAACCGGCAAAAAATGATAGTCCCAAAGTGGGACAAAGTAAAAAATGTTACAAAAAATTACATTTAAAAAAAAAAAAATTGTAAAAATATAAAAAAATAAGAAGAAATCAAAAGATATTGTATCTGTAAATAAAATATAAATAATAAAAGTACGTAAATTTGGTATCGCCGAGTCCTGACCTATTAAATTGTCCCACTGGTTAACCCCTTTAATAAACTACATAAAAAATAAATAAAAAAACGGAATGCTTTATCATAATACCGCAAAAAAAGTGGAATAAAACACAATAAAAAGACGGATATAAATAACCATGGCACTGCTGAAAATGTCATCTTGTTCCGCAAAAAGCAAGCTGCCATACAGCTCCATCAAATAGAAAAGTTATAGCTCTCAGAATTAAGCGATGAAAAAATAATTATTTTTTCTGTAAAATTGTTTTTATTGTGTAAAAGTATAAATGAGGTATTGCTGTAGTCGTACTACCCGAAGAACACAACTGCCATATCAATTTTACCACACATGGAACATCATAATCCACACCCCCCCAAAGAAATTCCTGAATTGCTGGTTTTTGTTAATTCTGCCTCCAAAAATTTTAAATAGAATGTGATAAAAAAATGACATGTGCCCAAACGTGGTACCAATAAAGACATCAACTTGTCCCGCAAGCTCTCACATGACTCTGTGGACCAAAATATGAAAAAATTATTGCTCTCAAAATGTGGTGATGAAAAAACTATTTTAGCAATGAAAAGCGTCTTTTAGCATGTGACAGCAGCCAAGCATAAAAATTAGTGATGAGAGAATAGTGAAATATTTGGATCTGGGAAAATCAGCATGAATACAGTAATTTCTAATATCCGTGCATTCGTACGGAATAACAAATCCAATGCAAATCAATGGGAAAGCTGAATATTTTTCTGCTCGACCCAACATATAGGTCTGGGGGCCTGAGAAAAAGCTGAAATTTATGGGAAAGTGCTAAAACTAAATGGGAACAGCATGGAGAAGATGCTTGCATGCCTTTCTGAGGCCGGCGTCACACTAGCGAGTTTTACGGACGTATGAGCGCAGAAAATACATCTAGGAAATACGCATTGCTCATGGCCCAATGATTCTCGATGGGGCAGCTCCTATCTATGCATGTGACTTGCGAGAAATACGCACCGGTGTTCTATAGAAAAGCCGGTAATTCAGTGCAGTGTACAGTAAAATCACACTGACAGAATAGAATAGGTAGAATAAATGTGTACACATAGAATGTGTGTATATATATAAATGTTGGGAACTTTTCAGAACATTTTCCCACGCTCGAGTTCATATGAGTTCATCCAGCAGAGGGCGCATCACCGCGACTCGAGGTCACTGCAGTACATTCCCCTGCATTCCATTCATTCACCAAGTTTTACAGTCAGGAGCACAGCTGCATTAGCAGAGCTCCTGGGTGTAAAATGATTTAACCCCTTCAGATGGATTTACAGCGTTGGACAAGACTGTAACGACGGAAGGTATGGAATATTGTTTTGGGTTTTTTTACTTTATTTCAGGTGACAAGGGTCTTCAGGTAGATTAAGAGTATAATAAAATATTAAAACACCATGTGTCTTTATTTCATTAAAATACTTTTTAAAAATGTTTGTGTTTTATTATCCATTTCGTACTATTGGATTATTAACCCCTTCACCCCCAAGGGTGATTTGCACGTTAATGACCGGGCCAATTTTTACAATTCTGACCACTGTCCCTTTATGAGGTTATAACTCTGGAACGCTTCAACGGATCTTGGCGATTCTGACACTGTTTTCTTGTGACATATTGTAATTCATGATAGTGGTAAAATTTCTTTGATATAATTTGCGTTTATTTGTGAAAAAAATGAATATTTGGCGAAAATTTTGAAAATTTCACAATTTTCCAAACTTGAATTTTTATGCCCTTAAATCACAGACATATGTCACGCAAAATACTTAATAAGTAACATTTCCCATATGTCTACTTTACATCAGCACAATTTTGGAACCAAAATTTTTTTTTGTGACGGAGTTATAAGGGTTAAAAGTTGACCAGCAATTTCTCATTTTTACAACACCATTTTTTTTAAGGGACCACATCTCATTTGAAGTCGTTTTGAGGGGTCTATATGATAGAAAATACCCAAGTGTGACACCATTCTAAAAACTGCACCCCTCAAGGTACTCAAAACCACTTTCAAGAAGTTTATTAACCCTTCAGGTGTTTCACAGGAATTTTTGGAATGTTTAAATAAAAATGAACATTTAACTTTTTTTCACAAAAAATTTATTTCAGCTCCAATTTGTTTTATTTTACCAAGGGTAACAGGAGAAAATAGACCGCAAAATTTCTTGTACAATTTGTTCTGAGTACGCTGATACCCCATATGTGGGGGTAAACCACTGTTTGGGCGCATGGCAGAGCTCGGAAGGAAAGGAGCGCCATTTGACTTTTCAATGCAAAATTGACTGGAATTGAGATGGGACGCCATGTTGTATTTGGAGAGCCCCTGATGTGCCTAAACATTGAAACCTCCCACAAGTGACACCATTTTGGAAAGTAGACCCCCTAAGGATCTTATCTAGATGTGTGGTGAGCACTTTGACCCAACAAGTGCTTCACAGAAGTTTATAATGCAGAGCCGTAAAAATAAAAAATCATATTTTTTCACAAAAATGATCTTTTTGCCCCCAATTTTTTATTTTCCCAAGGGTAAGAGAAGAAATTGGACCCCAAAAATTGTTGTGCAATTTGTCATGAGTACGCTGATACCCCATATGTGGGTGTAAACCATTGTTTGGGCGCAGGGCAGAGCTCGGAAGGGAAGGAGCGCCATTTGACTTTTCAATGCAAAATTGACTGGAATTGAGATGGGACGCCATGTTGCATTTGGAGAGCCCCTGATGTGCCTAAACATTGAAACCCCCCACAAGTGACACCGTTTTGGAAAGTAGACCCCTTAAGGAACTTATCTAGATGTGTGTTGAGCACTTTGACCCAACAAGTGCTTCACAGAAGTTTATAATGCAGAGCCGTAAAAATAAAAAATCATATTTTTTCACAAAAATGATCTTTTCGCCCCCATTTTTTTATTTCCCCAAGGGTAAGAGAAGAAATTAGACCACAAAAGTTGTTGTGCAATTTGTCCTGAGTACGACGATACCCCATATGTGGGGGTAAACCACTGTTTGGGCGCATAGCAGAGCTCGGAAGGGAAGGAGCGCTATTTTACTTTTCAATGCAAAATTGACTGGAATTAAGATGGGATGCCATGTTGCGTTTGGAGAGCCCCTGATGTGCCTAAACATTAAAAACCCCCACAAGTGACACCATTTTGGAAAGTAGACCCCCTAAGGAACTTATATAGATGTGTTTTGAGAGCTTTGAACCCCCAAGTGTTTCACTACAGTTTATAACGCAGAGCCGTGAAAATAAAAATTCTTTTTTTTTTCACAAAAATGATATTTTAGCCCCCAGTTTTGTATTTTCACAAGGGTATCAGGATAAATTGGACCCCAAAAGTTGTTGTCCAATTTGTCCTGAGTACGCTGATACCCCATATGTGGGGGGGAACCACTGTTTGGGCGCATGACAGAGCTCGGAAGGGAAGGAGCGCCATTTGGAATGCAGACTTAAATGGATTGGTCTGCAGGCGTCACGTTGCATTTGCAGAGCCCCTGATGTACCCAAACAGTACAAACCCCCAACAAGTGACCCCATATTGGAAACTAGACCCCCCAAGGAACTTATCTAGATGTGTTGTGAGAACTTTGAACCCCCAAGTGTTTCACTACAATTTATAACGCAGAGCCGTGAAAATAAAAATTCCTTTTTTTTTCACAAAAATGATTTTTTAGCCCCCAGTTTTGTATTTTCACAAGGGTATCAGGATAAATTGGACCCCAAAAGTTGTTGTCCAATTTGTCCTGAGTACGCTGATACCCCATATGTGGGGGGGAACCACTGTTTGGGCGCATGACAGAGCTCGGAAGGGAAGGAGCGCCATTTGGAATGCAGACTTAAATGGATTGGTCTGCAGGCGTCACGTTGCATTTGCAGAGCCCCTGATGTACCCAAACAGTACAAACCCCCCACAAGTAACCCCATATCGGAAACTAGACCCCCCAAGGAACTTATCTAGATGTGTTGTGAGAACTTTGAACCCCCAAGTGTTTCACTACAGTTTACAACGCAGAGCCGTGAAAATAAAAAATCTTTTTTTTCCCACAAAACTTATTTTTTGGCCCCCAGTTTGTATTTTCCCAAGGGTAGCAGGAGAAATTGGACCCCAAAAGATGATGTCCAATTTGTCCTGAGTACGCTGATACCCCATATGTTGGGGTAAACCCCTGTTTGGGCACACGGGAGAGCTCTGAAGGGAAGGAGCACTGTTTTCCTTTTTCAACGCAGAATTGGCTGGAATTCAGATCGGATGCCATGTCCCGTTTGGAGAGCCCCTGATGTGCCTAAACAGTGGAAACCCCCCAATTATATCTGAAACCCTAATCCAAACACACCCCTTACCCTAATCCCAACAGTAACCCTAACCACTCCTCTAACCCAGACACACCCAACCCTATTCCCAACCGTAAATGTAATCCAAACCCTAACCCTATCTTTAGCCCCAACCCTAACTGTAGCCCCAACCCTAGCCCCAACCCTAGCCCTAACCCTAGCCCTAACCCTAGCAATAACCCTAGCCCTATCACTAGCCCTAACACTAGCCGTAACACTAGCCCTAACCCTAGCCCTAACCCTAACGCTAGCCCTAACCCTAGCCCCAACCCTAGCCCTAACCCTAGCCCTAACCCTAGCCCCAACCCTTGCCCTAACCCTAGCCCTAACCCTAGCCCCATCCCTAGCCCTAACCCTAACCCTAGCCCTAACCCTTGCCCTAACCCTAACCCTAACCCTAGCCCTAACTCTAGTCCTAACTCTAGCCCTAACCCTAACCCTAATGGGAAAATGGAAATAAATACATTTTTTAATTTTTTTATTTTTCCCTAACTAAGGGGGTGATGAAGGGGGGTTTGATTTACTTTTATAGCGGGTTTTTTAGCGGATTTTTATGATTGGCAGCCGTCACACACTGAAAGACGCTTTTCATTGCAAAAAATATTTTTTGCGTTACCACATTTTGAGAGCTGTAATTTTTCCATATTTGAGTCCACAGAGTCATGTGAGATCTTGTTTTTTGCGGGACGAGTTGACGTTTTTATTGGTAACATTTTCGGACACGTGACATTTTTTGATCGCTTTTTATTTCGATTTTTGTGAGGCAGAGTGATCAAAAACCAGCTATTCATGAATTTCTTTTGGGGGAGGCGTTTATACCGTTCCGCGTTTGGTAAAATTGATAAAGCAGTTTTATTCGTCGGGTCAGTACAATTACAGCGATATCTCATTTATATCATTTTTTATGTTTTGGCGCTTTTATACGATAAAAACTATTTTATAGAAAAAATAATTATTTTGGTATCGCTTTATTCTCAGGACTATAACTTTTTTATTTTTTGCTGATGATGCTGTATGGTGGCTCGTTTTTTGCGGGACAAGATGACGTTTTCAGCGGTACCATGGTTATTTATATCAGACTTTTTGGTCGCGTGTTATTCCACTTTTTGTTCGGCAGTATGATAATAAAGCGTTGTTTTTTGCCTCGTTTTTTTTTTTTTTTTCTTACGGTGTTTACTGAAGGGGTTAAGTAGTGGGGCAGTTTTATAGGTTGGGTCATTACGGACGCGGCGATACTAAATATGTGTACTTTTATTGTTTTTTTTATTTTATTTAGCTAAAGAAATGTATTTATGGGAATAATATATTTTTTTTTTCTTTATTTAGGATATTTTTTTTATTTTTTTTTTACACACATGTGGGGAATTTTTTTTTAACTTTTTTACTTTGTCCCAGGGGGGACATTACAGATCATTGATCTGACAGCACTCTGTCAGATCGACGATCTGCTGTGCAGGGCTGCAGGCTTACCAGCGCCTGCTCTGAGCAGGCACTCGGTAAGCCACCTCCCTCCCTGCAGGACCCGGATGCCGCGGCCATCTTGGATCCGGGACCTGCGGCGAGGAGGGAGATAGGAGACCCTCGGAGCAACGCGATCACATCGCGTTGCTCCGGGGGTCTCAGGGAAGCCCGCAGGGAGCCCCCTCCCTGCGCGATGCTTCCCTATACTGCCGGCACACCGCGATCATGTTTGATCGCGGTGTGCCGGGGTTAATGTGCCGGGGGCGGTCCGTGACCGCTCCTGGCACATAGTGCCGGATGTCAGCTGCGATATGCAGCTGACACCCGGCCGCGATCGGCCGCGCTCCCCCCGTGAGCGCGGCCGATCGCGTATGGCGTACTATCCCGTCGGTGGTCATACGGGCCCACCCCACCTCGACGGGATAGTACGTCAGATGTCAGAAAGGGGTTAATGGATAGGTGTCATAATTGACTCCTCTCCATTATTAACCTGGCTTAATATCACCTTACAATAGCGAGGTGACATTAACCCTTCATTACCCCATATCCCACCGCTACAGGGGAGTGGGAAGAGAGAGGCTAAGTGCCAGAATAGGTGCATCTTACAGATGTGCCTTTTCTGGGGTGGCTGGGGGCAGATGTTTTTAGCTAGGGGGGGCCAATAACCATGGTCCCTCTCTAGGCTATTAATATCTGCCCTCACTCACTGGCTTTCCCACTCTGGTGGAGAAAATTGCGCGGGAGCCCACGCCAATTTTTTCTGGGATTTAACCCTTTAATTTAATAGCTGGAGCCCCCAAATTTTACACAAAGACACTTCTTACATTAGTAAAGAGGAATATGTAATAAAAGAAGGGATATGAGATGGTTTACCGTATGTAAACCATGTCTCATATCCTGTCGGATTTGTGAAGGATATAGGAAAAGCCGGCAATTGAATTACCGGCTTTTCTGCTATCTAGCACTAAATTAAATATAAATATATATTTATGTGCCTCACTGACATATATATATATATATATATATATATATATATATATATATAGACTGTATATATGTTTTTAAGAATATTTGAGCCGATGGATCCATGATATATCCATTTTGCAAGCCTGCGAGAAAAAAATCGCCGTACGGAAGCCATACAGATACCATACGGATGACACACGGATAAATTTGTGCGTAAAAATCGCATCCTTGCATTGAATACGGAACAGTGTTTTGGGACAATTACTGCGTATTACGGCCGTAAAAAACAGACCGTATTTACTTACACCTAGTGTGACGCTGGCCTAACTCACATGTGGTATCTGGGAATAATGTTGTAAGACTATTGCGCCGGTTTTACGGATTTATAAGAAGACCTACCAAATCAAATGTATTTTTTTAAGGGAAAAATGCTAGGAAACATTTTTTCCTTCATAATTGCATGTATATAATGCAAAAAAAATAAATAAATAAATAAAAATATATACCTTCCCTTTAACATATGTTCACACGGAGCATTTTTGCTTTATTTTTCCTTTAACATTTGTGAGGACTCTGACTCCTACATTTGGGAGGTCCCTCCCTTATTCCAAATTGTTAACCAGAGAGCGGAATCCATATTCCTCATCACGTTACAATGCCAGCTAAAACATGCCATTTGAATTTTGTTCTTCGCCTGCCACCACCACCATGTCCACTGCCATGTGATTATATTGCCCTCGCTTCACATTTTCAGAGGACCAGCAGGTGCCGTGAAAACTGAGTTTCGGAAGGGCACTCAGGTGGCCCTGTATCAAACATATGGAAGAGCTCTCATTCCTACATTGGGGAGGTCCCACCCTCATTCCAAATTGTTTGCTAGATAGTGAAATACATATTCCCCTTCAATTTACAATGCCAGCTAAAATATGCCAATTAGAATTTTGGGCTTCGACCGGCACCACCACCATGTCCACAGCTATGTGATTATGAGGACCTCGCTTCACATTTTCATAGGGTCAGCAGGTTCTGTGAAACCTGAGCTTTGGAAGGGCCCTCAGGTGGCCCTGTATCATACATTTGGCAGAGCTCTCATTCCTATATTTGGCAGATCTCTCCCTCATTCCAAATTGTTAGCTAGATAGTGAAATACATATTCCCCATCACTTTACAATGCCAGGTAAAACATGCCCATTTGAATTTTGGGCTTCTCCCGCCACCATCACCACGTCCACCACCATGTCATTATGCGGCCCTTGCTTTACTTTTCAGAGGGCCAGCTGGTGCCTTGAAACCTGAGTTTTGTGAGCTACATACAGTATTTCATTTTGGCCACCTGATTCCATTGGAGCCATTGCCATAGTAGGTAAGGTAAATATCATACAGGAGTTGAGGGAGCTGCATGATCAATGTAAATACCAGACAACAAAAGTATTTGAATTAAATTCTGAATGCAGTGTATGCAAGCAAGGGCCTGTATTGTGGTCAGTTTGTCAGGCCTGAAACCTATGTCAGCAATATGTACAAGCCTCATTTTACTTGGAAGCAGCCTCCTCAAGGGAAAGAGGCAGGAGTGCCATTGACCAATCTGCACAAACCAATGCACTTCTTCTGGAAACTACCCAAGCAGGCAGAATGTATCTTTTGCATGGTTTTGAGCAACAATGGAATAATTACAGGATATGTCCCAGAGAGTGACGAGGTCTGAGGAGTGGATTACTCAGGTGTAGTGTTGAGCGATACCTTCCGATATCGGAAAGTATCGGTATCGGAAAGTATCGGCCGATACCGTCAAAGTATCGGATCTAATCCGATACCGATACCCGATCCCAATGCAAGTCAATGGGACGAAAATATCGGAATTAAAATAAACCCTTTATAAACTTGTAGGTTCATTCTACATGAAGGAAAACAACTAAGAATAATGTAGGATGTATTGGGGGACGTGGCGGAGACATTAAAGGCACAGAGCTTTAGCCCAATCTAATAGAATAGCAGGATTTTGTTTTGTTTTTTATGACGTTCGGCGTTAGAAAGATTTTGACTATGTTAATTTTTTTTTTATTTTGTCAGATATTGATGTTTCACTACTTCCACGCCCTTCACCTTCTTTTTTACTTCTCCCACACTTTCTTCTTCATTATCCTCATCATCAGCTTCTTTGACATCAACTTCTTCACCTTATTCATCTTCTTCTTCATCTTCTACCTATTATTTTTTTTGTTACATTGTTCATATTCTTTTTATTTTACTATTATCTTCTTCATATTCTACTTCTTCATCATATTCTTATTTGTGACAGGCATTCCCGTAGTTGTTATCTATAAAAGTTTGAAGATTACACCTTCCGTTCTGCCTGTCACAAAACAGTTACATTTGTCCGCGTTCAGTTTGGCCTGCAGCATCAGGCTTTATCCAGGGGCACCACGAGGAGGAACGGACTCACCCCCATACACTGCTTAGTCTTCTTCTGCTTATAATTTAGATAATATCTTTTGCTCTGATATTTAGTCTTATGCTTAATGTTCTTCTGCTCTTTGTTCTGCAGCCTCTTGTTCTTCTGCTTCTCGGTCTTCCAGGTCGTCGTCGTCTCCAGGGTCGTCGTCTCCGGGGTCGTCGTCATCGGGGTGGTCTTCAGGGTCATCGTCTCCAGGGTCGTCGTCATCACGGTGGTTGTCGTCTCCGGGGTCGTCGTCATCGGGGTGGTCTTCAGGGTCATCGTCTCCAGGGTCGTCGTCATCACGGTGGTTGTCGTCTCTGGTGTCGTCTTCATCTTAGGGGTGGTCTTCCGGGTCATCGTGTTTAGTCTCTTGAACTTGGAAATGTAGCAGAAGGTACAAGAAGGCTAAGAAAATGCCGAGAAACAGCTGATGGAACTGGAACTCGGATGACTACCCGAAGGTCCAAGAGCCAATGGAACTACCGAGGACCAGCTGACGTTACTGGAACCCGGTTACTAAGCAGGAGGTACCCGTGCCTGAAAGCACTACCAAGGACCACCTGATGTTGGTGGAACTCGGATACCCAGAGGGAGGCACCTAAGTCAAAGGCTCTGCCCGGAACCAGCTGACGGTACTGGAACCAGGATGGGGAGCAGAAGGTACAAGAGCAAAAGACACTGCCGAGAACCAGCTGACGGTGCTGGAACCCGGATGGGTAGCCAAAGGTCCAAGAGCCAATGGAACTACCGAGGACCAGCTGACGTTACTGGAACCCGGTTACTAAGCAGGAGGTACCCGTGCCTGAAAGCACTACCAAGGACCACCTGACGTTGGTGGAACTCGGATACCCAGAGGGAGGCACCTAAGCCAAAGGCTCTGCCCGGAACCAGCTGACGGTACTGGAACCAGGATGGGGAGCAGAAGGTACAAGAGCAAAAGACACTGCCGAGAACCAGCTGACGGTACTGGAACCCGGATGGGTAGCCGAAGGTCCAAGAGCCAATGGAACGACCGAGGACCAGCTGACGTTACTGGAACCCGGTTACTAAGCAGGAGGTACCCGTGCCTGAAAGCACTACCAAGGACCACCTGACGTTGGTGGAACTCGGATACCCAGAGGGAGGCACCTAAGCCAAAGGCTCTGCCCGGAACCAGCTGACGGTACTGGAACCAGGATGGGGAGCAGAAGGTACAAGAGCAAAAGACACTGCCGAGAACCAGCTGACGGTACTGGAACCCGGATGGGTAGCCGAAGGTCCAAGAGCCAATGGAACGACCGAGGACCAGCTGACATTACTGGAACCCGGTTACTATGCAGGAGGTACCCGTGCCTGAAAGCACTACCAAGGACCACCTGACGTTGGTGGAACTCGGATACCCAGAGGGAGGCACCTAAGCCAAAGGCTCTGCCCGGAACCAGCTGACGGTGCTGGAACCAGGATGGGGACCTATTCAAGCTTGTCTTCCTAGAGCCCCAACTAGCAGTGTTGGAGCCAAGGGTCAGCAGGAGGAGGAGAGGGAGCAGAGTGTAGGCCGAAGCCTGCACTGGCGGCAGCTTTGGGTCTGTTGTGCCTGCGTGGCTGTTGCAGGACACGTTGCCGGCTGCACAGCAGGAGAACAGCTGGCGGTGCTGAACCCCACTGACACATTTGCTGGTGTTTGGCTCTGTGCAGCTAGCAGTACCGGGCCCCAACTGGCGGTGTTGGAGCCCGGGCTCTGCAGGGGGAGCAGAGTGTAGGCCGAAGCCTAATTGAACCAATTTCAAAGGTAACCTTTAACCCCCCCTCAGGGGTTACAAAGTAGAAGAGCCACAGCTTATGCAGCAGTAGTGCTGCACAAGTCAAAGGTTGCTCTTTTAATTTTTCTCCTTGCACACGCTGAATGAAACGCGTATAACATTTAGCCCTTTATACAGTCAAACTGTGTTGGAGGCGCGAGTTCCCTTCGTAATGAGACGCAGCACAGATGTCAAGAATCCCACCTTGGTGCTGGGTGCAGCCTCCTGAGCGTTGTTATTTGCTGTACAGGAGTCTGCGCTGTCGTGTTATCCCCTGGCCTAGCGCTGTTAGCGCTGCCCATCTTCTGACATCATTTAATGTCGGCCGGTGCGGTTCGCGATGACCATGAATCCCAGCCCCGCAGTGTCTTAACATTGTTAAAACACTGCGGGTCTGGGATTCATGGCCTGGCGCAGCACATATGTTCGCCTCTCACACTCGGGTCCTTACACCCGCTTCAGACTGTGCGGCGTCAGCTGATCCCTTATCGCATGCCACGGCCATGAAGCCGCACAGTCTGAAGAAGGCGGAAGGAGATGAGGGACAGGCGAACTGATGCACTGCTCATGCCCATCAATCACACCCTCGCAGTCCCAATAAATAAGACACCGAGGGGCGTTGTGTGGGTCAGGGCGGCCGCAGAGGCGCAGGCAGCCAAACAATGATGCCAGAAGACGGGCAGCGCTACCAAGGGGGTTGCAGCGTGTCATTACAAAGGAAAGTCACACCTCCGGGACGGTTAAATGGTCACACAGAGGACACATTTTAGACGTGTTTTCAGTTCCACATGTGCGAGGAGAATACGTTTATGAGCCACCTTGCACACATGCAGCATTACCGCTGTACAAGGTGGCTGTAAAACGTACAAACGCCTGGGGGAGGGGGGACAGGTTCCCTTCAATTTCAGTTCTTGTGTCTGCGTGGCTTTTGCAGGACACGATGCCGGCTACACAGCAGGGGAACAGCTGGCGGTGCTGAACCCCACTGACACATTGGCTGGTGTTTTTCTCTGTGCATCTAGCAGTACCGGGCCCCAACTGGCGGTGTTGGAGCCCAGGGTCAGCAGGAGGAGGAGAGGGAGCAGAGTGTAGGCCGAAGCCTGCACTGGCGGCAGCTTTGGGTCTGTTGTGCCTGCGTGGCTGTTGCAGGACACGTTGCCGGCTGCACAGCAGGGGAACAGCTGGCGGTGCTGAACCCCACTGACACATTGGCTGGTGTTTGGCTCTGTGCAGCTAGCAGTACCGGGCCCCAACTGGCGGTGTTGGAGCCCGGGCTCTGCAGGGGGAGCAGAGTGTAGGCCGAAGCCTAATTGAACCAATTTCAAAGGTAACCTTTAACCCCCCCTCAGGGGTTACAAAGTAGAAGAGCCACAGCTTATGCAGCAGTAGGGCTGCACAAGTCAAAGGTTGCTCTTTTAATTTTTCTCCTTGCACACGCTGAATGAAACACGTATAACATTTAGCCCTTTATACAGTCAAACTGTGTTGGAGGCGTGAGTTCCCTTCGTAATGAGACGCAGCACAGATGTCAAGAATCCCACCTTGGTGCTGGGTGCAGCCTCCTGAGCGTTGTTATTTGCTGTACAGGAGTCTGCGCTGTCGTGTTATCCCCTGGCCTAGCGCTGTTAGCGCTGCCCATCTTCTGACATCATTTAATGTCGGCCGGTGCGGTTCGCGATGACCATGAATCCCAGCCCCGCAGTGTCTTAACATTGTTAAAACACTGCGGGGCTGGGATTCATGGCCTGGCGCAGCACATATGTTCGCCTCTCACACTCGGGTCCTTACACCCGCTTCAGACTGTGCGGCGTCAGCTGATACCTTATCGCATGCCACGGCCATGAAGCCGCACAGTCTGAAGAAGGCGGAAGGAGATGAGGGACAGGCGAACTGATGCACTGCTCATGCCCATCAATCACACCCTCGCAGTCCCAATAAATAAGACACCGAGGGGCGTTGTGTGGGTCAGGGCGGCCGCAGAGGCGCAGGCAGCCAAACAATGATGCCAGAAGACGGGCAGCGCTACCAAGGGGGTTGCAGCGTGTCATTACAAAGGAAAGTCACACCTCCGGGACGGTTAAATGGTCACACAGAGGACACATTTTAGACGTGTTTTCAGTTCCACATGTGCGAGGAGAATACGTTTATGAGCCACCTTGCACACATGCAGCATTACCGCTGTACAAGGTGGCTGTAAAACGTACAAACGCCTGGGGGAGGGGGGACAGGCTCCCTTCAATTTCAGTTCTTGTGTCTGCGTGGCTTTTGCAGGACACGATGCCGGCTACACAGCAGGGGAACAGCTGGCGGTGCTGAACCCCACTGACACATTGGCTGGTGTTTTTCTCTGTGCAGCTAGCAGTACCGGGCCCCAACTGGCGGTGTTGGAGCCCAGGGTCAGCAGGAAGAGGAGAGGGAGCAGAGTGTAGGCCGAAGCCTGCACTGGCGGCAGCTTTGGGTCTGTTGTGCCTGCGTGGCTGTTGCAGGACACGTTGCCGGCTGCACAGCAGGGGAACAGCTGGCGGTGCTGAACCCCACTGACACAATGGCTGGTGTTTGGCTCTGTGCAGCTAGCAGTACCGGGCCCCAACTGGCGGTGTTGGAGCCCGGGCTCTGCAGGG